>NC_059072.1:22387384-22999884 GCF_020497125.1 Mauremys mutica
TAGGCCGGAAGATGTGGCTCTCTGTCAAACATCTCAAGACCACTCAACCCTCTCAGAAATTGGACCACCAGTTCCTGGGACCCTTCCTGATATGCTAGTAGAATAAAGTGGCCATTTTGTGACCCATTTCCTTGCTTTTATCAAAATACCTGAAAATCTAAATGGAATTTTTCAGGTAAAAATGAAATGTTTCATATCGATATTACCAAAATGTTGACTTTTTTTGGTTTGGTCAATACTATTTGGCAAACTTGACACAAGTTAGTGAATGGTTGGTCAACTTGAATCAACAATTCATTCAAAAAAAATCACCCGGTTCTTCTCTTCACTGCAGTGTTAGTTTGAGTTATTTACACTTAAGCTAACTCTTCTTGAGTTAGCCAACCTTAATTGAAAGTGGTTATGCTGCAAAATACAACTCGAGCAGAACAGAGTTAATACATTAGCAGCAGATTGGCTGAATCCCCACTGCATATCTTATAATAATAGGAGATATACCAATCTCCTAGAACTGGAAGGGACCTTGAAAGGTCATTGAGTCCAGCCCACTGCCTTCACTAGCAGGACCAATTTCTGCCCCTGATCCCTAAGTGGCCCTCTCAAGGATTGAACTCACAACCCTGGGTTTAGCAGGCCAATGCTCAAACCACTGAGCTATTTCTCCCCCACAGTCAAACTCCAACCCATACACCTGACAGACCAGACTACTTAACTCAAGATAGAAACTCACTGCCATGGTGCCTCCTGCTGGTCAGTCTGGGAATTAGCTCTTCTAGCCTCAGAGCACCTCCTGCTGGCCAGTGTCTTCCTGCCGGTACTTGCTTTCTCCTGATCTCCACCACTTATAGCACTTCCGGCCCCGTGTCCATCCCAGACCCGGTGCCCCTTACCTTGTGCCCCCACACTCTGGGTCTCCCCTCCCTGGGGAACCGCAATCCCCTAAGCCCACCTCGCCTCAGTGACCCACTGCCAGTCTTCATCTGCCCCTTCCCTAAGGGGCAAACTGCAGTCTGAAGTGGTCACTCATCATCGGCAGGGGGATTTGGACCTGCTGCCTTTCTAGCCCCAGCTGCCTCCCTGCAGCCCTAGTACCCCCCTTCCCAGCCTTTAGAAAGGCTTCAGGCTGGAAATCACATGGCCAGAGCTCCTCAGCCCTACCTGCCTTTCCCCAGTCCTGCTCTGCTTCAGGTACCCTGCTTGCTCTCCCAGACAGCCTGGTCCTCTCTGCTCCTCAGCTGGAGCAAGTGTCTCTCACTCCCTCAGCCTGCCCTTTTATCAGTGTCAGCTGGACCCTAATTGGGTCACACCTGTGGCTGTTTACTAGGGTGACCAGACAGAAAGTGTGAAAAATTGGGGGGGGGGTGGTAATAAGAGCTTATTTTAGAAAAAGACCCCAAAATTGCGACTGTCCCTATAAAATCGGGACATCTGGTCACCCTACTGTTTACCCAACCAGCCTCTGTGATTTTACCCTGCTGGGTAACCATTTTTCATTGTCGTATGAGCACCACAACTTGAAAACTGCAAAGAATGAGCCACAAACAATGAACACTAGTCACTTTTAAACCATCAAATCTGGAGTCAGCCTATTTCCTTTTTCCATAGCCCTGTCTAGCCAAATACCTGGGAAGCTGTCTTTTATAGCCAAAAACATCACAAAATGGTTTGGCTGACTACTCAAAACCTGTCAAAAAGTGTATATTTCAAACATCAAATATTAGTCACAGGGTAACCACAGTTTTTTATTCTAATGTTAAATAAAAAGATCATACGGGACCAATATTTCTTCCAGGAGTTAATAAATGAATTCACCTTGAGCTGACATTCATTAGATCATAAAGTTCTCTACCATAAACATGAGGAATAAAGAGGCAATTTATTGAACTGGATGATCAATGGAATAAATCTATTTTTCTTGCTAAAGCTCACAAAGAATTCCTAACAAGTTAAAACAACAGCATATGATTCAATTGAAGGGATCTATAAAACAATGATACTCCAGGTTGTACAAAATCAGAAACTTTTTCAAGCATTATGGGTCTCATTCTCAATTCATATACATCGGGGTCGGCATCCTCTGGCATGCAGCTCGCCAGCTGGATTTATAACTGTGTACAATCAACGTATATCAGGAGTCAGCAACCTCTGGCACTTGGCTCACCAGAATAAGCACCCTGGTGGGCTGGGCCAGTTTGTTTACCTGCTGCAGCTGGAGGGTTCGGCCGATCGCGGCTCCCACTGGCAGTGGTTCGCTGCTCCAGGCCAATGGGGGCGGCGGGAAGCCGTGGCCAGCACATCCCTCGTCCCGCGCCACTTTCCGCAGTCCCTATTGGCCTGGAGCGGCGAACCGCGGCCAGTGGGAGCCGCAATTGGCTGAACCTGCGGACATGGCAGATAAACAAACTGGCCCAGCCTACCAGGGTGCTTATTCTGGCGAGCCAAGTGCCAGAGGTTGCCGACTCCTGATATACACAGTAATAAATCCACTAACTTCATTTATGCCTTACTGAGGGGCAGATCCTGCACTGCTAGAGACAGTGAAAGCTTTGACATTGACTTCAGTGGATGCAAGATCAGGCACTATTGTGTGATTGGAAAAATGCCCAATGACAATGTTCAAGTAACTTGTCCTTTAACAGGAGCTGGAAACTGTGCGCACTTATGTATCTGACTATGCAATAGAAATCTGTTTGCTAATGCAGGTGACCCATATACTATAACATGTTCACTGTTACACTCCAGAACTGGGATGAAGACATCATGGTTTTGGTTTGGAAAAACCAAGTCAGTGAGATTTTGCAAAACCAAAACCAAAACCTCAGGTGACTTGGGGCCAGGCACCATTTTGTCTCAATGACCAAAGTTAAGGAAGGAGGCCATTTGGCACATTTTTGTCTCTTCTGTCTAAGAGGCAAATCAGAATAGTTTTTAATATGTCTTGTTTTGGCTAAACCTCATTAGTCAGGCTTTGTTTTTGCAAAACTCAGACTGAGGTCAGTGATGGGTTCTATTTTATCAGCACCACTAAAGTACACATCATGTCTATTATACGTAACATGTGCATGTGTACTATATGCAACAAGTGCATAGTGCCCCAAGAAGAAAACACTGCACACACATCACAGTTTGTTGTACTAATATCTGTAAAAATTGTAATGTTTGATGGGGTTTGGGAACTCTAGGTTCATACTTGTCTACAAGTTAAGCATAAGCTTACTGATCTGTAGTGCATATGTAGCAGTATGACAAGCAGTGACGTACAGTGTCTAGAAGAAAAAGCCTAGGATCAGATCTATAAGGACATTATTTGTTTTCCCTCCTTATTCCTCTCTTCTCTGTATGACTTAGCTCCCATCATTTCTCTGCCCCATCTATTTTCTTTACTATATGTACCCCTTTGGCTACATGCTTCATAACCACTTCTTTGTCGTCTTCTTCCTCTCTTTCTTCCATGGCTTGTACCAATTGGCCATCTACTCCTAAAACCGCCTTCTTGACCTATACCTCCAACCTCTCTTCCAAGTGTCCTCTCATGAAACATACAAGCCCTAGTCTTCTCTAAAACACATAGAATGAATAACTGAAATTACACCCTAGTTTAGAGTCTGTTCCTGCAATC
Organism: Mauremys mutica; assembly: GCF_020497125.1. Taxonomy (NCBI): domain Eukaryota; kingdom Metazoa; phylum Chordata; order Testudines; family Geoemydidae; genus Mauremys; species Mauremys mutica. The sequence goes on from NC_059072.1 coordinate 22,391,004, forward strand.
CTTACATATGTATGATTCTTTTTGGTTTAAATGACTTGCCCAGCATCACATAGGAACTCTATGGCAGAAACCGGGATAGAATCCATTTCCCCAGGGCAGCAGCCAACTGCTTTAACCATAAGACTGTCCTTTCTCTTCTTGGAACCCCTGACTCATTCACTACACACCTTCCAACTCTGCAACACATGAAACAAGAATCCTGCTGACTACAGTCTCCTCCAGGACGCAACCCTGGTTAAGCCCCAGACCAAGCCCATCCGGTGCAATGAATGAGGCAGGGTCCCTTGGGAAAAGTACTATATGATCATGTAATTAAAAATCATATCATAATGTATATGCAGTAAGGAGACAATTTAAGGTTGCTCAGGCAACCTTAATCCTGGCATTTCTTAACTTTCGAGTGCTTGTCTTAGCAACCTCAATAATGTTCTCTTTATGTAGTTTTGTGTGTGTGTGTGAGAGTATAATATATATACACATGTGCACACACATATATATAAAATAATCATACATACATATGCAATTAATATGTAGGCTGAGAGTTTCAAAGCTCCTAAGGGATTTGGATGCCCAATTCCCATTCAAATCACTAAGGATCCCTAAAATCTCCTATGCTGAGCACAATGCCTGCCTGAACTTTGCCCATGCCTACCCTCTAGCCTGTTTTGAGAGCGACATTTTTTGTGACTAAAATAAAATCACTACATTTCCATGAGACAAGAAACTTTTGTTTGGTCAAGAGTACTGCGTAAGCATATATATATATGTTATTAGCATGTGGATGGTTTGTCATGCGGCCTATTCACTTTCATCTGTATTGAGCCTTTGACCTGACTTTTGACCTTTCACCTATTGGTCCGTACCTAAATTTATGTCTGTGTTAGCCCTTCACGTACTTGACATGTGACCTCATAAATTATGCAGGGTCACACACATTGTCATGGAACAAACAGAATAGCTGGAAGATACTCTTACTGAACAAAACCCATAGAGAACAGTCATGTGCACCATTTTGTCACCTACTGAAGAAAAATTATAAAGGCTGGGTTACCTAGCACATCTCTTGGCAAACAATTTTAGTGGTTCATAGTGATTAGTATAGTGGGTGCCTAAATAAATAAATAAAACCAGGAGCCAGATCAATAAACCCATTGTAAAACCTGTTGGATGGGGTCAGGGCAAGGAAAATGCTAGGCCAGATGCTCAGTCGGTATAGATTGATCTAGCTGTATTGCGTTCATTTGAATTGAACACAATTGTTTTGCACCAGCTCAGGATCTGGCCCATGTGAATTTATAGCAAATATTTCCAGTGCTGCAGTAGAGACACCTTTTCTAATGAGATTCCCATCTGATTTCCTGCCTCTCTTTTCAGAGATTAAGGGAGATATGGGATGCTGTTCTCTGAATGCCTTAACTCCGAATGGTCATATCACCAGGATCCTACTTGACATAAAAACTGTGCCTTCCATTATTTAAGTGGCCACTTCAAATCCAACCCAAAACAAGAAATAACAGAAATCTATTCAGTGGTCTGTGTGAAATGAGTTGTAGGCTGTGGCTTATGCTGCAGTGACAGGAAATATGAACATCATAGTGCAATGATTAATAGTGGAGGTTTCGGAACATCATTTTTAACATTAATAGGTAGCATCAGCGGAGAGCACAAGATCTGCATGGACTAGGATACTTCCCTCCCTAGAACCTTCTCATGTAGAGATGGTCCCTCCAGTACAAGGTTGAAGCACATTTTCGGGGCAGCGTGGGAAAGCTTCCTCTGCATACACACCACCTATTCTGTAGGAGTAAAATTCAGCTGTGTGGAGAGAGCCAGAGCCAGGTCTATGCATCACTTAAAGCCTTGCATCTGCCATCTGCACAGGAGTGAAATTTACTCTAGATAAAGAGGATTCTAGATTCAAAAGGTGTCAGTTTGGCACCTTGCAATCCCCCTTTTCCAGCTCACAGAAATGCTCCTTGTTTAAATTTTCCTTATATTATTTCAATATAGTTTTTATTTTCATTTCATTTTCTCTAGGTACAATGTTTGTTAAAGGGGAAGAAAGAAGAGACAAAATGAAAACATATTTCTGCTCTAATAGAGTGTTTTGCTCAATAGATTGCAAAGGCTATCACAACCATTTTACTATTAGTTAATTATAGTTCCTGACATTAAATTATAACAAAATCCTGTGCACAGCTGGACACATCTCAAGTGGAGCAAAAGCTTCACTATTCCTCACAGCACAAAGGTAGCCATATTTTCCATGACTCCTGCATAAACCACAGCCTACAAATAATTTCACTTGTATACTTTTATCTTCATGGTATCTGTCTCATAAGCTTTCATGAGTGTTACACTTCACTGCTTAACAAAGTATATATTTTTAAAAAATTATTATGTTTCTGGATTTTAGTAACTTGACGGTCCAAATTCACTAAGGAGCAGTGAGTTTGCACACTCAGAAGTTTTTACATCGCATAAATCCATCAGTTGTATGCTTTCTTAACCCCTAAAACCATGTTTACACTAGACAAATGACATGCCACCCAGTTCAGATACTACTCATTGTTGAGTACCCAGAGCAGTGACTTATCAGAAAGTGGAAGTTAGGCAGGTAAGTGATAGATCTATGCAATACATTAGTCTTCACACAGCATTTTGAAAACATAAAATGCTATATAACTGCTAAATATTATGAGCCAGATCCTCAGCTGCATTGAACTTGGTTTGATCCACTCTGATTTAAGCCAACCTAACCAGCCAGCTGGGGATTCTCTTGTCATCCCTTCCTGTAGATGCCTTTCCTCACTACCCCCAGTGTGATGGGAAAAGCTGCATTTTCTTTTGTCTTGGAATGGCCTGCTGCAGGGGACTGTTGTAGCTGGTGCAATCGAGAGCAGCCCTGAGACTGCTGTAACTTGCTTTTCTGGATCAGACAAGCACCTGGTGACCTAAGAATTAGGGAATCACAACATTGGGTTTCAACCATCTGTGCACTGCTCCATCAGCCTCGAGCTGCACTGGGTCCCAGAGAGCCAATCCTGAGGGAGGCAAGGAAGTTATTAAGAAATGGGCTCATTAGAGCAAATTTATAAAAAGGTGCCCATGGAAAGCAGGCCCTGCATAAGAAAGGGGAATAAAAATGTTTACCTAGCCCAATAAGGATGAAGTAGGAAGCTGAAGGACAAAGTACTGCCTTCAAGTTTCTCTCTCTCTCCCTGGTAGTCAAAAGGTACCTATTACGATGGTATCTGAGCACTTCACAATCTTTAATAGTTTTTTTTTCCCACACCACACCCCTGTGAGACAGGAAACTACTACAATCCCCATTTTACAGATGGGGAGCTGAGGCACAGAGAGACTAAGTGACTTGCCCAAGATCACATGGGAAGTCTGTAGCAGAGCAGGAAATTGAACCTATATCTCCAAGCCTTCCCTTCAACAGTCTTTGAGAAGGAGGGATGGTTTATTTTATCCCCGGAATAGTTTCCAACTGTCCTGGTTTTGGTTTAAACAGTAATCCATGCAAATTGCAGCCCAGGCAAAGGTCTGTGGCAGCTGGAGGAGTGCAAGGAAGTAGAGAGGTTTCCCCTACAGAGTTTCCTTCCAGCTACATCTCTGTTGTACCTCTAGCTGCAACTCCTGCTACAGAAAAAGCAGCAGCCTGTAGGAGGAAGACTGAATATAATGCAGGAGGATCCAGCTAGCAAGACACAGGGTGGAGACTAGAGGTGTACAAATAAGTGATATTTTGATTCTCTGGCAGTTCCAAAAAAAATGGGAGAGAGGAAGGAGGGTGGGAAATCGGTCCAGGTAGGCATGAAACCCAGGGCTTTGGAATTTTCAGCCAATAAAAAGAGTCAGAAAATTTGTTTCATATTGTGTATGTGTAATAAAAGCAGAGGAAATGCAGGAATAGATTAATGCAAACTGAGAAGGCCTACTGGTAAAGGCACTCACCTGGGATGTGAGACACTCAGCTCCAAATTCCTGCTTTGGAGCAGGGACTTGAGTGCAGATCTTTCACCTCCCTAACAAGTGCCCTGTCTACCTTCCCATTGGCTAGTGAGGGGTGGTGCTCTCAATCTCTCCTGTTGGAGCTGTTCCACATTTCAATAGTTAGTGAAGCCTGGGATAGAACCTAGGTCTCCCACTTTCAGGGGAGTGGCCTAACCACCAGACTATGGAGCCATTCACACACTCTGCCCCCCAACCATGTGAATCCAAATCTCCAACTTGCAAAGTGAGAGCCCTAGTCACTGGAGTGTTGGGTATAAGGGATCACCATGACTTCCTCCTCAAGGGGGTTTGTGAATGTTACCTAAGGTTTAAATCCTCTTGTGATTTTCTTCCCCTGCCTCCAAAGAACACAACATTTTTCATTTTGATAATGTCCAAACAAACCATTTTTTTTAATTTGCCAAAAATCAACACAAATTAGTTAAATGTTTCAATCAATTGGAGTCTGCCTTTTTTGGGTGAAAATTTTCAACTGAAAAATTTTGCCTGGCTCTACTGGAGGGCCCAGGTACTACCCCCCTGAACATTCCTTCTCTACCCTCACCTACTCAGACAATGAACCTACACATCACCCAGAGCTGGTGCCAGGCATAAGCAGACTAAGTAATCACTTAGGGCTGGAGCAGCTGAAAGAGCCCCCTATTAATTGTTAGTATGTGTTATGGGTGCATGGGGAGCGGATATTTCTGCCAATGGGCTAGCAGTGGTGCTGACTCCACCTATCTTTCATCACTCATCTCATCCCTCCCAACTGTTACCACTTATCCACCCTTAACTTTGCTACATGAAATTTGAAAGAGGACAAAATAATATTACCGGGTTATTATAAAATCCCAATTGCTACTTAAGGGATTTATTTCCAATATCTGTAAGCATTAATATATACTACAGTGTTACTCTCTAAAAAGAAAAAAAACTGCACAGTGAAAACTGGGTTGCCAGACAATACAATTAATATAATCAAAATACAAACCTAAGGGCTTGTTTACACAGGGACAAGAAGGAAGGTTAATCCAAATTAACTAAAGGTGTACATTTCAAGTGGGATTGATGAACTGCATTAAACCCCTCTGTAGATACTCATTCAGAATTAAAGTGGCCTTAATTTGGTTTAGCTTAATTCACATTAAACTAAACCAAATTAGGCCATGGTAGTTCTGAAAGAGTGTCTACACAGGAGTTCAATGCAATTTAACTAAACCACTTGACTTTCACATATTTAGTGAATTGAGATTAACTTTCCTGAGTGTCCCTGTGTAGAAAAGCCATAAAATATTATATAATCAACAGTTTATCATACAAAACAGGTCAGTCATTTAAAAAAAAATAATGTAAAAGCCTCATAGTTTTCTATAGCATGGGGTTAAATTCACTTGGAAATGTGTCCTGTACTGTGAAATTGTTGAAGCTCTCAGTGGGACTCCACTGACATATACTTTCAATCTTAGTTCTTTTATAATATTTTTGCTTCCCAAATACACACAAAAAAATAGCACACAAGTTGTGTATTTGTTCAAAAGCAATTATTTTTCCTTCCATATATATTTTTCCTTCCACTGCATGCTTATTTTACTAGAAGTATATTTTCAAGCATTTTAAAAATGAATCGAGATTTTTTATTTCAGATGACAGAGACATCTGTACTAATGTCTCTGGACTAATGATTATCTAACATTTTGTGTGCCTCTTAAAAGGATCATTTTTTTTAAGGGCAGCACTTAAGAACTCATTGCCTGTGGTCTTTTACAGGGAGTGACACTGATTTTATGTGGCATTTTAAAGAACATAGCACCTGTGGTATTTTTAAAAGGAGTGATACTGATTTTATTGGACTTCTTAAGACATCACTGTCTGTGTATTTTTTAAATATCTGATATTGGTTTAATTTGTTCTTAAAATGTCATTTAGCTAAAAACAAATAGTGGGTTTGTGGGGAATTTTAGGAGATTATTGACTATGGTGTTTTATACAGGAAGCATTTTGGCTTTACAGTAAACATTTATTCAAGAGACACGTACAATGCCTGATAAGTGGAAGTAATTATGGTCCTGATCCTGCATCATTGAAGCTTTGCCATTGGCTTTAACAGTCACCATATCAATCACAATAGCCACAGAAAGCCAAATTCTCAGTTGATATAGATGGGTGCAAATCCATTAAAGTCAGTTGCATATGAATTTGACCTACAGAATGCAGCAGGAGGAAGTGAAGCAGATATGACTGCATAGCAAAAATAAAGCTTCTGAAATGGCAGATTCATTGTGGAAACAGAAAAAGTTCCATGGAGAATTTCCCCCTCCCCCTTAACCCACCCACCTTGTTATCATCAATATTTTAGGAAGGCTTAATAGTCTGCTCCTAAAGAAGTTGGCCTTGGAGTTTTCTAAAAAAAACCATTCTGATATGAAACCTGTCTTTGCTCAGAATAACAACACATTTGGGGGTAAAATAAAAACAAGAAAAAATTAGGCTGAATATCAGAAGAAAATTCTTGAGATTGGACCAAACGCTGACATCCTCCTTACATGAGTTTTTATTTAGTCTTTCCTAAGGCAAAACTTTCTGACTCATCGGGTGAATCCCTGATTGACTGACAGGAGGCAGGAACACAAGACTGCTTCCATAATTCATATTGCAGCTCTCAGGAATAGAAAAGCCTGGTGAGACGCAGCTTGAAAGCTCTGCAATTGCATTTTACTCTTTTCTTGTTCTGTCAACTCCACAGGAAAGGAGAATATAAAACCCTGGGTCAGAAACTCATCTTTTCCAATCTAGGTTTATAATGAGGGAACCAACAATCACCCTGAGCTCCCTGCCTGCATAAGGATATACTTACTCTATTCAGGCCTAGAAACAGAAACTGTTTACATCCATGGCCTCGGACAATCCTGAGATTCTCATCATTTGTGTTAATAGTTTATAGGAGTTGTAGTTTGTAGTCTTATACTCCTGGTGCCTAACCACTTCTACCACTGGCTGATCAAGTGAATGTATGTAATCTGGTACAGTTTCTTGGATTATTTTTTAGACACGTAATATGTTTTTATTTCAACGGATTGTGGAAATATAAAATGAGAGAAGAATGTAAAATGATCGCTATAGTGACACTTTGTTATACTATCCTTTGAACACAGTGAAAGGTCATCCAGCAACACTCCGGAAAAGAGGCCCATAATTTGCAGAAAGAAATGGAATTGTGGATGATTGATATATCACGTCTAGGATGTGATCTGAAGTATGAGATATTTAATGTATTCCATGACATACAGTACAAAGTTTGTTTTCAGTTTGATCTAAAGTAGTGAAATTATGCTCAAGTATGTTTCCTTTCACAGCTGTGATTGATTACTATAACACATAATGAAATTAAGACATAGTGGATCAAATCTTGTTATTGGAAAGATAGCTCATGTACAGTACAAAAACACAGAGCAGTATATCTGAAATATGTTTAAAATGCTGGGTTTTCTCCCAGCTAAAAATGATTGGTTGTGATTAATAGTTTAAAAGCCAGCAGTGAGGCCAACTTTCTAACCTATCTTATCTCAGTGTCTGAAAGGGCAAGTGGTGATAATGTGTTAAATATGTACTTCTATTCTACCTCAGAAAAAAAAATCTATCTGTTTGTTTAGCTAAATGAGTATGTGTAATGCATGTTTACTATGCAAAAGTATGTGTAATGCTTTCTGTACAGACTCTAATATAGGGTGGGGTTCCTCTGTTCTAGAAGATAGGCTATAGCATCCAACCATAATTATTTTCATGGCTCCAGTGAGCTATTTTTACCCTGAAGACTCTCACACACTCGCTCTGTTTTTACAGTCATATGGTTAAAATAGATCAGTTTTGATATTAAACAACCATGATGTTGCTTAATGGTAATATAAGGAGAACTAAAGCCTTATTCAAGCAAATGTCTTATTGAAGTACCTCGAATAAGGATCTCAACACCAGGCGCAGAATAAAGACATGATTTATTTTGGTTGCTGATCAGCAAGGAAATATGCATTAAAACACTAATAGATTTCCCCTCTCCTGCTGGCTGGGTGTATGTGGTTTGGGAGAGGCTGCAGGGAATGGAAAGTGAAAATAAGAGTGGTGGGGGGTGGGGGGGTTGGTTGCTGCCTGTAGCCAACTCTAGGGGAGAAAGGCATTGCTGTGTGTGGGCTTTTGCTCCATTAAATAATTGTTGGCATTTAGGACAAGATGGTCTCAATCATTCACTCACTTAGTCCTGATACCATACATTTGGTTCCAAGTTTTTAAATGTTTTGCTGCAGCTTTCCTCTTTGCATTTTAAACAGTTCCTCGACAAAGCAAGTTTAAGTGCAGATGTTTTCCACTTTAGATGTAAAGTGTGTTCTAAAGGGTCTTTATTTAAAAAAAATTACTAAACTTTAAAGGCCAAATTGTGGTTTTCATGCCCCTTTCCTGATGCAGGAGGGCAGGGCAGGGCAGGTTGTACCAACCCCAGAGGAACAGCAGGGAAGTTCTGCTACAGGCTGTCCTATGCTATCTCAGGGCTGCTCCAGGTGTATGGCATGAAGCAGTCTATTCCATCCATTCACAGATCGTTTCTCAGGCCTGGTCTACACTAGGAGTTTATGTCGAATTTAGCAGCGTTAATTCGACTTAACCGTGCTCCCGTCCACACCAGGAAGCTAATTAGTTCGACCTAGAGGTCTCTTTAGTTCGATTTCTGTACTCCTCCCCGACGAGGGGAGTAGCGCTAAATTCAACATGGCCATGTCGAATTAGGCTAGGTGTGGACGGAAATCGACCTTAGTAGCTCCGGGAGCTATCCCACAGTGCACCACTCTGTTGACGCTCTGGACAGCAGTCCGAGCTTGGATGTTCTGACCAGCCACACAGGAAAAGCCCCGGGAAAATTTGAATTCCTTTTCCTGTCTGGCCAGTTTGAATCTCATTTCCTGGTTGGACATCGGGGCGAGCTCAGCAACACCGGCAACGATGCAGAGCTCTCCAGCAGAGGAGTCCATGCAATGTCTGAATAGAAAGAGGGCCCCAGCATGGACTGACTGGGAAGTCTTGGATCTGATTGGTGTGTGGGGCGAGGAGTCTGTGCTTTCGGAGCTGCGCTCCAAAAAACGGAATGCAAAGACCTACGAGAAGATCTCCAAAGCCATGAGAGACAGAGGATACAGCCGGGATGCAACGCAATGCCGCGTGAAAATCAAGGACCTGAGACAAGGCTACCACAAGACCAAAGCGGCAAATGGACGCTCCGGAGCCCAGCCCCAGACATGCCGCTTCTACGAGGCACTGCATGCCATTCTCGGTGGGTCTGCCACAACTGCCCCACCAGTGACCGTGGACTCCGACGATGGGATAGTGTCGACGGCCAGTTCCTCGGCGATGTTCGCGGACGGGGAAGATGAGGAAGGGTTTCTGGAGGACGAGGCAGGCGACAGCGCTTACAACGCTGGTTTCCCCAACAGCCAGTATCTCTTCATCACCCTCACGGAGATCCCCTACCAACCCTCCCTGGCCGTTAACCCGGACCCTGAATCAGGGGAAGGATCAGTCGGTAAGTGCTTTAAACATGTAAACTTTTATTATTAATGTAACAGGAATCTGAACTATGTGAAAAGGAGGTCTATATATATGGGGATAGAACAGAAATCCTCCTGGGAGATCTCCACGAAGCTCTCCTGGAGGTAATCAAAAAGCCTACGCAGGCGGTTCCTGGGGAGAGCTGCCTTATTGGGTGCTCCGTGGTAGCACACTTTTCCGCGCCAGGCTTTCATGAGGTACTCAGGGAGCATTGCCTTCACGAGCATGGCAGCATAGGCCCCTGGTTTGTGCTGGCTTTCACGCAGCATGTGCTCTCTGTCTCCTTCAGTGACCCTCCTCAGGGCGATCTCGCTCGGCGACTCCTGCATCTAATTAGGGGAATTACTGTAATGTTACGCCTGGTCCAAAATATTTTTAAAAAATCTCCAGACAGACGGCGTAGCAGAGACTCAGCACGCTGCTGCGTGACAAGCGTAACGGAAAGCCAAAGAATCAAATGGACGCTCATGGAGGGAGGGAGGGAGGGGGGACTGAGGACGCAAGCTATCCCACAGTTCCTGCAGTCTCCGAAAAGCATTTGCATTCCTGGCTGAGCTCCCAATACCTGTACGGCCAAACACATTGTCCGCGGCGGTTCAGGGCAAAGCTCCTCACTGTACCCCCCCCCCCCACGAAGGAAAAGGAAAAAAAATCGTCTCTTGACTCTTTTAAATTTCACCCTATGTGTACTGAATGCTGCTGGTAGATGCGATGCTGCGGCACTCTACTGTAGCATCCTCCCCCCCCGCCTCATGGGTGGCTGATGGTGCAATACGACTGGTACCCGTCCTCATCATCAGCCTTGTGGCAGATGGTGTAGTGCAGTAGGACTGCTATCCATCTTCGTCATCAGCCCATAAGTAGACGGCCTGCTAACCGTCTTCATCATAGCAACAGGGGGCTGAGCTCCATCAGCCCCCGCCCTTCATGTGTAAAGAAAAGATTCTGTACTGCCTGGACTATCATAGCAGCAGGATGCAGGTCTCCTCTCCCCCACACTGCTTAATGTCCTGTCTGGACTATCATAGCAGCTGGAGGCTGCCTTCCCCTCATTTCATTTCACTAACAAGTCACTGTTTCTTATTCCTGCATTCTTTATTACTTCAGCACACAAATGGGGGGACACTACAACGGTAGCCCAGGAAGGCTGGGGGAGGAGGGAAGCAACAGGTGGGGTTGTTGCAGGGGCACCCACTGTGAATGGCATGCAGCTCGTCATTCCTGCGGGATCTGACACGGAGCGGCTGTGCTCTCTAGTTCTCTGATACACTGCAACCCTAGTACAGTTGCCCCATATTCTAGGCAGGACTGATTCTATTTTTAGATACCATAAAGGAGGGATTGACTCGGGGAGTCATTCCCAGTTTTGTCTTTTGCGCCCCCGGCTGATCTCGGCCAGGGGCACCTATGACAGCAGTAGAAGGTATAATGCAATACGTCTGGTAACCATCATCACCTTGCCAATTTACAATGGCATGGTAGATAGTGCAATATGGCTGATAACCATCTCTGCTGTCATGCAAAAGCAAATGAATGCTGCTGTGTAGCGCTGCTGAATCGCCTCTGTCCGCGGCATCTAGTACACATACGGTGACAGTGACAAAAGGCAAAACAGGTTCCATGGTTGCCACGCTATGGCGTCTGCCAGGGCAATCCAGGGAAAACGGGCTCGAAATGATTGTCTGCCGTTGCTTTCCCGGAGGAAGGAATGACTGACGACATTTACCCAGAACCACCCGCGACAATGAAATTTGCCCCATCAGGCACTGGGATCTCAACCCAGAATTCCAAGGGTCGGGGGACACTGCTATGGGGTGGAACAGGGGCAGAGTTTATGCTTTCCGGATTGCCTGCAGCAGGAGTGCGCACGAGATAGGTGCTGTGCATGGTCTTGTTCACAGACATAGACTAGACTGTGTTCATTGTTCGCAAAAATGTATCTTTGCAAGGAATTCACTCCCTTTTTCCCATCACACAGCTTCGACTGTCTCCAGACCTGCCACAGCATCCCCCTCACAGAGGCTGGCAAAGATTAGGCGGCGAAAGAAAAAGACACGGGACGAGATGTTCGCTGAACTTATGGGCTACTCCCGAGCCGAGGCAGACCAGCAGAGCCAGTGGAGGGAGACCCTCTCTCTGTACCAACGCTCACACAGCGAACGGGAGGAGAGGTGGCGTGAGGAAGAGAAGCAGGCGACTCAAACGCTGCTTGGACTAATGAGGGAGCAAACGGACATGCTCCGGCACCTTGTGGATGTTCTGCAGGACCGCAGGCAGGAGGACAGAGCCCCCCTGCAGTGTATCTGCAACCGCCCTCCCCCGCCACAAAGTCCCATACCCCCCTCACCCAAAATAACCAGAAGAAGGGGCGCCAGGGGCCATGAAAACTGTCACTGCACCCCAGCAGAGTGCTCAAGTACCCAAAAGCTCTCATACCCTCAATTTTGAGAAGTCCTTCCCTTCCTGACTCACCCAAGCCCCAATCCCAGTTTCATCCCCTAACTGTCTAGTTAATTATTAAAAAGACTTTGCTGTTAATTACTGTTTCATCATGTTTTTTTACAGAAGACTGTGTTTGAAGGGGGGGCTGCAGAAGGGGGTTGGTAATTGCATAGGACAGTCACCTTTACCAGGGTACAGACACGGGGGCAGGATCAGCAGCAGGTCACACACACAGTGCAGTCAGTAGGCACCCTGGTCGGTATGGGAGGTGGTTTCCAGGTTCTGTGTGGGTGGGGGGGTACGTGACTTTGTAGCGGGGGACGGCGGTTACAGATCTTATGCAGTGGTCCTTGTCCTGGACCACAGAGCCACGCAGCAGAGGAATCTGTATCCGTCCTCCTCCGCCACAAGGTCACATAGCCCCCGCACACAGAGTCCCAAAAAGGAGGGATGGCAGGCTCCGTTGAAACAACCAGTCCGGCACTGCGGACCGCTTTAGGAGCAGGAGCCTGTCATTCCTCGAGTTTAGAGGCAGTCTTTACATCACCACACACCCTACCCAGCACAGTCTGCGTCCCAGTTTCAACCCTTTAACGCAAAGTCATTAATAAAGAAACCTTTCTTAAGTAACAATGGAACATGTATTTTATTTTTACACGTGTGTTGGAAGTGGGGGAAACGGGGTGAACGGGGTATGTAACTTCAGAGGCTAGTCAACAGTAACTGGGTAAAGAAATAGGGGCAGGTTCAGCTTCTCTGTAAAGAAACTGAACAGTCACAGGTCACGCTGCTCGCTGAGGAACCTAGGTTTCAAAGCCTCCCGAATGCACAGCGCTTCCCGCTGGGCTCTTCTAATCGCATGGGTGTCAGGCTGAGCGTAATCAGCAGCCAGGCGATTTGCCTCAACCTCCCATCCCGCCATAAAGGTCTCCCCCTTGCTCTCACTGAGATTGTGGAGCACACAGCAAGCTGCAATAACAATGGGGATATTGGTTTCGCTGAGATCCGAGCCAGTCAGTAAGCTTTACCATCTCCCCTTGAGACGTCCGAAAGCACACTCCATCACCATTCTGCACTTGCTCTGCCGGTAGTTGAAGAGTTCCTTGTCAGTGTCCAAGGCGCCTGTATAGGGCTTCATGAGCCAGGGCATTAGTGGGTAGGCTGGGTCCCCAAGGATCACTATAGGCATCTGCACATCCCCAACACTTACTTTGTGGTCCGGGAAGAAACTACCTTCCTGCAGGCGTCTAAACAGACCAGAGTTCCTGAACACACGCGCGTCATGGAACCTTGCCCGGCCACCTGACGTTGATGCTGGTAAAACGTCCCCTATGGTCCACCAGTGCTTGCAGTACCATTGAAAAGTAGCCCGATTTCTCAGCAGCTGACCGTGGAAGAGGTGGACGATAAGGTGCGAGGAGTTGACAACGGCCATAACTGCAGCGGGCTCCATGCTCGCAGTGCTGTGGCGTCCGCGCTGTCACTGAGCAGAAAAGTGCACGAACAGATTGCCCGCAGGCGCTTTCAGTGAGGGAGGGCGGGATTGACGGTTCAATGATGACAGTTACCCAAAACCACCCTCGACACATTTTTTCCCCCAGCAGGCATTGGGGGCTCTACCCAGCATTCCAATGGGCAGCGGGGACTGCGGGAACTGTGGGATAGCTTCCCACAGTGCACTGCTTCCAAAGTCGACGCTTGCCCTGTTAGTGTGGACTCACAAAGTCGAATTAGTGTCCTTAGCGTGGATACACAAATTCGACTTTGTAAGGTCGATTCCACAAATTCGACTTAAGTTGAATCGAACTACTCTTGTAGTGTAGACATACCCTCAGTATGCCAACCTTGCTCCATGGGCCAGTGGCTCTGGCTGTTTTCCTCACTGGGCTCTTTTATTCACTGACTTGCTCTGCGAGGAGTGCCTGGTGAGTACTGTCTGTGCTTCCCACAGATTGCTATTGAAAGAGGCAGCTATGCAGTCAACTGCATTGCCAATCCCCAAACATTCAAATTCCAGATTCAGTCCTCAAAAGTCATGAGACTGGCTTAAAAAAATGTGCATGTCAGGTTCTTTTTATTTGCCTTCTAGTTGTTGAAGGTTCAGGGTTCATGGCTTTTAGCTTTTCCTCTACTCCCCTCACCCCCACAAGAGATTAAATGATATTGTCACACAACTGCAGGAGCTGGGGATTTATGAAAAGGCACCATATTCTGCAAGATACCAGAATTGGCAACGCTGAAGGGGAAGCTTTGTCGTAGTCCTCTCTTGAGCCACATGTAAGCCAACTCTAAATTGGAGAGGCGATTGCTTATTAGGAGTCAAGCTGTCTGGAGAAGCTCAGGAGCATGAGTACCAACCTCAGGGCACACAGTGAAGAAGCAGGGCACAACCCCCAAACTGGTTTGTGTGTTCTATATGTAGATTTCCTGCACAAGCCCGATCGTAATGGCTCTAAGGCCTTTCCATGCAATCCTAACTCACATGAGTTGTCCCATTGAGTAAGAACTAAAAACACAAGTAAAGGTGAGAGGACGGGATGATTTAGTGTGTATTAATCCCTAAATCACCTGGAAGGGTTCTTGAGATGCATCATCTTGTTTTACAGAGAGGAGAAAGACAATCAGCTCACACACAGCACGTTTGTAAAATTTGATTAATACAGATTTTCACTTCAGGACTCTGTATACAGGCCAGGATACAAAACCAGAGGTGTGGTTATTCTGAAAATCCATCCCTAAGGCATCGTGAGGCATAAAGTACAGCCAAAATGCTGAGATCTTATCATTATCTCACCCCTTTGGTTTGCTTATTGCTATCATAAAATGTGTCTATAAAGAAAGTGAAATATGATATTTTATGCAGGGATGAGTCAGTGTTCCATTTAGAATGTTGAAACAAATGAATCATCTGATATGTATCTATCTCAGGCAGGGATTTGTGTATCCTTTTTGACAACATCAGCAAAACAGAGTACTCCCTCCACGCGAACACTTGGCACCCTAGAGAAATCATCATTCCAAGTATTTACTGCTTTTTTAAAGTGTAGTTTGGGATAGTTTCCTCAACATGTCACACAATTAACTTCACTCATCTTAAGACACTGTATGCCTCCCCAGATTGTTCATATTTTTCATTTGTGGTAATAATGAGTGGAGCTCTTATGCTGCTCTAAAACCTTAAATAACCCATAAGGAGCATTATGGCTACTATTTAAAAATATTCTAAGTAGTAGTCTTTGTCCTCATATTACTTTATACTGATTGTTCATATATGATAATTGAAAGTATTACAGTGCACTATGTATCAGATGGAAGTATTGTGAATTGTCATGGCCAAATATGAGTTATTAGGTCTGATGCAGGCATCACTGGGTAAAGCTCTGTGGCCTGTGTTATGCAGGAGGTCAAACTAGAGGATTATAATAATCTCTATTGGACTTAAAACTCAATGAATGAATCAATCATAAACATTATCCCAAAGAAGCTCTACAGGAATACCAAAGGAAGCGGCCTCGGACAAGGTATAATTGTTATGGGGCCCCATTTTATGTAAGGCCATAGGATGCTATTCATTTTTAATCATAACTCCCCACTGAAGTCACAATCCTGCCATTAATGATGTATTTAACACATTTCTCAACTTCTAAAAAATAAATAATTCAACAATGTTTTTTAATTACTCACACAGCCCTTGGAGGTAGGGTTTGCCCCATGCTTAGCTGAGATCTGGTCTGGGCCCTATAGTGCTCAATCAGCTAATGCAGTGGACAGTTTCCAAGATCTGCTGCTGCTACATTGGGCAGGGTGGCACCTTGTTTATCCAAAAGCCTTGTGGGATAGCAAATGACCTTTTTGGCAGCCAACCCCCAAAAAGAGAAGAAGGGCAAATGTCACCTTTTGAAGGGTTCTTGAGATGCATCATCTTGTTTTACAGAGAGGAGAAAGACAATCAGCTCACACACAGCACGTTTGTAAAATTTGATTAATACAGATTTTCACTTCAGGACTCTGTATACAGGCCAGGATACAAAACCAGAGGTGTGGTTATTCTGAAAATCTCAGGTCTCCCAGCTTCTTAAATATCTTTCAATGGGAACCAAGGATGGGGTCTCATGACTGTGATTTTTTTTCTCTCCTTGCCCCCCTCACAAGAGCAAGGTGGGAGATGCTCTCTCTGCATTAGGAATCCATGAACTCCTATCTTGAGATTGCTGCTTACCGCAGCAGACAGAAGCAGGTAAAAATTGGTAAAATGTGAATCTCATACCAGGTCCATACATCACAGATTCCAAGTTGAGTGCCCTAAGTATCCAAAACATACACCCTATCTGGAAGACTAACAAACTTTAATTGGAAGAGAAAGTGAAAATGTGGAAACTGAAGGTCTCCAAATTATGGCTGGTCCAAAGAATGGGAACAGTTTTAACAAAAAATGGAAGCTTTGTATGGAACAATGTTGGATCATTCCCCTCTATTCAGCACTGGTGAGGCCTCATTTGGAGTACTGTGTCCAGTTTTGGGCCCCACACTACAAGAAGGATGTGGATAAATTGGAGAGAGTCCAGCGGAGGGCAACAAAAATGATTAGGGGGCTGGAGCACATGACTTATGAGGAGAGGCTGAGGGAACTGAGATTGTTTAGCCTGCAGAAGAGAAGAATGAGGGGGGATTTGATAGCTGCTTTCAACTACCTGAAAGGGGGTTCCAAAGAGGATGGATCTAGACTGTTCTCAGTGGTAGAAGATGACAGAACAAGGAGTAATGGTCTCAAGTTGCAGAGGGGGAGGTTTAGGTTGGACATTAGGAAAAACTTTTTCACTAGGAGGGTGGTGAAGCACTGGAATGGGTTACCTAGGGAGGTGGTGGAATTTCCTTCCTTAGAGGTTTTTAAGGTCAGGCTTGACAAAGCCCTGGCTGGGATGATTTAGTTGGGTTTGGTCCTGCTTTGAGCAGGGGGTTGGACTAGATGACCTCCTGAGGTCTCTTCCAACCCTGTGATTCTATGATTCTAAGAATTTAATTTTTTTTACCAGCTCTGTTCAAAGCATTAGGCCTATTTTTTCTATGTCCCTGAGACCCACTGAAGTTGATGAGCATTTTGCTATTTACTTTAATGGGACCAGCTCTAACTGTAGTACCTTGCAAGGCAGCTCAGTCTGATGAACTTGCCTGGTCTCCAGTGACTTTTTATAATACATACTTTGCCTGGGAAGTATGCTGAGGGCTTGCAAGCTCAGCAGTGTTAGCCAGCTACAGAAGTTTTTACAGTTAGGCTCTGATCCTGCAAACACTTATGCACATAGTAAACGTCACTATCATAAGTAGTGCAGTGATTTACACACAGTGGTAAAGTAAAACATGTGTGTAAGTGTTTTCAAGATCACAGCCTTAGTGGTTAATACCAATCCTAAACCTATAACTTTTCAAATGTAGCTTTTTGTTTAAAAAAGCAACATACCCCTGATTCTGTCAGAGTTCATAATATCCAAGCTCTTCACAATCTTTAATGTATTTATCCTCAAAACACTCCTCTGAGGTACAAAAGTGCTATTATCTCCCTTTTACAGATCGGGAACTGAAGCCCAAATAATCAAAGTGGCTTGCCCACCGTCACACCAAAGTCCATGGCAGAAATGGGAATTCAGGTTTTACAAGAGCAGGTAACTACCCCCAATCTCCTCTCAGAGCCAGGATAAAAACCAGGGGCGCAGTTCCCAACTGTGCAGGTTCCCAATTGCTTTGACCCACAGAACCACACTCCGTGCTCATATCTGAAAATAGAACCTTTTTTCTCAAATATTTTTACATACCAGTTAAGTTTTGTCTTTTATATGTTTTCTCAGTTTGCTAAACTTGCTGCTGCTGCCTGTACTTTCAAATACCTTGATGGAGTTAATCTCTCTTGGCTCAGGTCTCGCTACCTTCCTAGGTTGCTCTTCACCCTCCCTTTTCCCCCCACCTCTCCTCACTTCTGCTCCCTCTCTTTGTTTTAAAAGTTAAAAGTTATAGTTTTTACAGAAACCTCCAAAACACAAAGAAATTGAAAACAGAACAAAACAAAAAACAAACAAGAAAACAAGGTAAAAACTTTAAACAAATCCAGTAAATTAATTATTTTAACCCTTCAGGAATGCAACAGCTGGAATTATTCCTAACTTTCTTGAAGATATGGTTGCCAAGCAACAGAAATGCAGGCTCTGCTTCTAATCCTAACCATTAACTAATATTTGAAACATGGGCTTTTCTTATTTCCATATAGCAGAGTTTTAAAATAATGTTAAATATAAAGTAATGCAAAATTCCTGGTTACCAAATTAATACAATACATTGGCAAATATTAATATATATTTTTTTATCAAATTTATGCTACAAGTTTTAAATAAGGTAATAACTTGTTTATTCAAATGTTTAACCCTTTTTACTTTTTATTTTTGGTTGTGTTATTTTGTATAGTTATGAATAGAATTCTGGCGCCATTTGTTTTTAATTGTAAGTTTGTCCTGTATGTCATGTGTGTGTCTTGTGTCTATGTTGTGTGTGTCACGTAACTATTTTTTTAAATTATTTTTATTTTGTTGCAACAAAAGTCAATTTTATACCCTTTTAAAAAATATATAAGTATATGTGGTACCACACTATTTTAATATCATGGTTGGGGTATAATCATATTATTAACACCAATTTTTTGTGCAAAATTCAAAAAGCTTTCAGTTACAAATATATGTACATATATTTCTGCCTCAACAAATAATGCAATTGCAAACAAAAATAATTCTCTTTTATCAATCACAGTTTTGTTTTTTAAGAAAATATCACACCCTGAAGACACCAGATAATATCAGTATACAGTGAAGAAACCTCCAAGCATCAAGAAAAGAAAAATGAAGTGCTTTATAAATAAGAGACTGGTCAAATACACCTCTATCTACCATATATGGACAATTAAGTTAACAATCAGCTAAAAACCACTAGCTGGACCAGGAAAACTGTCATTTAATTTCAACTTGGTTACTGTGTAAAAACAACTGTATTATTGCTGTACTACTGTATTATCATTGTACTGCTGTATTATTGCTGTATTGTATTATTGCTGTACAACATGTACAATGTGTATAACCTTGCTAAATTGTTTAACCAACACACAGGTAAAAATCAACAAATGAATGGCAGCAAACAACATGAAGGCAAGGAAAAAACAAATTGGTAAAGAAACTAAGTTACATAGTAACTACAAATTGGGTAAACAAATTGCCTGTTAGTACCAGTCATAATTTGGGTCCGTGACACTGCATCCTAACTGAGGCACATGTTATTCAAAACAATCTTGTTCAGTGTCTGGGTACCAATATTAAATCAGGACACAGCAATATTTGATAAATTGGTTACTGTCTGTTCAGTAGGTTATCTGGAAAACAGCATCCCTAAGAAACAACTGGATCTACATCAGCCAATGGAACAGAGAAGCTACCCACTTCTGTTTCCTGCCCAGTGAAGCTTACCAGAGGGTGACAACCATCAGTAAGGGTAACCTATAACATGAATGGAGAGTACATGTAGTAACTAATTACAATATATTTATATATAAAGGCCTCAGTGGTAGTGTCACTACTCCAAATTTCTGTTTTACTTCTCGTATACATAGCACTGTGGGACACACTGTCACAATCCCTATCCCAGTATTTCAAAACACTCAGCCTACTACTAATAATGAGAGAGGTGGTCACTGGAATTGCCCTAATAAGAATGTGTTTCTATCTGTGTCACCAAAGTAAAAGGGCCAGAGTACACCAGCAGATTGGAAAAACATGGTTACGCTTGGATATAAGTTGGTGTCATATGTACACATACATACTATACATACATGCTACAAATATATATGCCATATCCATATAATTAATATATATTAATTATTTGGGAGTGCCTCTAAGGCTCAGTCATAATATTACATTCCTCAGTCATGGTCTCGGGCCTAACATTCCCAGGCCCACCATAAGGGGCCTAAATGAATTGGATAATGAAAACTGTCTGCCAGTCATACGAGGGAATGTGCAGACTAAACAGACAGATGGGGCAATAGTGTATGGATGGTAAAATAAGGTAACCACATAACAGTGTTTAGCCCACTGGGTTATCTTCAGTCCATGCATTATGCTTTTCCGGGACGATGGGTAAACATCCTCCCCATAAAAAGACAAAAAGTCGAGGAATGTAGTAAGAGGAGGCCCTAAGATATAAACCTTGGTATCAGAGGCCCAGTATGAGGCCTGAGGCCTGAACTAAAGTAATGGTCAAGACTTTGCTAACATAAAGCAAAGTTAAGCTGTGAGCCAAAGGCAGGCCCTGCTCACAGAAGCAAGGAAAGGGCTGATGCTGCAAGAAGATACGTACCTAAAAGGTACTGAACACTAGATATCAGAACATTCACATACTTGCACATTCCACACAGATAACAAGGAACAGGCTGACCCATCCCAATGACAGGGCCAAAAGGGTAATATGATGGATAGAGTTGTTTTGTTCGAACCAACACGTACAAGGTGAGAGGCGGCACCTTACTATGTGGAGGGGTTGTACCTTGCTACGTAGAAGGGTTTCACCTCAATACGTCAGGAATGATGTTTAACTTGTTTGTACCTGTGTATAAGAGTGCATCCCTGGGGCGGTGTCTTTGTCCAGCCGAGGGGGCAGTGGAAAGTCCCGCCACTGACTGAGCTGAGTCCATTGCCAGGGGGCACATACTCGTAGTATGTCGTGCAGAGTAAAATCTAGAGGGAACTATCATTGTGCTTCATTTGACAATAAACCTGGCCAAAGTGCCTTCGTACCTTACTAGACTCTGTGGTCATTGGGGGTTTTCTCGGGATCTGCTGTGTCAACTATCTTCGAAGAGCTGGGGCAGCACACAGAGGGAACACATGCACACAGCCAAGTGATATCAACACTGAACAGAGCAGAGCACCACACCGGTAGCATCTGACAACAGCAAACAGTTGCAGGAAGTTTGACCACAGACAGGAATCAATTCAAGCCAGTAGTTCTTACTGTTACCAGACAGTACCTTTAACAGATAAATGCAAATAAATGTGTTCCCTATTGTATTAGTGAAAGGAATTTAAGGTAGGATTCACAGAGGTACTTAGGTGCCCAACATTTTCAGGCACCACTCCGATCTACAGAATTGCCCCCTAGCCCTGTAGGTGCCTCGAGTCACTCAGTTCCTAAGGCTTTTTCATTAAAAGTGCTCTAGGTGCCCATGTTTCAGCTTCAGAGCATGTGCACTACTGCCCCACTCTAGATGCCCAGACACCTAACTCCCATCTAAGCCCCAGAGTGACTTACGAACAAGGGGAAAGACAGGTATTCGCCTGTCTAACTCGTGTGCAGGGCCTGAGCCAGCAGACATGCCCAGGCCACCTAACTCCAGGACACCGCTCAGGAGTAGCTTCTGTAGTGAGTCGGTGTGGCTCCCCTCCTGCCCGGCAGAGGGAGCTCCCTTGCCAACCCCCCAGTGGGCGGAGCTACCACCACTGGCGGGCTGTGCTGAAGTTGGCTCACGACATACCGGCCGCCGGGCACCTGGGGCAAGAAAAGACCCTAGCCCGGGTCCTAGGGCGGTTCTTCTGGCCGGGGATCCACAAGGACATAAAGCAGTACTGCCGTTCCTGCCCAGAGTGCCAGCTCGCGGCCCCGCCAGGAGTACCCCGGGCACCCTTAGTCTCCATGCCCCTCATGGAGGTACCCTTCGAGAGGGTCGCCATGGATCTCGTGGGCCCGCTCCCCAAAACTACGACTGGGTTTCAGCATGTTCTCGTGCTTGTGGACTACGTCACCCGGTTTCCAGAAGCCGTCCCGTTGAGAAGTATTACGGCCCGGACCATAGCCGGGGAACTGGTGAAGATTTTCGCGCGAGTGGGACTTCCCCGGGAGATCCTGACGGACCAAGGAACCAACTTCACCTCTCGGCTACTCCGACAGGTGTGCAGCCTCTTAGGGATCAAGCAACTCCGCACGTCCGTCTATCACCCGCAAACAGATGGACTGGTGGAGCACTTCAATCGAACCCTTAAAAGCATGATGCGCAAATTCCCTCCCGGGGAACTCCGTCATTGGGATCAGTTCCTGCCTGCCTTGCTGTTGGCGACCCGAGAAGTTCCCCAGGCGTCGACACAGTTTTCGCCCTTTGAGCTACTCTACGGTCGCCGTCCCCGGGGACTCCTGGACCTGGTGCGGGAGGCTTGGGAACAGACGACCTCCCCGACCCAAGGTCTCTTAGACTACGTCATCCAGCTACAGGAGTACCTGACCCAGGCAGGAACCCTAGCCAGAGAGAATTTGAGAGCGGCCCAGAGACGGCAGGAGCGGACCTACAATCAAGGAGCCCAGGTCCGCGAATTTACGCCGGGGGACCGCGTCTTGCTCCTCTTACCCTCAAGTGAGTCTAAGCTGCTGGCCCGCTGGCAGGGGCCGTATGAGGTGGTTAAAAAGATAGGACCAGTCACCTATGAGGTTCGTCAGCCGGGCAAGCACAAGGCGACCCAACGGTATCATGTTAACCTGTTGAAGCCCTGGCGTGAACAAGAGGGCCTCCTAATTGACCCGTGCCCACCCGAGCCAGAGCTGGGACCTCGCATGCCCCAGCCCGAGGAACCCCTCACGCCAGCGCTGGGTGAGTCATTGACAGACGAGCAGCGAAAACAGGCTAACTGTCTCCTGAGAGTGTTTCAGAAGACCTTCACTGCTGTCCCAGGTCATACCAACCTGGTATGCCATTCGATCCAGACAGAGCCCGGGAAGGTGGTCCGGGAAACGAACCGGCCCTTGCCCTATCGAATGCGGGACGACGTCGAGGAAGAGGTCCAGGCGATGTTAGCGTTGTGGGTCGTTGAACCGTCCCAAAGTGAGTGGCGCAGCCCCGTGGTGCTCGTGCCCAAGCCAGACAGTTCCTGCCGGTTTTGCATTGACTTTCGGAGGGTTAACGCCATCTCACGCTTCGACGCGTACCCGATGCCCCGGGTAGACGAATTACTAAATCGACTGGGCTAAGCTCAATACATCACAACCCTCGACCTCAGTAAGGGGTATTGGCAGATCCCCCTCGACGAGGCCTCGAAAGAGAAAACCGCCTTTGCCACCCCGTTGGGGCTCTATCATTTTACACGGATGCCCTTCGGTCTTCATGGGGCCCCGGCGACCTTCCAGAGGCTAATGGACCGCCTGTTACAGACCCATCACGAATACGCCGTCGCCTACCTAGACGACGTGGTCATCTATAGTCGTCGGTGGGAGGACCATCTGCCCCAGGCTGCGGCAGTCCTAAGATCACTCAGACAAGCAGGGTTGACCGCTAACCCCAAAAAGTGTCGCATCGCCTGGCAGAAGACGAATTATCTGGGTTATACGGTCGGCGGGGGCCGGGTAAGGCCCCTCGTGGGGAAGGTACAGGCCCTGCTGGACTGTCCAACGCCAACGACGAAACGTCACGTTCGTCAGTTTTTGGGCATCGTCGGATATTATCGGCGATTCATTCCCCAGTTTGCATCCATAGCTGCGCCCTTAATGGGGCTCTTGACCAAGGATAGCCCCAGGCACGTGCGCTGGGACGCGGAATGCGAGGCTGCATTCCAAAGACTGAAGCGCTGCCTCTGTCAGGAACCCGTCCTATACAGCCCGGACTTCCACCGAGGGTTCATTCTACAGACGGACGCCTCCAAGGTGGGATTGGGCGCAGTCCTGTCTCAAGACGTGGAGGGTCAAGATCACCCCGTACTCTACCTCAGTAGGAAACTGTTTCCTCGCGAAAAGAACTACTCCGTGGTGGAAAAGGAGGCGCTGGCCGTCAAGTGGGCCTGCGAAGCCCTCCGCTTCTACCTGCTGGGGGCCCCCTTCACCCTGGTCACAGACCACGCCCCCCTTCAATGGCTACTACGCATGAAGGATAACAACGCCCGCATCATGCGTTGGTACTTGGCATTGCAGCCCTACGCTTTCACCATCCTACACAGGGCTGGCAAGGACCATGCCAACGCGGACTTCCTGTCTCGTATTGGGGAGATGGACGAGCCTGGCCCCGACAGGCGGGAGCCAGACTTAAGGGGGAGGGGGGGTGTAGTGAGTCGGTGTGGCTCCCCTCCTGCCCGGCAGAGGGAGCTCCCTTGCCAACCCCCCAGTGGTAGAGCTACCACCACCAGTCCCCGCCCCCCGAAAGTCAAGGGGCGGGGCAGGAAGTAGAAAAGGAGCGCACCAGAGCTCAGTCAGAGGCCAGCCACCGCCGAGAGCAGACGTGCCGGCGGGAGCTCCCGGCTGGGAACCCTCCTCGGCCCGAGGCAGCTACCCGGCCTGGCCGGAGCTTCCCCACGCTCATTACGACGAGGAGTCCCTGGAGCCTCCCCAGAGCCGGTACTGGGAGGAGCCCCCAGGATTGCCTAGCGCCCGCTACGATGAGGAGCCCCCAGGCTTGCCTAGCGCCCGCTACGACGAGGAGCCCCCCAGGCCCTGCTGTTACCCGGAGGAGCCGCCCGAGCAGGCCTGGCCCGACTTCCCGGAGGAGCTGCCGGACCTGCCGCCAAGCCCTGCTCCAGAGGAGCCGATGCAGACGGACTGTCCCGAACCCAGTGCGGCCGACGAGGTAGGCCCTGAGGGGGAAATGGAGTGTAGCCCGGGGGTAGCCGACCCCTGTCAGGCTGCAGGCACTGAAGTGCCGATGTCAGTGTGTTGCGGCCAGGATCCCCACTGACTGCAGCGGATCCACGCCGCTGCTAGGGCCCCGGGCTGGGACACAGTGGAGTGGATGGGCCTGTGTCCCCCCTGCCACCCCTCTCACGGGTGGCAGTCTCCCCCTCATACCAGCACCCCGACCCAAAGGTCTGGACTTACCGGTTGTTTGCTCAGCTCCTGACTGAGGACCTGAGCCCCCGAACTTGAACTGCTGCTCAGCCCTACCTGAGGATCTGAGCCCTGTGTTTGTTGCTGCCCCGCCCTGAGCTAGGGCCTGGGCTTATACACTGAGCCCGGTATCTTGCTGTTGCCCAGCCCCTTCTCCAGAGGACCTGGGCTTATTTGAACTGCTGTTGCCCAGCCCCTGCTCCAGAGGGCCTGGGCTTATTTGAACTGCTGTTGCCCCGCCCCTGCTCCAAAGGGCCTGGGCCTATTTGAACTGCTGCTTGCCCCGCCCCGGCTCCAGAGGGCCTGGGCCTGTTTTGACTGCCGTCGCCCAGCCCCTGCTCCAGAGGGCCTGGGCTTATTTGTACTGCCGTCGCCCAGCGCCTGCTCCAGAGGGCCTGGGCCTATTTGTACTGCCGTCACCCAGCCCCTGCTCCAGAGGGCCTGGCCCTATTTGTACTGCTGTTGCCCAGCCCCTGCTCCAGAGGGCCTGGGCCTAATTGTACCGCTGTTTGCTCAGCTCCTGCGTAAGGACCTGAGCCCTGAACTGCTGTTGCCCAGCCCCTGCTCCGGAGGGTCTGGGCCGCCTAACGTCGTTCCCTGTCACTCCTACAGACTAGCAGGAGACAAGAAGTGAGTCGGTGTGGCTCCCCTCCTGCCCGCTGGAGGGTCGAGCCCCAACCAACTGATTACACTTCCTTATAACCTTTAGCCTTGTGGTTAGGGTTACTCATCCTGGATGTGGGAGATCCCCTGTTCAAGCCCCCGACTCCGCAGGAGAAGTTATTTGAACAGGGATCTACCACCTCACAGGGGAGTGCCCTAACCACTCGGCTACAGAGTCATTCTAACTGCTTATCTCCCTCAATTAATATTTAATTATTTAATGAGGGTGGTACAGCTTCAATAGGAGAGATTGAAGGACACCCACATCAAAATGTCCCATATCCTTGTGGTTATGGATTTCATAGGAGAGGTGACGTATCCCAGTTCAAATTCCTTCCCTTCATCAGACAGATTTCCCACATCCTGGGTAAGTACCCTAATCACTAGGCTAAAGGTTATAAGGGAGGGCCCCTCTTCCTCCTCCTTCTGTGTGGAGTTAGATAGCCTCTGAGCACAGCTATCAGGTTGGGCCCCACACATGATTTAGGCAACACCTGTCTTCCCCCAGTTCATGAACCACAAGCAAAGATAGGCACCTTCTGGCAGCCTGGATGTAGGTGCCAAACTCTGAGAAGGGCATGGCTTAGCACACACTCCTCTTGTCAGCATCAGCCACTGATTAGTGTAGGAGGCTCCCCATCTAGTGGGCTGGCTTTGTGGCTTGCATTCTCAGATGCTTCTCTGTCCCCTTGTATTGTACCAGGAGCCTGGGCACCTAACTCAGACTTTGTGGATTTCAGTGTTCTTCTTATGATTTTCTAGGCACCTAAGTTAGGCATTGTGACACTCAGCATCACAATGCCCCTTTTGTGGATTTGAGCCTTAATTTTTTATCATAAGTGTATCACCTTCTCCTTATGGGATAGGACCGGGCAAGGAAACCTATTCTGGTGCATGTTTTTTTCCCCACACAGTATTCCTCCTCAGTCTAGGTCAGTGGTGGTCAACTTGCGAACCGCGGCCACTGGGAGCTGTGGGCAGCCGTGCAAATGTAAACAAACTGTCTGGCAGCCCGCCAGCAGATTACCCTGATGGGCCGCAGATTGTCCACCACTGGTCTAGGCAGTCTAGCAAGGAATCAATTTAAAACTTGGGCCAACTCACTGTTTGGAGGTATACAAAAAAGTGATATCTGGTGGAATCTATGTATTCATTTGGTATCCTGGCACCAATTTATTGGAGTGCCTAATTTTGTATGTTTGTGAGAAGTAAAAGTTCAATGATTTTGCTTTGCAGCTATGTGAAAAAGTTTTCTTCAGTTTCTTCAGTTTCATTCTCTACGTTTGTACTCCATTGTTTGAACATAGGATTTAAACAGTCTCAAAATCTTAACACACAATTCACTCAAACCTTGCAAATATTCATATTGTAATAGTGGATTTTGCAAAGTTATAAACTGGCCCAGCTTTTCTTGAAAGTGAATCCAGGTTTTCTAGTTGTGTGTAAAACTTAGCAAGTCTTTCAACAAACCCGGCTTGGGTTTTTGGGTTCCACTTTTTCCACCATGTGAAGATAATAGCAAAACGTTCATTGACTACAAAGGAAGAAGAATTTGGCTCTGTGTTTATCATGGAAACAAGTGAACTTTGTATAGATTTTTTTGTCTGTTTTGGGGGGTATTTGCAAAGAGTTATAAATCAAGAAGCACTAAATTAATTCTCTTACAACTTGAAATATGTGTCCAATAATTGAGGAATCCAGTTTGGAACAAAAGAATCCAGACGGGTGGAAAAAATCTATCACTTTGAAGTAATACATAGCTGTCCAATGAATGCTGAAAACAGTACACACGCGTTTGCAGCTCAAAAAAGCCTCTTCACTTCATGTACAATTTTACTCAGACAATTTGAAATATCATGATCATGAAGTAGTGAATAGTGGCTCAGCCTTGTGGAATATGCTGGTCAAGAAGTTCTGAAAAATGCAGATTTTAAAAGTTTGCTTATTGTACTTTAATTCAATATCCAGTGAATTTACATTGCCCAAAGTATCTCTAGAAAGTATCACCTAGTTACATACTTTTTCTGTAATATCTTTTAGATTCCATTCCTGATAGAAAATAAAGAAGAGGGACATTATGACTCATATCTTAGCAAAAGAATGTTGCCATTTTTCAATTTCACTTTTGTACAGTTACAATGCTTACTCCAGTTAGGTTATAGATATCATGACTGGACCAAATTCTCCTTTCACTTTATACTGGTACACTCTATTTGACTTCAGTGAGGAGAATAATATTTTAATTACCTTAAATTTTATCTTAAAAGTAGAAATGTTACCATATATTTATCTTTACTTTTGACCCTGCATTTGTGATTTCGTCTCATTTATTACATTTGACAAGATTATTTTAATGGCAAGAATAATATAAATATGATGCACATGCTCAGACTTGTACGTGTAGTGCCAAAAAGAGGCATGTTAAGAGTGATGAATGGCCCTCAACAGTTCACTCATTCATCAAACTCCTACCAAACCTCTAAAAGTTCCTCCCCATCAAGCCATGTAAACTTGCTCTACACTCTCTTCTCTCTTACCCAGCTGCTCACAAAGACTGCATCTCAGTTCCATTCCCTGATCCCACATCAAGGGATACGTGAACTGCTGGTTAAATAATGAAATGCATATTCATAGCACAATATTTAGAAGCTGGACTATGACCAACAATTACTTTCATACAGGCTATCAGATAGTAAGAGTGTGTGGTCATGGACCTGCCACAAGCCTGGATTGGATTCAAACCAGTGAGTGAAAGGCTCTGTAGCTGATTAACAACCCTCTATAGATATGAAGGTTGAATTATGAGTGTATAGTGAGAAGGAGACAAGGAGTTTCCTGACTCTTCCTGCACTCCACAGGAAAGACCACTCATGTTCTCATCCCAATACAGACAATGGTCCTTTCATGTGGTTATGGGAGCATGCATCACCTGAAAGGGCCCCCACAGTGCATCAGCATGCAGCAGGCAGGTTACACTGGGAAGAGCAGGTGCATCATTCAGTAGGACACTGTAGCGTGACCTGTGCTCCCTCCGTGAGAGGCAGTTCCGAACAATCCCTGTGTTGGGTCTGCAGAAAAAATGACACAATTTAGTTGTGCACAACAGATCATTTGGAAAGCTCCCTGTATTCTCTACCCACACAGAAAGGGAGTAGCATTATACAGAAAACCTCATTGTAAATCATTTTCAGTGAGGGTGTATAGAAAGCTGTCATTTGTATGTTTTGCATGCATCAAATATCAGATTTGTAGAGTTTTCAGAGCTGGAAACTAAAACAGTCGTGGTCAGTTTTTTGGGGGGGAAATTCTCTGTCTGAATTTTCCATCATATAATTTAGATTCAGAAATTGTTTATTCACTGCCAGAGCTGGTATTTTATATAGCTTAATAATAGTGGTATATAACTATCTATTACTATTTAAAATACCAACGAATAGGTGTTGGATGAACACAGTAAAGAGAATCTACTGAAGAACCATGTGCTAGTAATACACGAGACTTTAAACCTCAGTTTGTACTTCAGAAATATTCCAAATTCCTCTTTATACATTTAGCAAATTTGAGTGCAAATTCTATCATGCTTCAAAGACATAGCTTTGTGTTGGTACAGTTCTATACTGCTGTAGAAAGGGTCCCAGTGAGGTTTTGCAGGCAGAGTTTACTCCTAAATAATATTATTTAAGTAGCAGAGCTGAATGAAAATTGGAATTTCTTTCTTCTTGGAAATTCCAGTATTTCAGCGCTGGTTTTCACCTTGAATCAATTTTTCATGGAACAAAAGGTTACAATTTCTGTTTCAAAGTGTTTAAATTGTTCATGCTGGTGGTTGAACCAAATCAAAATATTTCATTGTGAGTTAGTTTCAACATTATATTGTACCTGCCTATTGTGTTGCAGTGCGTCATGGGACTTGTTGTTCAGGTGCCTCCTGTCCTTATTCCTCTCTAATGGTCAGGGTTCCTGGATGATCTATATCTCCTATTATGTGCCACAAGTAATGTGATTCCCATGAGGTATGACATATTTTTGTCAGAGGAGAGACTATAATGCATCGTGGAAGATGTTGTCCTGCCAAGTAGCACCGTATGGACTATGGAGATGTGAAGAACTCAGGCTACAACATCCATGAGACATGCCAGAACCATAGGCAGATGCAGTTTAATTTTCAGTTCAATTCAACAGATAAAAATATTTCGATGTGGGTCATACCATTCTGAAATGAAATTTTCATTTCAATTTTCCCAATGGAACATTTTAATTTTGCAGAAACTGATTTTCTATCGAAAAATCATTTTGACAGGAAATTCCTGACCAGATCTAATGAGTCGTAGCTAGAGATGGTTGAAAAATGGGAAATATTTTTGTGAAAGTTTTGCCTTTGGTAAAATTTGACACAAATTTTAATCACAATTTGAAAAATGTCCCACCAGTTTATAGTTGGTTGAAAAATAGGATGAATTATTAGTGAAACTTTGCAAAAAAGTATTCTTTTTTATCCAAATTTAAAATTACAATGAAAAATGTCATTGAAAAAAAATCAAAGTTCAGAAAATTTAGACTAGTTCTATTAGTAGTTTTTGTTATAACACTTATATAAAAATGCAACCGTAAACAATATACAACTTCTGATTCCATACAGAAAGTGCTGTGAAATAGTGCCTAATCAATAAATGAGTACGTGTAAAATAACAATTAAAAAATCACAATTTACAAGTAGTAAAGTAGCAGAGATTATAGCTAAAATGATAATTCTATGAACAAAACAAAGTAATTGCACAACAATAAGAACTCTGTCTCTACAAATTTTTGTGTTGTTTTTTAATGTAAGAATATATAATCTTTTGCACAGCATTGCACTCTTAAAGCAGTGAGAAAAGATCCCTGTTTTCACTGTGGCATGCACTGGATTTAATTAAAAAAGACATGAGAGTGAAGTGTTCAGAAGAAGAACAGAAAATGAAAGAGGACTCAAATCAATTTAATGCTGCTACTTCACAGAGGCAGTAAACTCAGAAACCAAAATGCTTCAACTATCATGTACTCTGCATCCAAAGGAATAAACTTTAGTACAGTGTGAAAATTATTCTTAATCATACATGAGTCATAAACTATTCCAGAGTAAGCTCTGTAGTCAGGGGCAGCTCCAGGCACCAGCACACCAAGTGAAGCCCTGACACCAGGCTAATTGGAAAGGACTACAAGGACTTGGGAGAGAGCCCTGCCATAAAGATGAACCAGGGATACATTTTTTGCTGCCTTCTAATAAACAACCTTAATGACGGGAAACATTAACTACATCCTATGGAGTGTGTGTACTTTACAGGACTGAGATGGAGGGAAACTGATGTCAGGGTGATGGTAGCACCAAACCCTGGGTGGACTGTGCTGGAAAGCACCCTGCAACGAATATGTTTTCTTTTTATATGCATGCAGATTGGTGTCTACAGTGCAGAATGATACAAATATCTTTAGAAGTGTAAACTATGCCTTCTTGGTATGACACTGTCTCCCTCTAGTCGTGGCTAGGCTAACTATAGGTTGATAAGACTGCTACAGCTTTAGATGTTAGGATGTGAGTTCAGGCAGGCGTGACTCCTATATTAAGAGCCAGAGGTCTCAGGTTCAGTCCCTGCTGCTGCTGACCCACCCAGGGGCATCAGTGTTACACACATAACAACAATTGTGACAGTACTGTGTGTCTACAAAGTACTATCCTGACTTACACAGTTTCTACATGCATTGCCTCTCAATAGATGATGGATTGAAATAATTGTGTACTCAATAAAACAGAATGTTTTCATATGACAATCATCCCCTACTGTGAATGAACACCCAAGCAAAGGAATATTTATTAAAACTCAGCCTTAAAGTAAATGGACAAATTTTCATAGACTCCTGTATTTTAAAGCCAGAAGAGATCATTAGATCATCTAGTCTGATGTACTATATATCACAGGCCACAGAATTCCAACCAGTTACCCCTGCATTGAGTCCATAATTTGTGTCTAACTAAAACATACCTTGTAGAAAGATATCCAGTCGTGATTCGAGGACATCAAGAGATGGAGAATCCACTATTTTCCCTTGGTAGTTTGTTCCAGTGGTTAATCACATTTACTGTTAAAACTTGGTGCATTATTTCTAATATGAATTTGTCTGGCTTTAAATTCCAGCAATTGGTTCTTATGTTTTTATCCACTATTTTCACAAGCTCTTTAATACCTAGTATATCCTTCTCTGTGAACATACGTATACCATTTTACTACTAAATTTACTTCCATAACTAACTAATTGCTAGTATGTCAAACATCAGAAACTAAATAAAACAGACATACAATGGTTGCTTGGTGTACAGTACCATTATCTGAAAATTAAATATTGGTTGTGATTAATATAACCAGCTAACACATTTTCAAACATGATTATTATTTCCATACTAAGACCAAAATTGTGTTTAATGGCAATTCCATTAATATTTTATGTATTTTCTAGAATACTCTATTTTCGTAATGAAGGAGCAGATTCTGTAGACTGATTCATGCAAGTAATGCCATTGAAATCAATTATGCAAAGTGCATGAGCAAGTACTAATCAAAGTGCGTAAGGATTTGCAGAATGATTCCTAGTCTGTAAGCTACCTAGGGCATAAATCTTATCCTCTCCAAGTATACCAATAGCAATGTGTAAATAACTATAATTAATCATTAGAAATCAAGTAAATCATTAGAAATCCAGTATTTATATAAAAAAGTCCCATTCATTTCCTTTTCTTCAAGAAAGTGTGCAAAGGGGAAAGATGCACCCAAAAAGTGTTAACATGGAGGAGTGAGAACTATGCTTCTGTTTCCTCTCAAAATGTTTTCAGGGCCTCATGCAGGAGCAGGCATGGTAGATGGTGGTTAACAATGTGCACCCCTGTCTATAAAAGGGCAGTTGCGATAAACATACTGTATATGATGGGGAGAGCTACCTATAGGATTTATTAAGATTCTCTTCTTTCCCTAAATTTTATGGATAAAATGGTTTGCCTTTGTCTTACAAGGTTTGATTGGCTGACCCCAATTTCATATAATACTACTAACAAGCCAAATACTGCCCTTGGGTGTGCTCATCCATCTGTAGTGCAGAAGGGCCAAATTCTGTTCTAATTTCTACATGTATGATCCACCCCCCCCCGGAGGTTGCATACTGTAACCAAAAGCAGCATTTAGCCCTAGATATTAAAGAAATTTCCAATATGAACTGCAGCTAAATAATTGTCCTTGGCTCACTTTTTAAAGTGTTCTCATTGCAGCCCAACACAGAGTCCATTAAATGATCCTAAATTCCATTGTACTTAAAAAGAATGTCCAAATGAAGCCAAATGCCAGTGCTTTAAACTTGTAAACCCTTCGTAACACCAGCAGCTAATTGAGGTGTTTGATGCTTACAAATGTTTGTTAAAAAATCATTAAGCATTGAATACCAAAACATAATAAACACTCTAATGTGCTCCTGAAGTCTAACCCAAAGTGGCTCATTAAATTTAAATTCAGTCATTTAAAATGCTACGCGCTGTCTTAATAAACAGGAGGGGATTAATGTTCAGAGACTGCTGCAAGCCTTCAAACCTTGAAGCAGCTAGAAATCTCAGTCCATTAACATCTCTCAAGTCTATTAAACATCAGACCATGTGTGGTCCTGCAGATGATGCTTTGATAGTTCAAGGAACATTTACAAAGTAAAATTCTATAATGATTTAAAGATGTGGACTATCCTTTCTACCCTGACAACATCTATCTCTCCATGTAACTGAGACAGGTTTAGTGTATCACATCTAAATCCTATTAATCAACTTTTTTCAGATAGTTTTCATCAGCAAAAGGAAACACACACCAGTTTTACATCAGGCTGTACAACTAATAACACTATTCTGAATGTAGCTATCGTTCATTGCTGTCTAAGGTAGGAATATTTCTACTTATAATTTTAAAAAAAATGAAGTTGCTGTTTAAATACCAAATTTTATGTAATGATGAATCTGTATACTTGTCAAGAAAATGATAGTTTAGTTTATCAGAAAATAGGATATATATTTTGCTTTAGGGTATTGCTCAATTAATTTATTTCTTTTTATTGCTCATTTATTATACCCTTACCTTGCATTTTAATGTTTGTGACAATCAGTGTGCATATACTATAGTGAATTGTTGCAAACTTTAAAATGGAAGGTAGAACTCAACTTATAGCAGCATATTCTCAAAATAGTTCTTGTTCAAATCAACCCTCTGTGAAATGAGAATTCGTAACAGAAGCAGTACTGTGAACTGGACATCATGGACACTACCCATATTTGACTCTGGTTCTTTAAATAATGGAACATAATAGACACTGTTGGGCCAAACTGTGAATCCCTTACCTCACTCTAATTAGCATTTACTCCTGTGAGTTAGTCTTACTAACCCCCGAGGGACTGCTCATATATACAGCTGCTCAACAACATGAATAAGGCGTTCATAGTCTGGCTCTTTGTTTATTCTTTGTTTATTTGGGCTGAGAGAAGAATTGCCCCATATGTCAAGATCATAATTAAATATGGACCTGAAGCAACCTCCCCAGATCCAAATATTCTCCAGTGTTCCCCTAACCTTTTGGGGACATTTGGATCTGCCTCTATACTAGACCACTGACCTCCCTGTCTCTATACTTGTATTATTGTGGTTATGATTATGATTATTAAATGTCTAAATAAAAAACCTAGATTCAGCATCTCCTCCAACCCTGGACTTCCTTTAGCATTCAGAGTCCAACTTTGTGGCTCAGGGCCATGTCTAATTATAGCTTTTAAAAGACATTGATAATGTTTTCATAGCTGGAGATATAATAGAATTCAAAATAAACATGTTACATTAAGTGAAGTCTTGTGATTTCTAAGGTAATTTAATACACAGAGAAATCATTGGGATTAGCACTCTTATGGCTAGCTCCAAAAATTGCTGACTGTGATCATCTATCAGGGTCAAGGGCTGTACTTTCTCACTACTTTGAAGTCCATTCAGATATATTCACTTAGAAGGCACAATCTTTCCTGGGGATGCTTGGTGCAGACAGAGGTTGTGTACTTTTCTACATCCAATAGAACAAAAAAGATGGAGCATTAGCAGTGGTCTGTGAGAGAATGTGGAGAGGCCAGGGGTATGACCAGGGCTTAATTTAGAGGTAGGTGACCCAGGCGACCACCTAGCATGCCAGGCTTGGGGGGCACTAGGCTCAGGGTGGTATTCTTGTTGTTTACAACAAAAGGAAAAATAGAATGTTTGAAGTAAAATGATTCAGGTATTCCATATGTGGATTCATTTTTCATTAACCTCCTAGAACGTTCTGGACCTTTGCAGAATCTCGTGGAACTTTCCAGACTCTCTGAGAACTACATTTTCCTCGAACCTCCTAGAATGTTGTCAGCCATGACTTCATGGGTATATAAGGGACAGGGCGTCACCAGTCAGTCAGTGAGATATAAGACTGAACTGAAGTGAAGTGAGAGCACAGCTTCAATATTGTGAAACTTGTTTTATAGTATAATTGTGAAAGTGTACTTGTGTTTTAAGACTTGAAGAGTGTAAGTAGCAACTGATAAAGGACATATTTAATGAGATACCAGATATATATACTCATTCATTAGCCCATTCCTTTATCAGCTGACCGCCCAAAATAGATAGGTAAACAGAGCAAAAACTGTATAACCCTTTCATAAGCAGACCCTATATTTCAGGAGTTGGAAAACTTTGGCTCCCAGCCCATCATGGTAAGCCGCTGGTGGGTCGAGACATTTTGTTTACTTGGAGCATCTTCAGGCCTGGAGCCTCTCAGCTCCCTGTGGCCGTGGTTCACTGTTCCAGGCCAATGGGGGCAGTGGATAGCGGTGCAGGCCAAGGGATGTGCTGGCTGACACTTCCTGCCACCCCCATTGGCCTGGAGCGGCGAACCGCAGCCAGTGGGAGCCGCAATAGGCCGAACCTGCAGACATGGCAAGTAAAAAAAACTGGCCCAGCCCACCACAGTGCTTACCCTGGCGGGCCGCGGGCCAAAGGTTGCCGATCCCTGTATTAGATATTCAATTCAATGATTCCATAGAGTTTAAAATCATCAAATTTTGGTGTAGACCCGTTTATAAGCCGACCCCCGCTCTTTGATGCATCACGTTTTTACCAAAAACATTCAGCTTATGAACGAGTATATACAGTATATAAAACCCTATCTAAGCAACAATATAAAAGAAATATTATTACTTCTTTTCCATGCTTAACTAATAATGTTTCATGACTTTCTAAGACTGCAGAACATGAACATTTGCTCTCCCTAATACCATCTGTTTTCACCCATAGAAAATAAAAGATGCTCCCAAAGAAGCCTTCAGGAGCTCAGTATAGGAAGTGAAAAGCTCAATTGCAATGCAGTTTGCAGCAAGGGGCAAATTTGATGGGAAAATATCTGAAACAGAGTTTAGATCGGGCTTTAGGTAGTAGCAATTGTCCCAATGCAGGAGAAATTGAGGAGTGAAGCATAAATAATGGAAGTCCTATTACTAAGAAATTAGTAGATTTACCTGAAGATAAGGAATGGAAATGTGAAGAAAGTGATAGAGAATTGTCCAGTTTTCCTGGCAGTGTAAAGGTGAGTGGTGATAAAATTATGACCAAAAAAAATCCAGTTTACATGAAAAGGAGAGAAACAATGAAGAAGAATGACAGGTTTCAGAGTAGCAGCCGTATTAGTCTGTATCTGCAAAAAGAACAGGAGTACTTGGGGCACCTTAGAGACTAACAAATTTATTTGAGCATGAGCTTTTGTGAGCTACAGCCCACTTCATCAGATGCATAGAATGGAACATATAGTAAGAAATATATATACATACAGAGAACAGGAAAAGGTGGAAGTAGCCATACCAACTGTAAGAGGCTAATTATTAAGATGAGGTATTATCAGCAGGAGAAAAGCAAAAAATTTTTGTAGTGATAATCAAGATGGCCCATTTTAGACAGTAGACACCTTTCTGGGTACAATTACCGGCATAATTTAGCTGATGTTCTGAAGCAACATGCAAAGTTGCTCAGCCATTTTGTGGCCGACACCTAATGGATGGAGATTGAGTCCAGACTTAAGCTGAATGAATATATAAATGCAGAAATCCAGTGTATTATTAATGTAGAAACCCAGCACAGGAGAATGTGCTCGAGTGTCTGATCTCAATTACCCTCTTCCTTGCAAAGAATAATTTGGCTTTCTGGGGCTCGTGACGTAACTTGTTCACTGAACATAACAGAAATTTCCTCACTTTGGTAGAGCGCCTTCGAAAATAAAATGATATCATGCATAAGCACCTATGTAGAGTAGTTCATAAAGAAGCTATGCATCATTACTGCAGAAAAACAATTCAAAATGAATTGATTGACCTTATGGCAAGAAAGGTGCTTGATGACATATTGATGTGGATTGGCAAAGCGAAGTGCTATGCTGTAATAATGGACTTCACTCTCAACATTAGTCACAGTGAAAAGATGTCTTTTACAGTAACATTTGTTGTTGACAAGGATGGCTGTATCCAAGTAAAGGAACACTTCATCTGTTTCCAGTCTGTGAACTACTCTACTGGAAAAGGCCTAAGAGAACTGTTTATGAACGTTTTGAATGGAAATAAAATAAAGCTTCAGGACAGCAGTGGCCAAGGCTACAACAATGGCACGAACACAAAGGGAAGAAACAGTGGTGTCCGGGCAAGGATCCTTGCATTGAATCCAAGAGCTTTCTTCATGCCTTGTGGCTGTCATTCCCTCAGCCTGGTTGTGTCAGATACAGTGTCATCTTGTTTAGATTCAATATCTCTCTTCAGAGTACTGCAAAGGATACATGTCCTGTTTTCAGCATCAACTATCAGGTGGAAGTGCCGCAAGAGCAATGTTGGAAATCTGACTGTGAAGCTGCTAAGTTACATTTGCTGGGAGAGCTGCAATGACAGCGTAAGGCCAGTGAGGTACCAAGTGACTGAGCTTTACAATGCCCTGATGGAACTGGTGCAGTCGAGTAAAGCCGAGACCAGAATCTGACACGAGGCAAACCTGATCACTGACTTCAAATTTCTGGTCTCAATTGTGGTTTGGCAGGATGCCCTGTTCCAAGTAAACATTGTAAGCAAAGCATTACAAACTCAGTCAATGGACATTGCGACCGCTACTACTTTGATGAGATGCTGCCTTAATTTTGTTGTGGCCTATAGAGACAATGGATTTGAAGATGTCATTGCTGTTGTCAAAGAAATGGCAGAAAACTTAGGAGTTGAGCCTGTCTTCAAGGAAACTCTTATTCATCGAAGAAGAGACAGTTTGATTATGAGGGCAGAGATGAGGTGATGGTAAGCTTGGAAGAAAAATTCAAAAGGGAATTTTTTCACTCGCTCATTAACACTGCTCGAGTGTCCATCGAAGAAAGGTTCAGACAAATGAAGCACCATGAAAAGACTTGGGGGGAAGGGGAGTTTCTATGACCTTAGGAAGCTTCCAGTTGACAGGAAAGCATTCTTGAACAATTGTACGGACCTTCACCAGACGGTGACACCTGGGGAATGTTCAGACATCAATGATACAGATCTCTGTGTCAAATTGGACAACATCCATCACATTTTGCACATGGGAAGGACTCTCCACTCCAAGTTTTCCAGTTCATTCATAATGCAGAGCTGAAGGACACTTTTCCTAATGTGTGGATAGTTTTGAGAATTCTGTTCATGCTCCAGTCACAGTTGCGAGTGGTGAGTGCAGCTTTTCTAAGATGAGGCTCATTAAAACATATCTTCGATTGACAATGGCCAATGAGAGACTGATAGTACTTGCTATTTTATTGCTTGAAAATGCCATTGGCCAGTCTTTGGTTCTCTCTGATGCTGTGCTTCAGTTCAGAGGGCCAATGTGAGAAAAGCGACCTTTTGAACTAAAGGACTAGGATTAACATTATAAAGCTGTCACCTACTGTAACACTGTTTATTACTGGTCCACACAATGTTGGTGCACAGTTGAATTTCTTGATGTTAGTACATTTCAGTTATTCTTAAAATTAAAAAGTTTATATGAGCTTAGAGGAAAATATTTTTATTTGCTTATTATGGCATGAATAACTACAGATTTATAGTTCTTAGCATGAAAATATGACAGGGATAAATCATGCATTCAAATGATGCATCAAAGTCATGAAATGGGCTACAAATGCAATAACAATAACGTATTCCAAAGTTGAACAAATGGAGGGGTGTGGCACCAAAGACACTCCTCGTCTGGGGTGCCATTTGGTCTAGGATCAGCCCTGGGCATTGCATCACCTCCCCCACTCTCTACCTGTGTCTTTTTAGGTTGATTTGCTTCCCATAGGATGAGCAGTCTCTGATACAGGACACTATTGTGAGTAATTGTAATATCCGCTTATATAATAACGGGTTTATTGGGACACTGTAAGTAACTACTCCAGCACTCCAGGCAGGACTAAAATCTTCCTCCAACTCCCCTCACATTTCTTCTTCCTGGCCAAATATAACATCACATCAAAACAAGACAATAACTTAGCACTAAGATAAAGATACAGCACCACTTATTGGCAGAGATGCTGTCAACACTAGTCATTACATAGCCCTTGCACAGGCCACGCACAGAAGATGGCTCCTTGCCAGGCTCCCTGGCTCCCTTTCCTGCATGCTATTTCAAGGGATACTAACAATCTAGCCTTAAGTAGTCACACTTTTTAGTTTCAAGTCTTAATCTAGCCTCTAGACTGTAAAAGCAATGAGGCTATTTGTCTTTGAGTCCAGTTCTAGGTAATTTGAAATGAATTGATATTACTCATTAAGGTATCGGTGGTTACCTGTAAGTTTCATTTGTGATGTTTCAGTGCATACCACTACTGCTAAGTATAGTTTACTATGCTTTCGGTGTGTTATGCATCTGGTAAGGACACATGTTTATCATTCACAGCATTTCTTAACAGAGACACCAGATTAACTAGGCAAACACATAAAAAGTGTATCTTTCAATAAGCATAAAATTTACTCCTGTTCCATTAAAATTCAGAAATGTATAGAGTTTCCTAGAAGGGCATTAAAATTTCTTTGAACCTTTATAGGTAGAGTATAAATAAGGGAAAGGAAAATATCCATTATTAAGTCTCCTTGAAATAATATGTTATTACTACAAAGAAAGTAGACAGTGTTCCAGTTGTTTGTTATGATCTGCAGAATGCCCAATTTACATTCATATTTCTCATGTAAGAACTGTTACCTGTGCAGGAGTTTTTAGTCAAATTGTTTCACTTCTTGGACCCAATTCATCTCAGACTCTTTAATCTTATATTGGCTCTTGACTCTACTGCAAAGAAAATAACCTTATTGTGAGGCAGACTCTGGGTCACAAAGAGACATTTATAAAGCACCACAGATGGCTTCTTGTGATTTATGATAGACATAGCTTCTCTTGTTTAAATACTGAATTAAATACATCTGTGAGACGTATCAATGCACCCTTTCCTTTTCAACGTCTTTTCTTCTTTATGCGCCTCCTCTCCTGTACCTTCTATGAGCTCATCTCTCTCTCTCATCTCTTCTTAATTATTGCTATTTATATAGAGCTGTAACTGTTTATATTGTAACAGTGCCACCTGATGATGCCTACCGTAACAGGGGTATGAATACTTTGAACCAACTGAGAGCTCTGGAGTGCTAACTTGAGCCCTTCAGCAAATCTGAATTTCTCTCCATCTATTGCAATCTTGGCTGGGACAAAGTCTAGGTTCTCCCCCTCCATTCACTATTTTTAGAAGAGAATGTTAATCCACTTTTTGTCTTAACTCCCTCCACACACACCAGCTCTGGTTGTAGTCCCAAAGAGCCTATTCTCAACTCCTCTCCTGTGGGACTCACTCCCTCTGCCCACCAGCTGACATGATAGAGCACCTTCCAGGAAGTTGCAATGGGATTAGGAATATGAGTGCTGAGGGCTACATTGTGCAAACTGGGCATTACCCATAGTAAGAAGCAGTGTACATTC
The DNA here is from genome assembly GCF_020497125.1 of Mauremys mutica. NCBI lineage: Eukaryota > Metazoa > Chordata > Testudines > Geoemydidae > Mauremys > Mauremys mutica. Next base: position 22,431,650 of record NC_059072.1, read on the forward strand.
CAGAGGGTGCAATGGGAGACATGCTGGCTCAGGGAATCCTGGAATGGGGTGCAGCTTGCTACCTCCTTCTGATTCCTATACCTCCCTGCCCCTTTATGCTACCATGTGGCCCCAGAGAGTACAGAAGACGCAGTGGCGTTCTGGAATTCTGCCAGGCCCATATATGGCCACGCAAATGGTGCAGGAGGCTTTTTATTCTCGCTCTCCTCACTGTGTATAAGAACTGGGAGATTCTAGCCCTGTAATTAGAGACAGTTGTCAAATTTTATTGTTTTATTGTTCTCGCTAATTGGAAAGAAATGAACAGCTATAATATAATGTCTTTAGATAAATAAATAAGTAAAGGCTGAAATCTTGACTCTATTGAAGTCAATGGCAGTGTTCCCATTGGCTTCACCCCAAATGAATATCTCTAACCCAATATACATGTACTAAAAATAACCTTCAGCCCTAAGGAGACACTTTAGAAAAAAGTATTTGGTTGGTATTTCAGTATAACACTCACTTTTCAAGTTTTCCAATTTTTTTGCTAATTCCTAAGTACTCATGAATGTTTTCATCGACTTCTCCATATAGTTGATTAATAAATAGGTTGCAGTTATCTAAGGGATAAGAATGACTTCCAATAAGTGTTGAACAGTTGGATAACTCTGCTAAAAAATAAACTCAGTCTAAATCTATCCCAGATGTATTCAATTTGACACCAAATGTACAGATACTTAGAAAACACTTCTTGCAAAGGTCTGCAGGGTTCAGCACTGTTACCTCTTGGGAGCTCACTGTGTTACTGTAACTTTGCTTGACATGGGCTCTACAGTGAAGTCATTAATCAACACAAAAGGGGTATGGTGAAAGGATACTTGGAATAGCTCAGTGGGCAAAGGTATCCCTAAAAAGTGCCTAGCATTTTGCTGCAGAAACCTGTCTTTTATTCTTTAGGATCTGTTTAGAAACATGTGTAAGGCATTGACATCTTTATTAATGATGATAGTCATGAATTCCAGTGGAGAATCTAATTGTCATCTCACGAGTGGTCTGTACAGGACGGCTCACCTACAATAAATGGCTGGAAAGAAGATGAAAGGATTCAGGAAAAAAGACACTGAAAATAATCTACCTCACTCTACTTTGATATGTGAACCCTAACATCTATTGGTTTGGTTTTATTGAAACTAATAAATATATGTGTGATTTTAAAAATGGGTTGTTACAAAAAAAGGCAGTCTGTAGTAACAGAGATTCACCCTTCCACCACTGTGAAGATCCACACGAGCTTCCAGCAACTTCTGTTTCTTGTAAGTGTTATGATGGTCATACATTTACATAGTGTACCTATGAAGAAGAAGCCCAGTCTGTCATTCTCACTGTGTAACACAAGCTTGTGTTAATATGGTTATCACCTTCTATTATGTGAGCATGCATGAAACCCTGAATATTGCATATGTTACTGACACGTTGCTGGATGATGCTACAGGATTATTGTTAGGCCAGTTGTCTCCTGTGTGGTTCTCAGGTAAGAAGAAATCCCAAGAGGTAATGGTGTTGTGCTGGCCTTAAATGGCCTTAGATAGTGCTCTAAGCCATACTTGATTAATATCATTGTGTCCACCTTATATCTGAGTCTAAGGATGTAGTGAAGATGGCTTTGGTATCGCTGCACTTCAGGTCCCATGGCTGAACAGCCAGAATGTTGTCTGATTTGATGTTAGAGTCACGGAGGCTGATTGTCTGCAGGGAGTTCTGTGTTCATGTGGACAATAACTCCTCCAGAAACGGGCTGTCATGACAATCATGGAACTGTTTGAGATAATTTCTTGCTTAGTACATGAAACTGATCACATTCTGATGTTTGTTGTTAGGCTGAATCTGGAGATTGAGGGACAGGGAGTGTTAAAGTTTGTCAATCAGTGGTTTGAGATCTGGGCTCACATTTGCTCCTTTCAAGATAGAATAACTATTTACAAAGCTGCCTGTGAAGTATAAAGTTTGCTGGTTTCAACAGCTCTGAGGAAGAATAATGTGCAGCTGATGAACTAATTCAGTAGCCTGTTGGACATCATAATTTTTTGTTTCCCTGACTGTGAAAATCCTGATGCCCATCATCCTCTTCCCAATGCATCACCATTGTAGAGAGGTGACCAGTGAGAGGTGACATTTTTATCAAGGCTAGAGTGTTAGCAGCAGAAATTGCATGCTGATTTGGAACCAGCTGTGACATGAAGAAATTTAAAAATCTTGGATTAGGCCAGGGTGGGCAAACTATGGCCCCCGGGCCGCGTCCTGCCCATCAGACCTTTTAATCAGGTCCTTGTGCTCCCGCCAGGGAGCAGGTTCTGGGGGCTTGCCCCACTCCGGCACTCCAGCCGGGAGCAGAGTTGGGGGCTTGTTCTGCTTCGTGTGTGTCATGGCTCCACACAGGTCCCTCCTCTAGCTCATATGCGTAACTGTGGCCAATGGGAGCTGCAGGGGCGGTGCCTGCAGGCAGGGTAGGGTACAGAGCTGTCTGGCCACGCCTCCGCATAGGAGCTGGAGGGAGGACATGTCACTGCTTCCGGCAGCTGCTTGAGGTAAGCACTGCCCAGAGTCTGCACCCCTGATCCCCTCCCATGCTCCAACCCCCTGCCCCAGCCCTGATCCCCCTCCCACCCTCCAAACCCCTCACTCCCAGCCTGGAGCACCCTCCTATGCCCCCTACCCCTCATCTCCAGATCCACCCCAGAGCCTGCACCCCCAGCTGGAGCCCTCACCTCCCCACAAACACACCCTAACCCCTGCTGCAGCCTGGAGCACCCTCCTGCACCCTGAACTCCTCATTTCTGGCCTAACCCCAGAGCCCGCACCCCCAGCCAGAGCCCTCAACCTCTCCCGCACCCCAACCCCCAATTTTGTGAGCATTCATGGCCTGCCATACAATTTCCATACCCAGATGTGACCCGCGGGCCAAAAAGTTTGCCCACCCCTGGATTAGGCCCACATCCTGAAAGGTATTTAGGTATCTACTTCCCACTGATTTCAATGATAATTAGGTGCCTAAATAGCTCGCAGGATCTGGGCCCTAAACCCTTTGGTCTGGTCAAGTTCTATTGGGTATTCGGAGCAAAGGTGGTTGTAGATTTGCATTATAGCCCAAGAACCAAGGAAGCATCATTTTTCTAATCTGAGTTTCATGTTGTTTTCTGCCCATATTTCTAACCTTTCTGTGTCCCTTTGTATTACCCTGGCTGGAATTCAAAGCACCTCTCTATTCAGTATCATTTTAATATTTCATTAACATGCCATTAGTCCATTTTCAGATCATTAAAGTTGTTTAAAAAAAGATGGGGTAACTCGCTATATACCTCTCCCCAGTTCACCAAATATCTGTAGTATTTTTTTTCTTTTTGTTTTGGTCATTCGGATGATTTTCAGTCCCTTTGACACTGAATTATTTTTAGAGTAAGATTTCATGAGAAACAGCATCAAATATACTAAATCCCATTTAAATTCTTCTAGAGATCAAATAAAGTTTATTTGTCAAGTGTACATGTTTGAAAAATGTGTTTTGGGGGTTTTGGTGGATTTAAGAGAGTGACTCGCTCTATAAATCCTGTTAGGAAAATAAGCCCTTCTAAATCTTCCCTACTGCTTCTGTTTCCAGCACTACACATTATTTCCCTGCATTTCACTAGGCATATAATATCCCAAACCAAGCCAGTCAAAACAAAACAATAATTGCTTAGCTATATGTGTGTTTCATCATCAACAAGGAAGCTTTGTTTGCTTTTATTTGTTTCTTTTTACTTTATGAATGAATCCATGAGAGTGAGGGTTTATGGGATAGCCTGGGCAGAGAAGTGTTTGTTTGTCTTTAATTTCTCTGTGAATGCAGTGAGGTGAGCAGTCATTCTTATTTCTTCTGACAAATTTCTATGAAAGATTCTTTGTACTCTATAAGAAACACTACTCAGAGTCCTGGAAGATGTTATGATTTAATAACACTCACAGAACCATATTATTAAAACTTTTCACTCAGTTCTTACACTGGTTTTCTGACCAAAGGAGACTTCTCTGCATTTTCAGGGCTATGATATTTGCCAGCATAACCATTAGGTTTGTTCTGGATGTCACCAACTCTTCCTGCCTTGTCCTCACAAATGTGCTTAATTTTCATTCTTCAGCTAATGCATGTTACTTTTTGTCATTATTCTTTTAGGATTTAAGAGTGTATTATTTTTCTTTAACATATTTTTAATACGTCTGACTCTCCCTCTTTATAGGAAATGTGGTGTCATGACCCATGTGCTTCAAACCCAGGTCTTCAAGAGCAACCATGCTCTAACCCTCCACAGTGTGGGTTATCCAGGACCCATGAAGCCCAATCCCTGTTTGAGGCTCCACCCCTGAGGTCTTACTGACAGAGTCCCAGAGCAGCTGATTGGCCTGCTGACCTTACTTAAGCTAGCAGCAGAAACAGGAAATGTGAGCAACTGGATTCCACCCTGCTCTGGACTGTGTGCTTCCCATTCCTGCTACCCCGGCTTGACTTCCTGGCACCCCGATAGGAAACAAAGGGTAGAAATGAATGGTTTTTACATTTAGCTCTTCAGAATGGAGAGAGGTAATTAGCAGTGTCCCCCAGGAATTTGTACTGGAACCAGTGCTGCTCAACATATTCATAAATGATCTGGGAAAAGGAGTAAACAATGAGGTTGCAAAATTTGCAGGCGATATAAAATTACTCAAGATAGTTAAGTCAAAAGCAGATTGTGAAGAGTTACAAATGTATCTCACAAAACTGAACTGGATGACTGGGCAACAAAATGGCAGATGAAATGCAATGTTAATAAATTCAAAGCAATGCACATTCAAAAACATAATTTCAACTATACATACAAAATAATGGGGTCTAAATTAGCTGGTACTAATCAAGAAGGAGATCTTGGAGTCATCATGGTTAGTTCTCTGAAAACATCCATTCAACCTGCAGCAGCAGTCAAAAAAGCCAACAGAATGTTAGGAATCATTAGGAAAGGGATAGATAATAAACCAGAAAATATAATGCCACTATGTAAATCCACAATGGAGTGGAAGATGGCAGCCTTCATGAAGCCCAGTCTGTTAAGTGAGAAATCACAACTAGTGTCATCAACCCAGTGACTGAACAAAGTTCTGGATTCAACACGGAGGGACTTTCCTGAGTGAAGTGCTAGTATCTCGCAAACATGTTGCACTCCAAGAAACTCATGTCTCTAATGACCAACAGGCTAGCCATTACCATATGCACATAACAACCTCATGACTAGCTACTATCATCTGAAATATGGCCTGGCCACATACGTGAAGAACACTATTACGGATTTTGACGTCTTCCCTCCAACTGAAGAAGAAGCTACCTTCACCATCAAGATAGGGGAACTACACATTACTAACATGTATAAAGCCCCTACTTCGTAATGGCCAAAGCCAGCACACCCAAGTACACCAATCCCAGCCATACATATTGGTGACTTTAACAAGCACCACAGTATGTGGGGCTATGAAGTAAATTAAGCTGATGGTGAATACCTCATGGACTGGATGTCCACCGAATATCTGCAACTGGTTATCTATCCCAAACAGTGAGCAACTTTCCACAATGCGATTACAACCTGGACCTCACCATTGTTTCCAAAGATCAAAGCTGGAAGATACTTCATGCATCCCATAAAATGCTTCCCGACATCCCCAAAGCCCATCATCACTCATGACCATATCAAAATCCCTATGATTCTCTCATAATGAATACCATGGTGGAACCTGGCCAAAGCTGACTGGGACTGCTATAAGGAAGCCATCAAAAAACTGGTGATCCAAATCCCCTCAACACCAGAATATTATCACTGTTCATTGGCCTCCTTACTGCCACTTCCAAGAAGAGTGTCCCCCCAGGCTTCCAGGAAGAATATACTCTCTGCTGGACAAAAGAGAACCAAGACCTTCACCAGCAATCCAATCATTTAGGCAGCCCACAGGTTGCAAAGGCCCTGTCTCTAGACTCAACCAGATGCCATTTGTGGATTGAGTGTGTTGAAGGTCTGAAATTCACACACTTTAGACCCCATGCCTGGGTTTTACTATGATGTCTTGGAGCCACTAATCTGACAGAATATCAGACCTCAAAAGTCTGGCCCAACTCCATAGCCTCCAAATTGGTGGAGAGCACAAAAGGACCATTCAACAGAAACACCAAGCGAGAGATCCACTGTCAACTACATCGGATAATGACCTCAATCCCTCCACAAGACCCCATAGCCATCAGTATAGACTAAGTGAAGGAAGGTTTAGCCACAATGAAGAAAGGAAATTTGGCCGGCGGAGATGGTATCTTCCTGGAATTTCTTCATCAAGTAGGACCCAGGGGATTCCAATGGTTGGCAAAAGCTGTACACCAAAACCATGGAATCCAGATGTATCCAAAAAACTGGTGGGAGGTGATAGTCATTACCACACTCAAACTGGGCAAGCTGACCAACAACCTGGGAAGCTATAGTCCAATATCCTGTGCACTACCTACAAGCTCCTAGAATGTATCATCCTCCGGAGAATCAGTCCTCTTGTGGTGTCAGGATTCTGGGCTAAACACAGTTGCTGCAACCAAGTTTTGGCCCTTGTAATGCATATCGAGACCAGATTCCAGAGGAAATCTAAGCCCGGCGCAGCCTTTGTAGACCTGTCATTGGCCTATGATACAGTCTGGATTAAATGCCTGATGCTGAAGCTCGCAAGGATCATCCCCTTCCTCAAAACACTACGCCTATTATGGACAATGCCGAGCAATAGGCAGTTACGTGTCCACTTGGGTGGCAAAGTCACTTTGCCCCAGTTCCACAACAATTGACCAACAAGAGGCTCGGTACTTGCGCCGACACCCTTCAATGTCTACACAAGCAATATACCACCAATGAAATCACACAAATTTGCATATGTGATGACCTTGCCCTGGCAACACAAGCAGCCACCTTCAGCAACATAGAGTCTACCTTGAACAGGGACCTAAACACCATGGGGAAATATTTCTAAAATAGAGTCTCAAGCCAAACTCCCACAAAACAACAGTCACTGAATCCCATCTTGATAACAGGAGCACTAAGCACTCCCTGAAAGTGACCTTCTGCAGCAACACTGTGCAACATGATCCCACTCTAACCTATCTCAGAGTGAAGCTGGATTGCACACAAACCTTCCACAACCATCTGAATAAGCTAGTTGCCAAGACACAGACAAGGGTCAACCTGGTCCAGACACTGGAAAGCAGAAGCTGGGGAGCATGAGCATCAGTGTTACAGACATCAGTGATGGCCCTTGTGTACTCCATAGCCAAGTAGTGTGCACTTCATTCCCTGCAAAAGTTTACCCTCCTCAGGAGAAACCACCCATCTCTGGATAAACAACACAGTCCATCTTCGTGGCCTCCTGGATCCTGTCACCTTCAAGCAGAGGGCCCAGTTCACTGCACACTTCTAGCAGAAGGCCCTATGTCAGTGGTCCCCAGACTTTTTATGTCATGGCCGTCCCTTACCTATAATGTAATCTGTCCACGACGCCCTGGGAGCGGGGGCTGGGAGCCAAGGCTGTGGTTGGAGTCACAGCTGGGGCTGGACCCACATATGAGAAACCACAGACAGGATCAGAAGTTGTGTCCAGGCACCACAGCTCGGAGCGGGAGCCAAGGCCAAGAGGGGGCTGGGGCCGGGGTGCCGGGAGCTGGGAGCCAGGCCACAATTGGGGACTGAGAACAGGGCCAGGGCACATTTGGGGCTGGGAGCCAAAGCTAGGGCCTCGGCTAGGGATGGGGCCAGGGCCAGAGCCGGAGCAGAGCTGGGTGGTGCTCCCTCCCTGCTCCCTATGGGTTCTGGCCCAGGCTGCAGCTGGGAGCGGGAGCAAAGCTGGGGGGGGGGGCGGGGGCTGAAAGCCGCAGTCAGGAGCGGGGTCAGGGCTGGAAGCGGGAGCCACGGCCGGGAGCCAAGCCATGATCAGGATCTGATGACGGTGCTGGGAGCCAAAGCCAGGACCTCAGCTGGGGGCAGGGCTGGGACCAGAGCTGGAGTGGAGCTGGGGATAGAGTGGGGCTAGGTGGCACTCCCTACCCACTCCCCCATGGAGGCTGGCCTAGGCCCCACTGCACCCCCTGAATGTTCCTCCACTGCCCCCAGTTTGGGTACCATTGCCCTATGTCTAGTAGGGGTCTATCTGCACCTGTCCTCTGCCTACCATCCTGAGTCGAATGACCAAATGGAAAGAATCAATCCTAGAGCAATATCTACGATGCTACACTAACCATCGCCAGGATGACTGGTCTTCATTATTGCCGTATGCCAAATTCTCATATAACAGTGCAGACCACACATCCACAGGCCACAGCCCTCCTTTGTCAACTATGGATACCACCCCTGATTTCACTCACAACTACTGACATCTTCCCCCAAGCCATTGGCCTTAGACCTAGTACAAAACATCCATCACATCCAAAAAGAGGTGAAGGGATACCTTGAGAAGGCAAAGGAGGACTACAGAAAACATGAGGACAAACATAGGTAGCAAGGCCCCGCTGACTCTGTGAGACAAAAGGTAAGACTTTCTACATAAGACGTCTACACAGACAGACCCCCTTGGAAACTACAGCACCGGTTCCTTGGCCTGTACCGGATTTGGCAACAAATCAATCCTGTCTCCTTTGAGTGCCAGCTCCCTCAATCCCTTAAAGTCCACCCCATATTCCATGTCTCACTCCTAAAACCCTACACTGAGAACATATTTCCCCATACAGCCCAATCACTGCCCCTGACTAGCGCACGCACAAGGTTAGGAGGAATATATTGTCCACAAAGTCCTCACTTCCAAGGTCAAGTGGGGTAAACTGTGGTACCTGATTGACTGGGAAGGTTAGAGGCTTGAAACCAGGTCCACATGAGCAGTCATGCTCTAATCCTTCATTTGTCAGCCTGCTAACAACTGCTTACCCAGGGCCCATGAAGCCCAGCCCCAGTTTGAGGTTCTGCCCCTGAGATCCTATTGGCTGAGTCCTAGAGCGGACAATTGTCCCACTGACCCTACTTAAACCAGCAACAGGAGCAGGAAGCTCTCTGAACACCTGGGATCCACCCTGCTCTGGACTGTGTGCTTTCTGCTCCTGCTCCCACAGCTTGACTTCCTAACATCCCAACCTGGCTTGACTCCAGGCGTTTGACTTGTGGTTCTGATCTCTGGTTTGTCTCCTGCCTCTGATCCACCGGTACTCTGACCTGGCCTGATTCTGGTTCCCGACTCGTGGTTCTGATCTCAAGTTTGTGTCCTGCTTCTGATCTCCTGGTATCCTGGCCCAGCTGGCTCTCAGCTTCTGTCTTGTGACTGGACTCCGGCTCTGACACTAGATCTGACCGCCCATGACCTGGCAGAGACATGGGGTCAGAGAAAGAGCTAAAGTGTTTGCATTTTGAACACTCAATTATGAAGAGTCTGTTCCTTGAAAGGAATCATTTCATCCTCAGTCAATAAAACTCTTTACTTCCTTAAAAGATTTCTTTTTCCAGCCCTCGAAGTTCCTTTCCAGATTTCTGAAGACAGCTTACCGTGTACTGGGAGAAATTGAAGGTCTGTTTGAGAGATGGTCTGCCAGCGAAACTGAGACAACATTAGCACCATCCTATTGACTAGGGTTTGACTTTGTGGGGAAATTGAATGGCTTTAGAAGCAGAGTAATCAGAATAGAATAGAGTCACTTTTTACATCTCCACACAGGAAGTTATACTAGAATAGCTACAGTGATATCATTATACTGCTATAATTCTGCCAGTCAATTTCCACAGGTAGTCAATCCCCGATTCAGAAAAGCCCCTACAATAACTATGATGCTGTTAAGACTGCTTCAGATCCTACCCTCCTAATGACGTCAGTGGGGATTATCCATGACTGAGGATTGTTGGAAAGGGCTCGCTAACTGCATGCATGTGTACATGTAATAGTTAGCGTCTGGCAGATGAAGGGAAGAATATGAGCAACCAAGATTAGGAGCTATATTGTATCTTGCAGGCACAGTGTCACATGAAGGATGGTGCATAGGTACCCTGCCCCAAGAGGAGTTCCAGACCCCACTGTGCCTCAGACAAGCCCAATACCTCCTAGAATGCTAGAGGTTGGGCTCAGTGCACCCTTATGTCGCAACAGCAATGATGGCCTCAGGAGAGAAGGATCAGCGCAGCCTTGTTATATCCCACACATTTTAGAGAGGCTAGCATTGGCTCGCATACCTCTTGTGGTCAGGAAAGTGCAAGGCCCACATTACGCACTGGCCCTATTCAGGTGCACATGGGTAGGGAATCTAGTGGCATGAACCCTCCTTCTCCTTTTTGCACACCTCCACAGGGCCCAGCACAGTAATGTCTTATGGATATCACTAGTTGGCATATTGCAAGAGCTGGAGGAGATTGTCAAAGGCACAAATGGGAGTTAAGCACACAGCTCTCAATGATTTTCAATGGTATGTGGGTACATATTTTGTGCCTTTGAAAATCTCCCCCGTAACTTTTAATGAGCTGAAGAAAAGCCTTGAAGGACTTTTTGTGCCATTACTTTTTAAAGGAAGAACATTTCCTCTCTTTGTTCCTACTTAAGTAGACACATCCTGAAAAAATGATTCAAAAAGTGTCAGCTATGGGAGAAAAATGACGCATGAGCACAGTCTACAGTTTTGGAATGAAGTTGTGATATGTGCTTTTAAATTATCCCATCCCTTTGAAAAGTCAAGTGACATAATGATTAATCCTTCTTTTATTATCTACCATATGCCCATCTCTTTCTGCCTGAAAGTAGGGTCTCTAATCTGCATCATAAGCCATATTTCTCTTTTGTAGGCATTCATTTTTAGAATTTTTAAAAATCTTAGAATTTAGACAGAAACGCAGGAATTACTGCATTCTCGGCATTGCAATCTGTGCCTTGATTAGTAGATAATTCAGTTCAGGCACTTGATTTGTTAAAATAACCTATTTAAAAAAGGGGATATTTCTGTCCTTGAGGTGATTAGGTCTAAATATTATACAACCATGTAAATTCTATTGCTGACCATGGGAGTTTTATAAATATATCAACAAGAAGATCAACCTGTCTACTTAGGATACAGCGTTTCACCACTGTGCAATGTCAAGGGAAGCAAAACCTACACAGAAAGCTTCTGTGTAGCTATGCAGACAGAAAAGGTGGCTACATAGGAGCCCACTATGTAATGGCTTCCGTTCCCTTTGCAAAAACTCTGTGCCCCATGGAATGTGTAGAGAAAGGAAGCACAGGCAGTGAAACAGAAGAGGTTGGAACTGATGCTCTGCATAGCAGAATTTCACTGCTCCATAGACTAAACTCCATGTTAAAAACCTTTCTAAATTAGTAAGTGCTGCTAAACTAGCATGAATTAATCCTCTGACACTTGGTCTTGGACTTTCCATTGACACACTGACTTTGATAAGCGTTGGAACAGGCCCTTAGTGAGCTCCATCTGAGTGGGTCCCAGAGTGCAGGCATTGGACCTAAACCTCTAGCATTTGAGCAAGAGTGTAATGGTTAGCAGTGCTTGCTGGGACTCAGGCAACATGGCTTCAGTTCCTTGTTGAGCAAGTCACTCTCTCTCTTTCTCAGTTTTCTATCTGTAAAATGGGGATAATAGCACTTCCTTATCTCACAGGGGTGTTGTAAGGATAAATACATTAAAGACTGACTGATGCTCAGATACTGTGGTAATGAGGGCCATATAAATACCTTCTAAGCTAAGATAAATAGCTAGAGTCAGCAATGCTACTGTTGTTAAGGGGGCCCCTGAGAGAAATTCTGGAGGTAAAATCTATCTGCTTGCAAGCCCAGGAATCAGTGGGGATCAGGACAGGAGTGCTCAGGTTTTCTCGATCTCTACGCCTTTCCCCCATTTCCTGCATCACTTACCCACCAATGCTGCGGAATGGGGAAGATATCAGTCCATTGTCCGTGTTTCAAAAGTCATGTGGGTTTTTTTTTTATTTTTTGTTCTTCTCCGCATATTTTGATGTGAAAGGGGAACATATGGCACTCAGTCCTTAAGGGGATGTTTTGTCATGCTCTGTGCAATGGAATAAATACACAACACTTCTTGTTTCTAGCAGTTGCATGACTAATCCATCACACACCATCCATCAGACACCAGTGGAAATTTAGCTTCAGTTTCTTTAATGGCTCCAGGAAGCCTACAGAGCTTTTCATTTTATGGAAGTAAAATATGTTTCTGCTCATCAGCAGATCCATAACATTAAATTCTGATTATTAGAACAAATGATCCCTAGCATACAGAGTAGCCAGGCCATGTGGTTAATATTCATCCGCTGCTGCCTATTGCTTGGTATTGCTCTTTTCACACTTCTTTATCTATCAAAAATGAAACCGCAATCTTCACAGCTGCTGCTGGAATTCTTCAGTGTGATTTCATTATAGCTGGGGAAAATTTTAAAAGAGCAAAGCTTTCAGCAGAACGCTCAGCTCTCTTACCATGAGCTGGGCAGTTAGATAACGTACGACATGAGTGAAGTCCACCTTCTCTTTTAATCAAAATGTACTGCAAATATTCCAGATATTAGACAGACACAGAGAGGTATTGTAGTCTCTACCTACTCTAGGGGTAATAATTAACATTTATCATCGAAAGAACTCTATATCCTCCAGAAATGCAACCACTGAAACTAAGGACCTGAACTTTGGGAGGTGAAGGTAAGTGCATTGTAGAAATGCCTAGAGCAGAGTCTAACAGGGAGAATATTGTCTTGCATGAATATTGGACCTGATTCTCCCCTTATTTCCACTAGTATAAGAGCCTGACCCAAAGCCAACTGAAGTCAGTGGAAATCTTTCCATGGACTTCAATGAGCTTTGGATCAGGAACTATATAAGGAGCAATTGTGCTGAAATCAATGCATTGGACCAGTGTTTAAAACTAATGGCAGTTAGAGGGGACCATCAATCCTTAGCAATTCCTTTCCTGTGACCAATGCACAACTGGAGCTAATTCCCACTGTCCATTTGCCTAGCAAATTTGCTGCATTCTTTTATTTATGATAATTGCCTTTTTCTCTATTTTTTTCCTCTTGGCAAAGTGATAATATCTTTGAACTTCTATTAAAAGAATATGTTGTTTTCACAGTAGGAACTGGTTGTGTATTTATATAATTGGAAATCATATAGTCTCAGAAGAGAGTTCTGGTGCTTAAAATTAACTACAGATTTCTTAATTTATAGTTGGAAACCAAGATAGCATATACTTCTATGGGGTAAGATATTGACACATATGTTTGGAAGTAAAGTTAAGAGTTAAAAGGAAGTAAATTTTAAAAGTTTAATAAAAAGAGGAATATTTATAGGGTTTATAATTAAACCTTTAAAACAGATGATGAGGGCTCCATTCCAAAATCAATTGATGAGAAAAGAAAAATCCAATTCTCAAATTACCGCCCCCCCCCAAATGTTTATGGCCCCATTGTTCTCTATAATGGATTAGAATTAAAGATGCAAAGTCTGGATCCAGTTCTGAATTTCTTGAAGTTCCGGGGGGGGGGGGCGGATGTAGAGATCCAGTCTGAGCCTGTAACTAATTAAAATGTTACTAAGTATATGTCCCCATTTTAACAACAGACTTTAAAATATTCATCTAAGATTCAACTGAATGTAAGTGGTCTGTTTTCTGAATTCTCATGTTAGTTGTTTTGATCAGATTTTAAACTTAGCTTTAAAAAATGTTTTAAGAGAAGAATCTAGGGATGATGCAAACATTGAAATGCCATTGCATAGGATCTTGTTGATACCAGGTGTGGAAAAAGTTCTGCATACAACTTTCTAACACCCCTCCACACACACTTTCTTTCAAATACTTCTCAAACTGGCATTATCAACTGAAAGAGAGAACTGAACACCAGTCAGTAAATGAGGTGCCTGCCTGGAGATAGGGGCCAGGATCTAGATCTTGCTGTGAAAAATAATTATTCAGGGCCAGTGGACCTGCTGTTCACACGTGTGTTTAACCATTAAAAAGTTATTACACTCATACTGGCTGTTGCTAGATAACACAATGTTCTCAGTGTGCTATGGTATTACACTCCAATCTCCCACTGCTTAGATTATAGATATCCTAAGAAAAAAACCACAGATATGGCAAGAAGTATGACTTCTTGGTGTGTGTGTGTGAGGGGGGAGAGAGTGGGAAGGAAACATTCTCATCTTTCAAGCCCCTGTATTAAAATATGTGATAATTAGTTCAGGATTTTATACATAATTTTTATGTATTTATACAATATGGCTAAATAGTCTGAAATACACTTACCCTTCCATAGTAAAGATCTCCCTTTAGTTATTCCCTGAATTCCTTTGTGTCTTCTTCAACCAAGGGATACTTAAGCAACCAAGAAAGGAAAGTCACAGAAGAGGATAAAGATCTCAGCAAAAGCGAAGAGTTCTATGTAAGGTCCAAATTCTGCAACTACTTATGTATGTGCTTAACTTTATGCCTGTGAGTAATCCTCCTGAGTTCAATGAGACTAGAAACTAATTAATGAGAAAGTAACTGTGGGACTAAAATGACTCAGGTCTATCAAAAGGAATGACATTTGAAAGATCTGTTCATGACTTTCAGTGTGCCCAAAGCAGAAAATAAGCTTTTCTTTCTAGAACTTCAGCAGTTTAACTAACTAGAATGCCTTCTCAAATATCCACTGGCCAAAAGCTATATACAAGAAATCTAAAACTACTTTGGACCTCAGTGTTAAAAAGGGAGAGCACTTATATTGCAGAGTTCCATCAAAAGAGACTTTGTGTCATAAGTTTATTTGCCACAGGAACAGTTCAGAGGCCAAGGCTATATATCCAACTCATGTCACCTGGCACCTGGTTCCTTTGTTTGATCAGTCCTTATGTTAGCTATATCCATTTCCCCAACACATTGCTAAAGAATGAATTGCGGCAAAGCTGAATTCTTTCCTATCAGTTGATTTCCCAGTGTGTTAGATACTATGGACCCTACTCATGGGGACAAACCCACGTGCAGGAATTATAAGCAGTGCCACAGCAGGAGTATGTAGGTGACCTGTAACAGCACACAGGTCATCACACATATGTTTGCCAAATACCCTAACCATCTGTCTCAATGCATACATTATGCATAGGAGACAGCTGGCCAGGCTTCTGAGAAGGAAGCCGAAGCACATAACCGCTAGCTTCTGACCCCTTCTATACATTATACTAACCTGAAAAACACACCTTGACACTCAACTTGTCATTTAAGTGAACTCTTGGTTAGATGGGATTGTGCTTCCATGCCTAGGCAGAAAGTGGAGGGACTTCTCACCTCCAAAGCATGGAAGCTTCTAATTGTGTGCTGCAAGCTTCACCACATAGCAGAAGAGAAAATAACCTGTGCAGGAGAACATTTCTGATGAGGTGGAGAGCAGTTCTTCTACAATGTGAATGGTAACACAAACACCAGATACCTTGACTCAGAGTAGCAACAAGATTTAGTGAACTAATAAAAAGTCTGGAAGCCATAATTTCCTGAAGTCTGATCCCAGTTCTGATACTGACTAACTGCGAGACGCTGGGAAAGTTTACTTCACTTCTCTGAGCTTCATTTTTCACAGGTACAAAATGAGAAAATTTATACTTATTTACCTACCTTGCAGAAATGTCATGCGGATTAATTGTTTAGCACCTTGAAATGTAAGGGGCTAGATAAGTGGGTAATAATAATTATTGTAGAAAATTAATTCTCCTAACGAGTTTAATGTGTCCCAGATATAGAGAACGAGACATTATTTGCTCCCATTTCATTGCAGAGACAACAGCGGCTTTAATGACTCCAGCGAGAGTTTTGTAAATCAGCAAGGCAATTTGGAATTGCATTCAGACAGAGTTGTTGCTATCAGACACTATTAACCATCTCAGCACATTTAAACCATCCATAGGCATATTTATTGTCTTTTTTAATAGGCTCATTGACATGATATCCTTTACCCATCTCCTTTATTACTAGCCAGAGACTCAAAAACGTCAATATATACGCCTATCCTTTTCTTTCTGAGTATGGTATTTTGCTGTGTTTATCTTTTTGCAAACAGAAAAGTATTTGAACACAAAAAGAAAACAGGCTACACAGCAAAAATGAAGCGCAAAGAAGAGAAAAAAAACAATAAGGTGAGATGCTTAAAGTTTTCGCTGATGTTGCAACACTTGAAAGGAGCTCAACATTTCGAAACATTCTTTAATATTCAATCACATACTGTAATTTAAAGTATATTATTAACACATAGTCCTTCCACTGCAGTATTGACATGCATCATGAAAAGATGCACATCTGCATGTACCATTTAAGGCCTGATCCAAAGCCCACTGAAATCAATGGGAGCCCATCCATTGACTTCAGCTGATGTTGGATCGGGCCGTTCGTTGGCTGGTTTCATTGTCAAAATACACTTGACAAATGTAAAAAAACATCTCAAATCAACCTCTTCTTTGATACAAAGGGCCATAATTACATTTTAGTGGATGGAAACAGTCTACTGTATATTTCCCAAAGGAGATGAAGTGCATTATCACCAATAGGCTGCAGGTGTTGCCAATTCTGAAGAACACTAATAAAAATCCCTGCTGTTTCCATAATACCAAAATCCAGATGCATATAACATTCTAAGAGAGAGTTTAGCAGCCTTCTTTCTTCCTTTGAAGGTTTTTTTCCCCCCTTCAATCTTTTGTGAGATTATATTTCCTAATTTGGTTAACAGTACATGAAAGCTGTTTCCTAACAATGACCACAGCAATAAGAAAGAATAGTAACGTTGGTGTAAGAAACACATCCCTAAAAAGTATTTAAACATTCAAATGTAAATAAGGTGTCATATTTTTTAATTTCATGATTCTGTTATCAGAATTATCTGACAATGGCTGCAGAACCACATGTTGGAGCCCCGATGTACATCGGTAAGCGTTTACTCATGACATTGGTTTCAATGGAGCTCCTAGTGTGAGTGGGTGTTCATCAATCTGGCTCCAAATGCATTACATTATCAGTGTTGTTTTATTAACAAAGGAAGATGTTACACATTTTAGTGCAGCTTAGAAAAAAAAAGTTGGATAAACATTGTGGCCCCAGTTTTGTTGTTAATATTTTTCTCCTCTACTTATGATTCTTGAAATCAATCAATCAATCAATCAATAAATACAGCAACTCACAATTCGATGGTAACTTTCACTCCAAAGAATACCAAAGTGTTCTACAGACTAGACCAAATCCTTCAATCCTCAAAAGGTGTTTTCCCTGAGTAAAGACTGCAACTTCTTAGCCCTATACATTTGTCAGTTAGCCACTGCTGCAATTGAGTAGTCTCGGGAGTTAAAAGCATTATCTTATGAGGGAATGTCAAAGCTGTGCATGAACTAGCCTAAATCCAGCTAGGATGGGTAACAAAAACAGTGAAGACAACACAACATGGGCTTCAACACACATAGGAAATGCCTGGCACAGACCCTGGTTAGTGCTTGGCTCGCTAGCCAAGTCTGAAGCCCACTCTGTGCCGTCATCACTTCCATAACTACCAGTGCTCGCTGGATTCAAGCTACGTCAAGTAGGCTAACCCATGAACAGCTTTGGCTGTGTAGACATACCCTACAAGCACACAGGACCATTGCATAACTGTTAGGTACAATAAGGGCAGGAAAATACTGTGTCCAGCTGAAACTGCACAAGGAATTTTAGAGAAGCAGAATGTAATTATTGAAACTGAAATATGAGCAGAGGTGGCAAAATGTGCAAAAATGACAATCTGTAATGATAGTGAGATGTGAGAAGAATCAGACCCTTTTTGTTTGTTTGCCTTTGTATAATTTGGCCATTAAAGGAACATAGGAATTACTAGGTTGGATTAGATCCCCACGTTCATCTAGTCCAGTATCCTGGCTCTGACAGTGGCCAGTACTAGATGCTAGAGAGAAGGTGTAAGAACCCTACAGGAAGTAGATGAGAGATAATATGTCCTTCAAACTAAGTCTGATCCCTATCTCTAATAGTTAGAAATTGATTTGGGCACTGAACTCTGAGGTTTAATATCCCTTCTAAAATTTGTTATAATTAACTAAAACCGCTCTAGATATTCTTGATATTCATAAAAATATCCAATTCCTTTTTAAATTTTATTATGTTCTTGGCCTCAGTGAGTTCTACAATTTAATTACACATGATGTGATTTGCAGTTTAATGACACATTTATCGGTTTTGAATTATCAGTTTTTAGTTTCACTTGAATGCTCCTTTGTTCTTGTGTGATGAGACAAGAACAGACGTTCCCAATCTATCTTCTGCATACTATTCATTGATATATTTTTCTCATAGCCTCCCTTATTTGTCGACTTTCTTAAAAAAAAATAAAAAAATCCCACTCTTTTCAATCTCTTTTCATGAGAAGTTTTCCAGGCCCTTAACCTTTCTCCTTGCCCTCCTCTGAACCCCTGTGAATTCAGCAGTATCCTTTTTGTTATGGAGTAACCAGTATTACACATACTATTCCAAATAAGGCCTCACTGTTAGCTATATAAAGGCAGTAGATCAGTCTCTGTATTAACAAAATCATTCTTTATGCATCCTAATATCTCGTTTGTTTTTTTGACCATAGCTGCACATTGAACAGAGGTTTTCATTGAGCTGGCTATAATAATGCCATAATTACCTGTTCACTTCAGTCTGAAATACAGTATGACATTCTCACATAAGTACATTTTACACAATGCAGTCTATCATATTTAGGAATTCCAGATACCTGATTTTATTTCATGACTTCTTGGCTTAGTAATACATGAACTTTGTTATCACCTGGACTGCTATCTTGCGAAATCTCTGATATTATGCCAGGTCAGTACTTGAATGAAAAAACTCCAAGGAAAACCCAGAGTGCTGCAGGAAGTGGTGCTGATAGGCATTCTCCTACGTTAATCATTATTGACTCAATGCCCCAAAACTGGCCCCAAAAAGACGATGCATGGCTGGATGTGCACCCTTCCAGATAAGACATAAAACCAGCTGATAGAGCTGAATAAATAATTGACAATGATTAAAATTGCACAAAATTTGTATAGTGAATGTAGCCTCTTGATCTCCTGGAAGAATAGCTACAAGGAGATTACATTTTTGTCATTGGTATTTAAGTATATTTTATGATTTTTTAAATTATTATTTTAGAGGTAGAGATGGTTGAAATTTTCTGTGAAAACTTTTTTCAATGGAAAATTGCTTATCAATTAAACAGATATGTTTGTGAAAAATGCATTTATGACAACATTTTCTTGTTTTCATTTAAAAAATACCAAAATATGAAACATTTTTTCCAGTTTTTGAATTTAAGGGGAAAAAATCGTGGTAGAGTCCTACTCTATGCCCTGATCATGAGTATTTTAAATTTGAGCTGTGATGCCCGTTCAGCAGAAGGCAGAAGTACTTTCTAGTAGGGGGCAGTGGTACTTTGCCCCTTCCAATAAAACAGCTATATCTTAAAAGGAAAATCCTTTTAATTATGTCTCTGACAGAGTAGTCTTACTGAACAATAGGCATGTGAAATTAGCAGCTTTGAAAAGCATTTGTCTTTGTCTAAAACAGTGGATCTCAACCTTTCCAGAGTATTGTATCCCTTTCAGGAGTCTGATTTGTCTTACGTACCCTCAGGTTTCACGTAGGTTTGCCAACTTTCTAATTGCACAAAATTGAACACCCTTTCAATGCCCCCTGCCCAGCCCCTTCCCTGAGGCCCTGCCTCTGCCCCGCCCCCACTCACTCCAGCCCCCTCCCTCCGTCACTCACTCTCCCCCCACCCTCACTCACTTTCACTGGGCTGGGGCAGGGGGTTGGAGTGTGGGAGGGGATGAGGGCTCCAGCTGGGGTGCAAGTTCCAGAGTGGAGCCAGAAATGAAGGGTTTAGGGTGAGGGAGGGGGCTTTGGGCTGGGGCGGGGGTGAAGGAGGGGGTGAGGGCTCTGGCTGCAGGTACGGGCTTATGGCTGGGGTTGGGGATGAGGAGTTTGGGGTGGAGGAAGGGGATCCAGGCTGGGGCAAAGGGGTTTGGACTGCAGAGGTAGGCTCAGGACTGGGGCAGGGCATTGAAGTGTGAGAGGGGGTGTGGGATGCAGGCACCAGAAGGGAGTTTGGGTGTGGGAGGGAGCTCAGGGCTGGGGTAGGGGGTTGGCGTGTGGGAGGGGTGCAGGGTGCAGGCTTTGGGAGGGGGATCAGGGCTGGGATAGGGGGTTGGGGTGCAGGAGGGGGTGCGGGCTCTGGGAAGGAGTTTGGGTGCAGGAGGGGGTGCAAACCTGGGGCAGGGGGTTCAGGGTGTGGGATCTGGGAGGGAATTAGGGTGCAGGAGGGGGCTCAGGGCTGGGGGCAGGGGTTGGGTTGCAGGTGGGGGTGCAGGCTCCAGCTGGGCAGCACTTAGCTCAAGCAGCTCCTGGTTAGTGATGCAGCGGGGCAAAGGCAGGCTCCTTGCCTGTCCTGGCTCCGCCCTGCTCCCAGAAGTGGCCAGCATGTCTGACCCCTAGGCGGAGGGACCAGGCAGCTTTGTGCAGTGTGCACTTCCCATGCCTGCAGGTGCTGCCCCGCAGCTCCCATTGGCCACGGTTCCCGGCCAATGAGAGCTGTGGAGCTGGTGTTGGGTGGGGGGCAGCATGTGGCGCTTCCCTCATCACCCCTGTGCCTAGGGGCTGGACATGCCGGCTGCTCCTGGGAAGTTGCACAGAGCCAGGGCAAGCAGGGAGCCTGCTTTAGCCCCAGTGCACTGCCGACTGGACTTTTAACGGCCTGTTCAGCGGTGCTGACTGTAGCTGCCATGGTCCCATTTCGACCAGGCATTCTGGTAAAAAACTGGATGCCTGGTAACTCTAGTTTTACCTCACTTAAAAACTATTTGGTTACAAAATCAGACATAAAATTGCAAAAGTGTCATAGCACACTATTACTGAAAAATTGCTTACGTTCTCATTTTTACCATATAATTATAAATCTATTGCGATATAAATATCGTACTTACATTTCAGTGTACAATATATAGAGCACTATAAAAAAGCCATTGTCTGTGAAATTGTACTTTGTACTGACTTCACTAGTGCTTTTTATGTAGCTTGTTGTAAAACTAGGCAAATGTCAAAATGAGTTGATGTACCCCTTGGAAGACCTCTGGGTACACCTGGGGGGACATGTATCTCTGGGTGAGAACCACACAGGATGTATTAAGGAAATAATGTTGCTTAAAACCCACAAGAAATAAAGTTGTACAGGTGACCAACCATTTTGTAAATTATGAATGGCAACATTTCTTAGTAGAAAAATGTGTCTAATTTAATTCTAGGAGTTACATTCACAGACATAATTTAGGCTCAACTTCGAAAGGTATGAGTATTATAAGTTACAAGCTCTTTAGAAACTGCATAAATGGAAACCCTAACTATATACTAGGGTGACTTAAACAAAAAAAACAGAGAGAGAGATCAAAAAAACTGATTAAATCACCCAGTCCACCTCCCTACAGATCCAGTATTATTTTCAATGGCAGTTTTTCATAGTATTTTGTCCTGGCAAGTGATAAATGACCCAGACATTTGAGTTTCTACCACTTGTCTAGGGAGACTTTTCCAAAACCTACACATCACTGTCGGGAAGTTTTATCAGACTTTCAGCTAAGGTTTTCCTGTTTCTGGTTTCATTGCTTTCATCTGAGTTATAAGACTGTATCATACTGAACGCTTCCTCTCTGTGTGTTTCTTTGAATGTTTGTAGGCAGTTATTGTATCCAACATCTAGCTGCCATTTAGCGAAGTTACACATACTTTTCTCCCTTCACTTTGTTCATATCTTTCCATCATTTTTCCAGCTGCTGTCATCCCAGAGTTGTATAGATAAGAGTTATTATCTCAGGGAGCTTCATGTTCCTGGTGATACAAAATCATATTGGCCTCCTTGGCAGCTATATCACACTGTATATTCTGTCTAATTTGCTGACCACTGCCACCATTATGTCTCTCTATATTGCCGCTTTTCAAATTCCGCCCCCTCACTGATTATTGCAAAATGTACGTATCACCCCAAAAAATATTATTTGAATTTTTTTCCGAGCTGAATCTCAGTAATGATTTTTTCTCCCTTTGTCTTGACAGGCATTTGTAACTCCTTCCAATTTCAAGTCAAGTTAGTGTGTTAACGTCCTCTTCCAGATCATCAATGATGAAAGGAAATAAAAATGTGGATCTGGCATCCCTCCTTTTACAAAAAGTGTGGTGGGATCTTCAGTGAACAGGCGTTGGCTCATCCCTTCCATTTATACTTAGAGAGAGCATTCTCCTCCGATGATGTTTGCCCTGGCCCAGCAGCAGGGTGTATGCACCGCCTTGGCAGTACACCACAGTACTCCCCTTTCTGGGCTCTCACAGAAGACTTCCATGTGGACTCAGTGCAGAAGGGGCTTCACATAGTTTAGAGGCAGAGATGGGGACCAACTACTCTCTCTGACACTGTCCTTTTCAGACAAATCAGATTTCTTTGGGGAAATTTGGTCAACAATTAATACAGATCCCAGCAGTTTTTATTTTTGGTTTGGCCCCTTCTGTAGATAATACTCTATAACCACACAGAGACTCATGATGCCACAGATGAATGGGGCCAGTGGAACCATACAAAGCAACAGCCATCTATGCATATGACTTCTGCCTTCACACATCTGGGAGTTTCCTTCCTTCCAGGACCCCAGAAACTGTAAGATTGAGAACCTGCAAATTCCAAAGCCCTTCCTACAAATTTCATGTCCTTTAGAATATACTGAAGAGATCATTCTTGTAGGCCAGTCTCATGGCTTTTTTTTTTTATTATTTTTGAATTCCTGTTGCATTGAAGAGGGTCCATACCCCAGGTCAGCAGTTACAATACCACAATATCTCCTAGCACTGTACTGGGCACTTGGTTCAGAGAGACATTGCTCACTTCTGAAACCACCAGCATCACCTTCTGCAGTATCTAGGTGTTGTTGGGGATGTCCAGTGAACAGTCAATAGGTCTGATATGGCTTACTGTGGTCTTTAGGAACTCAAAGGCTCACAGCACTGCAGGTATGACTGCAATCTTAGGCAAGAAAAACATTATTTTGTTGATAGCTGATGTATATTCTATTATGATAAGTGATGTGAACTGGCAGAAAATTTTAAAAATCCTGATTTGTCCATATAAGAAAAAAAATGTGATAGAAGGTAAACCTCTTTCTCATGAAATAGTACAATTATTATAATGCTACAAATGACTTTCTGATAATCTATCCATCCTCCACGTTCAGTATTTTTACCGTCTCAGACAATAACAATAACACTGTTCCTTCAGTTTCATATGGTACCTTTTACCCAAGCATCTGAAAACATCTTACAAGTGCAATAAGCTTCACAAGCCTCATGTGAGGTAGGCAATTACCATTATACTCATTTTACAGACAGGTAAACAGAGAAATTGTATGAAGCAGTTAGTCAGGGACGCAGCTGACAGAAGGACCCAGAAGTCTTTAATCCTGGCCCTGATCTAACTGGACCGGACTGTCTAGTGTAGAATGTCATTATAGTATGGGCATGATCCAGCACCCATTGAAGTCAAAATTTCAAAGTCTGGATCTGCATTCTGTGACTTGACTTCATCTCCTATACTGCTTATAACCAAAACTGTGAACCTCGTTTTCCATTCATCGTGCTCAAAATTGTATGCCTACATTTCTATGCTGAATATTTATCCCAGCATATTTTTAAGATGTGCTCATCCAATTTAGTTTAAAAATACCATCTCAATAAATGTCCATTTTAGAATAAATACAACATTAATACACAACATTTTTCATAAAATGGCCATAAAAAGTGTATTTAAAGTGACGTAACAAAGGTCTGAGATCACTGAAGCCATAAACACATTTCATAATGGTAGTACTTTGTAATGACACAGCACCTGTTTATGCTCTTGATCCTGCAGGTTGCTGAGCACCCTCAACTCGCTTTGAATTCAGTGTGGGGGCGTTTTTAGGGTGCACAGCACCTTTCAGGATTAAGTCAATAGTGCTTTACAAAGGTAAGAATTATTATCCACCTTTTTAAAAAACAAAGATTCACAAAGACATAAATGAGACAGGGAAATTAGGGCCTACATTCGGTAGTCCAACCCTATTAAGCATAGCAGTTAGCATGTGCTTAACTTTAAGCATGTGCTTAAGTCCCATTGAAGTTAAGTGCTTTGCTGAATAGGGAGTCAGAGAGTCACAGGAGGGACCACCAGATCATTTAGTCTGACCTCCCGTATATCACAGGCCCCAATCACCTCCTAGAACCACACATTGAACCCAACAATTGAAATTAGACCAGAGTATAACAGCCCTCTGGATACCAAACTATTATGTGCCACACAGGCAGAGAATAGAAGGGATCGAGATGTACCACTACCCCAAACCTCTCCAACTGATTAAGTGAGATATATCCAGATGATACTGGCAAGTGACTTGTGCCCGATGCAGCAGGAGAAGGGGAAAACAAAACTAAACAAATCCAAAGTCACTGCCGATCTGACTTGGGGGAAATTTCCTTCCAACCTCTCATACAGTGATCAGTTAGATTCTGAGCATCTGAGCAAGAACCAGCTAACCAATACCTGAGAGAGTGAACTCTCTGTACCACCTCAGAGCACCGGTCCACGCCTTCCAGTGCCCCATCTCCAGGTGTGGGCATCCTTGATTCTGCAGGGGAAGAAAAAAAAAACAAAAACTTGTGATACATTGCATGTATCTGTGTGGAGGGTGGAATCCTTTGGTTCCCATTTGTTCTTGTGCCAAAACTATTCTTTACCTTAAATAGATCTTCCCCTACCGGGTGCTTACCTTCTGATGTATTTATAGAAAGCAACTACATCTCTCAGCCTTCATTTTCCTAGGCTAAACAAGCCAAGCTCTATTAGAGTCCTCTCACAAGATGAAGCCCTCCATTTCCTTGAGCATTCTAGTAGCTCTTCTCAGTACTACTCTTCTGCTTAAACACATGCATAAATGCTTTGCTGGGCCAAAGTGGCTTGCTCAAGATCACACTACAAGGCAATGTAGTGAAGAGGACCCAAGTCTCTTGACTCACAGATCTGTGATCCTTGGGATTATTTCAATAGACTATATCAGCTCTTTAGTCTATCGATGAAGAGTCAAGATCAATCTTGTCAGCATTTTATAATCCCCCCCCTTTTTTGTTTCAAAATTCCTTTCCTCTACCCTTGTAAATGTGCTTATTGCGTTTAAGAAATGAAGCAAAGTATATTACTTTAAAACCAGAGTTATCAAGTTTCAGCTAAAATTATTCACCAAACAGTAATTATTCACCAAATTAATCACTCTATCAAGCCAGAACTTTTTTAAAGAATGTATCCATATAGTGAAATTTAACAGAGCACTTCATAATGAAATGAAAAGGTGATGTACATATCCATCGTTTCAAACTCACTATGGTTTCTTAATGTAATATATATAGTTGCAATAGGTCAGTCACTGTCTGATTGATCCAATTAAACATGTTGCCGGTGAGCGAGTATCTTGATATTGGCTTCACCCATTCATTAAAGGACAGTGTGTAGAGAAGTAGTTCCAGATCTGAAATGTGACCTTTTCCATTCAGGGTCATCAAAAAGTCATCAGTCATTTGTATCACAGTTTCAACTGTCTCCACAATTACATCTTTCATGAAGAAATCTCATTTGGGATAAAGGTTCCAATTCTATAAATATAAGTGGTGGAGCTTGTAAACGATTACAAAAGAATTACTAATTTCAACAGTGTATGCTGCAAGCTTAGGTGGGTAAACATTGATCTAGGGAAATAAACTTTATCTTCCATATCCTGCCAATATAACACCATTACAGCTTCTAAACAGGTACAAGCAATAATACATGATTGTGATATTACTACAAATTGCAAGTTATATTAATACAACAGTTTTTCACACTGTTTTAAGGTCTGGTGAAATTATTTCATCCTATTTTAACCATTCCAATCTATATATCAAAATCATAAGCAGCGACATTTGGAAATTGAAAATCTGATTAATCATCAATAAGGGATTGATGGTTAAAATAAAAGCCTCCCTTAATTGACCACAGGCCAGTAATTTTGATTAAAGTGATCAAACTAAATAACAATATTATAACATTTAAAAGCAGGTGTTCGCTCAGAGTAAAATTTACCCCACAGGGGCCAGGAAAAAGCCTGTCTTGCATTTGAGTCCACAGAGGAGAACTTTCACCATAAAGACAGGCATATGCACTGCAGGAGATAGCATTGATAGTTACATACTTTCTAACTAGTATATGCTGAACTTGAACACTGTCTGCAGAGGTCCACTGTGTATGACTGTGTTCACCCAACTCAGTTCAGTCTCTTGATTTGTTCTACCAAGCAGGACCAGATGTAGAAAATCACTAAGTGATCAAAGATTAAAACAACAGCTTTGTTTCCATAGAAGTATATAAAGAAATTTTACAATGCAGATTATAAAACCCAGCTGCAATTTGGCTCCAAAAATGAGGGCATGAAGAGAGCTTCATAAAACACAGTCTTTGATAACCTCAGTGAAATAAGAGTGTTTTCCACATGAACAAATTAACTTCTTGTCAGAAACTGACCTGATAGAATATGCTGCAATTGAAAATACTGTTAGTATAACTTCTACTTTCTCTTTTTTTCACCCTTACAACATATTTGTCCTCTTTTTTAATAATAATTAATATATTAAACACATACAAGTACATATCTGTCCAGGAGGATCCCAAATCACTTTGTCAATGAGAAGACTAATTTTCAAATGTGGGTCCTTTTATAGGCGATCACCATTTCATATTTGCCATTCATACACTGAGGTACAGATTGGAACTTCCAGAAGTGGAATTTTGATATCCTATTAATATGTCACATTTGTATATTAGGTCTAAATTAGGGCTATTGATTAATCTCAGTTTTAATCACACTGTTAAACAATAGAATACCAATTGAAATGTATTAAATACTTTGGATGTTTTTCTACATATTCATATATATTGTATTTTGTGTTGTAAATGAAATCAAAGTATATATTATTTTTATTACAAATATTTGTACTGTAAAAATGATAAGCAAAATAAAATACTTTTCAATTCTCCTCATACAAGTACTGTAGTGCAATCTCTTTGTCATGAAAGTTCAATTTACAAATGTAGATTTTTTTGTTACATAACTGCACTCAAAAACAAAACAATATAAAACTTCAGAGTTTACAAGTCCACTCAGTCCTACTTCTTGTTCAGCCAATTGCTAAGACAAACAAGTTTGTTTACATTTACAGGAGATAACACTACCTTCTTCTTATTTACAATGTCACCAGAAAGTGAGAACAGGCATTTGCATGGCACTTTTGTAGCTGGCATTACAAGGTATTTACATGCCAGATATGCTAAACATTCATATGCCCCTTCATGCTTCGGCCACCATTCCAGAGGACATGCTTCCCTGCTGATGATACTTGTTAAAAAATAGTGCTTTAATTAAATTTGTAACTAAACTCCTTGGGGAGAATTGTATGTCCTGTAGCGTGGTGATCACCCCGCTCCTGCCCAGAGGAGTTAAAAGCAGCCCTGGAGAGGGCTATGGCTGGGCAAAGGCTGATTGGGGAAGCAGCCACAGCTGAGGCTATGCCCCAATCAGGCCACAGCTGGCCCTATAGAAGGGCTGTGAGCCAGGAGCTCAAGAAAAGGCACTCGCTCTCTAGCTTTTTGGAGAGAGAAGGACTGGGCTGCCTAGGAGTTGAGCAGGGTAGCTGAGGTGGAGCAGTGCTGGAGAAGGGAGCTGGGGAGCTCCAGCCTAGCAAAGCCCCAGGCTGCAGGCTGAGTTAAGGGCCCACAAAGGTTACTGGGGCTGCAGAGAGGCAGCCCATAGATAGGCAGAGGTAGCAGGTCCAACCCTCCTTGCTGATGATGAGTGGTTTATAGACTGCAGTCTGCCCCAGGGAGCGGGGGCTAGATGGTGACTGGCAGTAGCCACAGAAGGGGTTTAGGGGGAAGGATAGCTCAGCGGTTTGAGCATTAGCCTGCTAAACTCAGGATTATGAGTTCAATCCTTGAGGGGGCCAGTTAGGGATCTGGGGAAAAAATCTGTCTGTGGATTGGTCCTGCTTTGAGCAGGGGGGTGAACTAGATGACCTTCTGAGGTTTCTTCCAAGCCTGATATTCTATGATTCTAAAGTTGATCTGTCAGTCGTGCTTAGCAACAGTATGGGAAAAGAGTCCTATGTATGAGCAGCAAATCTTCTCACAGTGGCTACAGGTCCACTTGCCAAATGGAAGTTGAAGCAGAGTATGCTTCCCTGCAGGCCTCAGCCTGGACTCTCTGATGTCTCTCTGCAGTGACTGCACCAGCCTTAACATGGCTTCTCCAAACTGAATGATTTTGTGGGCAGGATTTTCCCAGTTGTCAATGGGAATGCTGAATATCTTGAAGCTTTGCTTGACCTTATTGCTGTATTGGAGCTTTGGACTTTCACAACCTAGCAGACACATCTGAAGTTGGCCATAGAGCACAGCCTTTGGCAGACGATCCTGAGGTGTACGTTCCATGCGTCCCAACCAGCGAAGCCTGCAAATGTCCAGTGTAGTTTGCATAGATTGTAGGCTGGTTCTCTCAAAGATCTCGTTATTGGTGAATCATTGGTCCCAAGAAACTGCAAGGATTTTTCTAAGACAGCGGAGGTGGAAACTAGTCCACATTAGCAACATTACATAAACAGATTTTAGAAGGGAAGTGAAGAATGATCTCTCCTAATGAGTCTGCGGATATGTGAGTAGTATGGAAAATTACCCACGCTGAATTGCCCAAACAGATTCAAATTGCCTAAACCAAAATTTGGCCAGAACCCAGTGTTAACATGTCATCTATTGGAGAATATTGCTATGGGATTTCCAATGAATACAAGAGGGCATGACTTCAGTCTTATGACTTATCCACAACAAATCATGCCCCAGCACCATGGCAGGACACTGATTCAGGAGTGACTCAGAGGGAAGAACCAACTGACTTTACCACTTACACCACTTCCTCCAACATGTAGGCCTTGTATCCAAATAATGACCAGCTTAGTACCTATTTAGTTTGTGAGAGTTTATGAGCACTCTTCGCTGGCTGGTGGGAATTGCAGTTTCTTCTCATCCTTATAAGGTACTATATGCACTCCATCCAATGCAGTGGCACTAAGACCAATCCCCTTTGTTCTTTACAAAAGACATTTACAAACGAAAAAGATCCTGCTCTCAAAAGGACAAAACCAGTTTTATATGGTTCCTCACAGCACTCTGACCAAAGCTGGTCACTTGTATAGTATCAGGAACTGCTGGCTCAATAGCAAGTGAGCACTTCAATTTCTTTTCTTATGCAGGACAATTTCTCCAAAACTACAATTATCAGGAACTCAGAACATGCATTATTGTTGCTTTTCAAGAGGGAATGAGACAGTTCCTTTAAAGGAAAGATGATACCTTTTTGTGTGCAGAAACAGGTCTACAAATGTTGCAATCATGGTTTTATAGTTTCTTCTCTGCAGAAAAATATACTTCCTATAATTCTACTTGGATGTAGTTATGACATATCACCATAAATGATTATACTGTACCCTACAGAATCCTATGACTTCTTTTCACCTCCTCACTCCAACATGAACTATCAACTCCTTCTCCCCCTCTCTCATCTACTCTTCATCTCCGATCGATTTTAATATCAAATATTATATGACATAAAAAAAGCAAGTGAGATATGTAGCCTTTTTGTAGAAGAATAAGGGTATTTTGGGGGGGGGAGGGTTTTGCTAAAATATAATTCCTACTTTTTTTCCTCTGAAGAATTCTACCTGTTGCTTCTAGATTATACATATGGCTGAAATCTAGGATGAAATTGTTTTCAAAGTCATTAAACTCCTTATTTTGTTTTTAAACTGCAGCGTTCATCTATTGAAGGCAGGTTACTTTTACGGTCCCTAAAAATTTAACAACTGCATTTGGCCCAGAGGCAACTGAAGTAGTATTTGTGTGGATAGTTAACAAGCCGCAAGGGGCTCGGTACATGAGCAAAAGCATAACCCTCACAACAAGTCCATGTTTTCATACAGCATGCTTGCCGTTGTAAGGTCATAGGCTGTGAAGCTGTGGTTACTGAAAGAAATTAGTCATGAAAACAGCATAGCCCAGGGGGATTTATAATACATGAATCAATTCAATTTTGTTTGTTTAAAGGGAGCTGGCTTGAAAAAGTCTCCTAGTGGTACAGGCCCATGTTAGGGAGGGCTTCTGAAAAATGCATCATATCGACTAATAATAATTCTAATCATAGGAGGAATTGTGGTAATCTCAGACAATGAATGTTTGACATAAGAACAATATTTATAAATTAAGTGAAAAGTTTTCATCTCAGATCTATCCAGCAGGTTGCAACTGTGATATTATGCCCCCTTTACATGTACACATGTGTAAGAGAAATCCATAGAAATCACATGCATGGAGAAAGAGTAGAATATCAGAACTGAATTGTACAGGTTGGAGATATTTTTTTCTTAAAACAAGAGCATGTGACAACTGGTGACCACCCAACTTTAGCTTTGTGTGTGTGGGTGTGTGGGTGTGTATAATGCCACTAATAGCTCAAACTCATAAGTGGCCACTGGCACTAAACAATCTTTTTAGGTGGGTTTAAAATACTTAAACATAATGTCATATTATATGTTTGCATTTTGTAAACACTTGCTCCAGGGACTCTGCTCCTCTCTTTTTAATTATTATTATTTATTATCTGTAATTCAGTAGTGACTGGGGCCTCAGTCATGGATCAAGCATGAGCTAGGCAGTGTATAAACATAAAAAAAACCCAGTCCCTATGTCAGAGGGCTTAAAAACTTCCTGCCTCTCACACTGATGCATACCTATCCCCCAAATTATACTAATATAGACACCCTGTTCCCATTCCATGTGATATTAAACATAAGAATGCAATTATCTTGTTTTGAATGGTATCCATCCGTCTTTTAATAGCCTAAACGTTACTCTGATCACACTTATAGTGGCAAAACATTATTATATTGGGGGCTTGCTTAAAAGTGTGGGCCTCATGTGTACATTCAAGTTCATGATGTGAATTGACTCACTACAGCTAATGACATTAAACTAGAGCTGTCCATTAATCACAGTTAAGTCACGTGTAACTAAAAGCAAATTAATTGTGATTTTAAAAATTAATCGTGGTTAATCGCACTGTTAAACAATAGAATACCAATTGAAATGTATTAAATATTTTTGGATTTTTTTCTACATTTTCAAATATATTGATTTCTATTGTAACACAGAATATAAAGTGAACAGTGCTCACTTTATATTATTATTTTTATTACAAATATTTGCACTGTAAAATGATAAACAAAAGAAATAGTATTTTCAATTCACCTCTTACAAGTACTATAGTGCAATCTCTTTATCGTGCAAGTATAACTTACAAATGTAGATTTTTTTTTGTTATGTAACTGCACTCAGAAACAAAACAATGTAAAACTTTACAGCCTACAAGTCCAATCAGTCCTATTTGTTGTTCAGAATCTCTAAGGGCTAGTCTACACTTACCGCGCGGGTCGACGCGGTGAGTTCGACTTTCCGGAGTTCGAACTATCGCGTCTGATCTAGACGCGATAGTTCGAACTCCGGAAGCGCTAGTTCGAACTCCGGTACTCCACCTCGGCAGCTGGAGTTAGCAGAGTCGACCTTGGAGCCGCGGAGTTCGGTTCCGCGGCGTCTGGACGGGTACGTAGTTCGAACTAGGGTAGTTCGAATTCAGCTACGCTATTCACGTAGCTGAATTTGCGTACCCTAGTTCGACCCCCATTCTTAGTGTAGACCTGCCCTAAGACAAACAAGTTTCTTTACATACACAGGAGATAATACTGCCTGCTTCTTATTTACAATGTCACCTGAAAGTGAGAACAGGCATTCTCATGGCACTTTTGTAGCTGGCGTTGCAAGGTATTTACGTGCCAGATATGCTAAACATTCGTATGTCCCTTCATGCTTTGGCCACCATTCCAAGGGACATGCTTCCATGCTGAAGATGCTCATTAAAAAAATAACGCATTAATTAAATTTGTGACTGAACTCCTTGGGGGAGAATTGTATGTCTCCTGTTCTCTTTTACCTAATTGTGCCCTATAATTCACGTTAAGCAGTCTCAGTTGATGACCCAGCACATGTTGTTCATTTTAAGAACACTTTCACAGCAGATTTGACAAAACGCAAACAAGGTACCAATGTGAGATTTCTAAAAATAGCTACAGCACTCGACCCAAGGTTTAAGGCTTTGAAGTGCCTTCCAAAATCAGAGAGGGATGAGGTGTGCAGCATGCTTTCAGAAGTCTTAAAAAGAGCAACACTCCGATGAGGAAACTACAGGACCCGAACCACCAATAAAGAAAATCAATCTTCTGCTAGTGGCATCTGACTCAGATGAAGAAAATGAACATACGTCGGTCCGCTCTGCTTTGGATGGTTATTGAGTTGAACCCATCATCAGCATGAAGGCATGTCCTCTGGAATGGTGGATGAAGCATGAAGGGTCATTTGAATCTTTAGCGCATCTGGCATGTAAATATCTTGCCATGCTGGCTACAACAGTGCCATGCAAAACCTGTTCTCACTTTCAGATGACATTATAAACAAGAAGCGGGCAGCATTATCACCTGCAAATTGTAACCAAACTTGTTTGTCTGAGTGATTGGCTGAACAAGAAGTAGGATTGAGTGGACTTGTAGGCTCTAAAGTTTTACATTGTTTTATTTACAAATGCAGTTATTTTTGTACATAATTCTACATTTGTAAGTTCAACTTTCATGATAAAAAGATTGCTCTACGGTACTTGTATTAGGTGAATTGAAAAATACTATTTCTTTTCTTTTTTACAGTGCAAATATTTGTAATAAATAAATATAAAGTAAGCACTTTACACTTTTTTCTGTGTTGTAAATGAACTCAATATATTTGAAAATGTAGAAAACATCCAAAATATTTAAATAAATGATATTCTATTATTGTTTAACAGCGCAATTAATTGTGCAAATAATCATGATTTTTTTAAATCGCACAATCATAGTTAATTTTTTTAATTGCTTGACCGCCCTATTTTAAACACTTTAAGTAAAGCATTTTAGGCTTATTCATCAGGACTCATAATTTAGGGGAATATTTTACTATAGTTTCAATGAAAACCTCCTTGTTTTTACAATATACTAATTTACTAAAACCTTAAAATATATTGAATATGTATCACCTACTGTAATTTATGCAGGGATCTTTACCATTCACATAATACAACATTCTGGACCTATTTTAATGAAAGGCTACTGTACACTGATATCCATGAGTGGTTAAACAGGAGACAAGTAATGAGAAATAAAGCCCCATCTCAGATGTAATGGAACAAACAGGGTTCAAGTTCAGAGGCACTGAAGGAAAAAGTAGGCAGCAGTAATCTTAGATAAGTGAGAACGGCACTACCACAGTCTCCAAATTCATTAAAAAGCATTTTGTACAGGAAAGTAGAGATTTCAATAAAGCTTTGGTAGACTTTTATGACTGTATTTCAGTTCCCAATACTATAGTTAAGGGTATCAGTATTTCCATTATAAACCCCAAATTTCAGAGAGGTTGAACTTAATAATAAAAAATGTATTCCTGGGCTAAACCTTGTCATATGATACTTTCTCCTGGGAAACCATCTTATTCTTTATGCAAATAAATAAAAAAAAACAACTCTATGAGGCAATGTTTGATGAATAAAATCTTCAAATAACCTTTGATTGTTGGGTGCCTATATATGTGGATGCCAAACTTGAGTCATCTTAAAGTGGCCAAATTTTTGAAAAGCAACAAACACCCGCCCTTTGACAACCAGCACCCTTTAAGATGTCTGAAGTTGAGCATAACTTTTGAAAAGTGTGTTTGCAGTTTGTATTAAACATGATCTAGGTGCATTTACAGAGACACAAACTAACAAATAAACATGCACACATTTCAGGACGATACTGGAAGAAGATACTGTACTAAATGATTAAGGACGCGTAGATGTTGTGACTAAGAATATTGACTAGACTTGCCATCACCAATGAGTGTGAGCATTTTCAGGACAATGATGCAATAAGTGTGGGAAAGACTATAAAAGGATTGCAAGATAGGATAAGTAGCCGTAAGTGTCATCGTATTTACGAAACATGTTTCTGGAAAGATTAAGTAATGAACCACTTCAAAAAAAATATTTTGGTACAGGCCCTAATTTCATTGAAGTCAATGGGAGTTTGGGGAAGAAGGTTTGGTCCATGTAACTAAGTATAATATAGAAAAGCCACCCAAAAAAACAGTTTCTGTTTTACACGAGTGAAAAAAGATTAATAGATTTCAAGGACAGAAGAGACCACTGTGATCATCTATCTAATCTGACTGCCTGCATAACACAGGGTATAGGACTTCCCCCAATTAATTACTGTTTGAAAGACTGGAGAGAAAATAAGACAGGTATTTTAATATCAAAATGTATATTAAAATAAAATTGCAAAAGAAAAGATGCAGCTGTGAACATTTATATGATCTTTGGAATAGAATAATAAATATTATTTTTTCTTGTATCTTATATAATGCTAGTTGGTAAGTATGAGAAATGCATGTGTTCGTGGAATTGTGACATCACAATTGCCTTCCTTTTCTATTCTTGATCAACAAGCTCTCGGCAATGGTTAAATTTCAGGTGTTCTTGCTGATGCTTTTAGATCTGCCAGCAGGCTCCAATATCATTATTAGAAAGTTTTGTTGACTTTTATACATGCTCTAATGATGGTAAAGGGGATTGCAAAAATGTCTTTGTTATATTCTCTCAGCGTGATCTCAGTAGCCAGTTTGCCCTAAATATTCTCATTTTAAGTTCTGCAAGATTGTTTCATCACTCCTAGTTAGGGTGTATGCAAGGTTGTTGGGGGAAGTAACAAGGCAATTTGGACCATAGTGCTATTTGATCATTAGCTATCATGTCCCAAAGTCATGACATTTTACTTGAAAGATTAACTGAAATTGGCTTAAATATGAGCACTGTCACATGAATAAAATTGGTTGGAAATACTATAAGCAAAGCATAAAACAACAAGAAGGAAGAGGTGTCTAGTACCATGCCGCAGGGACCAGTGCTAGGCCTAATCTTATTTAACATCTTCATAATGATCTGGAAGATCATCTACATGGCATGCTAATTAAATTCACAGGTAATACTAAAATGGTCTAAAATGGGAAGTTTTGTGACCAAGAGCGAGGAAAGAGATATATGTATAAAGATACCCAGAAAAAGTATAATTATGGGCAAGAAAGAAAATGAGATCCAACCGAGACAGATGCAAGATAATATATCTGGGGAAAATAATCTGAAAGACAGATGCTTAGGCCTCAATTCTGTAAGCGACGTAAGCATGTGAGTATTCCTATTCAAATCAATGGAACTATTCATGTGTTTAGGAGGGATAGTGAACAACTTGTGGTGTGATCTTATAGTGATGAAGTTAATCGGGATTTGGGGATACAAGTGCATTGCCATAAAGCTAGTCATAAGGCTCCCTGATCTGAGAGAACTAAAAATATAAAGGAATAGCTCAATTTTCCTTTTAAAAAAGAGTAAGTTTCTAGCCTTTGTTCTTGCACAGGAATGCAAATTGCTGCAAGTGAAAACTGATGTAAACCAATCCCTAGGGCAACCAGCTCAATTTCTTTGGGAGGAAGCTGGGATGAGATAGAGATAAAGATATTTCCCACCCACACATTTTCAATGTAAAATGAGCTGGTTAATTCTGAACAATCATCATCCTAACCCTCCTTAAAATCCTTAGGTCAGTTCGATGAGGTGATAATGGAGGAGAGGATTAGGTTATCTTTGGAGTGGGATGGACAGTTGACATGAAATGTGTTGCAGGCCCACCTAAAATTGCTAATAAAATTGCACAGACACTGTTACGGTGCAGGGAGGTAAGAGTCCCTCCATATATGGCACTGATGATACTACACATAGAATATTGTTTTTGTGGGCTTCTCTCTACCAGAAAGCTATTAACAATTGGCCTCTCTCAGAGATTGATGGGGAGGGACCACAATACGCCCCCTGGTGGGCCGAACCAGGAGAGCCACATCCACCTCGATGGAAGCGGAAGGCCAGGACGGAAGGGGAACTACAAAAGGCGGGCCCTGCAGCTCAGTTGGAGTGGAGACACCAAAGGAGATGGATGCATCCCACCTGCTGCTGAAGCCTGCAGAGGAGCTGCCGGGGCTGCCTCCTGAGAACTGTTGAGAGCTCCCAGGACCGCTGGCTGACCAAGATGCTGAGGAGTTGCCGGGGCTGCCACCTGAGGACTGGCCGGAGCTCCCCGGGCTGCCGGCCAGCCGAGACACTGAGGAGCTGCTGGGGCCAGAGCCCACTCATTGCTCTGCTGCCCTGCCCTGACTCGGCCTGGAGCTCATAGGCTGCTTAGCCCTGTGCCATGAATGCAGTCCAGAGCCCACTCATTGCTCTGCTGCCCTGCCCTGATTGGGCCTGGGGCTCAGACTGCCATACTGTAGACTGCCGTCACTAGGTGACACTAACTTCCCCCTTTGAGCTCACCTTTACAGGTACGTAGTATCGAGGAGGCATGGCCTCCCTCAGAGACTGACAGGGAGGGATGGCCATGCAGCCTACACAATTTAAATGCAGTTTGTAGAAGAGCAAAAAAAATATTAATAGCTGACAGGCTAGATTTATGAGGAAAGGCTGAAAGAAGGAAACATTTGACTTTCAAAGAGACTTTGTTTCCTAAGTGTCTAAGTCACTTCTGAAAAATGAGGCATTAGAAAATTTTACCCGAGTCTTTATTTTTAAAAAATCTCCTCAAACTATTAATTTAAAAAGCATACAATTGCAAATCCTACTGATGTTACACATGACAGTCAGATATTCAAATAAATTACAGCACTGATCTTGAGCATGTGCACTCAGAACCAGACAGAAAAGGCATATGATATATTGCAAGTTGCCTTTTTAATTGCTTCTCCCCATGATCCATGATTTAGAGTAGAGTAAAGTAAACTCATTCTACAACATCCATTTCAAAGTGCTCTTCCTGTAGTTCAATTTGTTTGGTACCTGTGTTTATTATTCTTTGGCTCAATGCAAATTACTTCACATTTGTCAACATTACATTTCATTTTGCCACATGTCATCATCCCATTTGCAAAGCAAATCCTGAGTCTTTTGAACTTTGCTTGTTAAAATCTTAGTGATTATCTCCGCCCCACACAGGGGCCCTAAATCTAAATTATTTGTCAAGATTAAAAATAGCAGAGGACCAAGAAAAATAGTGTACTCAACACGATAGCACTTCATTATTTCCCCAGCTAGTAATAATTTTTAACAATACTCTGTGCGACTTCTTTATTGCCAACCTCTTTATTCACTCTTCTTTGTAAACATAGATTTTCATGACTTGTTGTCATCTTGTGGACCAACATAAAGTTATGTGAAAGTTCAGATACATTGTACAGTATAGTACAACTGCTGTGATCCATCTTCTATAGCTTCCTTTAAGAAGAGTCACAAATGGGTAAAGGCCAGGTTGCAATGGGACCTTATGCAGGGAAAGATGGGACACAACAGTGTCTCCCGTGTACGTCTTGTCACAGCTATAGTCCCTGTACTCAGGATACACTTAAATATGCAAGTATAATGGAACCAGAACTAGACAGAAGCATCACAGTAAATCAGTGCTCCTTTCAAACAGAACTGAGCAAATAGGGGAAGACATCTGAGAATGTTGTGGCCTAGTCTGACAATCTGCAAACAGAAAACAATGGAACTTTGTTAAATACAGTATATTATTCATTGTGAATTATTCCTTCATCTCCAATATCCATTCTGCTTAAAGATAAACAAGCCAGTAAAATGTATCTTTACAAAAAAAAATACATGACGTTTCATTTGCATAAAGGATAACAGTGTATCTTAGACATGAGCAAAAATTGTACCTTAGACTTCCAAGACTGTGTGCCAAAAAACAGCCTGTACTTTATCCAAACGTAAAAATGAAACCTACATACAGCCCCCTTTTCATCTACTCAAGGCTGTCAACCATCTTTAAAGGGTTACCACCAGGTTATGGTATATACTGCAGACTACATGAATATTTTTAAAAGAAATTCATACAGCGTGAACACATTCTATATTAGAATCCTAGTGTTCTACATCAAAGGGTAGTCTGAAGCCTTGATGGCATAGAGCAGCTAAGTACCTAGCATATAGCTGAAGTTAGCACACTTTGTCCACATGTTGCATTCCGCTGATACTTTGGCTATGTTTCTGTTACTAAAATGCCTTCCAGATGCCATCATTGCTATTACAGATCCAAGTTTAGACTAGCTAAACTGGAATAAAAAGGAGTTCTAGAATCAATTCTACAGGGTCTGAGCTAATCACGTGGGATCAAAATTTAAGACCCTGTCCTGCATTTATGCTCAATTTCATACTGAGATATAAAATGCAAAAAGCAAAACACTCACTTTATTGACTTTTTATGATGCGTGGATGTGTGTTTGCACTCTTTTATGATAGAAAAGGCCTTCTCACAGAAAAGCAGAAATGTTATAATTCTGGTTTATTTAACTAGTAGATAACAGTAAAAAAGTCAGGTTTCTTTATAATGGAAATAAAATAAAGAACAGAGGAATTGTGTTTCCCTACATATCAAAATAAATATAAAGCATAAAGTTCATACAGTAGCTCACCTCATGCACTATGAATTGCTTCTTATATCCTCTGCCATTTATTGGCAGTATAGATTGATAATGCAGTGGCATATCACAGTGGTATTGTCAGATGAGTGGAAGAATGAATCTTCTCTTGACTCTTGAGCAGGGATAAATAATCCTAGATTTGTGTTATTCTCATTCAGAATCAGAGCATAAACAATTAATACGTTACATTTCTAGGATTATTCAGAGATTCCGTGGCCACAAGGAACCACTGTGAGCATCTAGTCTGATCTTGTGTATAACATAGGCCATAGAACTTCCCTAAAACTAGTTCCTAGAGCATATATTTTATAGGAACATCCAGTCTTGATTTAAAAATTGTCAGCGGTGGAGAATCCACCACATTTGGCAAATTGTTCCAACAGTTAATTACTCTGGCTGTTAAAAAATAAATCCTTTTTCCCAGTCTGAATTTATCTAGCTTCAGTTTGCAGCCATTGGATCATGGTATAGCTTTGTACTAGACTGAAGAACCTATTATCAAATATTTGTTCCCCACGTAGGTACTTATAGACTGTAAGCAAGTCACTCCTTAACCTTCTCCTAGTTGAGCTAAATAGATTGAGCTCCTTCAAGTTATCACTGTAAGGCCTGTTTTCTAATATTTTAATAATTCTTGTTGCTCTTCTCTGAACCTGCTCCAGTTTATCAAAGTCTTTCTTGAAGAATTCCCGCAGCAGTCACCCCGGTCTCAAATACAGAGTTAAAACAACCTCTTTACTCCTACTCAGAATTTCCCTGTGCATTCATCCCTGGATTGCATTAGCGAGCCTTTTTGGCCACAGTATTGCAACTGGGAGCTCATGTTCAGCTAATTATCAACTGCGACCCCCAAATATTTTTCAGACTCACTGCTTCCCAGTTCACAATTCCCCACCTTGTAATGGCCTACATTTTTTTGTTCCTAGATGCATATTAAAACACGTATTGTTTGCTTGTGCCCAGTTTACCATGCAACCCAAATTACTCAGAATCAGTGATCTGTTCTCTTTATTATTTATCACTCCCTCAAATTTTGTGTCATCTGCAAACTTTATCAGTGATTATTTTATGTTTTCTTTCAGATCATTAATAAAAATGTTAAATAATGTAGGACCAAGAACATATTCCTATGTGAACCCACTAGAAACACACCAGTTACATAATGATTCTGCATTTACAATTACATTTTGAAACCTATCAGTTTGCCATCTTTTAATCTAGTTAATGAGTGCCATGTTAATTTTATATCATCCTAGTCTTTTAATCCAAGAAGGCCAATGGCATATTGGGCTGTATTAGTAGGAGCATTGCCAACAGATTGAGGGAAGTGATTATTCCCCTCTACTCGGCACTGATGAGGTCACACCAGGAGTATTGCATCCCATTTTGGGCCCCCCACTACAGAAGGAATGTGGACAAATTGGAGAGAGTCCAGCAGAGGGGAACGAAAATGATTAGGGGGCTGGGGAACATGGCTTACAAGGAAAGGCTGAGGGAACTGGGGTTATTTAGTCTACAGAAGAGAAGAGAGAGGGGAGATTTGATAGCAGTCTTCAACTACTGGAAGGGAGATTCCAAAGAGGATGGAGCTCAGCTGTTCTCAGTGGTGGCAGATGACCAAACAAGGAACAATGGTCTCAAGTTGCAGTGGTGGAGGTCTAAGTTGGATATTAGGAAACACTATTTCACTAGGAGGCTGGTGAAGCACCGGAATGGGTTACCTAGGGAGGTGGTGCAATCTCCATCCTTAGAGATTTTTAAGGCCCAGCATGACAAAGCCTTGGCTGGGATGATTTAGTTGAGGGTTGGTCCTGCTTGGAGCAGGGGATTGGATTAGTTGACCTCCTGAGGTCTCTTCCAACCCTAATATTCTATATTCAAAATATCAGGTAGTATCAAGTTAAATGCCCTACAGAAATCTAAGTATATTATATCAACACTGTTACCTTTATCAAACAAACTTGTAATCACACAAAAAAATACCAATTTAGTTTGACAATTTAGTTTCCATACACCCATTTGCATTAATTATATTACCCTCACTTAATTCTTTACTGATAGAGTCCTATATCAGTTGCTCCAGTATCTTGCCTGGGATTGAAGCCTATAATCATAGACATCCCGCTTACCCTTTTAAAATATTGGCACAACATTAGCTTTTTTCCAGTTTTTTGGAACTTCCCAAGTGTTCTAAGACTTACTGAAAATCAGCATTAATGGTCCCAGGAGATCCTCTGCCATCTCTTTAAAAAACTCTTGGATGCAAGTTATCTGGACCCAGTGATTTAAAAATGGCTAACTTTAGTAGCTGCTGTTTAACATCCTCCTGAGATACCAGTAAAATGGAAAGAGTATTATCATATGATATGACTACATCATCTACTTTTTCCCCCAAATACAGAACAGAAATATTTATTGAACATTTCTGCCTTTTCTGTGTTGTTATTGATAATCATGTCATTTCCATCTAGTAATGTACCAATACCATTGCTAGGATTCTTTTAGAAACTATTTACCCCTAGTAATTTCATCATAAAAAAGTGTATGTTGGTTGAGGCTATACCTGTTTTGGACAAAATAGCAGCCTGCATTTTTCTGAACAGGAGTTAAATTTAAAGCATTCTTTGTATACAATTCTTGCAAATGAAGTCATAATGGAGTAGGGGGACCATCAAAGTTAAAAAGACTAAATCATTTGAAAATTTTGCTAAAATAGTTCAAATCTTTGTAATAAAGAGAGGTGCTGTACAAATAAAGAAAAACTACTTCATGTGTTTTTATTTTATAGATAAATACAGTATTGAGGTGTGGGAATAGTTTTGAGAACATCTGTGGTAGCTCTTCCATTTCATTCCTATGAGTCAGGATAAGATCATACATTACCTATATGTGACCATAACATTAAGATCAATCCATCAAACAGATGTGTTTAGGATTATGCTGCCTGCTTTCTGTTCTAACGGTAAACTACTAAAGACCACACAGACTCAGCTCTATTGGAGTAAAAGCTTGTGTCACTCACAGTATCAACAAACAAAGTCTGTACTGAAATCCTAATATTCAAGATGTTGTAAATAAAGCATTAGAGCAGAGCTCTATGGCACCAGCCCCTTAGAATTATACAGACATGCCAGTTAAAAGTTTAGTAGTGGGGGGATTAGACTTCTTGTAGGATGCTGTGCTGCTATTCATGACCATGTATATTAATTTGTGTAAGCCTATGCATTCCAAATGTTGGATGGGAAAACGGAGACCGATCTTTTTTTTATTCAGACAGTCAGGCCACTAAGCAAGGTTACCAAAAAACCTAGTGAAGTACAGCTATCCCCCCAACCCTGTCTCATGAAATACCCCTCCCTAGTATTATATTGGCTAAGGCGTCTCTTTAGGATGCACTATATTCCAAATTACAGTGATGTTGAAACAACTGAAAACATCCAGGAGCAAACATCCCGTTACAAACATCAGCTCAATCTGAATTTTATTAAGACTCAAACTGAACCGTTGGTGACTATAAACCTACGGCAGTGCAGAGAGCTGCAGCATTCCAGGAGCTCCCAATGACAACTCCTCCAGCCAGAGAGCCATCCTCTTTCCTAACCCCTGATATTCTCTGTCCCCAGCATCAGTTGTCTGTTAGACCCAATAATGCCTACCAATTGCACAAAATATTTTATTCCTAAAATCTGAAAAATCTGTATTAAGGAGGGTAAGCATTATTTGATCTTTTTTACTGATGGGGTAATGGAGGCACAGAGAGATTAAATGGCTTGCCCATTTTTGAAAATCGTGACCCAAGTCTTCTAACTTTAATTTTGGTGCCAAACTAAATTTTTACCCTGCTCCTCACTTGGAAAATTGTGTTTTAGCTCTTCCTCTTGATTTCCCACTTCATCTAGGTGGTTCACCTAGACATAGCCATCTTTCAGTGAGGTGGAAGATATGTGAAAGGACAAAGAATCATAGAAATATAGGGCTGGAAGGGAATTCAAGCAATCATCAAGTCTAGCCCCCTACACCGAGGCAGGACCAAGTATACCTAGACCATCCCCAACAACTGTTAGTTTAACCTGTTCTTAAAAACTTCCAATGACAGGGATTCCACAACCTCCCAGTCCTAACTATAAGGATAGTTAAGTAAGTTTTTCCTAATATCTATTTCTCCCTTGATGCAAATTAAGGAAACTATTTCTTGTCCTACCTTCAGTGGACATGACAAACTATTTATAACAGCCCTGAACATATTTGAAGATTGTTATCAGGTCTCTCCCACTATTCTTTCCCCAAAACTAAACATGCCCAGCTTTTTTAACCTTTCCTCACAGGTCAGGTTTTCTAAACCTCTATTAATTTTTATTGCTTTCCTCTAGCCCAGTGTTTCCCAAACTTGGGATGCCGCTTGTTTAGGGAAAGCCCCTGGCGGGCCAGGACGGTTTATTTACATGCCGCATGTGCAGGTCCGGCCGATTGTGGCTTTATTGAATTTAATCTTGTTGATTTTAGACCATTTCTCCAAATTATTTAGGTCTTTTGAATTCTAATCTTGTCCTCCTCTAATCCTCCCAGC
Source organism: Mauremys mutica (assembly GCF_020497125.1). NCBI lineage: Eukaryota > Metazoa > Chordata > Testudines > Geoemydidae > Mauremys > Mauremys mutica. Next base: position 22,475,141 of record NC_059072.1, read on the forward strand.
TTGGTGTCATCCACAAATTTTATAAGCATACTTTCCACTGCATTATCCAGGGCATTAACAAAAATATTGACTAGTACCCAAGACAAACCCCCAGTAGGACCCCACTACGTATGTCCTCACAGTCTGACAGTGAACCATTGATAACGGCAGAAGTGTTTCATGGGGTTTCATTTGGTCTTATATGACTTATGCAAGTTCACTCAGCAGTCTAAATAGTTTAGGCACATGAGAAAAGGAATGACTCTTGAGCACCATCTTAGACAAGTGTAAAGTTGTAAGAATATAGAAGTTATACAAAATATAGAGTAATCTACTAAATTCTATTCTTGATTATATTAGTCTAAATCCAGAATAATTCTGCTTAATTAATGGAGTTACTCCAGAATATCAGTGGCATCCCTGAGAACAAAATCTGGTCCATAGTCTACCAGTCTGAAAAAGGATATAAAACGAAAGCAAACGCATCAGCATTTCAGATTTCCATATTTACAATTGCTTCCCGCCTGGTTCAGTTAAGGAGGTAGGCTGGGCTGCCTAGAACATTTTTAGGCAGTAGGAGCATTTGTTAATTACAAGCCTCTCTCTCCATCAAATTATCTCTCTTAGAGCTAGTCAAAAAACAGTAACAACTTTTCGCAAGACCTTTTGCAGACAGTTTTTCATCAAAATACAGTTTCTGATGAAAATTAGATAACCATCATGTAAAAATACATCCCAATTTCTCCCCTTCCACACACCCATATTTTTAATTTAAAAAATCAATTAAAATTATCTAACCACTACTCTGATCCCTCTGTATACACCCACGTTCACCTGCTTATGTGGTGTACACGTGTGACTTGATGTTCATTTGTTTGGTTAATGGGTGTGAGAACTCTGTGGTGAAAGCTGGCCTTGCATCACTTTCCCTTTTCATACAGTATATGGTGCATAGTGACATGTAAAAACCTGCCTGCCTTGCACATGACCTATTTACTATCACCATCCTTGTATGACTGAAAGGACTGACACTGCCTCTGCTATTGGCTAGCTTAGGTGGCTTCCTGTCTAGTCTGCTGGCTTTTGTGAATCACATTCTTAGGTGCCTATCTCTTCCCATGCATTGCATAGGGACCTTAAGTGCTTAAATCAGGGTTTGTGGATTCCACTCTGTGGCTGGGTGCCGCAATGTTAGGCATTGCAATGCCTAAGGCCCTTGTGTATCTGGGCCCCTGTTCCTGATAACCCTCTCGAATAGTGTGTGCATGACCTTCAATATGGACCAATGCCCTAAAGGTCTTAACAGAGCTCAGAAGTTGTCTGACTGCTGTCTTCCCTTTCACTAGCTCTCTGCTCTTACAAAGCAGCGCATCTATTGGGTTTCATCATCAATTATTGTAATCATTTTTAAGTACTAAATATTAGTACAGAAATGCAGGTAATTTAAGGTGCGCAAAAGACTATTTTTGTACAGATAAGTGTAATACTTACAGTGGTCTCCACAAATTGTATGCAGTCATTAAGCCAGAAATCTCAAGCATATAAGTTCTTGCCTTAATGCCATGTTAGTGATCAGCTTGAGAAACAAGTACACAGCATGAGAAACAATTCTGGGGCAGAGTCCTTTTACAGCTGAGTCTGCTGCCTGGAGGGAGTTAATACTATTTCAATAGTACTATTTAACAGCAGGTGTTCACTGAAGAGGCCGAGGAGCTGCCAGACCAGTCTACACGATGCACCAGCAACAAAAAGCTTTTCAGCAAGATAAAACTGGAGAACTGAAACCTTTCAAGACTCTCAATTTGGAAGAGAGAAAGAAAAAACAATGTAAGCTTTATACACAAAGGAGAAAACACTGAGCCCATGAGACAAGAAAACTTCAGTGCTTGGATGTATTATTATGTGCTACTTAGAAGTTATCCCTACCTAACTTCCAGAGAACAGGTTTTTTTAAGAGCACCCTGGAAACAGATTGAACAACTGACTGGGGCTTTAGCCATTGATCCTGCCTCCTTAAGCCACCCTCCACTTGCAGAAGAGTTAATTCCTTGGGCGTTGGTGCTCACATAGGTCCCTGTGCAACCTGTCATAATATGGGGTGACCAGATAGCAAGTGTGAAAAATTGGGACGGGGTGGGGAGTAATAGGAACCTATATAAGAAAAAGACCCAAAAATCAGGACTGTCCCCATAAAATTGGGACATCTGGTCACCCTATCATAATACCAACTTAATGCTAATTCTTTTATACACTTACATTTCCTGTCATGAAATTAATTCTCACTTTTAAAAATATAGCGCTATGCAATAATTCCAGAATTGGCTTTTTCCATCTTGAATGGCAACGGCAGATACCACTATGTTAATGCTTCAGACAAATGCCCAATCCTCTTGCATGTGGAAATTGTCTTCTCTATCCACCAATATTGTTCATTAAAGGAACTTATGCCTCCAATTTACATTTCTTTAACCACATTTCTGCCTGGGTAATCAGGCCAATATTTTCAAACAGGGATATCTATAGTTGGGTGTCTATATCCAGATTTAGGCACCTAAATAATATATGGAGATATACCTATATCAGAGAACTGGAAGGTCATTGAGTCCAGCCCCCAGCCTTCAGTAGCAGAACCAAGTACTGATTTTGCCCCATATCCCCAAGTGGGTTCCTCAAGGATTAAACTTACAACCCTAGGTTTAGCAGGCCAATGCTCAAACCACTAAGCTATCCCTCCCCACTCCACTGAGATATCCATCCCCCCTCAGTGCCCTAGTTTTTGTAGATGCTGAGACCCCCACAATTCCCATGGAAATCAGTGGGAGCTGCGGGTGCTTTTTATCTCTGAAAATCAGGCCAATGAATTCAGTACCTAAATATGGATTTAGGTGCCTAAATGGTGACACCCATGATTGAAAATTTTGACCTAAGACCATTAAGACATCACAATCAAAGATAGTTAAATAACAAACAGCAATGGAAGCAAGGACAACAGTTATATGTGAGAGGGAACAGGGATAAGAAACAGGCTTTGAACCTGGGATTCTCCCACACAGCAACCCAACCACAGGCCAGGGCCACCCAGAGGATTCAGGGGGCCTGGGGTCTTCGGCAGTGGGGGGCCCCCGCTTCGGCAGTAATTTGGTGACGGGGGGGTCCTTCCGCTCCGGGACCCGCTGCCGAAGTGTCCCAAAGACCCACGGCAGGGACCCCCGCCGCCAATTTACCGCAGAAGACCCGCCACTTTGGCGGCGGGTCCCGCTTTGGCGGTAATTCGGCTGCGGGGGGTCCTTCCGCCCCGGGGAGGAAAGACCCCTCACCGCCGAAGACCCGGAGCGGAAGAAGCTCCAGGGGCCCGGGCCCCACGAGAGTTTTCCAGGGCCCTCGGAGCAAGTGAAGGACCCTGCTCCAGGGGCCCCGAAAAACTCTCGTGGGGGCCCCTGAGGGGCCCAGGGCAAATTGCCCCACTTGCCCCTCTGGGCGGCCCTGCTAAAGGCATTGACAAAGCCACATATGTACAACACATGAGCAGGTGAAGATGTGACTGTGAAGGGTGTGTTGACAAGTCCGTGTCTGTAATATAATCATTCCAAGAAGTACTTCTGTGCTGGCTGTATAATGTACCCAGGTTTTTATTGTTTTAAACTGGTAGCTTTTGGAGATATGTTTTATGCCTGCAGTGCATAAAAATCTGTGCTTTTGTGTATGCTCTTCTTTAAGGTCTTGGACCTATAGAATTGAGCTTAACTCCCACTCCTCCTTCCTTGTGTCCCTGACCTAAATAATTCTTTATGACTAAGATTCAGTATAGGTCCATAAAATTTTTCATAATTTAAATACAAACTCTTCAAACACCAACCCTACTGTCTCAAACGTTGTAACCAGTAGAGCCTCACTAGCTTACATTTCATTTATTAGCTCACCCTATAACTAACATACACCCAGAGGTTTCTCTCCACTTCTCAGCAAAATGTAAATAGCAGAAACTTTGTTGCTTGTTTATACATTATACCTTTCCCTACCTTAAAAAATAATGAACTTTATGAAAAAAAATCAAGGGCCTGATTCATTCCTGCTGAGGATCTGGCCCTGGGCATGGTATTTGTAGTACACTGAATATAGTAACGCATAAATATCCATTTTTTTCCTGGTGATGATGATGATGATGAAACCAAGAACTATTAGATGTCTCATTAAATATTTCTTAAATAGTTCTGAAAACTGAAATTTCTTCTTATGAATGACAGAATAAAAGTGTATGGCTCTCTCTGCTTCTATCATAAAGAAACTTTCAAGAGCGTCCCTGTAACCTTATTAACTAAGCTACATCATTATGTTTGCAGCTGAAAAGAATGAATTACTGGGACAGACGTCTGTGGTGGGTGTGTAAGCTAAGAAAGAAATGCACCCAGCCTACATAGGATTTATTTTACTGAGTGATTCATCCTTATTTTATTTATTATTAACTTTAACATAGACATACAATCCTGGGCAGGCATACATACATGTACTTTTATTCATACCTGCAGCAGAATGGTAGTTTCTAGGACACTCTACAGGAATGCAGGGTTGGGTTGTTGAACCATTTTAAGCCAAGTGACATAACTCTGTTAAAATTGCAGGATAAGTATTGCTAAGTCATAATGGCAGGTGTATCTTATTAGCTCCAACTGGAATATAGAAGGGGGTAATAATACTACTACCTAGCTCTTATATTGCACTTTTCATCAAGGGATGTCAAAGCACTTTACACAGAAGGTCAGTCTCATTATCCCCATTTTACAGATGGGAAAACTGAGCAGGAAAGTGGCTTACCGAAGGTCACCCAGTGGGCCAGTGGCTGAGCGAGGAATAGATAGCAGGTGTCCTGAGTCCCAGAACAGTTCTGTCTCTAAGATAAAACTATGAGTGAGGGCAATAGCAGTAGCGATTTAGGAATAGCCAAGTTTTCATTGGAGTTTATGGACCTGATCCAAAGACCACTGATATCAGTGGGAGTCTTTCCATTAATTTAAATGGCCTTTAGATCAGATCCTCTGCTGACATTTTTAGATGGTAAGTTTGGAGCACATACATTGAGTCTATATTTTGTTAGAAGCAGTGTGGGAACTCCACCTGCTCAGGAACTCTATATGTACATAATAGGTCACTCTGAAAACCACATATATGCAATAAAGATAAGGCCTCCCCATTTCTATGAGGAAGTTGTTTTAATCCATGACAGGTGGACGAGGCAGTAGCTGTCAGTCTGCTACTTAGGGGTTGGATAATCCTGTTGCCAACTTTCACGCGGTAAATAAGCACCCCGACTTTCACAATACGCCAAAAATCAAGCTAATCCCATTTCAAAACAAGGCCAAAACAAGCCAATCCCTAAGAACCCCAACACTCTATGTTACTCGATCCCCCGGTGTGTGGTCTGGGACTGTGGTGGGCCCACTGTGCACCCCAGACTCTCTTCCCCCCTTGCCTCTGCTTGCACCTTGCCCCTGCTTACCAAAAAAAGAAGCAACAAGCTACAAGCCAAACAAGCAGTAAACTACAAGCCAAAAACTAGCCAACAAGCAACTCAGAAGCCAATTAAGCCAAAAACAAGCCCAATTTCTGTGTTTTTTCCCCACGGGTTTGGCATGTCTGGTTGGATTTGGCAAAATACGTAAAAGAAGAGTGTATTTTTTTGCACTACAGTAGAACCTCAGAGTTATGAACTGACCGGTCAACCACACACCTCATTTGGAACTGGAGGTACATTATCAGGAAGCCGCAGACAAAACAAAAAACAAAACAAATACAGTACAGTCCTGTGTTAAACGTACACTACTAAAAAATGAAGGGAGAGCAGCATTTTTCTTCTGCATAGTAAAGTTTCAAAGCTATATTAAGTCAATCTTCAGTTGTAAACTTTTGAAACAACAACTATAATGTTTTTTCAGTTATATGAACAACCTCCATTCCCAAGGTGTTCGGAACTCTGAGGTTCTCCTGTATGTCAAGCTCCTGCCGCATCCCCTTATAGATTGTTCAGTTTAATCAAAGACAGACTGTGTCATTGGGAACAAATATCTAGCTTTAAACTGGAGAATGTTAAATATTAAATTCTCTGTAGAGTCAGCCTCCAAACTGCATTAAATGGGATCACCATTTGTATTGCTGCTTGAAAAGAGGTGCTGTTAGAAAACAAACCATCCTGCTGACAGTCAAATTGCCCACAGTCAACTTTGGTATCGCGGTTCCTCATAATGGATACTGTAGTATGAAACCACTGAAGTAAAAGCCAAAAGCTCTGAAAGCAATTAGGCTAAAATAGTTACTTAAAAAGTTAGAAGAGTAACAACATTCTCAGCAAGATGATAACTAGAAAACCACAAACTGTGAGTGCTTTCCTGCCATCGGCATCCCTCACCTCTACTTCCATTCAGTTAGGCCTCTGGATTTGCGACAAGCCAAATTTAAAAAAAAGTATTGCTGATTGCCCTTAACAATACCAATATTACACACAAACTGTCATCTGTCAAAATTTATGGGCCACTGGCAACATTTGTTTTTTTTCAATCTAAAGTCTGGGATGAAACATGCATATAGTGATGAAACATTCTCTCATAAGTTAAAAATGCGATTTTATTCTCAATACTACCTATGATTATAAGATGTTGGTTACTACAGTACAGGGAAAACAGTGTAAGCTGATAGATATTTGGACAGACTGATGAATGGGCAGATTGACAGACATGCTGTTTTTTTCTTCTTCTTCAGAATTAGTTAATAATATAAAAAAGAAAAACAATAGCACACTTGTGTTGTTTGGGTTGATTTTTTTCCTCTTTTGAAGGGTCTGATCCTGCACTCTGAGAGCTGATGGCAGCTTTGCCATCGATGTCACTTGGTGTAGGATCTGACTCTTGGTGTAGGATCTGACTTCTTCTTGAAAATATAGTGCTTTTGAGTAACAATGCAATCATTGTTTAAAGACCAAAATAAGAAATGGTTTAATTTAGCCTCTTCAATATCACTGGAATGGAGGGAATCTTGCTTGGTGGTTAGCTCAGGGGAAAATGAATCTGAAACTCTGGGTTCTATTCCTGGCTCTGATTTGCTTTGTATGATTTTTGGACGCATCGCTTTACCAGTCCATGTCTTGGTTTACTCATTTGTATAACAGGTATAATATTAATGACATCTCTCAGCTGTACTGAGAGACTTAAGTAATAATAATAGCTAGCTCTTGTACAGTGCTTTTCAACAATAGATCTCAAAGGAGTATCATTATCCCCTTTTCACAGATGAGGAAACAGAGCAGGGAAGTGACTAGTCCAAAATCACCCAGCTGGTCAGTGGAAGAACCAGGAATAGATCCCAAGACACCTGAGTCCCAGTACAGTGCTCTGGCTACTGGCCACTCTCTTTCTGAAGTACTTTGGGATTCTTAAATAAAAAGCATTATGGGAATATTAGTAAATATATTCAGAGTGATGCAGCCTCTGAAGTTCAGGGTTTTATTAAAATCTATGTTGTGAGCTATGACAGTTTGCAAGGCTGCATTGTGCTCCTTAATTATGATCTTTTGGGGCCTATCCGAAAGCCACACATTAACGATTAGATAACGCGCAGTGTTGCTGAGAGATGAAGCAATATGCTTCAGAGCAACGAATCAGCAAACAGTTGATCTCCAGCTGCAAACAAGGAACTATAAAGATAGGATTTCTCTTGCAAGAAATGAAACACTGCAATACCTTAAGTGTACTACAAATCATTGCTCTGGCTGGTGGAGTAAAGTTCCTTGAGATAAACAGTTCAGCCTAAAATGAGATTTGTTTCTGTCTTACAAAACTGTCTTGTTTACTGCTGGAACAGTTTTTAACTGGGAAAGGACACTGCTGAGGCCATATCATTAATCTCGAGAGAAAGCAATCCCACAGATCCAGAGCTGTGGTATCATATAGTGGAACAGCTTGGAAGCATTCTCTGAATCTTCCAAACAATTTCTACATCTGGGCACACTGTGCATTAGCCAGCGAATATTCGGGGAGGGTCCATTATACTCTCATCTTGCTGGTGTATTTTTCTTTTTGTTAACTGGTTACTTTGAAATTGCATCATTTGGGTTCAACAGAAATAAGGTATTAAGAACAGTTAAAGGGGACTGGCTGGCAGTAGGATTTCAAAATGGAACAAGAGAACCTTTCACATCTAGGCCACTAGTCTGAATCTGACTCAGGCCCAGGTGAGTTGTAAATGATTGCCATCTATAGTGACTTATGGCTGATTGAAGATCTGTGTAAATTGAGTCAATGGTCACAGCCTATTTTTCTCATTTTCACGAGTCCATAGAGCAAAAGCCACCATCACAACACACACTAATTGGGCTCCTTGTTAGCCTCTCACAGCAGAGGCCAAGGTTCAAAGGGGAACACAAACTAAATTACTTTCCATCCTGAAGAGGTGCTACTACCAGAGTTGGGATTGAGCTGTATTGGCAATGCAGTGTATGAAAGCTTTCACTGCCTCTGCTCATACAGAATGTGAGGTGTGACATATGTAATATACAGGATCAAACTGACCATCCGCTCCTAGGCCTGTCAACCAGGCCCCTTCCCTGAGCACTGAATTCACTAAATAATAGGTAAGTTTATAAGTTACTGCATTGAAGGCCAGAATTTTATGTTTAACATTTTCCTGATTAGTCAGTACAATTTGCCCCAGGCCCTGGGCCCCGCAGGGGCGCCCATGAGAGTTTTTCGGGGGCCCTGGAGCGGGGTCCTTCACTCTCGCGGGGTCCGGGCCCCCGGAGCTTCTTCCGCTCCCGGTCTTCGCCGGGGCGAAAGGACCCCCCACCGCTGAATTACCACCAAAGCGGGACCCGCTGCCGAAATGCAGCTGGGTCTTCGGTGCCGGGGGGCCCTTCCGTTCTGGGACCCGCCACCGAAGTGCCCTGAAGACCCGCGGCAGGGGCCCCCCACTGCCGAATTACCACCGAAGACCTGGCTGCACTTCAGCGGCGGGTCCCGCTTCGGCGGTAATTTGGCGGCAGGGGGCCCCAGCTGCGGGTCTTCGGGGCACTTCAGCGGCGGGTCCCAGAACAGAAGGACCCCCCACCGCCGAATTACTGCCGAAGCGGGTCCCCCCGCCACCGAAGACCCCACGCCCCCGGAATCATCTGTGCTGCCCTGCAGTTATGTCAATGGGGAAAGCACATTTCAGCCCCTATTTCCATGCTTCTTCACAGCCCCAGCTCCATGCAGTGCCAGCTGCGACACCACACTCATGATGATGTCACAGAAATGCATATATCATTACTGTTGTGAGATGAGAGTGGGAAAATCATCTGATTTCAAGTTGCTTCTCCCATCCTCCTCTTTCAGAGTCTAATCCTTAGGAAAATTATATATATATATATATATATAATTAGCAATGAATTTATTATCCAGGTGCCAGGTATGGGGTGTATAAGAGCTGGTTGTCAGTGGGTGGGATTGAACCTGGGACCTCTGGTGGATGAGCCTCTAGTGCATGAGCTAAAAGCCAAGTGCCTGTTAGCTAAGGCTGTAGAGCAAACTCATTTTATTTCTTTCTCTCTAACTGGCCTTGGTGCCACTACATGGGACAGAACACCACACCCAGGAGGTGTGTGTGTGCAGATTAACAAAGTGTGAATTAGCATCAAATGAATGATATACTTTGTTAATCTGCACCCCTTAACCGGCACCTTAACCCAGTGGTCCCTCCACACTCCACGGTAAAGATTCAGTGACAGAAGGCCCAATTCTTTGATGTGCTGAGGGCCTCCTGAGAGCCTGAGGTTGATGGGAGGATTAAGTGCCAAGTGCTACAGTGAGAACTCATGTTACAATACTAGCATTCTGTCGTTTGTACAAAATATCTGGCGGATCATTTACTCTGCAGTGTAGCTATGAATTATTACAATTAAACTTATTTGTCAAAAAGATAAAAAAAAAGTGTTGTGTGTGATGCTGCACTATCCTAGTTTTTTGGAATTGTGTTAGTTCACTTTGGACTAGTTGTTGTCACAAGGACACAGGCTCATAGCAAGGGGTGGCACTTAGCCAGGCTACTCCAAGAGCATCCCAGGGATACTATACCAGCAGCGGGTTATTACCCCATGTTACTCTGGCTGATCTGTGCTGGACAATGATTAGGGGTTGGCATGGAACCAAGGCTCTGCCTATTTCCTGCCCTCTCTGCCCACCTGTTCCAGAAAGGGAACCAGCTGTTACTGCTAACTCCTTCTTGCCCAGACCCAGGATAATTCCAGACATCCCATGTAACGGAGTAAGAACTCCCCTCTTACACCCTATCTCTTCAGTTCACACCAGATAGCTGAGTGTATCTGACAGTCATTAGGAAGATTCTGTCTTCAGCAACATTTGCAATAAAATCCATGCTATTGTGCATGACACAGTGAAGACTCGGGAAGACAGCATTGCACTCTTTATAGACTGTCATAGAAAACATATCCCTATTGCACGGTCTGTTCAAATCATGCTAATCTACTTAAATGATGAACGAATTAAAAAATGACACATTTGTCTCTGAAGGAAAGAATCCTTACTGGCAAGTTTACAAGGAGAGAACCATAATTCACAGACCATAAGAAACGAATGAGGCCTTTATAATGAAAAGGATAAAGACAGCAAATATTGGAGCAATTTAATACATTTTCAGCAAAAAGGGGTAGCACACAGGAAACAGTCTAAGATTAATCAATTCTAAATTCAGTCTGAAGACTATAACCAAAATTTCATCATATGTCTTACAGTAATTCTTCCACCTTTTAGTAGCTGAAAATAAATAGCTGCCCTTTCGTGCTTTGCTTAAATATTATACCAGAATTTTAAAGTTTCTGAAGAAGCATATTTGGTAGGAGGAAAAGAATAATGATTTACCAGAAAGTTGAAGAACAAATGATCATGTTAACATTGCATCAAACTAACTCTAACATCAAAGGCTCTGGAGGTTAATGTTCAATAATCCATTGACTACCACAGTTCTTACTGTCTGGCAGCAGTTGATGGAATTAATAGGAGGGGTACATCTGGATTAGTTTAATCATTTCTCAATCATAATAGGCAATGAAGGAGATGACTAAGTAAAGCCACTTCAGTTGCTTATGAACATCTGGGGTTTTAACCAATCTTACTGTAAATAAGATCTGATCCAAAAAAATTCACATATGTAAAATAACAAAAATAAATCCCAATATCTAAAGAGAACAATTCAGGCATGTAAAGAGGCAATGTCTGTAAATATAGCCACATTCAGAAAGAGTTCACTGTTTAAATTGTGAAGTAAAACAAGAAATGCGGCTAAGTTCAGGACTGCTAGATATTATGATAAAAATCTAGACAGCCACAATACTTACTAGAACTGATCAAAATTTTTCCATCAAAGCTGTTTTTTGATAAAACAAAATTTCTGCAGAAAATGTCTGCTTTTTTCACAAATTTTCACTTTGTTTTATAAATGAAAAGTCAATATTTTACATGGAAATCCCCCATATTTTGACTAGTTTTAATGCTGACTTCTAAATGCTCATGTTAAAGAAGGCTACTTCATTCTAATTAGTGATGGTTGAACTTCAGTGGGTGAATGTTCCCCTGACTCTCAGATTATTTTGAGGCTTCCTACCTATGACTCTCCCTGTCCACTACCTTGGGCTTCTGGCTCTACCTGGCTGCAGCCCTGTCCTGCAAGAGCTCAGCAGTCTTCCAGTGTGCAATCGAAACAGCTTTGAGGCCCTCTCCTCCCTGACCCAACAGGCTGTGAGAGAGCTCCCTTACTCGAAGTCATCAGGAGCTGTGTAGACTCAACACTCACTTGCTCACCTCCAGCAGACATCTCCCTGCAGCAGCAGGCTGTAATACTGAGCCCACCACTGTCCAGTCTGAAATTGGCAAGATCTTTGGTTTCCATGCTAGTGATGGCCCCAAGGTGAGAGAGTCAGACCTACAGGGCAGGCAGCATGCCCTGGCTGGAGCACCCCTACCAAGAAATTCACAGGGAAGAAGAATGTACCAGCTATGGGCTGAAGTCACTCTAGTATGTGGGAAGAGAAAGGTTTGGGTTCATTTTTTTCAGGGAGAGACAGTGGTGGATTAGCTTAATTTAACACCCTCCTCACTAAGTTAGCCAGCCAGTATCCAAAGATGTTCTTCCTCTTCCTTGATAGGTGGACCCCATCTTTGCTCAGCAGTCCTTCTTCCCGGAACAGCATCCAGTGGTCAAGGACACTGAAGCCCTCCTGGTGACAGCATCCTTGCTGCCAGGCATTCACCTCCAGGATGCATCTGTCTGTACCTGGGCCCCTACCCTTGACCAGAAGGATCAAAGAGAACACCACCTGCCTCTCCAACTCCTTCACCCTTCTTCTCAGAGTCCTATAATCACTTCTGATCAGCTAAGGGTCATACTTTGCAGTAAATATGGGAAACATTTGTGTGAGAGTTCTCCCACTACAGATGATCAGCAGGTTTTGAACAAGGACCTTTATACCAAAACACAGCCTCTGCCACTTGCTCAAGGCTGACTTTAGCAGTGGGCGGTTTGCCTCTATATGGACTAACTACTAGACGAGACTGTAACACAGTTTGCTAGCATGTTAAATTTGGACAATTGACTATAATTTATTTTGCTCTTCAACTTTAGAAAAGTGATCAGCATCAATGTATTCTCAGACAGATGGGGAAAAAATCTAACAATCATAATATGAAAGATCTTCATTGAATAATATGTATTTCATACTATTGAAATATTTACATTGATGTAGGAATGGGCATATTTTTCAGACCAATGGGTTGGAAAGCTTGGATTAGAAGGGTCGTAAAAAGAACTTGGTAGCAGACCTAAACACAATAAAAAGAGATGTTGAGTTTATTTCTGGTTGATCATCACCATTATTAAGATTTATGAATGAGAGCTTCAAAAGTGCTCAGCATTGGCCTATTTATGCTCCAATTGAAGTCAATGGTGCAACTTTCATGCACATCAGTGGGAGGAGTCAGACCAATGCTCAATGCTTTTGAAAATCCCATCCTACATTTACTATCAATACAGATTACAACATTAGTTTTCCAGTCAGATGTTCCTATTGGAGGTACCATACCTTTTAAATCTGCAACAGGGTAAATGGTTGAGGCCACATGTTCCAAACTGGTTGCTTAAATTGTGCCTACAAACTGTGCACATTCACATATTTTGAGTGTGCAGATATGGCATTTCTTTTGGCTTTGATGGACAGAATATAGTATTATGAATGAGATGTACACACAGTGTGTTGCATTTCTGGATCCAGCAGAAAAGGAGATATACACAGACACAGAAGGAGTTGACAAATACAGCTGTATGCTATGCTCACTTTACTGTTCTTGCTGAAAAACTGAAACTAACATGAAAGTGAGGTTTTCATGGAAGGGGAGAATGCTCAAACATTTAAAGGGGCAGGACATCATAGTGCTCTGATGCAACTTCCGTGACCTTAAAATTTTCTTTTGGAGCCAACTATTTGACATTTGGGTTTATTCGTCTTGCCTTTCCTGTAAAGTTTTGACATTTTAAAAGACATCTTTGTCTATTTTTCTAAGCCGTTTGTTTTCAAACTTTGTTCTATCTAGCCTCTGTTTGAACAGTCTGTTGGGTTACCATGTGTTGGCACAATTATTCTACAAATATTCAAAATCCCCTTTTCTATTCTCAGTAACTGCCTTGTATTTAGTGCTCCTTTCCATACTGTAGATCAGCAAACTTAATATATTTGAAGTTGGTTTCTTTGTCTATCTCATTTATGCAGATTAGAAACAGGAACAGACTCAGAATTGTGACATCTGGTGTACCCCACTCAATATTTATTTGCAGTTTAACACATTTTTTGACACACAATCTGGTTTCCATTTCAAAATTTCTTTTTCCATTCCCACATTCTTTCTTGAACAGTTCAATTGCTGTCTCTTATTTCTGTCAGAAAGTACCTTTCCCAACAAAGACACTCCAGGACATGAATGCAACTTTGTGTCAAGATATATGCCAAGTCTACGAACTGCATAGGAATCTGGGTAACAAGAAGGGGGCTGCAGCAGGACCCAGACATAGCTTTTCACTCTCCTTGTCTTCACTTTTTTGTTCAGAGCTTTGGGGTTTGTTTGGTTTTTTTGGTTGTTTGTTTTTTTGTCTGCTGCTAAAATTCCCCTAAAGTATTACATTTATCTGAAAAAGCAGAAGAGAAGCCTCACTCACTATCATATCCTTGCAAGCTTTCCAAAATGGAAAAATATTACTATAGCTAGTGATGGGGAATTTCAAAATAATTTGAACGACCCCTTTTGTCTGGATAATTACTGAAAAGAGTGATTACCTGAAGTGTAAATAAAACTTTCTGAGGAGGCTTGTCATGAAGCTGCCTCTGATCTTCTGCCTGCTACTTCTCCAAAGGCTCTTTGCTCCCTTTGTTGTGACTGAGCCACCAAATTCTCCTCTGCCTTTGTATAACTCACTGAGGGTTCAGCAGATCTGACCACATCTCTAGTGGGCATAAAGCACTACTTCATTCACTGAAGTATGCAGCAGTTTGTCTAGTACTCAAAAAGCCAATACTTAATGCAAACAATCTGGCCAACTACTGCCTAGTGTCAAATGGACCATTCTTGATCAAGGTAACTGAGAAGTTAGAAAGAACAATCTCAAGTGTTATCTACCTCTTCAAACTGCCTTTCCCTTCAGAATCAGGTGTCAGATGAAGATAAGGTATTTAAAACACACTGGAAATGCTAATGAACATTTTTTCTAAGTTATGGACAATGAACAATCAATGTGTTCATGCTGTTAGACCTATATCCAACTCTGTGAAATAGAAGTGCTACTAAATAGCCTGAGAGATACAGGATGGGCTTGCACTACATTGGGTTTGAGCCTTCCTCTAGGACAGATCTCAGAGGATCATGGTGGGAGTTACATTTTGACCTTGAAACAACTAATTTTCAGATTCCCACAGAAATTTATTCTAGAGCTACTTGAAAAATTTGGAAAAATTTCTAGGAAAATTTTATGAAAATTTCAGGTAGCACTTCTGACCATGTCTAACTTGTACAACTTGCTGAGAGACGTGAAGAGCACTTTTCTAAGCAAGCATGAAGTAGAGCAGGTAAATTGTGTTACTTCCTGATTTTTTTCCTTAACATATGTTTAAGGAGAACATATATTGCACTCCTTTTCACATCTTGGGTGGGATTTTCTTAAATGCCCAGTGTTGGCCTAAATCTGCCTCTATTGGACTTCAGTGGGAGCAGTGTTACGCCAATGTCGAGCAGTTTTGAAGATTACAGCCGGTACAGTATTTTGTACAATATGTAGAAATGCATTTTATAGGAGAATGCTTTACAGTGAGAATGGTTGTATGAAAATACTTTGTATGAAAATGCATAGAAAGACTTTATTAAAATTTGATTTAACCTTGTGGCCAGTTATCTTACAATCTGAGAAAGAAGGAAAAACATTCAACAAATACAGGCTATGGAAAAATAACTCTCAGTGGCACATCATGTTTGACTTGACATCCAGACACTCCATATTTTTAATAAGCTGATGACTTGAAAAATGTATATTGAATAAAGATGTGTGTAACATTCAACAAGGCTTGGGCATAGGCATTATACAAAAGTGGCTGCCAGACAGCAATGAATCTCAGTCACTTTAACGTCCTTCATCTCTGCTTTGCCCTTGGTCACATCATATCAGGAATCAAACTCAGATACAATGAGCTATTTACTCCAACATCGTCTATGCCAAAAAGTACTACTTAATCTAAATAATATATCAGATTCTACAGTTCCTATTAATAGGCTGCAAGTGTGCCATGTAACGAAAAACGTTTGAATTTTTCCTAATGTAATACAGATTTTAAACCACATCCACAGTATATTTTGGATGCACATGTGCTTCATCATGGTGAGCAAATATTTTTGAGAGGTTCTGGGCACTTGACTTCAATGGGGTCACATGGGATACAAGTCAGCACAATATTTGGCCCACGGAGGTCTTTTTAGGCATTACTTTCTATGAATTGCAACTCTTCCTTATATATTTCCCCCATTGGTTGACCAAGTGCAATCAAAAATTTGGCTGCATAATTCCACCGTCTCTCTTGTGAGCAGTCATCTGCAGGCAAATAACAAAACATTCAGCTACTTTTTTTTTTTTAACACTCACTAATGTTACTTTCTTTTGTGTAAAATAGAGTTCAAAGCACACTTTAGATACAGATATGATAAAGGGAATCAAGCCTTAAATGTATCCGTTATTCATTCAGTCTTCTGGTACCATAAGCATCTGTCAGGTATGCTTGGTCTTGCCTCAGCATGGGTGGAATGGACTAGATCAGTGGTTCTCAAAGCCGGTCCACTGCTTGTTCAGGGGAAGCCCCTTGTGGGCCAGGCTGGTTTGTTTACCTGCCACGTCCATAGGTTTGGCCGATTGCGGCTCCCACTGGCCGCGGTTCACCACTCCAGGCCAATGGGGGCTGCGGGAAGGGTGGCCAGCACATCCCTTGGCCCGTGCTGCTTCCCGCAGCCCCCATTGGCCTGGAGCGGTGAACCATGGCCAGTGGGAGCCGCAATCATACGAACCTCTGGACGCGGCAGGTAAACAAACCAGCCCGGCCCGCCAGGGGCTTTCCCTGAACAAGCAGCGGACTGGCTTTGAGAACCACTGGACTAGATGACCTTTCAAGGTCTCTTTCAGCCCCATTATTCTATAACACAATCACCATCACATTTTCACAGTTACCATTACAAATCATCATCTTTCTTACTCATGTACCACTTACATACACAGCTAGAATGGGTATTTTCCTTATTTGAAATAGGCTTAGTCATACTGCTAGCAATTAAAAGTAGTGACTTGTTATGTAGAAGTGAAATTCTTGTCTAAGGTATTTCCCATTTAAGTCACTGGAACTATGCCAAATTGAATCAGCTAAGGATCTGGCCCATATGTAATCAGTATAACTATTTTGGGTCCCAGTCCTACAAACACTTACATGCATGCCTAACATTAAACGTCTGAGTTTTCCCATTTAACTTCTATGGGACTACTCAGATGCTTGCAGTTAAGCACATGTGTAAGTGTTTGAGGTATTGAAAGCCTTAGCGCATGAGACAGGTAACATGTCAGTCACTTTAGTATAGGAGGCAATGAATTATGATCAGATTCTTCCATTGTACCTTTCCTGGAAGCATGTCAGAATTCTTTGCAGTTAATATGCATCCCACGACACAAGACCCTCTACTCTGTGTTGTCTTTTTAGCTCAGGAGTGTGGCTTTTAGCTTCTAGGACAATGTAGAGGCAGAACAGGGACTGCCCATAAAGGAATTACTCAAGAAATCATGACCCGGCTGGAATCTTGCTATGGAAGCCTACCTAGATCTAAACAAGTCAGTATTTGGCAGGATTCATTGCTACCAGGAATACGGAAGTTCAAAGGCATTTTGAGATGAAAGGTTGTGTAATCCTGTATGAGAGTGCTAAATGGGCCTGTGGACCTGTAGTCACAGCAGTGAGGCTTATGTTTGCCTAATTATATTTATATTTTTTTTCTGCCATATAGGTGATTTCTGAAAAATAGAAATGGGTAAAGTTCCAAATCAGTAACAAAATGTATGTGTGTAAAGATTAATAATACTTACATTTTTAGAGAAAAATCAATGAGTCACTTTGTCTTTACCTACCAAAACTTGATGATTTTCCCTTTTAACACTAAAGAGCATGCATTAAAATGCCACTGATTCTGTTATATTGTTCTTGATCCTGAACTGAGTGTCTGGCAGGGATGGAGGAAAAGACAATGCAATGCTTTCTTCCCAAGTGAAAGATGCATGTGAAATTGTTTAACAGACATGTGGCATTAAACATATGCAGGGATTGGTGTGGAGCTGGACAACCTTGGGGAGCCCCATAGCTCCGAGTTTCTTGGTGGGACCATGCAGGCTCCATGTTCCCTGGAATTTCCCCTGCCATTTGGGCCATTTTGTAGCCCTGAGGCACATGAAGAGAGAAGTCCTTGTACTCTTCTGAGTTCAGAGACCGCAGTTGCCCCCAGGGCCGGCTCCAGACCCCAGCGCGGCAAGCACGCAAGTGGGGCGGCCCTTTCCCGGGGGGGCGGCAGGCTGGGCCGGTGGACCTGCCGCAGTCATGCCTGCGGGAGGTCCACCGGAGCCCCGGGACGACCAGACCTGCCGCAGGCATGACTGCGGAGGGGGCGCTCCTCCCGCGGCTCCAGTGGACCTCCCGCAGGCATGACTGCGGCAGCTCAAGCGGAGCCGCCGGACCTGCGAACCGTCCGCAGCCGTGGGAGGTCCAGCCGAGCCGCGCGACCAGCGGACCCTCCGCAGTCATGCCCGCGGGAGGTCCGCTGCTCCCGCGGCTCCGGGGCGCCTCCCGCGCATGACTGCTTGGGGCGGCCAAAAAGGTAGAGCCGCCCCTGGTTGCCCCTGACCCCAGCATGGTATGTTCAAACCCAGGGGAAGACTCTTACAATCTCCTTACCCAGAACACCACCAAAAAAGCCAGAGACAATCTGGCCCTTAATCTTTAAATATAAGCTTTGCTTCTGACTTTCTATAAAACCTGCTGTGCAGACATAGCCCATCAGCATCCCATCAGTCATTGGAATGTCAGGACATACCTGGCACATTCAGCAGCACAGCAGGTGCGTTCTACATAAAAGCAATAGCCACAATAACCAGCAGTGGAGCAGATAATGAGATCTTAAAGCATTATTTATTTTTACAAAGCTCTATTTCTCCTTTAATTTAACCTCTAGTAACAGACTTTAATCTAGGTACTCTAGTGAATTAAAGCATATGGAGCAAAATAGCTCTACATGGCATGTGTGCACCATGCCTCATATTGTTTAAACTTTCTCAGCCATGACTTTCAGCATGATATTTGACACATTTAAAATATATGCAGGGTGGTATGCGATAGCTGTGTCGTTCTTTCAAAGCTGGAACCTTCTTGACTGAACTTCGGTTAAAAAAACAAAAACAAAAACAAACATAAACCCCTTGTCAAATATTCTGTAACGTTGGAGTTTTTTCATTTGACCTCTAAATTTCATAGAACAGATTAGAACTTAAAGAAATAAAGAACAGTGGGCCAGAATCTGAGTAATCACCAACGTTGACTGGCTTTAAGTGTAGTTCATTGTATTAACACTCATGTAACTGAGGTTTATTTTGCTGTAACTGAGATCCGGATCTGCCCCTCTATGTATAAATATGTGGCACATATTTATGCAGCATTTATTTGTTTAATAGAATACATGTGTGTAGAACATCTAGTCCAGCAGAGCCTTGATCTCTTAGTCAGGCCTCTGGGTACTACTGCAATACAAATAAACAACAGTTTAGCACTTGTGAAAACAGTCCTGCTGACTGAAGTTCTGGGTTAGCTATATATAAGGTACAATATTGACAGTTCCTAAGAAATCACATGAAAGGAGCAGTCGACTCCATTTGAGGTGGGGTTGGTTTTAATAAATACAGAAAGAATAATATTTCTCAAAAACAATATACAATGCAAATCATTGTATTTTGATTGGCGGAGGACCATTATTAGCCATTCTGCACAAAGATTTCATAGGTTTTTTTTTCCCTAAATAATTGTACAGTCCTTCCACTCGTATTTCCTGTCCTCAGAACTCCCCATTCATTCGTCTCCAGCAAAAATGGCTGCTTCAGCTTCTGGCCCTATCCAACCACAGATAATAAATACAGTTTGATTTAGATACAGTTATCTAATCAAAAGGAATTATCTAAGTGAAGAAAGGGGGTGAGCGAGAAAAAACAGCCAAGTCTTCCTCAAGGTATCTTTATAAATGTTTCTCGAAGTGATACATCTGCAGAGTACTTGAGTTATGGTGGAACAGAGTATTACAGTGTGTAACAAACCATCACAAAATAGCTGCTCCTATAGAGAAGCAAATCAGTTTTCATAAGCTACAGCTGTTTTTAGATTCCACTGTGATCTACGTATTGGTAATGGGTACTCATACTACATTTAGCCAGGGGCAGAACTGAATGGGATATTAACATTACTGACGTTCTCTAGATATAACTACAGTTCCTTATGGTGTGAGGGTAGCATGTATAAATTAGCCTCTGGAACCGGTTATGCTCACAAGTTTCCATAACTGACAGGAGTCAACTTTGCTTGAATGAAAATGTAGCTTACTGACAAGCAAAAGACATATTTTTCCTGCCAGGAGTGGTTCTTTGCCATAAGCTGTGCACCATGTGCATTGACTAGTGATGACTGACAAAATGTTGATTAGTTCTTAATTCACCCGTAAGGTTCAGAACCGCCTCCTAGCCCCCCCCACAATTTTTAATCAGTCAACACCTTGTCACAAAGAATGATTGTTTGCTAGAAAACATATCTCACACATCAATAAGCTATTTTTTCTATGCATTAGTGTTATACCAAGAATAATATAATTTCAATTTTAAAATACACACAAAAATATTTAGACAAATCTTCAAACACAATTTTATTTTATAGATTCATAGATTTTTAAAGGCAGATGTGGCATTAGATCATCTAGTCTAACCTCTGGTATAGCACAGGCCAGAGAACCTCACCCAGTAATTTCAGCATCAAGCCCATAACTTCAGGATGAGCTGTACCATACCTTTCAGAAAGAAGCTTACCCTTGACTTAAAGACTGAAAGTAATGGAGAAGTTACCACATCCCTAGGTAAGTTGTTCCAATGGTTCAAAATATGTATCATATTGTTAATTTGAAATAAGACTCATTAACAGAAAATAGTTCACAATATAATTTCCTGGACTTTATAACTCACTGTTCATTATGTGTTGTGTTTCCCACCTCTGTGCTTAATCCCACAGAAGACATGTAGCTCTCAGCTACATGATTTAGAAGCTCATGCTTTTAGCTCCAGAGACCTTTAGCATCAAAGTTACTGGGCACATAGCATTTCTGACCCCTCTTGGTTCTCTCAAATGTCCCCCCACCCCACGATTCTCAGACCTCTAGCCATCACATGGTTTAGGGTGGAATAATGCGATTCTCCCACTCCAAGAGTGGGCCCTGGGCTGCAGTCCCCTGGTACTAACTGATTGCCTCGGCAGATCTTACTAAGGTTCACAGTTCTGTTCCATCCAGGGCAATGACAGTGGTAACCAGTGAACAAACAGACTAAAGTAATATTTAGAACTGTCATGGGATCTCACCCCCACTTTGAGCTTGTGGGTTCAAAGATGGGGACCCGCATGTATTCTGCCACCATGTCCTATGGGATCTCACCCCCACTTTGAGCTTGTGGGTTCAAAGATGGGGACCCGCAGGTATTCTGCCACCACCCTAACCCTTAGGGTAGGGTTCCTTCTCGCTGCCACCACTCAATTAGGAAATGTGAATTGAGACACAGTCCTTCCCCAAAATCCTAGGGGATTCCAAGAGCCCCAAATCCATGGAGTTCTCACATCCAGGAGAAACAAACCATTCCCCCTGCTTCCTCCCCCCCCTCCCTTTTCCTAGGAGAGATACCGGGATCCAACTACAGAGGGATACCTCCCCCTCCCCTTTCCCTGAGAATCCACCCAAGGAAAGACCAACAAGTCCTTAATAGAAAAGAATTTATTAAGAGAACAAAAAGAAAGTACAGAATCTCTATGAGCCCAAGCTGGACACTCATAGGGTATAACCTTATCAATCTCTGGAGAGAATCCCCTCTCCCCCTTTTCTCAGTAAAAGCAATATCAGCAAACAGGAATAAAGCATTTCCTTTAGCAAACACACAATTGCAAATATAGAAATCAAATCATAAGACTAATTCGCCTTTCTAATTAATACTCACTATTAATTAGTAGAAACTACTCCAGGAGAACTTGGAGACATGACTGTCCTCTGTTAGATCCAAAAACAGTTCTCACACAGACAAAGGCTTCCCTCTACAGAGATTTGAAAAAATCTTATCTCTGATTGGTCCTCTGGTCAGGTGGTCACCAGGTACTACATGTTAACCCTTTACAGGTAAAACAGACTTTAACCCTTAACTATCTGTTTATGACACGCCCCCCAAATCGCAGACAGTGGGGGAACCACACTGGCGGTGATTTCCTTCTAGAACTTTAAAATAAACAGATTAACAAAACACATGCACTATTACATATACTACTAAGTATGTAAACAACAAGATATTTGACATTGAAGAACACTTTGTATGCATTTGCCCGGACATACTTGGCAACGTTCTTGCCCATCCCCTCAGTGGAAGGACTTCCCCAACCTGTCTTTGGTTGTGTTCACCCCAGAATGACCACTGGGATGTCATGGCCCAAGCTTAAGAGCTTGTACCGGTACTTAGTTGGAACTACCAACTGTTTTTGAGGATTGTGGCCTTTCTGGTGTCCACCAGAAAAAATGTCCTTATGTAAAAGTCCTTGTTTTACAACAAACTGGAATTGGGTAGAAGAGCTGAGAGGCGGTGGGTTGCTTCGTGCCGCCGCCCAAGCTTTCTTAAGGCTGTCCTCGGCTTCCTGCTCTGTCTGGAACTGTTCCCTTGAGGCGGGAGACACCAGTTCCTCTGGGAGTGATGTAGGTGATGAGGTTGTTTCCGTTGACTGTGAACCGCTCTCCGCTGGTGCACAAGGTGATATTTTAGGCTCTGGCTGAGCCTCTTGGGTTGAGTTGTCTGCTGCTTCTGCCAGTTTAGGCCCGTTGGCGCCCCCTGGCGGTGGAGTTGCAAGCGCTGGCGTCAGTGCTGGCGCTGGTTCTGCCGCTGGTTGCTCTTCCAGTTCCGGTCCTGGGACTGGATGTACTATGGCTGCTGTAGTTGTTGGCATGAGATCCGGTTCCACCACCTCTGTCTGGGTCTCTGGTAACACAGACAGGGTCCTGGTGGATGGCTCAGGAACAGGGATGGGAGTGCCTGCTTGTTTGGCCTGGCCGCGGGTGACCACTCCCCCACTCTTGGCCAGCTGCACATGGTTGGCCAAGTCTTCCCCCAATAGCATGGGGATGGAATAATTGTCATAGACAGCAAAAGTCCACTTTCCTGACCAGTCCTTGTACTGGTCTTCAGGGATGCTGTACCCATGGCAGGTCCTTTTAACCTTTTTGAAGAAGGCCTTAGTGTTCTCACCTGCCATGTAGGTGGGAAATTTCTTGGGATGGGGAACAGTGCCTTCTGGTGCTGGCCACACCCCTCTGCAGTCAGTGAATTTTATGTGTAGCTTGCTGGTGTTGCTTTTTGGTGCTGGCCACACCCCTCTGCAGTCAGGGAATTGGGTTGCTTGCTTCCCAATTCCTAACCCTTTCTATTCCCGAGAGACTGAATAGAAAAGAAACAAAACCTTTTCATTTGCAAATGTGTAGTTGCTGTTTGCTGATATACTGAGAAGACCCAAAAAAAACTGGTTTGTCCTGTTTTAGCAACTTGCTAAGTACCTCACAGTAGGGGTCCTTCTAACAAAGCCTGTTAGAAAAACTTACACCTCTTTTCTAGCTGTTTTCAAGCAGACAAAGAAAAAAGAAAAAAAAGAAAAGAAGAAGAAAAAAAAATCCTTTCCTAACACAGCCCGTTAGAAAACCTTATTTCCCCCAGCTAAACCCAGCTGAAAATATGTTTCAAAGAAAAACAAAAAACAATATCCCTCTCCTGGCTCCCAAGGAGGTGGAAACCTGCCCTGCAACTCTCCCTTGCAATTGCTAAGTACTCTCTGAGCAGGGAGTTCCTTGCCTCCAGAGGATTTTAAAAGACACAGGGGAAAAAAAACCTGGCTGGAGGGTTTCTCTCTCCAACCCCCAAACCTGTTTTCCCTGTTGGACGGGATGAGCTCCGAGGAGCACCTCCCCCCACCCAAGGAATCCTGATTACACAAAGGAGGGACACACCTCCTTGCAACCAGAGCTAAACATGTTTCTAACTCTGAACTGTTAAAAACCTCTGGCTTGAGAATCGTTATCTCCCCAGCAAACCTGTGAGGGCACTTCCCCCCACCTAAGGAATGCACACACCTCCTAGGGAAGAGTTTTTCCTCAGCATAGCCAGCAGAGAAAAAAAAACTCCTAACCCTGAAAACTGCTTCAAACTGCCTTTTCCTCAAGCTGCCTGTCCAAGCAACAAGAAAGAAAATCTGCTTCCAACAAAGCCTGCTGGAAGCTTAATTTCCTCCAGCCAACCTGGCTGAAACTGTAAACTCCCTCTTCTCTCAGGTTGCTTTCCTGCTCTAGAAGAAGAGAATAGCTCCCTTCAGCGTAGCCCAGCTGAAAAAAACTTCTTGTAACAATGGGTTCGAAACTCCGCTGCCACCATGTCATGGGATCTTACCCCCACTTTGAGCTTGTGGGTTCAAAGATGGGGACCCGCATGTATTCTGCCACCATGTCCTATGGGATCTCACCCCCACTTTGAGCTTGTGGGTTCAAAGATGGGGACCCGCAGGTATTCTGCCACCACCCTAACCCTTAGGGTAGGGTTCCTTCTCGCTGCCACCACTCAATTAGGAAATGTGAATTGAGACACAGTCCTTCCCCAAAATCCTAGGGGATTCCAAGAGCCCCAAATCCATGGAGTTCTCACACCCAGGAGAAACAAACCATTCCCCCTGCTTCCTCCCCCCCCTCCCTTTTCCTAGGAGAGATACCGGGATCCAACTACAGAGGGATACCTCCCCCTCCCCTTTCCCTGAGAATCCACCCAAGGAAAGACCAACAAGTCCTTAATAGAAAATAATTTATTAAGAGAACAAAAAGAAAGTACAGAATCTCTATGAGCCCAAGCTGGACACTCATAGGGTATAACCTTATCAATCTCTGGAGGGAATCCCCTCTCCCCCTTTTCTCAGTAAAAGCAATATCAGCAAACAGGAATAAAGCATTTCCTTTAGCAAACACACAATTGCAAATATAGAAATCAAATCATAAGACTAATTCGCCTTTCTAATTAATACTCACTATTAATTAGTAGAAACTACTCCAGGAGAACTTGGAGACATGACTGTCCTCTGTTAGATCCAAAAACAGTTCTCACACAGACAAAGGCTTCCCTCCACAGAGATTTGAAAAAATCTTATCTCTGATTGGTCCTCTGGTCAGGTGGTCACCAGGTACTACATGTTAACCCTTTACAGGTAAAACAGACTTTAACCCTTAACTATCTGTTTATGACAAGAACAAAAGCTTTTTCAGAGAAAACATGTCTTTTAAGAACAATAAAAAGACTATGTGCATGTCTAGCTTACCAAGTATCTAACCAACTTCCTCACAGAGACACAGTTAGGACTATCTCCCTGTGTACTGTTCTGCAGAATCTCTCAGTGTCACCTTGTCTCCCCCTCACAGAAATCAAGCCACTTTTTAAATGTTTATAGCCTTTTAATCTGATAACTTCCAGCTTTGGCAAAACAGGATCCTTGATGTTAATAAGTTGCCCCAATGTCTTTCAAATATGTGCATGGGTGTTCTTATCTCAGAAACTATTGTGTTGCCTTCATGCATATGAGTATGAGTATTAAATGCATATAACAAACATTCTACTGCCCCCACTATAAGTTCAAGCAATACAGTCACGCAGGAAATTCTAATAACCCAATATACAATAATTTCCCCTCATGGACCTGGTCACATACATCATTAACAAAATTGTTCCCTCTCTGTATTCATACCATTATTACATATCAGCTCCACATCTGTCACAACCAAAATGGCAGCTGTCACACTTTCATACTGAGAGGTTGAGCTGAGTGACAATATTCTATGAGGCAGATAAATTCTTAGGGTTACTTTTGTGATCAAATGTGCATTCTAACACTGTCCCAACTGGCTGGTGTTTGAAGGGTGTAATTTCTAAGGCAGCGAATGAATTGTTAGGCTGTTACAAGAATAGGATAAATTAATCATAGTAAAATTTAACCTGAATATTGGAATAAAATTCCCTAATGGTGTTATATACAAGACTGTAGTATAGGAAACCCCATGGCCTGGCCATGTTTTTGAGCTTTGCATGTTTGGATCCTACTCAAAATAGAAGTTTACTTGCTTGTTGGCAACACACATTTTACTTTCTAGTCCAAATATGAGTTACCTATGAAGCAAAAAGACCCTTTTTGGTCAAAACAACCTTCCTCGGGTGCTAGAAATCTCTTGAAGATTTTTCATAGC
Source organism: Mauremys mutica (assembly GCF_020497125.1). Lineage (NCBI taxonomy): Eukaryota > Metazoa > Chordata > Testudines > Geoemydidae > Mauremys > Mauremys mutica. The sequence goes on from NC_059072.1 coordinate 22,501,306, forward strand.
TCACAGGCCTGATTCCCCCTTCACTTACAATGGGGTGAAGCAGGAGTAACTCCATTGAATTCAGTGAGAAGAGAATCAAGTCTCATCTGGAGTTCTGGGAACATGTACAGAATTTAATATAAATCTGCAACTATACAATTAAATCAAATGTCCAAAGCAAAAGGCCTCCTAACTCCTCCCCAAATCAGTATTACTTCTCATATTCCCTTCCCTGCCCCACTATCTTCTCACCTGAAAGAACAGGCAAGCTTTGCAGCATCGCCTATAGCACAACAGATTCATGCTCTGGGGAATCCATATGAAGAGATGTTATTTTATAGGTATCCAAGACTGTGAGAGGAAGCGAAGAAGCTGCCTGTGGGAATTTTAAAGCCTGGAGCAGGCTTTCTAAGGGCTAGTCTACACTTACATGCCAGTTCGACGCGGAGAGTTCGACTTTTCGGAGTTCGAACTATCGCGTCTAATATAGACGCGATAGTTCGAACTCCAGAAGCGCTCCGTTCGACTCTGGTACTCCACCACTGCAAATGGCAGTGGTGGAGTCGACCTTGGAGCCACGGAGTTCGGTTCCGCGGCGTCTGGACGGGTGAGTACTTCGAACTAGGGTACTTCGAATTCAGCTACGCTATTCACGCAGCTGAATTTGCGTACCCTAGTTCGACCCCCGTTCTTAGTGTAGACCAGGCCTTAATGAGCCAACCAGACACACCTGACACAGCAAGGGAACCTCAGCCAGCTAATTCCTTATAAGAGAACTGAAACAGTTGTTTGGGAGGGCTGATTCTGGGAAGTCATCTCTGAGCAGGGCAACTGCAAGCCAGTCCCCAGGGTGGATCACCCCTTCAGAACTCACTAAAAAAGGACTCTATTAAGGAATGTGTTTGCTCACCCATGCTCTGAGGTAATAACCAGGTCTTGGGATAGACTTTTGGGACTTTGAGTTTTACCTCTCCGTTATTCGTCTGAATAAACCCAGACCCCAAGAAGGGTGGTGACTGGATGAGCAACGGTGTGGTGTTTTTGTAAAAGGGCCTCCAAGAAGGAGAATAAAGGGCAGGTCAGTGCAGAGGCACTCCAGACACAAGAGGTAGGGTTGCCACCTATTCGGGTTGCACCAGGACATTTGGAGTGTTGGCTTCTGTGTAGGGTTGCCAACTTTCTACTTGCACAAAACTGAACACCCTTGCCCTGCCCCTCCCCCGCTGCTCCTCCGAGGTCCCTCCCTGCCATGCACCTTCTCCGAGGCCCTGCCCCCACTCACCCCCTCCCCTGTCGCTCGCTCTCCCTACCCTCCCTCACTTGCTCATTTTCACCAGGCTGGCTCGGGGGTTGGAGTGTGGAAGGGGGTGAGGGCTCCGGCTGGGGGTGCAGGCTCTGGAGTGGGGCCAGAAATGAGGCGCTAGGGGTGCAGGAGGGGGCTGCAAGCTGGTGGGGTGGAGCCAAGGGGTTCAGGCTGAGGCTGGGATTGGGATGTGAGCAAGGGTGAGGGCTCCAGCTGGGGGTGTGGACTCTGGGGTGGGGCCAGGGATGGGGGGTTAGGGGTGCAAGAGGAGTCTCTGATCTGGGGGGTGGAGCTGAGGGGTTCAGGGTATGGGAATGGGTTCCAGGCTGAGGCAGGGGGTTGGGATGTTAGAGGGGGTATGGGTTCCAGGGTGGGGCCAGAATTGAGGGGTTCAGGGTGCGAGAGGGAGCTCAGGGCTAGGGCAGGGGGTTGTGATGTGGGGAAGTTTGATGGCTCTGGTTGGGAGTGCGCTTCTGGAGTGGGGTTGGGCATGAGGGGTTTGGGGTGCAGGAGGGTGGGATTGAGGGGTTCAGAGGGTGGGAGGGGGATCTGGGATGAGGTGTGGGAGGGAGTCAGAGGTGCAGGTTCCGGGTGGCGCTTACCTCAAGCAGCTTCCGGAAGCAGCAGCATGTCCCCACTCTGGCTCCTATGTAGAGGTGCGGCTAGGTGGCTCTGTGCGCTGTCCCGTCCACAGGCACTGTTAACGTAGGTCCCATTGGCTGCGGTTCCCGGCCAATGGGAGCTGTGAAGCCGGCGCTTGGGGCGGGGGCAGCACACGGAGCCCCCTGGCTGCCCGTATGCATAGGACCCAGAGGGTGAACATTCCGCTGCTTACAGAGTTGAGTGGAGCCACACAGGCACTGACTCTGCCTTAGCCCCGCTGCACCACTGACTGGACTTTTAACCTGGTCAGTGGTGCTGACCAGAGCCGCCAGGGTCCCTTTTCGACCGGGTGTTCTGGTCGAAAACCCTACTTCTCTAACTGGGTGCCATTTAGGATTGCCAAGTGCTCAGTTTTCAGAAACCTGGCAACCCTAAATGGCACCCAAATCAAAAGTCTGGTTACTATGGGGCAGGTGGGAGGCCCCTGGTCATTAACCCATTCCAGCCTAACTCAGCTGGGGCCACCTCCTAGCTGTGGGGAGTAGTGGTGGTGGGGGCGGGGAAGGAATGAGTAATGGGGGAAAGGCTTCAGGAGAAGAGGCAGGGCAGGGGGAAGGGCCTTGGGGGTCTGGTTACCAACAATTAGAAAGGGGGCAACTGTAACAAGAGGGTGGACAGGGAACTACAAATACCTAAATCATGTAGTTCTTTATTGCACTTATATGACTGGGTACTCCATAGTCAGACAAACTGGAAAACCAGTACCTTAAAAGGTACCCAGAAATAACTGAGAGCCACTGCAAATCACAGAGTTAATGGGTTTCCTGCAAGCAGCTCCGCTCAAATGGGCAATCACATTCTGCCCCATTTGACATTTAGGAATGGCTTACAGTGCGGTGTTGGGGAATGCATTACACTATAGCAATCGAGTCTTAAGTTAGCAATGGCCTGACTTACAGAAGTAAGATCCATATTAAAAAAAAAAGTTTAAGCTCCTAATCAAGCTTAGATGCGAGAAGGAATTCTTGGCCACTGTTGCATTATGGACTTCCACCAGCAGGACAAGATCTTTAAAAGCATCCAAATAGCAGACCCGAGTAACAAAAATCCCATCCTGCAGAGTGGTACTGCATTAGGGGTGCTGCTAACACATATACACACTTCTATATACAGCTCCAGCTGTCTTCTTACTATCCATTGGCAAAATTGATATTAAAGGCCCCTAGTATTGCTTCCCCCACACTTCATGTAGGTGGCTTCCCACATGGCCTTGTATATTAATAAATTGAAAAATGCATTAAATTACAACCTGTGTGTAGCATATTCATTTCCAAAGAAATTTAGCAAATACCATCTCTAAGGTAAGAAGTAACTGTTTGGGCTTATCTTTATTTGTGCAGCAAAACAGCATTATACAATGATTATTTTGCGCATTTTCTTCATAGTTTTCACATGGTAGGAAAACAGGATTTGTTTGTTTTCAAATGATTCTCCCTTGAAATCAACATGGATATAGAAAAATACTGTTTCATACAATTCACTGTCAATTTGCAAAGTGTGTTAAAGTTCATGAAGGTCAGAAGACCTCCTATGCCATTGAGTCATCCTACTTATAAGATTTATTCTGTAGGGAACAATCGTGCAATGGTAAAGCAATGAGCAAAGTGACCTTTTGCATCTTCAGTGTCTAATCTGCTGATTCTATAATGTACTGCACTATTTCTTGTTTAATCAGTTTCCCTTGTTTCTTGCTTGAAAAGGGTAAATGAGAAGAATTTGTCTTTTAGAATCAGTGCATCTAAAGAAGTGATTGATGATTTTCATCTTTATTGTATTGTAATTTTGTTAAGGTACCTGAAGATTGAGATAAATCATTTGGCACTTTATTAATTTAGAAGTGTTTACTGAGCACAGTGGGGAAGTCCATGTGATTTCATTGCTGGCCTGCTTTTTCATTAGGCGAGCTAATGCACCTGAGAGAGTTAGAAAGGAGGCCAGAATGATGTTATGCAATCCTGCTGCACACAAAAACCCAACCCTGAATTTTTAAGATTGGATTTAGTATAGGGCTGTTTATAAGGTTCATAAGTAAACATAAAGTGAAACTCTGTACTTGCCAAATCAATTCTGGCTGTCTAACCTCCCTAGCCCTTCTTAAAGTCTCAGGCCTTCATCTGACTATCCAGATCCTAACAAATTCAGGGAATCCTCTAAGCAAAAAATAATAAAATGTTCTCACTTCAAGTTTGTGTGTGATCTGATGATTACATGGATTGATCCTAGCTGGAGGGCAGATGTGGAGATAGTATGAGTGACTGAAGGTAGCAACATGAACAGAGGGCAAAATGGAAATGTAAGTGACCATAACAAACATATTGAATTGCAGCAAATGGAATAGAGAAAGAAATAGAGCCAAGATTTAAAGAGGTGCGGGGGAGAATTTCCCAAAGAAGCTGTCCTGAAAATCTACCATCACCACTGCAAGGGAGGAGCAGGGCATCTAGGAAAGTGTTCTTGCCTGAATCATTTGAAAATGTCTTATTTTATGTAGATTCAAATCACTACTTCACCTCCTGCCTGTTATCTGCCCAATCAAAAAAGAGGAAAAAAATGTAGTGTTCATTCTGACCAGTGGTGAATTCTATCATTTCAGTATCGTTGCCTTTTCTTCTCAAATAATTCAGTACATAGCTTGCGAACAGCATAGGCAAAGAACTGACATCTCTCACAGCTGACTATCCCTTTAATTCCCCTCCTTTATATCTGTTATCTATTGCCAGCTCACATGCAATACTACTTAAAATGGTCTTCTGGAACAATTAGGCAGTTTCAATGCTTGCCTTTGCAAGGGGGTAGAAACGTGAAGACTTGAAATTTGTAGATGGAGGTGACATCTAAGTACTGGGGAACAGGAGAACACCAGTCTGAATGCTACTGAGCAGATTCTACTGTAGCTATGCACTGCAGATAACTGGAAGGTTAATTAAGTTAAGTGCCTGAGGGGTGGCAGCATCCTCTGCACATAACTGATGATCCACTGGAATTCAGATCCCCCCCTCCTCAAAATGGGACTCTCCAGATCCACATCTATTTTCTATATTTTTTGTGGCAGGTCACCAAAATAGCTTTTCTCTAAATGGCTGGTGAGTGGGATGTATGTCAGGGCTGCTGGGATGTGCCTTGGGGCTCCCAGGATAAGTGGGGGCCTATGGAGGGTTGTTGGGTATTTGTGGGGAAGGAGGGGCATTCTGGAGCATGTGTGGGGGAAGGGGTCAATAAGTATGGGGTGGGGATGCTGTGCTGAGTGGCCCCTGTGTAGGAGCTCAGCATACTGTTCATGATGAGACAGGCTGGCAGCAGTTGTGTCAGGGCTCTAGGAAGGTGTGTGAGTGTGTGTGTGTGTGAGGGGGCAATTTCCATACTGCTCAGAGCCCCAAACTACTTTAGTCTGGGCCTGCCTCCCACCCACAGTGCCCCCTTTAGGGCCTCCCAGAATTGCAGACTCTGAGCTCAAGGGAACATAGACTCCTACACAACTGCCCCATCTGGAAACAGTGGCGCCTCCCCTCCTATACACCAGCCTGGCAATCAGGCTAGCCACATGCAGGGGGAACAGAGAGAGTCCTGCCCTTCTTTCAGGGGCAACATGAGTTACACTCCCTCCATGCTTAGCTCTTTGAGGCATAATGCCTCCCAGGTTGCCCTTTGGGTGGTGGCACATTGTAACTTCTCCCCCTTCTCTTAAAGACACAATATCCTGGCAAGACAGCAGGATTCTTGCGAGCTAATGTCAGTTTTTCCTTTCAGAGGCGTGTTTTCAAACTTGAAGATTCCATCTTGGATTGTCAAACTGAGATTTAAAAAGACAGGTTTCTAAGTGGAGTGTCCCACACAGGGTGCCTGGCTGGCCTTTGGGAGAAGACATTGGCATGTGGATGCCCAAATAGCCCTTTCAGTTGCCTAAGTCTTGATTTGGACCTTCAAATGCTGAATTGGGGCCCCATAACTTACGCATTTGAAATCTGGGCTCTGTAAGGAATAATTTACACTTTTAAGATGATTAGTGCTTGTAGCCAGTAAGGAGGTATCTGTTTACAGCATGAGGTCTTAGAATTATCATATGTAAGTATGCAATTTAAAAACAAAACCTACATTGTAACAGCAGCAAAGAATCCTGTGGCACCTTATAGACTAACAGACGTTTTGCAGCATGAGCTTTCGTGGGTGAATACCCACTTCTTCGTATTCACCCACGAAAGCTCATGCTCCAAAATGTCTGTTAGTCTATAAGGTGCCACAGGATTCTTTGCTGCTTCTACAGAACCAGACTAACACGGCTCCCCCTCTGATACATTGTAACAATTAACCAAGGGTCATTATGGATTTTCCACCGCTGAGCATTTTAAAACCAGGATTGGGTGTTTTTCTAACAGATATGGCCTAGGAATTATTTGGGGGAAGCTGTAGGGCCTGTATTATACAGGAGGTCAGACTAGATGATCACAATGGTCCCTTTAAGCCGTGGAATATATGAATCTCAGAGACATGGGGACAGATTCTGGCTTCCGCTCTGGCAATACAAAACAGCTGGAACACCGGAGAATTCAGTACTCTAAGGGTTTTCTCTGCATTATTGCAGGAAATAGAGGCACCATAGTAATTAACACCTATGCCATCTCTTCCTAGTCTCCAGCTTAGGATGTGTCTGGAGGAATGGGTCATAGTCAGTGCATTTCTATGCCTCCTTGATCCCCAAGTGCTGCAATAACCTTTAGGGGCTTTTGGCAGCCAGCCGGAAATACTGTTTTGTTTTTTTGGCACCGGCTGTGTCCCAATTGACCCCAGGATTAGTGGGGCATAAAGATGGCTTAACACCTTTGCTTTACCATTCCTGCACAGCTTGGAAGCAGTCAAGGCTCTAGCTCACCATGTGGATTCACTATACTAGTTCGATGTCTCAGTGATCAAAAACCAGGTTGTGCTTCATTAATCCATAAACTAGTTTAGCTAAATGTGGCAGATAATCTACTGATAACATTCTTCACTTTACTTACTTCAGAGCACTCTTTGCAAGATAATAGAAGAGAATGGCTAGAGCGGATCCCAAATGTGAGAGGTGGTTATAACATTTTGTTCTCGTTCATAGATGCTGGAAGTTCATTATCTTCTTGACGTTTTGACCGTGTAAAGTTGCAGTTGCATGTGGTATGCCTCTACTGGCTGAGGGCATGACATGCCATGGGTGGCATACCAGAGTCGAAAAATGCATGCCAAAAATGTTGGAATCCCTATTGCAAAAATATTACAATAATTCATATTGGTCCGCATGTTGACTTGTTGAAGGAGCATATTTTGTCTGACCATAACATTAATAGATTTGAAGGCAATATTATACATACGGAGCCCGCTGGTGAATATGTAATAGGTCCCCTTCTGTGCCTAATCAGCAAAGGATATGGCTCTAGAGTGCTTAGGTCTAGATTATAGCAGCTTGTGCTTTTAGCTCTGGAGGTCCCTGGTTCAATCCCCAGTGTACCAGCCAAGGTGGCAGCCATTACACATGCATACAGATAAGTAATAGTATATATACAGGGAAATCTATACTACTGGCTATCTCTATTAGATAACTTCGTTTAAAACAATCACATTGAAATATTCCCCAGGCTTCCAGTAAGATGATATTTGACCTCAGTTGAAGATCACTCACCACCAGACAAGCAATTTTTGATGGTCCTTTGGATGGTGATTTGAGAGATTTCACTGTATGCATACAAATATATAACCTCTGGGCACTGTTTTGAAAGTGTCCTTTGCATAGGGACAGGGAATTGGACTCCAGGAGCTCCACTAAGCAAGAGTTTGTCCAAAAGGAATGGAGGCTCCAGGAGACACAGATTGTAATTCTGCTTTGTTTCCCGGCAGGCACATTGACAGCTGAATAAAAAACACATGCTACAGCTAGAAGGACATTTGACTGTCTAAGGGGATCTAGTCCAGAGTATATATACACACACAGCAAACCATGCTCAAAGTACCTCAAAGGTTTGCAAAATCTGAAGGAAAGTCATAGGGTTAATGTGCATTCTTACCCTCTCCTGAACCATTTCCACAGAAAGGGAGGGGCTATACGTATTAGATCAAGCATTTGGAGCATTCTGTTTCATCTGATTCCACTTCTCATATAACTCATTGGAATATGTTATGTCCAGTAAATAATAAGATCTAGATTTCTGAGCTGGAACATGGGACACCGTAGACACAAATGCAGTGCAGTTTTAGTCTAAAAATGACCCTAAAATTTGCTTTGTGGGGTTCTGTGTTTCAGGGGCTTCAGATAAAATTTTCAGTTTATAAATGTAAAGGGGTATTTCCTAATTGTCATTCCTGTGAACTCAACCTGAAATCTGAAAGTCACTCTAGTTCTGACTCCTGCATTGTCACCAATAAAAATGCGTGGGGTACCTACTTGCCCTTAATTTCTGCTTAGTTTTACCTTCTGTGAGGAGGTAACTGAGGTCAGAATACAGTCTTGCAATTGAAACTTATTTAACAATTCCACTGATTATGTGGGTGCAAGAACAGCATCTGAGCCATTGTCCCATAGCTGTTTCAGCGCTGCAGTGCTAACAAGAGTAGAAGCTTATTTTTGTCACTAAAAGTATCAGGAATGACCTATTATGCTATAGGTCTGTTGTGTATGAAGGCATCATTTTCTAATTGTCTCTTTTCAGAGCAGGATTACACTACAGTACCAGTGTATGGAAGAAATTCATGTTTACAAATACATCCACAGAAGGAGATTGAAAAAAATTCAAAGGACTGCATCTGCTAGACATTAAGCTTTGTTACAGGGTGCATAGAGACATCAAAATTTGCACCTCTGCAGTGACACCTGCTTAGTGATGTACCATGACTGAACACTTTCTATTAAACACTTGAAGAGCTTTTAATTCCTTATGTGTGATAGACATAAGCAAAGCCTAAATTCACTTATATAAACAAACCACAGGGAACAGTTCCTTTATGGGATGATGAGAAAGCAGTCCTAATGAAGAGACCAGGAAGAATGGAGGAAATCCATTTTAAGGAAGAACTTGAAGAAACAGAATATTTTGATAGACAAGAAACTGGAAGCTATTCCATGCATGGCAGACAATATGAAAGAAGGAATAAAGCCAGGCCTGGGAAACTGAGATGAAGAGAGAAGTAAGGATGGAAAATTGGGAATGGAAAAGGGAGATTGAAAGGAAATGAGGGCATGCAAGGAGAAGAGCTATGCCTGACAAAAAGCCAATGAAGAGATTCAACGAAGCTGATGTTGTAGCTGGAGTGAAGAGGAAGAAGGTCAAATTACAATAATCAAAGTGAGAGATAACTGTGGCATTTGAGTGCAATAGTTGTCCTATTTGCAAAAACATTTGAATCTAACATGTCTACAAGTCTATAATACTTGTCATATGGAAACTATTGCAATGGAACCTGTTCCCCAACAGGCAATCCCCAGCTTAAGTGACCATCTGCAATATACTCATGCAGTTTGCCCTTCATTTAAAGAAGACCCATAGTAAGCAACTGATATTTGCAGGTCAATTGAATAGCAGTTTCATGGGCTTATACATGAGCTTCACTATGCCTTACTGAGAAAAAAAATGTTTTACCAAAAAATAAATAAATAAACCAACAACAAAAAAACATAACACATGGGCTTGATTCACCCAGGTTATTCCAGTTTTAAGCTACTTGAAATTCATTGAATAGAATAAATCAGACCCACAGTATGCATATAGGCCTTGATCCAGCAAAGCACCTAAGCACATGGTTAATTTTAAGCACAAAAATAATCCCATTGACGTTAATAGGTCAACTCACATGCTTAAAGATAAATGTGTTTAAATGCTCTGCTGGATTTGGGCCATATCCATATTTTCCTTTTCTTTTTCACTACTAAATTTTCTGTATGCTCCAGATTATTATCTATATTTCCAGCAGTGATTAACTTGAACCCAGGGAAATGGAATTTATCATGCTTTTTATCTGTTGCAGGAATTAAACAATAAGCAATCATGTATTTCTTTCCAAGGGGTTGTCATTCTGATATCAACATTAAACTGTCTGAAGTAATAGTTACACAAATGAAAATGAATTTAAGATTATAAATATCAGTTATCAAGGCTCCAAGATTCGTATTGGAAATCTCTAAACATAAGCAATAAACAATGCTCTTTTATGTATTGGAAATTAAATACACTAGGAAATATTTCCGTTTTCTTAATGTACACTGATTGAGTTAAAAGTGGAAATACTGCAAAAACGTATTCACAAACTTTTGATCAAATACAGATCCACAAATTTGCTCAGATAGCATTGGTGACCTTTTTTCATTCATTTTATGCAAACTGTACAATGTCACCACAATTCAGGCTTCAAAGGGTTTAATTCTATCGTTTTCAGTACTGCTACATGTCATTTGCACTGGTATCAGTGACAGCAGAATCAGATGCTATGTGACTTACATGGCCAATCAGGCAACAAAAAGTCATAGTGCATGAACAAAAATAGGTCAACTAGAACAGGGGTCCCCAACCCCCGGTCCGCGGCCCGGTACCGGTCCGCGGCCTGTTAGAAACTGGGCCGCGAACCGACCCAGTGGACCTCCCGCAGGCGTGCCTGCGGGAGGTCTACCCGAGCCGCGGGACGAGCGCTCCCTCCGCAGTCATGCCTGCGGGAGGTCCGCTGCTCCCGGGGCTCCGGTAGCCCTCCCGCAGGCATGACTGCGGACGGTTCGCTGGTCGCGCGGCTCAGCTGGACCGCCCGCAGGCACGCCTGCGGGAGGTCCACCGGCTCCGGTTGAGCTGCCGCAGCCGTGCCTGCGGGCGGTCCAGCTGAGCCGCGCGACCAGCGAACCGTCCGCAGTCATGCCTGCGGCAGCTCAACCGGAGCCGGTGGACCTCCCGCAGGCACGCCTGCGGGCGGTCCGGCTGAGCCGCGGGACGAGCGCTCCCGACCGTCCCTGGTCCTCAAAAGGTTGCGGACCCCTGAACTAGAACACAAAACAGTTCACCAGCAGGCTGAAATATACTGGCATGAAGGTGGTTGATTGGAAGTCAAGTGGATTTGGGTGTGTAACTCCCATTTTGCATTTGAAAATCTCCTCAAAGTGTTAAGTTAATTAGTTACCTAATAAAAATTCACATAATTTGTTAACAGAAAAAAAACAAAATGTTCATCCATGTCTAATTGCCAGTATCAGACATTCCTTGGCTATAAGTGAATGGCTTCTGTGAACATTTAGGTTATATAGTTGGGAACCCCAATGTGCACAGCTGCAACACTCACATTATAGAAACTCTTTTCAGCATTCTTTTGTCAAAAGTAGGCTGACCATATTTTCTTATGCTGAATAAGGGACACCTGGTAAAATTACTCGTATTCAAGCGAGTTCAACAGCAATCAATTGTACAAACACTCAAATTAACATCAAGTTGACTGAGCCCCTGTTAAAAAGAAATACTGCGTAGTTGGATTCTTTTAATTTACCTTCTTATCTTTAAGGCTTTAGGGTTCACACAGGTAAGGGTGACACACATACCCTAACCTCCCCCCCCCAGACACACACACGGGGAGGGATGACACACACACTCCTATACACCTCTCTCACACGGGGGTGAGGGGGTGATCGACTGACCCACCTTCCATGCGTGCCTGAGCCCCGGGACGTACCCGCCTCTCCTGGTGCCTGGCACTGCAGCTTGCTGAGGCAACACGTGGTGGAGGCATGTAGGGTCACATGCCCCCTGCCCAGCTTTCTGCCAGGGTTCACACCAGAATGTGGCCAGCAGCAGCCTTCTGGCACTGTGCAGAAGGGACCGGAGCTGCTTCCAGATGCAGGGGAGTGGTGGTGTGGGGGTGGGGGGATGACCTGTGTTTTTGCAGAGATCATCTCTTTCCCACTCCCACCCCCCGCCATTCCTGTGTGGCTGGAAGCAGCTTGTCCGTTCCTGCCAGCACCACATCAAAAGGCAGCTAACACTTCTACTCTGCTGCTGGCCACAGGCATAATCCAGCCACCTCCTCTCTCCCGGCTACAGTGTGGGCAGGAAGGGGATGCATTGTGCACCAGGGCCCAGGGACCCTGACTGCTGGAGCTCCAGCAAACCGGCCAGAGAGGTGGCTCAGCAGAGGAGGGAGCCTAGTGGACAGAACAGACCATGCTCCCTGAAAGCAGGACCTGGGGTGAGGGGGGGGTGAAGAGGGTGCTAAGCCGCTGCCCCAGGGGCTGCTGTGCAGTCTGCAGGTTCGGGGCATGAACAGGCTACAAATCCCTTCCTCCCCATGCCACTCCAGAGCTTAGCTGAGGAGCAGAGAGGCTTCACCATGCCAGTGCTGTGCAGGGCTTTGGCACATGCAGGGTTCGGCGCCTCCTGGTTAGAGCCCCAGGCCGGAGGGTCTTGGGCTTTCCTGGGCACCAGCCCAGGCAGAGGCAGTGGGGGAAGGAAGGAGCCTGCCGGCCAGGCTGTTGGTCAGCTGAGCGCTCTGACACGGGGCTGGTTCTCTGCACTGCGCTGGGAGGAAATGGAGGAGCAGCGGGAATGGGAAGGGCGAAGGGGCTAAAGCATGGAGAGGACAGTGAGCGGGGGAGCATGTAAAAAGCCAATGGGTGGGCAGCAGAGGTGACACATAACTGGCCGCCGCCTAGCTCCTGTCTGCACTCACCAACCACTGCAGCTCACGGCATACAGCCAGTGCCAACCGGAAACAGGATGGGAGGGGACCCTGCTGGCTGAGAGCTGACATGCAGGATGGGGGCTGAGCTGACAGACCAACAGGTGGAGCTTTCAGTTTTCTGATGAAATAAAAACCCTTTCTGACCAACTGTAATGTGGGGCCTGTAAGGTGAGGCTGAAGGGTAGAAGACAGGACAATGTGGAGGAACAGTATTGTTGGAGAGTATTGGACTGAGGAGGCAAAGAGGAAAGACATGGGTCAGAGGAACAGAATTATCTCACGGGCTTGGCTACACTTGCAAATTTGCAGCGCTGCAGCAGGGTGTGAAAACACACCTTCTCCAGCGCTGCAAATTGTGGCGCTGCAAAGCATCAGTGTGGTCAAAGCCAGCGCTGTACGTTATTCCCCACAGGGAGGTGGAGTAGGGACAGCGCTGGGAGAGCTCTCTCCCAGCGCTGGCGCTTTGACTACACTTAGCGCTTCAAAGCACTGCTGCGGCAGCGCTTTGAAGTGCAAGTGTAGCCATAGATGGATGTACCTTCCCTCACACTGCTCAAATTCCTTGACATCTTTTCTATCGGTAATACAAGGAAATGAACTGAACTAGATCCACGGTTGGGGTAAATCAGCATATTGATTTAAATGGAGCTACCTCAAATTACAGTGAAGCAGTGAAGGATCTGGTCCTTTAAGTTTGAAAAACAGCTAAATTTATCTTTAGTGGGGGAAAAAAAATTCAGGTTATAAAATGTATTGGAATTTAAGCTTTGGAAACCAGTACTTTTCCTTCTGACTGCAATGCAGAATGTTTCTGCGTATCCTAATTTCCCCTTCTTCTTTTCAGGTGAATGAAAGCCTTCGTGGCAGAGGGAAACTTTCCTTTTATTAAATTATTTAATTTCCTTTAATATTCATCTCTGTTCGGGGCTCTCCAGCATTCTGAAGGAAATGTACTTGGATGTAAATTATATAAAATACCCTTTGTATGCTATTATTATTTTTCTTCACCAAAAAAGGAAGGAACTAGAGTTGTAGGAGGCAGCCTTAATAAAACCTGGGGAAATTAACTAGTCTTCAAAAAAGCAGCTCACATGAATCCCCGCAATTCAAAATCAACAGGTTTGTCCATAAGTCCAAATCTTCCTGTACACTTTGGGGCCTTATCTACAGCCTAGAGATGTCAATGAGAGTCATGTCTTTGGATATAATTAATTGTAACGTAACAGTATAATTCCATAGGACCCTTAGAATATTTCATGTTGCACTGAGCAGTATCCTTTTTGCATATCTGACTCATTTCATAAGCAAAATGGAGGAGACTAAAAGGACCATATGGTGAAGATGAGCATAATGGAACCAAATGTGGAAAAAATTATTTTTTAGGTGTGGGGGAATATTATTTCACTAAAGAGAGCATATTTTAAGATGTATGAAGTAGTAACTTGTCCTGTTCACTTATCCAGACAGGACTATAAATAAAAGCTGCACCTGTTTATACTGCACAGCACCACCTCACAGTGTTCAGCGATTCACTAGCTCTCCCCATCTGGAACAGAATACAATACACCAGCGGACAGTATATCTATTCCTCTTTAACAAATAATTGCTTGAATAGATGTTATAAAAATGTGACGTTCATAAAAAATGTTATCATCTCATGTGGAATGTCCTCTTCAATCTAATTATTGGTTAAGCCTCATCACTCTCCGTCAAAGAAATTACAGTGAAGCAAATTCCTATTCAATGAGGCTTTTAAAAATAATTTTAAAAGGGAGGCATTTTCAGGTAAGTGTTTTTATGATTTTTGTTTGTCTGAATCCCTATTACTTAATTTGGCTTAAAAAACATTTTTTCAGGCTGGGTGTGTCAGTGTATGACATGGAGTATTTTTGTCTTTGGTTAGATAGTCTCTGAATCTCACTTACATTTTCCACCAGCAGATGCATTTATAGTGGTGATAGAGGGAGCTCAAATGAATTAGAGGTTTGGTTTGGATTAGACCTGAAAAATTCAGATGCTTATCCAACTTCCCTCCTCCTTTTCCAGGACCACCTTTCTATAACTCTTCTCCCAAAACAGATTATTGTCCCTCCCTTTGACCTCATCCTTCCCCAGAGCCTAAACTTCACCTTCAGCGAGCCTCTCCCATCTCTTGGAGCCAACTGTGTCCTCCAGAAAGACCCTGCCCTCCAGTAGGCTCGTGACTTTCACATCATTTTTTATCTTGGGTGCAGCAGATCTACTATTTCTCTACTTGGTTTGGCCAGATGCTCTATTCAACTCTCACATTCTGAGTTTCCCTGAGTCACAGGCATGCTTTATCATGTGCCAGATTGAAGTTTTACAGCCAGGTTAACTCAGCATGGGGTTTATTGGGGTTTGGGACAGGGAGTTAGAGGTTGGGGTGAATGAGGAGACACTTCTATAACAGCCAGACCTATGGTTTGAGTTCGCTTTGGGGAAGTTATTGAGGTTCATCCTGGATTGCCCGGCTACACTGCAAAGTTCCTTGGGACTGGATAAACATTCTGCCCAAAGCCATTTCCTGGACATCAAAAAACTGATTGGAAGTCTCTTAAAAATCTTAACTGACCTAGGGCCAAATTCTGCCACTGTTGTTCACACTGAGTAGAACCTTACTTCACAAACAGTCCCTCTGAAGTAAGGGGCTCTGGGCACAGTAAGATACTACCCAGTATAAGTGAGGATGGCAGAATCTGGCCCATAGAGTACACATTTTTCTACACAAGTGTAACAGACATGAAATTTTCTTGTCAGACTAAATGTTCAATATAGTCTTTTAAAATTCTGTATTTCTAATACCCTCTCCACAAAATTAGGACCATGTGCTGTTGCTTTCCTCATTTTAAGCAGTGCCTCACTGCAAATAGAGCTAGTTGGAAATTTTCTGGTGGAATATTTGTCAAAAAAAGTCAATTAACTGAAAGCAAAATATTTTGTGGAGATTTTTCAATTTAAATGAAATTTTGTTTTTGGGAAAAAATTGAAACAAAGCATTTTGATAAGGTTGGATTCAGGGGGCCTGGGGCAAAGCAATTTTGGGGGCCCCTTCCATAAAAAAAGTTGCAATACTATAGAATACCGTGTTCTCGTGGGGGCCCCTGTGGGGCCCAGGGAAAATTGCCCCACTTGCCCCCCGCCCCCAGGTGGCCCTGGGAAAAATAAACATTTAAAAACCTTCACATCTCGGCACAAACCCAGTTTTGAGAAAATTTCTTTTCAAGTCACCTTTACAAGGTATCACTGGTTCTCAGCATCAGCTAGTGCTAAAAGGCACTAAAGCTCATCAAAAAGGTTGGACAAATATTTTCCGTCAAAACTTTTTTTGGATCGAAATCTAGGGGTTTTTAAAAAGCAGAAAAAATCACGGACAATGTCTGCTTTCCTTCAAAATGTGTTGTGGTATTTTTAATTGAAAAGCTGAAATAAGTCTGCCAAAACCTGAACATGGTTTGCGGTTTCAGAAGTGTGTGGCCAAATATTTGCTGCTTGCTGTGTTTGATTGTTTAAAGAAAAAAAGTCTGCTTAAAAAAAATCCAAAACTTTTGAATTTTAATGGAGTTAGATGGCTGCCTCCTTGATCTTCTCCGGCAACAGCACACACAACAACAGACAGACAAAGACTTTCCTCCCTCCCAGATTTGAAAGTATCGTGTCTCCTTATTGGTCCTGTTGGTCAGGTGTCAGCTAGGTTATGTGAGCTTCTTAACCCTTCTTAACCCTTTACAGGCAAAAGAGGAATTCACCCTTAACTGTATGTTTATGACACACTCTAAAAGCTTATCAGATGTCACTGCTCAATCTGATGGGGGCCCTAGTAAGCCAAAGTTCTTCCAGCCCTTCTGGAAGGGTTGCGTCTTTGGTCAGAAGGACTTGTCTGCTTGCTGAATCAAAAGAAGGCCCTGAGTCAGTTTAAATGTAGACTTTTTATGCCAAACATCCTTTCTTAGTAGTTTGAACCGGTTTATGCAAGCATCCCCAGGCATGGTACCTCTCTGGAGGCCTTTACAACCTGAGTGATTCACCTTAAATCACCATCCACTGCTTTTAGTTCCTGAAGGAGCTGGGGTATCATTCCCCCTCTCTCCTCCACTGCCCCAAGTTGAATACAGTCCCTGGCCCACAGTGATACATAAACCATTCATAAGGTTAATACAGTATGTATCCCCAGAGATATTGCACGAGGTTGCAATATATGTCATAACAACCTAGTATGATATTAGTCTCTTTTGTAGCTGCATCATATTGTTGACACATTCACTTTGTGATTCACTATAATCCCCAGATCCTTTCCAGCAGTATTATTGCCTAGCTAGTTATTCCTCATTATGTAGTTATGCATTTGATTTTTCATTCCTAAGTGTAGTACTTTGCACTTGTTTTTATTGGATTTCATCTGCTGATTTCAGACCAATCCTCCAATTTATCAAGGGCATTTCAAATTCTAATCCTGTCCTCTAAAGTGCTTTCAACCCCTCCCAGCCTGGTGTCATCTGCAAATTGCATAAGTGAACTTTCGACTCCATTATCCAATTGATTTATGAAAATATTGAATAGTACTGGACCCCTGTGGGACCTGCTGGACACATTTCCCCAGTTTGAAAGTGTATCATTGATAACCATTCCTTGATTACTGTCCTTCAACCAGTTTTTCACCCACTATTTCACCTACCTGCACATGACTGAGCCATAGAAGGCAGGCCAAGCACATACTTGGTTAAAATAATGTAGAAATATCTTGTGGTTAATCTGAAGAGCAGAAATACACTATTTTTCTTCTTTGCCCAAGGAGCGACTCAGTGATAGGTCAGAAGGAGGAATGTGCTCATGCCATCCAGCAAAAGTAACAGTTTCAGCCAGATATCTAGGCACTGGGACAGAGGCTGGGTGAGAAGCTGAGGGTTAAGGTAAGCAAGCCATATTTAGCAGGTGCCCCCTATGAGACTGAACTCAGGGCAGTGGGCCATTCCGGCTAGGCATAAGGAGCCTACAGAAGCCTGTGCGGTTACAACTAAAGCTGGGTGATTTTTTTGTTCAATCAAAACAACATTTAAGAAAAAAATGTGCAGAAAAATGTTGTTACATTCAAGTTTTGTTTTCCACTTAAATTAAAGTCTTTAAAAATGGTTTTCATTGAGCTTTTCCTCTCTTGGGCTTTCCTTCTCCTCGCCTCCTTTTCCCTCTCAGGGCCGGGGAGAGAAAAAGATAAAGAGGGAGAAAAAGGAGGCAGGGTAGAGGGGTAACAACAAATTGGAAACCTTGGGGCTTTTTTGGTTCTTGTTTCACCAAGAAGCAGAAAAACAAAAACAAACAAACAAATAAAAACCCTGCTAAGCATTTCAAATGAAATGAGAATTTTTTAGCATCTCTGACCCATCCTGCTCCTTGTCCATTGACCACCCCCCCAAAACCACCTCAATCCAATCCCCCCTTCCCTGTCCCCTGACCAGTCCCCCAGAACCTCTGCCCCATCCAACCCCTCCCGCCCGTCCCCTGACTGTCCCCGGGACTCCCTGTCCCTTATCTAACCCCCCTGGTCCTGGCCACTTACCCCCACCTCCCAGAGCCTCAGCGTGTGCGTTGAGAAGCAGCCCTGAACAGCGCTGCAGCCGCCTGGCTCGGAGGGGGGGGCTGAGCTCCTCCCCGCTCAGAGCCGCGTGGTAAGGGGAGGAGCTTCTCGGCAGCCCCGACCCCTTACTATGCGGCTCTGAGCGGGGCAGAGCTCAGGCCTCCCCACCCCCCCCCCGGAGCCACGCGGCTGCAGCGCTGTTCAGGACGTGCTGAGGTGCCGGGGGGGGATGGTGGGGGCGAGCCTCAGCCATTCTCATGGGGGCCCCTGTGGGGCCCGGGGCCTGGAGCAAATTGCCTCACTTGGCCCCCCTCTCTGGGCGGCCCTGGGTTGACTGATGGGTTCAGTTTTGACATTTCTGGAATGGGACATTTCAACCTTTTGTTTCTAAATGATTTTAGTTTTATAATGTCTCTTATTTTGTGGTATAGACCTGTCATAAGAGGAATGAAATGTTTCCACTAACCTATCTAAACTTTTGTTTTGAATTTCACCTCATGGGAGCATTTTGAAATTTTAGGCTTTGTTCCATCTCAAAAGAGAAAAATTATGAAATCGTGGAATTTCATATGAAATGGAAACTCCAGTTCCTGCCCAGTTCTATCTGCTAGAAATTCCATTTCTACTCACTTAGCCACAATTCAAGAAAACATCCTTGCTCAAGAATTCTACTCTCTCTGTGACTGTGTCTTTTGGGACAGATTTCCAGAGCTGAGGATAGTAGATTAAGGACACAACTTCCATTAACAATAATGGGAGTTGGGGAGCTAAATATTTATTAACCACTGAGTGTCTTAAATAAGTAGCCCAATCTATAAATTATGTATTAACCATATAGATTACTAAAGGATCCCCAGTTATCATTTTGAGGGTTGACAGGTTCTTGTCCCAAGATCAGGCTCATTTTAATTCAAATTATTATATAGTTTGGAACCCTGATGTGCACAGCAGCAACACTCACATTATAGGAACTCTTCTATATTTACAAATAGTTTACTAATACATTGAGCACAGTCACAAATCCTCCAACTCAGTAAGGTAGATAAATGTACTACAGAATGTACATCTGCACATTCATATAATCACATAATGCCTGATAGAACAACCTGAAATGTTATCCACCATCTTCTTCATGACCATCACCTTCTCCCTCATCACCAGTGGCCATCATTTGGGCACTTGCAAGGATTATATCTCCTTCTATTGCCCCTAGGCTGAGATGTGACTTTTGTAATATGTTACGCTAACGGCACTATGTTTGATGCATATTCAGTAGGGGCATTTCCCCCTTTCTTTATTTGTATTTCCTCACCTTACTAATGTTGGAGTGTCCTTCTCCTTTAGGTTAGTATATCAATGATCTCAACATATTATCATATACGTCAATTTGTTACCATGGCTCTCTTATGGTTAGGTTCCTGCAGATGTAGCTCATGTACCTGTTATTTATGTCAATTTGTTGCCAGAACACTCTTGTGGCTGGATCATGTTCCTGTGGTCAGAAATTCCCCTTAAAACACTCTCTTTTCAGCTCCCCAATACTTGGAGCTTTCTGTTGGGTCGTTTATCTGTTCAAAGTTCATAGGCCTCAAACCTTATGCTAACTTCCTGAAGCTAATGTCTTACAGAATACAGGCCTGTATGTTTGTTTCATTACTGCTGAATATAATGCAAAGCAGTGAATATAATCAAGGTAAACTATCCCACTGGGCTACAAGTATGAGTTGTATTTGGATTTTAAAAGGCAAAATAAATGATTTTTTTATTCAGAATAATTTACTATTAAAACACATGACATTTTACTATGCGGATATTTCTTATATAGTTATTGATCTCAACAAATGTTCATAATGGGCAACTGGTTAGCACAGAAACTTAAAAGTTGTAGAGTTATATTTAATAGGATACATATGGTAGGCTAATTACATTCCAAATGTTTATTGAAAACATACTGTATATGGAGTTTTAACAACTCTGTTGAAGAACTGTATCTGTTTACGCTCAACCTTTTTTTTTTTAAGTCGTCTATTGGAATTTCATATACCGCTATTGCCAAACTGTATATTAGACACTCAGGGTGTGACTGAGTCAACCCTCTTAGTCTTTGCAGATGTAGAGCACTGCTCATTGTCATTTGACAAGGATTGCAAAAGTGGAAGAGACAACTCCAGAGAGACAAGAATTCTTAACTTAAGCAGGGAGAATTTGCAGCAATGAGTCAAATAATCTTTGCACTAAGCTAGCTATGCTATTTGAAATAGGCAAGTATCTCTCATTAATGCAAAAGAAATCAACAGAAGTTTTTCATCTACACTGAAAAGATAATATACTAATAATGGGTCAATGTCAAAGAGTTTGAAAGTTTGGTTTGGGTAAGCATCCAAAAATGCTGATGCTTATCTGAAATTCATATGAGTTTCTGTATTCATCAAATTATATTGATGAAACAAACAAAGGGCACAATAATTGTTAATTTTTTACCAGCGTACATCATGCCCTGAAAGAGAACAGACCATGTATGTTCAGTACTTGTATTGGAAGCACAATTCTTGCACTTCTACTTCTTCAAAGTGGCACCATAAAGTATCTGACCAATAGTGTTTTACATCACTTCTCCCATAATTTCCTTCAACTGCCCCTCTTTTTTTTTTTTTTTTTTAAGATTCCTCACCTGATATTCAGCCTCAGGATAAGATGAGGGGGACCATATATTCCCTACCTCCAAGCACCTTCCTATCCCACAACAAAAAGCTGTCTGCTTACCTCATCCTAAAAAGAAATATTTTCTCTGGCGAAGTTTTCCTAGTGGTAAGGGGACATGGCCTTCAATATAGAAGAAGTAGCAGTGGGAATCATTGACCTTTTTGTGAAAATATTTTATTATACAGAGCTGGGCTTCTTCAAAAACAGTAAAATACAGAAATTCCATAATAAGTTCCCAGCTCAAACCTGGCTGGTTGATACTGCGACTCATTTATTGGTTCACCAGACCTTCATGTTATTTGGCACATTATAGGCCAGAGTGAATACAAGTGCAATATTATATAGGTATGATTAATCTACAGTATGCCATTTATTTTAACTGGTACTTTATGATTGTAAGAGTGTAAACACAGTCAAAATGAGAAGATATTTCAAATGAAGAAAAGTAATCACCTGACATGTTCTTGATCATTCACTGATGCAAACAAAGGAGATTAAATACACTGGCAAAGGAGGGAGAAAATAAGAATTAAACATTCTATACAAAAAGATCTGGGGCCAAAGTGTGTCCTTGGATTCTCACAGATTATTATTCCCATTGCTTTGTTTTCAGTTACTAATAAACCCAGTCTGATTTACTATGGAAAGAAAAAATCGGTCACCTCTTGTACAGTATCTTCAACAAAATCTCCTTGTTTGCAAAATAACAAGGAGACCCTGTTACTTTGTTTCAGAACCTTTTATAAGTTTGTCCAAAAGAAACATTCAGGCAAAAATGTCCAGGGCCTGGAAAATAATTATCTTTTCCTGAATCAATGAACATGTTCAACATCAGGAGAGAAAACCTATTAAACTCTTCAAGAAACTGGAGAGTTCATTGAAGTTGGTTGTTTGGAGAAGAGGGGGTTCTGTTATGTGTTCTCAGTTTCCATTAATATTAAAGGAGGATCTAGTGGCTCCTTTTTTACGAGGACGTAGCTAAGGGAGGTTTTGTCTAGATAGGAATTGATGTTTACTCTGGGTTGGCACCAAGCCGTGAGACCTATAAAGAGATTTATGGCACTCCTGGAACTTTTACATTAGCAGGTTTGATATATCTATTTACTCTCAGCTTGTTTGGTGGAAGTTTTGGGGATTCAGCTTCTAACCTGATCATTTTCAAGGGTTGAGCAAGCAGGCAGCATGTTTGTAACCCCCTGAATTTAGCTTATCTAGGGAAAGAACTCCATTTTCTGGTTGGCTTAGTGTACCAAGAAGGTTTGATGAAAGAGAAATACATTTAAGTGGGAAGAAGGGGGAGTTAATTTTCTGTGATTCCACAGATTTGATCTGTCTCACAGTATGGCTATTCTTTGTTCTTACTTTGCACTTGTTTTAAACTGATAAAAATAACAAAATTAACTGGAAAGTACAAAGGTCCAGATTGTACTCATGGCCTTTTAACAGCAGATGTGAAAGTTCCTCTGTCCATGAAGGGCAGTTGTTGATACCTAAACTTAGGTATCTTCTTTCTGTTGTAAAATAACCACAGACATGCATGCATGTATGTGTCTGTGGTTTTGGAAGAGGATGGGGTGACCCACTTGTCCAACTTTCAGAACCACATGGAAAAAGATGGCTCAGCCTTTTTCTGAAAAGAAGGCCATGTGAGGTGAGAAGGAGGATATTAAATCTGGACTTTTTCATAGCTAAAGAAAGCTGGATCAGTGCTTGAGAGCAGCAGTCAAAAACAATCCAGCTGAAGATTTGAACACGGTTGTTTACTGGAGTTCTGAGAGTGTTGTGCCACATCTGAGTTATAGGCTGCATTTTGGCTGCCTAATATAACTGTGTAAGAATGTAGATACTCATAAATAAATTAGAGTTGAACTTTGTACTGTTCCTATGTCAGTTTATTTGTCCCTCAGCAAGAAAATAGCTTGCACCTGGAATCCAAACCTTGTAACACAGAGAAAAGTTAGAACAACACACAGCCATTACAAATCACAACACAGTTGCTGTGCAAGCGTTTCACCATGTACCTTGCCATTATTATTATTGTTTTGTTAATATATATGTAGAATGTGGACTATTATAAATGAAAGTTTAGAACTTGCCCCATTCAATTTGCCTAGGAAGGTAATTTAAGAAGATGAAGCACAATATAGGCAAATGAAAAAGTATATTGCGCTTAAAAAGGTGTTTTTTTTAAAAATGTAGTAAAGGTTATAAACAATGTTTGGAATTGTGACACAGAAAATAGGAGGGATTGTTAAAGTTTGGCATTCAAAGCATTAAAGAATCCTTATGCTGCTGAAGCATCAACTCCTCAACTTGCTTGAGGTCAACACAGATCTCATTGAGGTCAGACTGATTAGTTACTGACCTCCAGGAACGATCAAACCAGCTGGAAAACAGATGCGCTCTAAACAGCTGATGGGTAGAGAATAAATTAGACAAATGCTTTGGTAGCAGATGACAGAGAAAAAAACTTGATCATGTATCCTTTATTCTCCCCAGGCATTTTTGCATGAACTTTTTCCTAATTTTGAAAAAAAAAACCTGGGCTTTTCAAGGCAGATAAGCTCACAACAAAATAAAATAGGGGGTGAGAATGGGCAAAAGCAAAGCTATAGGGCTAAATTGTGTCTACGAGGAGAGGATGATGTATTACCCCAGCAGTTGCTCATGGAGTCATTATTCTGGTTTGTGCCATGCCCAGCACTGTGGGGTTCTGGTCCATGACTGGGGTACCAAGGTGCCACTACAATACAAACAATTATTATTATTATAGGGATTGCAATAACTCTTAGAGGCACCATTTAGAGATCAGGGCAACGTCGTGCTAGGCACTGTCTATGTATGTGACAAAGATATTCCCTGCTCCATTCTGTTAAGGGGTAGGCATTTACACTCCTAACTTCCATTGACTAAATGCCTTTGAAGACCTATGCCAAAGCCTCTTTTAGTGCAGAAAGACCATGACTGCTGCAAATCCATTTGTAAGGGTACAGAATGTTCTTCCACTGCATGAGTGAGGTGGGGCTGCCATCATGGTTCAACCCCTTTCTAGGAGGGTGGTGACATTGAGTGTAGCACTGGGTGACATTTTTTCATCCAAAACTGGTGTGTGCTGAAAAATGCAGATTTGGGTTGATTGAAATGTTTTGTCAGTTAATGTATTCACTGAATGGCTTCAGTGGGAAAAACAAAAACACTTCTGCCCCCCCCTCCCGATTTCTACATTTTTAAATTAAATGCATGGGGGTATTTTGTTTGAAATGATTTTTTGCTTTGAGATTTAATTCCATTTTTTTTAAGTTTACAAAAAGCTCAAGTGAAATAAAACAGATTGTCCTCAAACAAATTCTTTTCAACTCTGTGTTTACTGAAAAAAATCATAACATTTTCATTTTCACTAGACATCAAACTTTTTTTTTGTTTTTTTTTTTTGGCCACTGGTTTGCACAGCTTGAGTTGTGTGAGCCTGAACTATCATTGTACTCAGCAGTGCAGGGAGGTGGGAGGGGCTCCTGGCCTCTCTCTCCTTACCCAGTGCTCCTTCCTGGGGTAGTGAACAATCTGGCACTTAATTAGTTTGTCTCTGGAAATTTCCACTCCCTGTTATTTGCAAACAGTTGGCTGTTAAGCAAATACAGACGTTGATACATTGGGCCTTATTCTCCTGTCATTTCCTGTACTCCTGCTTTATGCTGTTGTTACTCCGTTGACTTCAGCGGTGGAACTCCTGATTTACACCAGTGTAAATGAGTCAATCTGTTGGCTCCACAGGCTCACACTGCTTGTTTCTTTTGTGAAGTGATACGTTTATAGACTGTCGTTTCTGTTGGCATCCAGCCCCAAAGAAATTAAACCGAGGGAGCATGGATGGAGGGACTGCATGAGTGCCATTGCTCTAAAGAGCAGAAACACCTGTTGGTATCAGTGGTAGACTGGTCAAAATCTGTGGTAGTCAGGAATGCTGCAGTTGTTCAGTTCTAAGCTCATCAGAAGATGCCAAAAGACAGATTTTAAAAAATGGCATAACTACAGTGAAATGAATGAAACAGAGATTGTGGAACTAAATCTGCATTTCACCGTTTCTAGATGTTGTTAATGCTTTTACCAAGCATTCTTCACAATTTTGTCACATACTTTGACACATACATATGTCATCTCTCGCATAAAAATGTCAGCATACAATATGTACATATGCACATGCCAAGGTTAAGGCATAACCTAAAGGCTGAAATAAATGTTAAAGCCTACTCCATTCCATTGTTTCTGAATCATAACATAGAATAAAATGTAACTGCTTAGCCTATTTTAGGTTGACATTTTTATGTCAGAGATGACATATGGCAATGTCACAATATGTCACAAAAATATAAAGTATGTTGGGTGTAAGTATTAAAAGGATCTGGCAATTGCTTCTCAAAACATAGAGCCTGGATATGAAAATGTGAAAAAACCTGTAATTATTTAGTTGTGATGGGGTGTACTCCCCACACCGGTTCTGTGAGGGCTGAATTAGGCCAGCCAGGCCCAATTAGCCAAGTAAGAAGCAAACAAGTGAGATATAGGCTGATAGGAGTGCCTTGATCATAGGAAGCTCACTGCTAGGCTAGTATAAACCCAGGACGCTGGCAGCAGCAAAGGCTGCTGGGAGGAAGTTTGAGGTCACCCTCTGTTTAGCAGAGAGGGAAGAAGAGAACCCAGAGAAAGACTAGGTGCCTAGAGGCCTGGCTCTGGCCCTGAGGGAATGGTGTATCCTGAAGAGAGTAGGGAGGAGAAGAGTAGTTAAAAACAGGGAACTAAAGCAGGAGGCAGTCTCCTAAAGCTTTGCATCAATGTATGCATTTGGAAAGAAGGGAGACATAGTTCACAGAAATGTCATTAACTATGGAGAAATTCATCTCAGCTGAGAAATGGATCTGGACATTGAAAGCAGCCTCCTAGGTTTAGCCAGCAGATGTCCTAACATTTGGGTTTAAAAGTGTTCATGCACTCAGCTCACGATCAGATCAGAGCCTTTGGGATGCTGAGTTTTCAGACTGTGTTTTCCAAGTGAGGGCTATTAGAAGTTTTACATCATGAAATACCACCCTGAGCTGGGCCTTGTTAAGATCTCATTGCCAGCCTCAGACCCTCCCTCTCTCCTTAAAGATGGTGTTCCATAAGCATTTCTCCATTACTGATCATTTATGTCTTTTTTTTATATCTTTCTCCAGGTTATTTTGTTTGTTTTTATTTTCAGTGTCATTTTTTTTTCTGTCCATCCCCAAGAGAGACTGCACATGTGGCTCCCCCCGACAGGGCACCCCGTTCTGCAGTCTGGGGTGTGCAGGGGTGAGGATGACACAGTCATAGCCTCCCCTTCTCCCTTTTCCTTTGGAGCACTGTGTGCTCCCAGGGGCACACCATGGAACTGGTCCCGGTGCTTCTCTGAGCACAAGGGTTGCAATTGCAACAGCTCCTTGTGTGTGTGTTTTTTTCATAGAGTCCAAGGCAAGCAAGGACTCTTGTGATTATCTAGTCTGACCTCCTGTATAACACAGGCCAGAGAACTTTCCCATAATAATTCCTAGAGCAGATCTTTTACAAAGAAACACATCCTCTTGATTTTAAAATGGACAGTGATGGAGAATCCACCACGACCCTGGGCAAAATTGTTTTATCTCACTGACAAAAATTGTTTGCTGTATTTCCACTCTGAATTTGTCTTAACCTTCATCATGGTGATCACTGAGATTTATGTTTCAGAGCTCAGAGCATCAGCCTCTACTGCCCGAGTTAAAGAGTTAAATTCCATAACTGGTAGATGCAGCAGACTCAGTCTCTGTAGGTCAGGCACAGAGGGGATGCATAACATACTCAGAACAGTGGGTTACACGTGCTAGGGTAGGGGGGCACCTGGCGTGTTTCCCCCACTCCCATGCACGTGCCTCAGGACCTATTGCAATTTGGCCCCCAGCGACAGCACTATCAAATTAAACAATGAAAAGAAGACCTGCACAGGGCAGCTAAGTTTCATGCTACACTGCACATATAGCAGCGATGATGCTGAGTCAGCATGCTTAAACAAACCCTGACCTCAACCCTTGGTTTAATATAGAAAGTGAGTGCTGTCTAAATGGGTCCCACAAGTGAGATGCTGTGAGCCGCAGCACTCTTAACAGTCAAACCTAAATTAAGTCACTTCAAAAAGAAAGGTTTCAGTGAATTAAATCTCTTGCCTTATTTGAACCCACTTCAGC
The DNA here is from genome assembly GCF_020497125.1 of Mauremys mutica. Taxonomy (NCBI): domain Eukaryota; kingdom Metazoa; phylum Chordata; order Testudines; family Geoemydidae; genus Mauremys; species Mauremys mutica. The sequence goes on from NC_059072.1 coordinate 22,528,445, forward strand.
TCTCCTCATGCAAACTTATTTACCTGTGTGTGTCCAAGGACAGATCTTGCATGACATTTGAGGCTCAATTTACAGAGACATAGCAAATTCTGTAGGCCAGGCTCTCTCCAGACTTTGTGTAGATGCACAAGGGCCATCTACTGCCTTGCATCCCCATGTCCCATGCAAGAGGTAGGCATAATGAGAGTCCTTGCACTAGGGTTGCCAGACGTCCGATTTTCAACTGGAACGCCCAGTTGAAAAGGGACCTTGGCAGCTCCGGTCAGAACCGCTGACCAGGCTGCTCAAAGTCCGGTTGGTGGTGCAGTGGGCCTAAGCCAGGCTTCCACCTACCCTGGCTCCACGTGGCTCCCAGAAGCAGACGGCATGTCCCTGCAGCCCCTAGGCGCAAGGGCGGCCAGGGAGGCTCTGTGCACTGCCCTTGCCCTGAGCACTGACTCCACAGTTTCCATTGGCCAAGAACCAAGGAGACAGACATGCTGGCCACTTCCAGGAGTTGCTGGAGGTAAGCACCATGCAGCCGGAGCCTGCACCCTGACCCCCCTCCTGCTCCCCAAACCCCATGCCCCAGGTTGGAACCCCTACCACACTCTAACTTCCTCCCAGAGCCCTCACCCCCTCCTGCACCTGATCCCCTGCCCCAGCCCTGAGCCCCCTCCTGCACCCTAGATCCCTCTTAGAGCCTGCACCTCCACACCCCATTCTGCACCCCATTCTGGCCCCACCCCAGAGCCTGCACCCCGTTCCGGACTCCAAACCCCTGCCCCAGCCTGGTGAAAGTGAGTGAGGGTGGGGGAGAGCAAGCGACAGAGGGAGGGGGATTAGAGTGAGTGGGGGTGGAGCCTCAGAGAAGGGGCAGGCCAGAAGTCAGGGCAAGGGAGTTCGGTTTTGTGTGATTAGGAAGTTGGCAACCCTACCTTGCACTCTCCTCCAAGTCTGGTATTTCTAGTCCCTATAGCATCTGCTAAAGGAGTGGGGGAGGGAGTGGGCCATAGCATGCTTCTCCCACATGCCCCCATCAGTGAGTGGCACTGCAGTCTATAAGGGTGGCACATCAGCTTCATTCCTGGACAGTTTTGGGGCTCTGCAAACTCCCAAGATGGAGCTGTGGCTATAGGCCAGAGTTTGGCTTGTAATTCTAATGAAATGGTCAGCAGGGAGTTAGTGTAAGCTAAAGAATCTACTCTACCCTACTAGTGATGGAATCCAAATCAGCTGTTTGCAACTCAGGAGCAGATTTTCAAAGGGATTTAGGTACCTAAAGATGAAGATAGGTGCCTAGTGGGATTTTCAAAAGCACTTAAGCAGTTTAGGCATCTAACTCCCAATGGGCTATCTAGCCCCATACATGTTTATTTTAAAAAGCATCTATCCATGGTTAATGATGCTTGTACAAAAATAAAAAAAAAACCCTAAAGGATCAACACTTACCGGTTGCTTCCAAAACTGACCCCATCTGTAAATATATTAGTCAATTATTTATTTTAATCAGCTCATCATAAAATAAGAGTGACTCCTGTCAAGCCAGCCATATTCCTCAACCCATCCCTTCAAATTAAACTCAGGAAGAGGAATGAGCTGTGAACATCAGAATAACGGAGACCTGCTGGACTCAAATGAATACCTCAAATAGTGATGCCATTTTGCTTCCCTTAGAAGTTCATTCTCCAGTGCTCAGTTACGCTAAAGAATTGAACATATTCCTGAAAACCTAGCCTGGATGTGAGAAATAATGTTCCTCTCTCTGCGGAAACATTCTGCTCAATCTAGATCTTATTTGGTTCTAGACTGTGTATGATCACCTGACCAGAATGGTGATGGTGACTGTGAAATGCTCAGGGAAATTAGAGAGACTACAAGAATAGAAAACCCAATAATAATGGGGGATAATAACTATCCCCATATTGACTGACAACATACTACCTCTGGACGGGATGCAGATATAAAATTTCAAGACACTCTTAATGACGGCTTCTTGGAACAGCTGTTCCTGGAACCCAGAAGAGGAGAGGCAATTCTTGATTTAGTCCTAAGTGGCACGCAGGATCTGGTCCAGGAAGTGAATATAATTGAACCGCTCAGTCATAGCGACCATAATGCAATTAAATTTAACATTCTTGTAGGGGGGAAAATACCAAAGAAACCCACCACAGTAGCATTTAACTTCAAAATGGGAAATACACAAAAATGAGGAGGCTAGTTAAACGGAAATTAAAAGGAATAGTCACAAGAATGAAATGTCTGTAAGCTGCATGGAAACTTTAACACCCCCCCCACCAATAATAGAGGCTTAAACTAAATGTATATCCAAAATAATAATAATAATGATAAAAAACAGTAAGAGGAGCAAAAAAAATGCCACCATGGCTAACCAGAGTAAAAGAGGCAGGTTGAGAGAAAGATATATATATTAAAAATTGGAAGTCAAATCCTATCAAGGGAAATGGAAAGGAGCATAAATTCTGGTAAGTCAAGTGTAAAAGTATAATTAGGCAGGCCAAAAAGAATTAAAAGAGCAACTAGCAAAAGATACAAAACACTAATAGCAAACATTTGTTCAAGTACATCAGAAGCAAGAAGCCTGCCAAACAATCACTGGAGCCACTGGACGATTGAAGTGCTAAAGAAGCACTCAAGGGAGACAAGGGTGTTGTGGAGAAGCTAAATTAATTCTTTGCATTGCTGAGAATGTGAGGGAGATGCCCACACATGAGCCATTCTTTTTAGGTGACAAATCTGAGAAATTGTCCCAAAGTGAGGTGTTGTGAGAGAAGGTTTTGGAACAAATTGATAAATTAAACAGTAATAAATCACCAGGACCAGACAGTATTATCCCAAGAGTTCTGAAGGAACTCAAATATGAAATTGCAGAACTACTAACTGTGGTATAAAGAATAAGAGTACTTGTGGCACCTTAGAGACTAACAAATTTATTTGAGCATAAGCTTTCATGGGCTAAAACCCACTTAATCGGATGCATGCAGTGGAAAATACAGTAGGAATATATATAGAGAGAGAGAGAGAGAGAGAGAGAGAGAGAGAGAGAGAGAGAGAGAGAGAGAGAACATGAAACAATGGGTGTTAGCATACACACTATAATGACAGTGATCAGTTAAGGTGAGTTAATGCCCTTACTCTACTTGTGCTACTGATGACCTCTTCATCATCTGGACCCATGGAAAAGAAGCAACACCCTATATTGGAAACCTACTGACCGCTATACTTAACTACATGCCTCCAGCTTTCATCCAGACCACACCACACGATCCATTGTCTACAGCCAAGCTTTAAGATACAATCGCATTTGCTCCAACCCCTCAGACAGAGACAAACACCTACAAGATCTCTATCAAGTGTTCTTACAACTACAATACCCACCTGCTGAAGAGAAGAAGCAGATTTACAGAGCCAGAAGAGTACCCAGAAGTCACTTATTACAGGACAGGCCCAACAAAGAAAGTAACAGAACACCACTAGCCGTCACATTCAGCCCCCAACTAAAACCTCTCCAGCGCATCATCAAGGATCTACAACCTATTCTGAAGGATGAGCCATCACTCTCACAGATCTTGGGAACCAGGCCAGTCCTTGCTTACAGACAGCCCCCAAACCTGAAGCAAATACTCACCAGCAACCACACACCACACAACAAAAACACTAACCCAGGAACCTATCCTTGCAACAAAGCCTGTTGCTAACTCTGTCCACATATCTATTCAGGGGACACTATCATAGGACTTAATCACATCAGCCACACTATCAGAGGCTCCTTCACCCGCACATCTATCAATGTGATATATGCCATCATGTGCCAGCAATGCCCCTTTGCCATGTACATTGGCCAAACCAGACAGGCTCTACGTAAAAGAATAAATGGACACAAGTCAGACATCAAGAATTATAACATTCAAAAACCAGTTGGAGAACAGTTCAACTGCCCTGGTCACTCGATTACAGACCTAAAAGTTGCAATATTACAACAAAAAAACTTCAAAAACAGACTCCAATGAGAGACTGTTGAATTGGAATTAATTTGCAAATTGGATACTAATAAATTAGGCTTGAATAAAGACTTGGAGTGGATGGGTCATTACACAAAGTAAAACTATTTCCCCATTTTTATTCCCTCACACACACAGTTCCTCACACCTTCTTGTCAACTGCTGGAAATGGGCCATTTTCATTACCACTACAAAACGTTTTTTTTTCTCTCCTGCTGGTAATAGCTCACCTTAACTGATCACTCTCCTTATAGTGTATATGGTAACACCCATTGTTTCATGCTCTCTCTCTCTCTCGCGCTCTCTCTCTCTCTATATATATATATCTTCCTACTGTATTTTCCACTACATGCATCCGATGAAGTGGGTTTTAGCCCACAAAAGCTTATGCTCAAATACATTAGTTAGTCTCTAAGGTGCCACAAGTACTCCTGTTCTTTTTGCGGATACAGACTAACACGGCTGCTACTCTGATAACTGTGGTATGTAATCTATCATTTATATCAGCCTCTGCACAAGATGACTGGAGGATAACTAATGTGACACCATTTTTTTAAAAAGGTGCCAAAGGTTATCCTGGCAATTTCTGGCTGGTAAATCTAACTTCAGTACTAGGTAAACTGGTTGAAACTGTAGTAAAGAACAGAATTATCAGACACATAGATGAAAACGATATGTTGGGGAAGAGTCAACAAGTTTTTATAAAGGGAAACCATTCCTCACCAATTTGTTAGAATTCTTTGAGAGGGGTCAACAAATATGTGGACTAGGCTGATCCAGTGGATATTGTGTACTTGGGCTTTCAGAAAGTTCCTGGAGGAAAGGTCCATCAATGCAGGGGTGGCTGCAGGCACCAGCATGACAAGTGCGTGCCTGGGATGGCAAGCCACGGGGGGCGCTCTGCCGGTCACCATGAGGGCGGCAGGCAGGTTGCCTTTGGTGGCATGGCTGCGGAGAGTCCGCTGGTCCCGTGGCTTCAGCGGACCTCCTGCAGGCGTGCCGCCAAATCCGCGGGACCGGGGACCTCCCACAGGCAAGCCCGCTGAAGGCAGCCTGCCTGCTGTGCTTGGGGCGGCAAAATATCTAGAGCCGCCCCTGCATCAATGGCTCTGAAGGCAGGACAGAAGCTGGGCTTTGAAGGCAGTGCAGCTGGGAGCTTCTTGCAGCCAGGGGAAGTACTCAGAGGTGGGTCTGATCTCCCTCCACCCTCCGCAGCTGTGCAGGGGAAGAGGAAGTGCTGTTCCTCCCCAGCCCAGCCAGGTCTAGCAGCTAGGAGACCCCAGCTGGAGGCATTCTCAGCAGCACAAGGGAGATTAGACCCACCTCTGGGAACCTTCCCCGACTGCAGGAAGCTCTGTGGCTGCTGCTTTCAGAGCACAGCTGTGGTGCTTCCTGTAGCCAGGGGAGGTACCGGGAGGTGGGTCTGATCTCCCCCCACTCCCAGGGCCATGCAGGGGAAGAGGAAGTCCTGTCGCTCCCCAGCCCGGCTGGGACTAGCCCCAGCGGGTGTGCTCCCAGCAGCACAGGAGGGAGATCAAACCCACCCCTGGGAACTTCCCCTGATAGGTTCTGAAGGCAGTGCAGAAGTGAGGGTGGCAATCATGTAATCCACCTAAACAGCTTTGGGACCCTCACCCAATGATCCCCACTGTTAAAACACCATGAAATTTCAGATGTAAACATCTGAAAACATTAAATCGACCAATTAAAAAACCCTCTGGCTGTGAAATTGGTCAAAATGCACCATGAAATTGGTAGGGCCTGGAAGCACTTTGACCTTGGGAGCTGAGCGTGATGACTTTCTGTTGCCAGGGAAGGGACTTTGGAGACAGACCAGAGATGAATCCAAGATGGATCCCAAGACCAACCAGTGGCAATGAGGGAGAGACCCGTAGGAAGTGACCCAGGGGACATGTATGAGGGTACCAGATCCTAGGCCACGTAGCAGACTACTGTTTTGAAGAGCCCTGGGTCAGAAACCGGTGAAGTAGGGTGGGCCTGGGTTCTGGGTTCCCCTACCCCATCCCCATGCTGTAGCTGCTAGGCAAGGCAACCTTGGACTTTTGCCACTGAATGACACTATCCTGAACTGTAGCCGCAAGGCAAAGTGGCCTTGGTCTCTTGCTGTTGGACAACATATGTGCCTGACAACCCCCCACAAGCAATGAAAAGGTTAATGTGGGCATGAGAGGCTAATTATGCTACATGGCTGCACCTGAGGAGATGGGCTAGTTTTAATTAAAGATGGAGTCCAGCTGGGGAAGGAAGGGAAGCAGATTAGATTTGCCAGTCATAGATTTGGAATGCGAGTCTGCTATACAATTCAGTACAGAAGAAGAAGAAGAAGAAGAAGGGGGCTGCAGGGAGACTCTGCAATCACTCTCTAGGACTAGAGATGCTGACAGGGGAGTTAGCCCTGGAACCTTCTCCTGAGTAGCAAAGTCTGGTAAGAGGCCAGCAGAGACACAGAGCAGCCATCAGATGGGGGCAAGTTCCAGTAGTGAGCCCTGATAATAGGGCAGGATCAGGGCTGACAGGGAGAGAGTGATGGGAGGAACAGAAAGGCACAAAAGGCTAAGCATAAGGTGGACAGAAATGTGTTTAAGTTTATATTTTTGGTTTGGAATCTAGTGGGAGATTCCAGAGGGAAACACTGAGCAAAGACTGTGGGAGAGGCCTGCTGACAGGCTTGATAGGAAGCAGTCCAGAAAGGTGGCAGCAAGGAGTCTGGCAGAGTGGACTTTGACTGTCTGTCTTTGGGTCCCTGGACTGGAACCCTGTGTAGCAGCTGGGCCTGGATTCCCCTACCAACTACTGGGAAGGTGGTATGAAGCCCCTGAAAAGGGGATAAGGATGGCTGAGAGAAGGGTGTGAGGACCATGAGGCCCAGAGTTAGGGCCAAAGAGCAGATGTAAGGACACTGGACTTTGTTACCCCAAAAGGGGTGGGACTAAATGTGACCAGGCCAAATGGCTGAGTCATGAGAAGAGGCAGACTGCTGTGGCACCAGAGTGACCGTTGGCAGGGGGCATAGAGAGGCTCCTATGTTACACCCAGCCACAAGCGGGTGTGCCAGTGGTGAGTCCACTCTTCCAAGGGAATTAATAGATGTGATAAGCAAGTTACAGACAAGAGTATAATAGAGCTATATTGATGGTTCTAAGCAGACTACTGATCTGTTAACAATTATAGAATATCAGGGTTGGAAGGGACCACAGGAGGTCATCTTATCTAACCCTGTGCTCAAAGCAGGATCAATCCCCAGACAGATTTTTACCCCAGTTCCCTAAACAGCTCTCTTAAGGATTGAATTTACAACCCTGGGTTTAGCAGGCTAATGCTCAAACCACTGAGCTATCCCCCTATGTCCTACTGAGATTTGAACTCAGATCACTGGAGTCAAAGTCCACAGTGCTAATCATTACACCATGGGACCAGCTGCTGAAGCTTTTATTGAAACATCTGTTCAGCACCTATGAATGTTTTATAATGTATTATCCTTGGTATGTTACTATAAAGTGTAAACAAAAGACTCCTACAGTGTTATGGCCAGTTAATGTAAAATCCCACATTTATTATCCCAGGACAAGTAAATGGTGCAGCATGGCCTACTCTCTACAACTGGCTAGCCATACCTTTGCTTCCTTCCCACCCGTTTTGGTCCCCTATGGGATGCTGTACCTCATTGGGGCTGCAAGAAGATAGCCATCCATGTGCTGTTTTGAGCTGAGGGATTGCTCTATTGCTGTGCAAATGGGGGATAGGGTTGGGATGCTAAGATTAAAATCCCCTTGTGGCTTCCCTATATGTCCAAGGATGGGATGTAGTCTAGCCCTTCCTCAACTCTTGGAGCCCTTAGCAAGATATGAGCTGCCTGTATATGGAATATTTGTGGTAGAGAGTATGTAACACTGACAAATGTTGTTTGCTAGCTGGCAGAATTGAACCTCGGACCTCTAGAAGCATGAGTCTCAAGCCACGTGACTCTTAGCTAAAGCTGCAGCAGACTCATTAATCTCTTGTGATTTTGGTGGCACTAGAGGGGCTAGAACACCACACCCAAGAGGTAACTGCATTACCCTTCAAACAAAAGGAGACTAAACATTTGTTATCATTATTATATCAAAGATAAAGGCAGTTAAATCAAAATAGCCTTTAGGTATTTCCATTAGCAAGGAATTATTGAAGACTTTTAATAGAACTGCTGACTTCTAAATCTGGATCAAATTTTAATCTTCATTATATGTAGTCATTGAGAAATGACTCTCTTATCACACTGTTGGATATATATTACCTTAGATTGTCCACAAAAATGTCTTTAACACATCTAGAAATTCTTTGCACAGAGAGGGAGGTCTATGGCATTCCTTCTGCTTTGACACTGTACATTTGGAATTTAGCAACTCTACAGGGTCTTATACTGAATTTTGAAATATAGCTCTCAATACATATTTATCTTGGGAAAGACAGAATAGATACATGGAATGCACAGGCCCTCTCAAAACATCCTAAATATCTGAAAATCTTCTGTGTTTGGTCAGGGTGCAATTATTCCTCTATAACAGTAGTACTTACATATGACTAAAACATGCCCTGAGTAAGTGGCAGCACATAGCTCTCAGTTGCAATTCCCTCCTTGGCTTGTCCTCCCACTTGCTGTAAGGAGTTAACCATTTTGCTACTGGTATATTCCTGTTTCCCTGAACACAGTAGGAATCAAACAACAGGACGCAGTTTCTTTGCTCACAGTTCCAAGACTCTTTTTAGTCAGCACTCTTCTCAAAAACCTTTTCTCTTGGTTTTCTCCCTGGCCACATTACAAGTGCTTCTTCTGCTGTCTCTGTGGCTTTCCTGCTCTTTCTCTCTACCTGGATGCTTCTGCTCAGACAACCCCAGCCCCACAAAACCAAACCCCTCTGTCTTTTCATTCAGTACCCAGCAAAACCCCATCCACCCACATACATCAGCTTCTGACCAGACTTTCACATCACTTGTGTTTTGGGCAGTGGTTTCAGTTGTTGTACTTAAGCTTTTTTTTTTTTAATGATTCTTATATTTATCATGAAGGAAGGGCAGCATAATGCCCACCAGCTTCAATGAGGCTTCACCAACATCCATCGTAAATTTCATTACCTCCATTTGCAAATGGGGAAACTGAGGAAGAAAGATGAAATTAATTGCCCCAAATCCCACAGCAGGAATAGAACCCAGGTTTCTAGAGTCATAGTCTAGAACCCCATTCTCTGCACCCTACTGCTTTCCTGGGAGCACTTTTTAACCATCCTCAAGGAAGACTGTACATGCATGCATGTCTAACAGCTGCATCACGAACATGCACATAAATAAACCAAGAATGATCAGTCACTTCTCCTAAAGGGCAAGACTCCACCCAAAGTCAGAGTGAATCTTGGGGAGTGTGAATTGGCACACACTGAAGCAAAGGAGAAGGTCCCCTGAACCCCCATGAAGCAAAACTGGGAAATTTCACACAGTTCGACTGTAAGCCCAGCCCACTGATTGAATAGAGTGTTGGCTGGCCTGTCCCATGTATTTTGATTTGTGTTTCTTTACAGCAAATTTAGATGTGGTACAGCCAGTCCTCAGGAGGCAAATTCTCCATCCTCCCAGGCTCCTCCATTCGCTTGTTTATATGCTTAGTTCCATACTCTTGGTGTTGGATGGACAAAGAGTTATGGCTCGAAAGAGATATGGAGTCAAAGGCAAGATACCAAGTAACTCACCTGTCCAGATACGAAAGAAAAAGGGGACGTTGAAGGTCTCTGTATAATGTCTTTTTGCCATGGGGACTATTCCCTGCTCCACTTAGTAGTCAAGCTGGACTCAGTGACTTATTGTTTTTATGTATTTCAGTTCAGTTTAGCCATTAAAGGGCTCCTGCAAGAAAGATGCCTTTCTCTCCATCTCTGACAAATGCCACCTAACAAAGGACATTTTAGGTTGTATGTTCTTGCCTTGTAAATTACAAATGGTTGCAGCTATTTTAACTTCTTAACTCAGCCGTAGGCGCTGGTCCTGCATTGAACTATAGCCAGTCAGAGTCCTAAACCTGTGTCCAACCCCAATGGGTCCAGGCAGGCCTAGGACACCCTTCTGCACAGAGCTCATTGCCAGATTGTGGTCTGACAAATGAGCCAGCCCTCTCAAGGTGCTTAGCACCTTCAACTCCCACTGAGGCTGGTGTGGGCTTTCATCACCCCACAGCAGTGAAGCTTTGACCTGGCAATGAGCTCTGTGCCGCTGTACCCCAGCACTCACCTGGAGACCCCATTAGTTCAGTGGGGCTCCTCTCTTGTGTAGGAGTCTGTTCACTCAGAGTTTGTTGCAGGATCAGAGCTGACAGGGAGAGAGTGATGGGAGGAACAGAAAGGCACAAAAGGCTAAGCAATCCTAACATGACACATCCTAGGAGCAGGCCCTTAAATGGGAGCTTCTAAGAGCTCAGCAACCAGCACACACCTTCTTATAAAAATATAATTAAAATGGACGAGAAGTGACAACAAAAAACAAAGATTAGTGAGACATAAAAGCTCCTTTGATTCCGGATAGCGGCATTACTTTTTAATTAATGGCGCTCTGTGATTTGTTTTTAATTAAACCATGAAGGTCTTAAAGCTTCTTATCTGAGCCACTGTGATTTTCACTATTTGACAGTGTAATTTATAATAATTTAAATTGAATAATATAAGAACTAAGCAGTAATTGGAAGGGGAAAGACTGTTGCACATTCTGGGAGCAAAGTCTCAAATGAACCACAACAATAAACTCTATAGGCTTCCCAGATCCTCCCTTTGGCTTACTCCCCCTGGAGGAGGTGAGCAGGATGGGTGAAAAATGGAAGGAGCCTTGACTCCATCCCCCAGCACATGATCTGGCATTGCTGAACCAGAGCCTCTGGGTGTTGTAATTGGCTACTAATTTAAGCAAATGAATTCTTTGGCTCAGAGTTATGTCTGCAGGATTAAGTCTGAAATGAGAAACATCATAAGTTTCCTTTTAGTCACATTGGATTTCTTTCTATTCTGGTGTCAACATTTTATCTTTGACAGAGAAATGAAAATGGGTCCCTAAGAAAGCAGGTGGTTTCTTGAATAAACCCTCTCATCTCAGAGACGTAATATATCTTCTGCATGGAGGAACACACAGATTTGCCCAGGTCTCTGGTCAAATGAGAGCTAAAGGTTGTAAGTCTTTGACTTTTCAATCGACCTTTAGTTACTGCTAAGCTGCTGTCAGCCATGCAAGACCTTGAAAGAACAAAAGCTGGATTAGGTTTCATAGACATTAACCACTGTGCTCCATGGGCCCAAACACATTTAGTTTACGGCCTTAAAGTAATTTTAGCCCACTACAACATTCTGTAATATCTAGATCCCCAAAGCCAGGGCATTAAAATATTTTAAAGAAACAAGGAGCAGGAAGGAGAAAATAACTGAACTAAATGAGCAAGAGCTGAAATTGGCATTGTCCCCTTCACAAAGTGAGGACACCAATGTCTCAATTTCTTACAGGGTTTTACTATTATGTAAAATGAGGAAAATGCCAAAAGAATGAAACGGAGTAAAAGAAATAGGCACCTTCACTCAGAAAAGGAGGACCATTTAATGACTTGAACAAGGGTCAGAAATAAATCTATTCTCCAGAGATGACACCCACTTTTTAACTTTCCTTTTTACCTGGCTGTGATCTCTTCCCTAGCTCTTCTGCAATATAAGCTTCTAAGATGTTTTTCACCCCACTTTGAGCACTGAGTGACTGGAGCTGGAATTAACAATAGCTAAACCTTAACAGATTTGAGGGCTCAGTGTGAAGAAAATCTGGATGCTTCTCTGCTCTGGAAGTATAAGGAAACAAGTCTGTGGCAAATCCTCCTTGTCTCAAATGGGCTCTGGATGTAGTGCTGTGCCCTGACATTCTTCACCTTCAGTCCATACTCAGGTGAAGATGGGCCAGAGACAGGGGAGCAGAAATGTGGCTTACAGTCATCACCTTTTCCCTCTTTCTACCAGGTGCAATGAAGACCGAGGCCTGAAAACCGAGGGAGCTCAAACAGCTCTCAGTAGGCATGCGGCCTCAGGGCTACAGTTCACTAAGGGCTCCGTGTTTGAGCAATGTGAGGAATAAAGCCAGTCCTCTGGTTTTAGCCCCATTCCTGAAACACTAAAGAGGATGCCATTTCTGCCACTGATATCTACTACTGCAGTTACAACTAGATCATTTAGTCACGCAGACACAGCACACACTAACTATTTGCATAGACATAGGTATTTCCCTGCCAATTTTAAACAACTTATGTGCATTAAATACTACATTTTTCTTAGAACTTTCAGTCAACAACCACTTTATCTTTAACCAGTATATATTTAGAAACTATTTACTTTGCCCTTTTCTCAGAAGAAAATGCCTTTCAGTTCTACATAAGTAACTCCCTGTATATTAAAAAAGTAGCACAAGAAATCACTCCAGTTTTAAGTTAAATCACTTTTTGCATCTCTTGTTTATTCCTCCATACACCAAAAGCAGCCAGGTATTTCCAGTCGCAGTGACCTTGATTTAATATTAAGAGAGCAACAAAGCAATGCAGAGCAAAATTAAGATCTCCATCATGAAGTATGCAGCAGGGCCTTGTGTCTTATGCAGTCATTTACATCTGTGAAAAGTGAATGCAAAGCAGGTGTCAGAACCTACCATTTTGATTTTGATATGGCTTGCCCGGTCTGGATAAAATCCTGTCCCCACTAACCTCAATGAGAGATTTTCTAATTCATTTCTTCCCATCTAATTCCTGTTTTATCTTTAGGAGTTATGTCTTTTTTACACCAGTCTACAATTTGCTACTCTTATTGGTATGACTGTCAGACCATTCAAACTTAATCTGCTTAGTATATCTACATTTCATATTTTTCTTTTTATTGAAGGCCAAACAAATGGTTCATGCCCTAGTTATTTCCCGTCTAGACTGTTCTAATGGTCTTTTGGATGGCTTTCCTGCTTTTTTCCATTACTGTTTGCAAACCACAATGGTCTAAATTCTACTGTTTGTATCTGACTATTTCAAGTACTAAATTTGAGGGTGGACTTAAGGTTTTGGTTCATAGTCAAGGAAGTCAGTGCCCCTTGTGAAGAATCCATTCTCAACTCAGACTTGAACTGAGATTGCCTCAGAAAGCAATAACTAATCCTACAACTTGGTCTAAAGTAGAATCACCTTCAGGTGACAATACTAACATGATGGGCCCCACAAGAATTTTTTCACCCCACTGGGGTGAAAAATGACAGCACCTTTCTTTTCATGAGTAAATAATGACTTTGGGAGGAAAGTAAAATAAAATGGCTAACTTTCCAATAAACTGGACCCTTCCTTTGAATTGGGTATCCCGCAGCTTTGGCTTTCAAGGACAGCTAACAACAGTTCTGGGTGATAGTTGTTGTGGTATCTGTGTAATGATAAATATGTCTTCAATAGAAGAGCAATTTAATAAGTGGTTAACAGACCATGATATTTTCTTTTTTTAATTGCAGCTTGAGCCTGATCCAATTTAGGGTAACTCTCAAGATTGCTGTACAAATGCTTTAGTCTCAATGGTTTGTTCATCTAACGTGAACCATTCTTAACATTTACGTGCATAATTGACTAAACTTTCAATCAAACTTCTTTGATGGTAGCATAGGAACCCTTTTTAATAATATCAGCAAACTGGACAGGAACTAATGACTCTGTAAACTTTCCCCAATGAGGCTTATTGAACACTTCCTTAGCATATTTGGTGTCATATATCACTTTCTATTGTACAAATGTTCCTACAGAATTTTGGACACAATAGTTGCACTTTGATACCATCATGTGTGTCACTTCTATAGAGAGAACAGAGAAGCTTTGGTGCCCGCGTAACTTTATAACCTTTGAATTTTGAATTGGACAACTTTGTTTTTCCATCGTCATAGATTTTGTTTTATTCCATTTTGTATTCCATCCATTTCTATAGAAGGTTTGTTATTCATGCGTGGTCCCAAGTCATTATTCCAACAAGGCTCACATGTTCTGTTGATTGCATCGTGAATAGTTTTTAACAAAGTTTTTTGAAAGCTGTCCAATAAAAATGCAACAGAAGCTGACAGAAAAAGGTTAGGCAAACAGTACTTCATTATATGGGGGCAGCATGTGAAACACTGTTCCTGAAAGGTTAAAGAAACTACAGTTGATCACTCTTTCTGATTTCAATGGGACCATTTGTGAAGTCAAATATCACTAAACATGAATAAAAGTGTCAAAATCTGGACTTTAGTTTGAATGAAAAAAACAACACTAAGGACTCATCCCGTCCCATGCTCCAGGAGACTTTGTATCATTTAACGTTTTCCCAGAATCACAATGCATAGTAATAGACTGCACCAGCTAACCCAATCACCAGCTACCAACAAGCCCAATAACAAAGCACTTTAGAAGTGTGCACACTCCCCTCTCCATGCACCTGCAATAACAGGATTATCATTAATTATTGATTATTATTTTAATATTAATATTGTATTATTAGAACCCAGAGCCTGGGTTGTGTTTTCCTTTTGTTCAGGGCTGATTTGAAGTTAAATCACTGAGGGCTATGTTTGTCTCTTGAGCAGTCTTGAGCAAGGGATGATGTGTAAGCTACACCACTCTAGGAGGTGCTATGACTGAAACACCCCTCTGACCCAATTTCTCCCCCTACTTCTGCCTTGTATCAGGGAATTAATTTACCGCCGGTCTATACCATCAGCAAACTACTACCCTGCCTGCCCCCTATGCCTGTTCAGATATTCTGGCTGGCTAAGTAGATTCCCATCCCTAACTCTGACATAGGGACATGTTGAAGAGTTAGCCTGTCTGTGCTCTGTCAGTTCATAATTGGCATATGATCCCATAGAGACCATAACCAGGTGGTGTAAGTTAGAGCAGCCTGAAGGCTTCCTCAACTTCCAGGCTACTGTGCTGAGAAGAATTTATTATTGCAGAAGAGAATCTGGGCTCAATTTTTTGTATTCTGTTTTAAGGGATTTGTCCTTTAATTGTATATTCACTAACTTCAACAAAATGTTTCATCAGACATAGTTTTTGCACAGGAAAGAACACCCAAGTGCATCTTTGGGCTTATTCCAATAAAATTACTTATGGTTTTACAGCAAATCCATTAGAACACTGAGTCCATGTATAATGGATACAGATGTCAGTGCTCACATCAAACAGGCTTATTTACACTCTCGCATCACGCAGGCTTGTTTACTCTTTTCTTGTGTTCTTACACTGTGAAAGAGTTTCCAGCTTCTCAAACCAGAGAAAATGAAAGCTGAAGCCTGAGCCACCCAGGAAAGTGGGATTTTCCAGAGTGGGCTGGTCCCACTGGCTCCCAAGAAGTCCAGCTGTGTATTATTTGTCTCTTTACCATACAAAACCATGAACATCTAACTATAAATTTCCCATTAATAGAGCACTGTTAGAGAACAATCTGTCTCTGTGTGTTCTCTTCCTTATTGTTAGTTACCCAGATGTGCAGTTGTAATTATCTGTTTCTTTTGCATAACTCTTTTTTGTTTGCATATTTTTTGCCTATATATTAAATGCTAACATACATTGTTCTAATCTCTTCCCCGCCCTCAGCCCCAGATGTAAATAGCATCCTAGCATTACTTCATTTATTTGAAGTACATAAAAGGTGGTTACAAGAAGGAGGGAGAAAAATTGGTCTTGTTAACCTCTGAGGATAGGACAAAAAGCAATAGGCTTAAATTGCAGCAAGGGCAGTTTAGGTTGGACATTATGAAAAACTTCCTACCTGTCAGGGTGGTTAAAAGCACTGGAATAAATTGCCTAGGGAGGTTGTGGAAGCTCTGTCATTGGGGATTTTTAAGAGCCAGTTAAAAAACACAAGACACCTGTTAGGGATGATCTAGAAAATACTTACTCCTGTCTTGAGTGCAGGGGAGGGGACTGGATCAGATACAGTGGTTCTCAACCAGGGGTCCGGTGTCCCCTGGGGGGCCACAAGCAGGTATCGGGGTGTGCCAAGCAGGGCCAGCATTAGACTTGCTGGGGCCCAGGGCAGAAAGCCAAAGCCCCACTGCATGGGGCTGAAACTCAGGGCTCTGAGCCCCACCAGTTGAGGCTGAAGTCTAAGAAATGTAGCTTTGTGGGGGGCCCCTGCAGCCTTGGGCAATTGTCCTGCTTGCTACCCCCTAATGCCGGCCCTGGCTTTTATATGCAGACAAACAGGTGTGTCACAGGTGGGCCGTGGAGTTTGTATAGCCTGTTGGGGAGGGCCTCAGAAAGAAAAAAGGTTGAGAACTCCAGAACTTGAAGACCTCTCAAGGTCCCTTCCAGTCTTACCATTCTATGAGTCACCCTGTCTCTAAGCTTTTTCAGCTCTACTGTGGATCCAAGAAGATGGCAAATATAAGTGGTGCACAGAAACTTATTTGTCTGCTGAGTTTTAAATTTGCTCTATGGAGATCCCGAAAGCAGACACAGAAACTAATGCATTTAAAAGCAGCAACAGCATCACTAAACCAGTAGTGAATTAGCTGAGATGTCATAGCAATGCCACTCACAAAATACCTGCAAGCTCTTGCTGCGATTATTATTTTGCATTTCAATAACTTACAGCTAACCACTTAAAAAAGTGGTTTTGTCTAGACATTCTCTAATACATTGAAGAGTGAGTAAAGTAGTATAAGCATCTTGGCATTTAATTTAAATGCTTGTGCGGTGAGATGGTTTCATACAAGAATAAAAGGTAGTTGCTTTCAGGTCCCATATGAACACAGGGTATTCAGTGCCTCCCAGGAGCAGGCCCAATGAACTGTTTATTGTGTGAATGTGCTATTCTCATCAAAGAGATACAGAACAAAGGTTTTTCAGGGTTTGAATTTTCGGGTGTGATCCTTCACTTTCAGATTTTTCAGGTCTGGAAAGGGGTCTGGCAGACTGGATTTGTTCTTGTCTCCTCAACCTCAGCAGGCCCCCAAGGTCTTCAAAACCAGGCAGAATCTCCCCAAGGTCCCATAACTAAAATGAGATGTCACCATGGGGCCTCCGCAGATCTTTTGACTTAGCTTGATTAGCTATCTGTCCAAATTGCTTCCCCAGGTAAAGCATAAAGCTCTTTGGTGAATATCTGAAGGGAAGTCCCAGAACCACATGTGATTTCAACAATTCAACCTCCCAGGCCCAGCAGAATATCAGAGCTGTTATTGCTGACCTGATGATTAAGCCTCGCTGGAAGAAATTGTGACAAGTGGAGTCACTGGGGGGAGTGAGGAAGGAAGGAGGCTTTCAAGGATGGAGGAATAAATATTATTTAAATAATTACTTTATTTCATGTTCTATATCACAGCATAGGATTCTGTAGCAATAAAAACACGGTCTATCCCACAGGAAGCTTGCAAATTAGTTTAGACATGGCTAGATATGTCACAGAGGGATATGACATTAGACAAGGGAGGGGGGAATTTGCATGACATTGCACAGTATGCCTTGTGTTAATTCCTTTATTTGTGCTTCTTATGGTGTTGGATGCATTTAGAAAGTCAGTGCAGGGGAGTGAGCCATTGTTGGAGCGGTGGTGGGACGAGCTGGATTGTGGGGAGGGATTGGAAAGAGGAAATAGTGGTGGTGCGATGCACAAGATCAGAAAGAACTCTCCAAGTGTAGAAGGCAGCATGAAAGAAGTCATGGAGGCGTAAGGAGTATTTAGCTAAGTACAGAAGCATGCAGTGCTGTTTAATCACACCGCTGTAACTGCATTAGGCTAATCTGTTTAACTGCAAATGCCTTTTCAATTAAATTGCCAAGGATTGTGAGTGCTAGGGTTTTACACAGTTGAAGAGAAGACATTGGTAAATCAGACCATATAATGTATGCTTAGTAATATCAATATCAGGGAGAGATCCTAGACTCTAATTTCAACTGCCAGTGAGAGAAAAGATGTATGCCAATCAATAATCAGAACAACTGACAAGCATTCTGCATAGTCTATGTAGTAGAGACTGACATTAATGTATGCTGAATAGTCACAATCCACTTGGTAAAAGAATCATTGAAATGTAGCAAATGTAGTGATGATATATTTAAAAAGAAAACTGCAAAGTACTTTAATATTTTTCTACACACACAAAAAGCCCCGCTTTTATCTAGTAGCGAGGCTATAGCACATAAAAGAAACATTAAGGAAAATTAAAGTTAAACCTTTTTAAATTCACAAAACAGTGACTAAAAATACCACAATAGTATAAGGATGGATTACTGGATTTGGCTTTGAAGAATGACATTTTCTAAGTTGTTTCCATGCATTTAGTATTTGCCTGCAACAACTATATAACTGTATGAGGAAATAAATGTGTGCAATTAATACTTATTTGGCACACCCAAATGCAATTTTTGTGCATACATTTGCATACTTATTTTGCAAGCCCACCCGAAACAACTTAATCACCTAAATCCATGTCTAAGTAACCTCAATTTTAAAATGTGTCCATTGTGCTGGCAGTTTGTATCATAATCTCAGATACAGAGATGATTTTCAATCTCTCTCAGCTTTCACTAGTCTTGTCCTCAAGCACTCTATATATAGGACAGAAATTATACATTATTTCTGATGACAAAAGACTCGATATAATAAACAATAGCATACATATCCTTTAAAGAGTCAGTAAGGAAGAATTCAATGTTGGAACCATCATCCAAAAATTGTAAATGGTTATTTTTAATTTGTGCTAACAAAAAAGTTTCCCTCTCATCACAATAAAAATAAGCTGCTTCTGATCATTATCCAGCCTTAGCCTAGCAAGCAAAGGATGAAAATGGAAAAACCTAAAGCAGAAAACTCAGCACTAAGCTTCTTATATCTAGCCTGAGTGGCCCTGAATATAACAACTCTTCTATTGTTAAACAAGGATGTTTTCTTTGTTCTACCTGACCACTTGCATTTCACATTCCTTTCTGTAGGGGAATTTGACTGTTAGAGTGCCAAAGAATGGAGCTGATTTATCAAGAAATCTGGACAATGTTTATTGAATGGGTATCTTCTAACAAATCTTCAGTCTCTGAATAACTGTGCATGATTTAATATTGTTTTCTACAGGTTCCAAAGCTGAAACTTCCCCCCCCCCCCATTTCTAGAAAAGCGTTCTTAAACGTATTTGTTTTCCAAGTTGGGTGTTTTATCAGCGGCTGCATCTAATTTGCACTCAAAACGTAAACCCTTGCTTAGATGGCAGAAAAAATGACACCTCAGGCAACAGTGGATTGCACCATTACAGAAGCAGCAAGAGGGGATTGCACCCAGAGTGTGAACAATGGCTGAGCTCTTTGCGCATTCTACCAAACCTGTACACACAGTGGGAGTTTAAGCTAAGCATTTTCATAGATTTTAAGACCGGAAGCCTGACCTCCAGAATAACACAGGCCATCAAACCTCATCCAGCAATTTGTGTATGGAGCCCATAAATTCGGTTTGCGCTAGATCAGACCTTTTAGAAAGAGATCCAGGCTCAATTTAACTTTTCAAAGGAAATGTTAATTTAAATTATCTTAGGCAACATAATTCCTGCTGCTCTTTGGACTGAATATAGAAACAAGAGCAAATTATGCAATCAGTTTCTGGGCAGAAACAGTTCAGTTAAATGAGGAGGTAGCGAAAAGGATGGCTTAACTCACATTACGCCAGTGGATGAGGCTACGTACACCAATGAGGTGCCATTTTTGGTGTCTGATTGCTGTTTCCTTTTTCATTTCAGTGGCACTCGGTACATACACCAGGTACTTTAGTAACTGTCCATGTCCACTCCAAAGATCCTGTAGCTGCTTCCTGACATTTAGCATCAGCCCAGTGGCTCCTGCACATGAGCCAAAGAATCAAATAAGCACAAACTCCTATAAAACAGGTCCAGTGGCCACAATAAAAACAAAAATAATTAAAGTGTTAATTAAAATCAGACTTGGAGTTAATTCTGGTTATTTCTGGTTACAGAGATGGCTTCGTGTTACTGGTAGACTTATCATAAAACAACGAAGGAAAACACATATTTTATGACGTGTTAAAAGGAAAACATTACCAAGGATTTGTCCTAGAGCTGCGCATATCCAGAAAAGTAACATAAAATCAGAAAGGAAAACACCAGTATAATGGCTTAGTAATTTGTTAACAACTCTGTCTTCTACTCCAGCCCCCATGTAGCTGGGAAGAAGCAATAAAAATGAGGAAAGGGCCCCACACACTTAAAGATAAATTAGGCCTGAATACACAAAAATAAAATCTTTATTTCATTCCAAACATCAACTAGGATAAGGTTTGAATAGATGTGTGAGCAGCCCTTGGTACAGAGCTAGCAGCTACAGGACTAGAGTACAAATACATGCGGGAAAGTTTAAAAAGCATAGTTGTATTGCTCATGAATCCAGTGGCCTTTTTTCCTGGTGGAGACAGAAAACCAATGATCTATGTAAAATAAAACCAAGACAAGCAAAAGGTGACAAAAAACTAAGAGCGAGAGGTTGTTAAGGATTAAGAGCTCATATTTCTTCCCCTTGTGACCTGATCACAGCACTAGCAGTGCTTCTCTGTCTGATCCTTCATTCATAGTACAGCTATCTTTCAAATGGGTGAGCTTTATGAACTGTGATGAGGGGAAAATGAAGAACATCTCTGCCATTAAGTGTTAAAGGTTTGATTAAATTATTTGAAAAAAGGATATAAACAAAAATACAGTAAATTGTGTGCCCATCAATGGGTAGAATTATAGCTAAATTATGGGCTGAAGCTGTAGCACTTATTAGAGAGCAATGTGGAATTACAATAACCTAGAGGTTGTTCCTGGAGACATGGGGCCTTAGCTGCACTTCTTTGGGGATGGATTGGTAGGGAGGTATCAAAAAGCAATGGCGAAATATATCCCAGAAGAAAAGGGAAACTTCTTCTAGCCAATCATAGGAATATTCTTTAAAAAAAACATCCAGGTCACAATGCTAAATAGGTAGGAACAGCTAGGGCAATACTGGTGGGAAAATGTTTCACCAAGACTCTTCGTTCACAATGACTTCACACCATAGTACAGTGGGATTTTCCAAAGTTTTTTCTTTCTGAGAATTAGTCAGTCCGATGTGGAATTTCTGAACGGCCATTTTTGCCAGGTATAGATTGAAGCTACTTTCATATGAAGTTTTGCATATTTGGATTTTGACAAGTTCTGGAGATGGTAAAGATTGAGGGGTTTCTTCCAAAAAGTCATATGACCTAGAAGAATGAGCAGAGGGCCAGAGGTTCTGAGTTTTAATGTTCCAGCTTCTTCTGAATAGCCTTAGTAATTTTTACATATGCACTTCATAGACACAATGCGTGTGTGTCCCATTCCTTGTTTGTGAAATAGGTCAATAACAGTACTCAGTTTTTACTAAGGTGGGTAAATGAACATAAATTAAATTATCTGCCCAGCATCACACAGCACATTAGTGTGAGAATCTGGATTAAAATTCATAGCTATTTTAAAATTGGATTCCTACATTTAGGATCTAAACCCATATTTGGGCACCTAAATATTATAAATGACCTGATTTTTTTAGAGGATTCACAGGTCCAATGGACTATATGTTGAAGTTTCCCTATTTCTCTGTCTTTGTTTCCAGGTCTGTAAAGTGGGAGCATGGTGTATACTTATTTTTAACCCCATATTGATGCCAATGTAAGTTATGCAGAGCAAAGATATCATGTTAAGGTTTAATGTGTGGGTAGTTGCCAAGATATACTCAGAAAAATGCACAAAATTGACTTTCATGCACCCAATCCTTATGTATGAATCAGGATTAACTTTAGTTGTTTTCAAAGAAAAGGATTAGGAAAGATCTGTAACCCCCATGAAAGCATGACTAATATTCATGGACTCTATTATTCCCCCTAGCATGTATTCAGTTAATCTGGACTTTAGGCCCCAGTCTGAGGGAACTTTCTCTTCTGCTGAAAGCTTTGGTTGATT
The DNA here is from genome assembly GCF_020497125.1 of Mauremys mutica. Classification (NCBI taxonomy): domain Eukaryota; kingdom Metazoa; phylum Chordata; order Testudines; family Geoemydidae; genus Mauremys; species Mauremys mutica. Next base: position 22,550,461 of record NC_059072.1, read on the forward strand.
GATGAACTCCATGGTTTTGGAAGAAGCCATTATATCCAGCTGCTGGGATCATTATAGGTCAGAGGTCACATCCCCCCACCATGAATATTTTACATATGCTGAAGATTTTTAAAAAACAAATATCTCCTTTACTTCTGCTTCTGTTCTTGAACACTTAATATATATTCCAAGATAGACCATGATAATTTATGTTTGTGTGATATCATTGAGTTATATGAACTAGTACTTATTTATACTCAGTCTTTTTGGAGAAAATAACTTTCTGTCCCTTGCTTTCCTTCATGGAAAATTTATTGCAAGACACAACATTTTATGTCATAAGGGAGTAAATGCATAATGTTTGACATTTCTATTACAACATTTTTACTCAGAAAACTCATATAAAACTTTACCATCTCATGAGCACGGCTCCTACTGAAGTCAAGCACTACAATTAGAGTTGGCTAAACTACCCATTGAGAACAATTTCTGATAAATACAGAATAAAAAACTGCTCATGAATTAGCCACAAACATACTTCAGTTTTCATGAATGTACTTTCTACACATATTTAACATAGAAATGTGGTTCAGACCAAGGACCTGATTCTGCAAAGTTTCTGCACAAGTCTTAGCCTTATGCATCGTGAGCAACTTCACTGTGATGGCTTGCACTTTACAGAAGGTTAGGACATGTCTTTGCAGGATCACTGCTCACTGTGTCACATGTGCTCTGTGATTGGACACCTAAGTCACATGGTGTCATTTCACCTCCTTAATTGGATAACTGACATTTTTAAAACAAGAGAATAATAAATAAACCAGCTTTTCTTTAAAAAAAATAAAAATGGGAAGGGTGAATCACAATTTTTTTCTTTTTTTCATCAAAACTTTGAAACATTCTAAATGTTTTTAACGAGCTCTATGAATAGCAAATAATGAATACCAGCATATACATACAAATTCACTTGTTTGGCTGTAAATATAACTATTCCTGTGAAGCACAGTTCATTTCACAAATATGTGAAGGGGAGTGGGGAATGTTTGATTATCATGGATTGTGAATAAAAGGGGCATAATCATCATTGCAATGAATTTGAAGAAATGTTTGCAAATAATGTTTTGGATTAAATGTTCAACCCTGACTGTAGCCATTGAAGTTAATGGGAATTGTCTGAACGTATTTGAAGGGAAAGAGCTTTAGAGACTCTGAGGGCTTGTCTATACAAACTCAAGCCAGAGTGTAAATCTACCCTATGTTAGCCTGCTGCATCCTGGGTGGCTGTAATGACCCTGCTGCTGCACATTAAAACTTCTGTAGTGCACTTTAATCTACCTGACTCTGAAATGGGAGTAGATCAAGGCACACTAGGAAACTTTTAGTGCATGCCAGCAGGGTCCACACAGACACTTATCAGCGGGGTAGCCGTGTTAGTCTGGATCTGTAAAAGCAGCAAAGAATCCTGTGGCACCTTATAGACTAACAGGCGTTTTGCAGCATGAGCTTTCGTGGGTGAATACATCTTGCATCCGACAAAGTGGGTATTCACCCACGAAAGCTCATGCTGCAAAACGTCTGTTAGTCTATAAGGTGCCACAGGATTCTTTGCTGCTTTTACAGACACTTAGTGGTTGGCAAGCTCATGCAGGCTAGATTTACACCCCAGCTGGCAGTGAACTAAATGTCATGTAAACAAGCCCTGTGTGTCCATTTTCATGTGCATATGTATAGCAAAGCACTGGCAATTCCATTTTAGAAGAAACACAATACTGAACTTAATGAGAAGGAGCACTGAGCAGTGGACACTGACCATTTTGTGTTTGGGCACACCTGTCAGTATCCCTATTTCCTCTGAAGTGCATTACTGAACTGCTAATGAATAGTGTTGGGTCAACATCAAGGGGTCTGGAAGTTCAGGTTAGTTCAGATAAACTTTGAAACCTTGGTATGCTAAGCCTAATCTTAAGGTTTGCCAGAACTTTTTTGAGTTTTCCCTGCTTTCTCCTCTCCTTTTCCTCCCACCCATCTCTCTCCTGTCAAACCCAGATAAATCCTTCCCCACTCCTTGATATCAGACTTTCCCTTTCAGCTCCTTTGCTCTGATCCAGCAGCCACTTATGCCATTTTCTCATCTTATTCTCCATCAATCTGAGTCCAGTTGCTTCTCTCAGAACTTGTAAACAAGTTCTGTTGGAGAGATTTCCTAACAAGGGTGTTGTACCTGGTTCACTCTGTGCTGAGGCATGACCAGCTGCACTTATGTGTTTTAAGATTTCCTCATATCACAGGCAACTTGGGATGTGTCCTTGCCCTCTCCCCTGTCAATTCTGGAAAAATATTTGAAGATGACAGTAGCTGTGAGATGTAATGAGTAGTCATCCTATGAATTTTCAGGACATGAGATCATGGGTGAATTTTGCCAATGGCATGATGCCTTTGGGAAACGAATCTGAATGTTTAAAAAAAAAAGTTGTCATTTGGATAAAATTTGGGTCAGGTCTCTTAATTTTCCTGAATTAGTTCACACCATTCCAGTTTGCATCAAAAGGACCGTTTACATCTCACTTCCACATCCATAGTGTAGCAGCATTTGATCCCCAGCCAAAATGCTACCCACACTACAGCTTTGCATTGCAAGCAGATATTTTGCAGGTGAATGCTTTGTAAAAAAGTTAATGTAGGACATAACCAGGAGTAAGTCAGTGTTTGCATAGTGTTGAACCCTTCATAATGGAAAACTATTTGAAAGCAAAACTTGCTGTTTTGGGAGCAACGACAGAAGAACAAATGAAATACAGTAAGGTTAATTGAGGGATATAGGATTCTACAATAAGATATTACCATCACTGTCTATAACTGGTGTGGGCAAACTTTGTGGCCCAAGAGCCACATCTGGGTATAGAATCTATATCGTGGGCCATGAATACTCACAAAATTGGTGTTGGACTGTGGGAGGGCGTGAGGCCTCTGGCTGGGGGTGCGGGCTCTGGGGTGGTTCAGAAATGAAGAATTCAGGGTGTGGGAGGGTGCTCCGGGCTGGGACCGAGGGGTTCAGAGGGTGGAAGGGGGCTCAGGCCTGGGGCAGAGGATTGGGGCACCGGGGGGTGACTCAGAGGTGCAGGCTTCAGGCAGCGTTTACCTCAAGCTGTTCCCAGAAGCCGCGGCATGTTCCCTCTCCAGCTCCTATACGGAGGTGTGGCCAGGCGGCTCTGCTGCCCTCTGCCCCGTCCACAGGTGCCGCCCCTGCAGCTCCCATTGGCCATGCTTGCCCCCTGACTGAGCCCCCTGGCTGCCTTTATGTGTAGGATCTGCAGGGGGGACATGCCACTGCTTCTGGGAGCTGCACAGAGCAGCCCCCGATCCTGCTCCCTGGCTGGAGCGCCGGAGCAGGGCAAGCCCCAGACCCTGTCCCCAGCAGGAGCTCGAGGGCCAGATTAAAATGGCTGGTGGGCTAGATGCAGCCTGTGGGCCATAGTTTGCCCACCCCTGTTTTAAAATGATTGTTGCTTTTCATTCAGGAACAAATTATACTCTAAAAGGAACACCAGTGTGAGCATGACTTTTGATCCTTTGCCCTAACACTTGCAAACATAATACACTTTCAGAGTGGTCTCAGATATCCGCATTGCAACTGAGACCTTATTTAGACATAAAATAAGTGTAGATTAAAAACCCCACTAAACACTGCAGCATAGATTAATGTTTCTTTGTCTTCAGTAATCCTTATTACAAATACAGTACAAAGAAAACATATCAGTCAGTAATGCTTTCTCTTCCAACCTTCAAATAGATGGCTGCAATATTTCTGAAGTTGAGGTCAAGAGTAATTGATAGCAAGATTAGTATTTATGACAAAAGTGTTTCAAATGAAATGCAGTGCCCTTCCCATCAGCTAAATAAAAGACAATTAGTACAATGCAGTGTATAGCACATTGCAAAGAAAATCTGGGCAAAGACAGATGCAACAGCTGTGACATTTTGTACATTGTCAGATTGTTAGGATTCTTTAGCACATTGTCCCACAAAGAAATGTAGCCAGTGGTACTACTGCTGCCATAATCCTTAGATTGCAATCCATAGTGCCAACAGCTGGCCACATTCTTCAGTTCTCCTTTGCAAACGATGAGAAATCCTGGCCCCTAGAAGCCAATGTCAGAATTCCCATTGACTTGAATGGGGCCAGGATTTCACCCCTGTTGACAAAATTAATCTAGGTTTTAATCAGACATCTGCATTTGAATCAGCAATATGGATTTAGTTAATTAAAAGCACAAATTGAAGTGCAATGTGCATTTTGTCAAAGTAACACATCCATTCCCTTAAGTACTTTATAGATTTTTTTTTTAATTGTGTGGAGGAAAAGCCTACTGATTTATGTTTAACATATCACTTGTATGACATGTACTCAGAATGATGGCAGTGTCTCATCCACCTCTACACTGATTTGACATATTCATTAATATTGTCATTTTATAGTAAAATCACAACAATTTAACATTGAATTTGTGTAACGTGAAACACAAGAAATAGCTCTACAGCCAGGAGACATTTTGTGGACAATTTACGTTATTCATATTACATTGTTGTTTTCTAAGTTTGCAGTAGAGTCATATTCATGAGCTAATAGCTTGGCACAAAATATACTAGCTGTATTCAATTACAAGTATGTTCTCAATATTTCAGATTATGCACAGAAAAAATAAGGAGCTTGAGGACTAAATGCTTAAAAGGTTTGCTAATTAACTATGGGTCATTGGTCTGAATCAGTTGCAGGCTGGTGATAATGACCAAAATGAGTTACCATCTAACGGCTTTTAGGAGGCTTGTGTGAAGTCAGTTGTTTGCCTCTATCCCAATTCTAGTAGAAAAATATCCTATTCACATTACAAACCAATCATCAAAATTACCATGAATTGGCACACTGGCTAGGTGTATCCAGGGTTGTCTTTAGGATTTATGGGGCCCTATGCAGTATTATTAAAATGGTGCCCCTATGCCAGTGCAACAGGTGCTCCTATGTGGGCACATTCGGCTCTGTGAATCCGGCCTTTGCCTTCTGCCTAGTAAGGTGACTGCAGCCACACTGGGTGTGTGGGAGCCAACCCACTCTTAGCTGCTCTCCCAATCATAAGCACAGACTCTGTGTGTGGATGCTCCAGGGCTGGAACGCCCACAGGGAAAATTTAGTGGGTGCAGAGCACCCATTGGCACCAAGATTCTCCCCCTCTACGCCCCTTACCTCTTGCGTGCCGGTGGCTTACCAACTACTCCCCCATCCCTCTCAGCACTTCCGGAGCGCCGCAAACAGCTGATTCACTGCGTTCAAGCTCTGGGAGGGAGGGGAAGGAGCAGGGACGGGCCATGCTCAGGGGAGGAGGGGGGAAAGAGGTGGGACGGGGTGGATCAGGGGCAGGAAGGGGGTTTGAGGGAAGAGGTGGAGTGGGGGCGGGGCCTGGAGTGAAGGCAGGGGGTCAAGCCCCCCCTGGCAAGATGAGAAGTTGGTCCTGGTGGTGCCCCAAATTTTCAGGCGTGCTATGCAGCCACGTATGCTTAAGGACAGCCCTGGGTGTATCATTAGAAAGGCTAAAAATTGAATAGGAGAGTGAAAGACAACTCCTAGAAGGGCAATTGTGGGTCAAAGTCAGTGGCCAAATATTGCTGGGACAATTTAGGGGAAGCTTGGCTGCCACTGTGCACGCTGTAACTATTTAGCAGGATAAAAGACTCTCACTTTCTAGGGCTATCAGTCTGGCAAACTTCAGAAATACTCAGCTTGCTTTTGGACGGGACTAGAGGAAAGATAAGGGAAGATAGATGATTCATGTTCCTAAGACACCTTTTCAAAGGAGGTTCATGGATTCTTTCATAAGTATGTGCATTTACTGTGACTGTCCATTCAGGGCTTGATCCTACAAGGTGCTGAACATCCTGATCTGGCCCAGCAATGTACTTAAGGATATGCTTAACTTTCAGCAGATGAGTAGTTCAAGTCCTCATTTTACTGCATGTTTATATGCAAATGAGCATTTCGCCATCTATAAATCTATTTTCATGTGTAATTGTAGTACATTTTGCATGTAAATGTAGATGCACAATGAAGCCTGGACAGAAATTCATCAAATCCTATGCTTGCTTTCAAAGCTGGTTCACTTCTGGGCTCAGGGTGAAAATTTGCACTAATTGCATAAAAATAATAACTTGTTTGAAATGTAATATAATGTGTTCTTTCTGAACATGTGCCTACTAATTTGTTTTACATAGTGTTTTGAAGTACTGTTGCTGCTGAGCATTCCAGCTCAAGTCATCCTTATTATTAATCATAGCAATCATTTGCATCTTAACACCTTCAATCCAATGATCTCAAAACAATTTACAAACATTTTTGAATTACAAAACACTCAGTGACTGTCCTTAACACGTTCCATGGATTTGAAAGACACTATCATTTCTAGTGTAATTATTTTAAAGATTCAGGTCTGGAACTACTAGACTCTTTCATTCAAGATGAATTTCTCAAGAGCACCCACTGTACTATTATACTCATTTCACAGGTAGTAAAAATGAGGCACAGAGGTTAACTGAATTGACCAAAATGGCTTACTCAGTGAGTCAAGGGCAGAGCCAAAAATAGCTTCCAGAATTTGTGATTTGCTCTAACCGTTAGACCACATGTCCTTGTTAATTTTGTCAGAGATGCCAGAAAAGGATACCTTTTAACATGTTTACTATTCACAGTATATATTCAGTCACTCAGTATACTGATTAGGTATTTGGGGAATAAATATGAACATAGGCAGAAAAAAATATTCATGCTACTGATGATGCTCTGCCTTTTATCCCTATCTCTAATTCCTTCTGCTGCCTGCCAAAACTATTAGATAGTAAAGGAATTTGGAATACATTCTGTTTAGAACTACCAGGACAAATCTGAGCTGTTCTCATTCCAGTTCGGAGAACCTCTACTCACTTCAGTTTACATTTTGTGAGGGCTACTGTTGTTTAACCTAAGGATGAAAATGATCAATGGTGTGAAGTATTCAGAAATAAAACTCATGACCACTCTGCAAACAAATGATCCTGTTTTTGAAGGGTGTAGTTCATTCCTTGTTCCTTTGATTGGAATAATAGTATAATATAATGTTCTCTGTTCAGCAGTCACGTATAAGACCTTTATAGATACCTCCGATTTTCAAGAACTTGGTCAAGTTGTGAAAGCCTCCCATGCTAGTTTCGCCTTCCATGAAAATGTCACAATACTGGGGAGCTTGACAGATTCAATGGCAGTAGAGAAGGAAAATCCCAGAAAATGGATAAAGACGTGACCCATATGTAATTTCATCAAGTGCTTCATATTGCAGAAAGAAGGGGAAAATGTTTAAAAACAAGCACAGGCAGTCCTGTTTGTCAAGCAATTTCTTGTCCTGAAGGTAAAATTCCATTGAGCTCTTGTGGAAAAAATAAAACTCTCAACTGGCAGAATAGCTTGAAATTAAATTTTCTTCCAGCAAGATTAAGGTAATAGTTTTCATCATTGCTTAATGCAAGAGTGATTCCTCTCAGCTTCCCTCAGACAGTCACACCAAACTGCATAGATAATTAACATTGCACACCTATACAGATTACTTGATTTACTATTACACTTCACTGTCTTAGATCAAATAGGTTATATAAATGACTGAGTCATTACTAAAATAAGAAAAGAGGAAAAAAGGAAAGTGTTGTGCCTGTACTATTGCCCACTCAGAGGTGTAATTAACACTGTTCAACAGGTGTCAGACTTTCTGTTGCAAGCAACTAGAGAAGATTCTCCTTTAGCTATATTAGGGTTTTATACTACCACCCATCCCGGTAGTATCAGAGTGCTTCAAAGAGCCTATGATTTTGCACAGGAAGAACTGAGTTCTACTCCTGCTGTCGCCGTGAAATTTCTGATTAGACATGGTGAGTAACATAGTGACAAATGTGAAGTTCTAGGTGGCCACAGTTTAGATACAATTCTTACCCATTTAATAAATCAAACGCTCATACAGATATATAAGTAGGGCAAAAGTACTTATGACAATACACATAGTAATATAGTGTAACTAGGCAACCATTTTCAAAACTTATATTGTACCTTTCTTCTCTTGCTATTCTATTCTCCCTTGGCCAAATTCCAGCTTTCTGTCTCTTCCTCCAGGCACTCAATCCCAAAAGACTCCAAAAAGGCCTCAATCAATAATTTCAAGAACACATTGGATAATTAGAAAATAGCTATATGCTACTATGATAACCTCAACCCAGTAACCACCTTGTTAAATAATACAGCAGTACCATACTAACTGTACTGACTGTTGTGTTTGGTGATATTTCTCACAAATACCGCAATATGCTTAAAGAGGATGAAGGATACTATATTGCTTTAACAACTGGAAGTAGGGTGGGGAGGTGAAGTGATCTGTGTCATGCTCTCTGGAATGGCTCACAACTATGAGTGCCCACCTCAGGGCAGACTGTCAGAAATCAGGGCAGATACCCCAAGCTGGTGTGTTCTGTAATTAGATTGAGAAAAGCCAGTAACAAATGTGAACTCCTGGATCACTGTACCAGTCTTACCAGGGGGTCACAGACAGTCCTCTCAGACTCTGCAGCCTATCTTGCCACCCAGAAAAACTGGACTTTGTGATAAAATGGTTACTTAAACCAAAAGTCACACCACATCACGTTGTTCCCAACCCCAAGGGAACAACTTATCCCAGATCAATTGGAACTCTGGATCTTACACCAAAGACAATGCTGGTAGCCAATTCTAGAGTAAATTAACTAAAGATTTATTAGCTACAAAAAAGGAAATTAGAATTTTTGAGAGGTTAAAGCAAATATAGTATATGCACAGGTAAATCACAGTTTGTAATTCCAAGTGCTTGCAGTGATGTAATAAACTGCCAGCTTCCCAAAAGTCTTTTCAGGGTACCCAGATTGTCTCTGGGGATCTCTGCTTTGCATCTGGTACACTTCCCTCTACGAATCTAAACAGTCCACAGATGAAGGCTCTTTCCTTGAATCCATATTTATAACTTCTTCTGACAGAAAACTAGCTGACAGTGTCTCTACCCACATGAGCTTTTCCTTTGATGATGGTGATTGAGGAAAGCATTTCGAGTCTTTGACCTCTGGTCATCACACACAATAGCCACGCGCTTTGAAATGAGCACTTTTCTGTGAAAGTCCTTCATTAGCATCCCACAAGGCTTTTTTGATGGATTATTTAGTTACAGGGGTATACACAATGCAAAGGTTTGCTGATGCAATATAACAGGATACAGATTAATGAAATCAATGCAAGTGATTAGTTTTGTGAAGTCTAAACACCAAATACATTCTTCTACCTTCAACAATCATTTTGATTTATACTAATACACAAGTGAATTGGCCTGAGTACACTCTGGCATGACCTGGTCTGCCAGCATCACAATTTGTATTCTAGTACTCTCAGAACAAGGATACTTCACTATAGGGATTGATTCCTAATTTGCTAATTGTGAATGGAGCTGAACATTCTCCAATCCCAAATCACTGACAGTATAGTCCTGCCTCAGTGAAGTCATGCTACTGAAAACACTCTCTGATTTTTATCTCTAAGTCCCTCTATGGCTGGATATCAATGGATAAGTCTACATAGCATTTTGAAGAGAACCTCCCAGGCTGGGTTGACAGTCTTGGGCTAGCAAGGATCATGCTAGTGCTCTAAAAATAGCTGTATAGACAGCACTTTGACATTGCAGCTTGGGCTGGAGCTTGGGCTCTGAAGCCTAGGGAGGCAGATCAGCTTCAAAACAAGATCTCCAGCCGGAGCTGCAGCATCAAAGCTCTGTCTATAAAACTATTTTTAGAGCACTAGTGTGAGCCCTGCTAGCATGAGAATCTTAGCCCAGATTGGGAGGCTTGATCCAAAATGTTGTGTTGAGATACCCCATGGAGCCAGGATTTCACCCAAGGGCTCTCTTCACATGAATGTAATTTTTCACACATCACAGAGATCACATACCAGTGATAATGTCATGGTTTATTCTTCCAGGGCCTGGTCAATGTCCCACTCAATAGAAGATCTTCAGTGGTATGTTACCAACTGACTTCAGTGGCCTCTGCTTTAGGCCTTTTCCAGATATTTTAAGGATATTTTCCTTACTCGTGATTTCATGATTTTGGAAGTAATCAAAGACGACTCTGCTAAGATGTTTCTTTGTTTTAAAAAGAGCTAGGAATTTGATTTCATAAGGAGTGGTAACGTCTTGAAAGGGAAGGATATATTCTCATAAATATTCAACTACATTTTTTGGCTGCTGGAGCCCAATTTGAAATACAGTTGTTGCCAAAATACAAGTAACTAATACAGCCTTTTATGAAGTAAGCTGTAGTGCATCCAGGACTGAATCACCCAACTAGGCAATAGAATAGCATCAGTCCTTGAGGGGTTGGCGGGGGGGAGTTGTTAAAGTAGAGTTAGGGTTGTAAATGCATTGGTTAATTCAAAACATTATTGGACGACTGTAGTTGTATCAAGAGAAAAGTTTGAAATACAAAAAAATTACAGTTTAACTTTACAATCTAACCTTAAATCCCTTCTTTCTCTATATCTATGCTGTGATATAGCAAAACACTTAAGTGAGTGCTTAGATACTTGATTGACATAGGACCGAAGCACTCAGCTCCTTGCAGAATCCAGTTCTTAATCAAGATAAAAGAATATCATAAATTTACAGCTGTAGAAGTCATTTATACCATCATTTACATTATTGACAACACATGGAAATATAATACATTTTACATAATTGACTCAGTGTGTTTTGGCAACTGTACTCTCGCATCTGAGGCCAAATTACGTAAGGTGGACAAGGTAAAGGTGTACTTCCACAGCTATGGTGAGAACCATAGGTACACTTAGAAGCTGTGCTGCCACTGGCTATTCCCCTACTGCCCATACCTTCCTCACCCCTGCAAGAAAGATTGACTGGGGTTCAGTGTTTCCTCCATTAGTCACTGTTACATGGGTCTCCAGCAGAATTCAGTACAGTACAGAAGGGATCAAGTCTTAGAACATCTCCTCCACTCAGCCTGTTGTTAAAATATTTCTTGATATTTGCCCTAGGTTTTCCTTTGCTCATTTTCATGAGTATATTTAGCCTTTACAATGTCAGAGAATATGCTAGACTGTGAGAGAAAAAGGGGGTAGAAAGGGAGCCCTAAACCAGCATCACTTGCAAATGCTTTTTTGAATCACTGTTTTCAATAGGGCTCACAAGCCCGGCAAATGTAGAGAATTTATTCTCTCCAGTTTCGGCCTAAAATATGAAAATCCCGGGGAAAATTGAAATATTCACAACTCTGTAAACATTTTTCTCTTAAATTTAAAAGAAATCAAACTTCCAATGAAGTCTAGCAGAATGTGGCCACTGTTCCTTAAATATTACATCCAGCTAAAGAGCTGGATCCTGCTCCCATTCAAGTCAATGGTAACACTCCCATTGATTTCAGTGCAAATAGGATCAGGCCGTTTGCATTCAGAGCTTTGAACAGAGGAATGAATCACACTTCCCGATATTGATTTTGGTGGCAGTAATCAGGAGGGTGTAATGCATTGTACGGGGAGGAGGGGGGACTTTCTATTCAGTGCCAAGCAGGGGTGAAAACGGAGCTTTTACCGGTAGGGGGCCAGTTCTGCCCACCCCTGAAGGGGCGGGGCGTTGGGTGAAAGGGTCGGGGCTGGGGTCAGCATTCCCCAGCCAGCCCTCTGCGCTGTCTGGCCCGCGCCGCCCAGTGCTCCAGTGGCAATTTAAAGGGCCTTTTAAATTGCGGCTTCCGAGCAGCTACTTCTTTTGTCCCACTCCTCTCCATCGGCGGCTGGGGGGTGGCAAAAGGGGCAATGACATTAAAGCGCTGCTACGGCAGTGCTTTAAAGTCAGTGGTAGGGGCTGGTACTGGTGGCTACTTTTTACCGGTACGCCGTACTGGCCCTCACTGCCTTACTTTCACCCCTGGTGCCAAGGCAATACAGAGCATAGGACAAGTTGCTCCTTTGAGTTCAATCAAAACTGGTCAAGTTCATCTCTCATTTACCTCATAAGAACATAAGAACGGCCGTACCGGGTCAGACCAAAGGTCCATCTAGCCCAGTATCTGTCTACTGACAGTGGCCAATGCCAGGTGCCCCAGAGGGAGTGAACCTAACAGGCAATGATCAAGTGATCTCTCTCCTGCCATCCATCTCCACCCTCTGACAAACAGAGGCTAGGAACAACATTCCTTACCCATCCTAGCTAATAGCCATTTATGGACTTAGCCACCATGAATTTATCCAGTCCCCTTTTAAACATTGTTATAGTCCTAGCCTTCACAACCTCCTCAGGTAAGGAGTTCCACAAGTTGACTGTGTGCTGCCTGAAGAAGAACTTCCTCCATATAATCCCTTTGCAGTCAGTGGAATTTACACTGATGGAAGCAAAAACAGAATTTAGCCTGAAGTGTCAAAATGACAAGAACCCTGTGATAAGGTCACCTAAGGCAGGGGTCTCAACCTTTTTTCTTTCTGAGCCCCCCCTCTGCCTCCCAACATGCTACAGAAACTCCACAGCCCTCTTGTGCCACAACAACTGTTTTTCTGCATATAAAAGCCAGGGTCAGCATTAGAGGGTAGCAAGCAGGGCAATTGCCTGAGGCCCCATGCCACAGGGGCCCCACAAAGCTAAGTTGCTCAGGCTTCGGCTTCAGCCCCAGGTGGCAGGGCTTGGGGCCCTGGGCTCCAGCCCTGCACAGCAGGGCTTCAGCTTTCTGCCCTGGGCCCCTGTGAGTTGGCCCTGGAACACTGACCCTGATTGGCAGACCCCCTGAAACCTGTTCACGGACCCCCTCAGGGGGCCCCAGACTCTTGGCTGAGAACTGCTGGCCTAAGGAACACAGTGTTCATATCAGTAAGAAGTTGGCCTTCATTCTTGAGGACCCAGTCCTCACTGCAATCCAAACTATGTTAGCTAGCATTGCTTTTAAACCTGGTTAGTGTCAGCAAGGGGATAACACCATTCACCAGTTATTGTTTTAGAAAAAGTTTTGCTTAAACATGACTCTGGTCATCACAACTTCAGTGCTTGTGTAGATGGGACCTAATACTGGCACCAGCACAATGATAAATAGCACAGAATATGTTGTTCCACCCACAGAGTTTATAGAACTTTGGCAATACTCTAAGTAGGCAAATTGAGAATGATGGTTGAAATAATAGCATCTGTTGAATTATTTAATTTAACGTTAAATTAATTATTGGATGCCAAATAATAATGCAAATTGATTGCTCCCTTTAAAAGCTGGCTCCAATCACGTTAATGGGTTGAGGCAGCAGTGGAATTGCAGATTGCCATCTGGCTCCATCTAATTCCTTTCTGGTGCCCTTTCTCAGGGTGATGCTGTGGGTGCATTACAATGAGAAGTAGCAACTAATAGGTCACTTCTAAGATAGAAAGTGATTTTGGACATAAACTCTGTAGACAAATGTTCTGCTTCCTCCATCTTTGATAATAAGGTTTTTCAAAAACAAAACTCTCTCCCCCAAAAAATCCTCTCAAATGTTTTTGCTTAATTAAAAGAAAGATTTCCAATATCTGCTTGTATTTCAGAACACATGGAGGTTATTGAGAGTCAATGAAAATGGAACCCAACCTGGACACTTTTACAGAGTGAATGTGCAAACAATCACAAAAAATCAGATAAAGGTGCCATGATCATTACAAACCCTTCATTACCAACTCACTCCAGGACTAACAATTACATTGTAGCTTACCTACCCTATTAACCTCGACTTAGTTCCCAATAGCCCCTTTATTGACTCACTTCTTTCTTGAAAGCCTTAGAGAAGAGAGAGATCTTGCAGTATGACCTGAAGGTCCACAAACCTTTGGTCCCAATCCTGTAATGCCTTCCACATAGACAGACCCCATTGACTTCAGCTGGGTTCCTCACAAAGGCAGAGCTCATTGCAGAATGAAAACATTGGCTTACCAAACAAAGGAGAAATGCAAGCTCCTATTAAAACAAGTAGCCGTTCTCAAATGCCTCGGGCAACCTCAACTATCATGCAACATTCCATTAGTTTATCATGTTTTTGTCTGTTCTCTTTCTGCGCTGTCAGTTCCACACAATTTTTAAACAAAAGATTTTCTTTACTCTTGCAAGATATAAATTACAAACATAATTTATTTGTAGATGTCTTCTTGTGCACAAAGCGTTTCAGCTGATATGTGATCGGTGTCATTGAACATAATGAATACAATGTTATTTCATAGGAAAGAGAGTGCACTTCTGTAAGCGGGTTACCCATCGTTCATGGCTGTCAGAACTGTAATATGGCTGCAACCAAAAGGTGACTGATAGAAAATAAATGCCTGGATTTATTGTTTGTAAAGATAAAGTCACTCTCCCAAAGAGATTACAGCCAAGTTGCTTTGCTTTATCTCTTGGAGATCTCATTGCTACTGCTCTTCTGTCCAGCAAGTACCTGTGCTGCACATCAGGCCTCCTCACAAATCATGACTTCTGTACAATGGTAATTTTTGTTTCTCAGAAAGAGTTGTAGTTACTGTATTAGGCGTCTTGTCCCTGATCCTTCAAAGAGATCATTGTGGGCTATACCCATGTGGAATCCCCTTGCCAGGGGTCTGCCAGTATGAAACAACTGCTGTCCTTATATCAGGATGTGGGAGGTGGCTTAAGATTTTGACAGGCCACACTTCCCATCACAATACAGACTTCTGTCAATGCTGATCAGAGACCTGCCTGCTGCAGCTGGAAGCCGCATGTGCCACATATATTAATGCTGGCCCTACCTTGACAGATTGTGGGATTTTGATTTTAAGATTTTAATGGAGCTCTTATTTCTTGTTCTGCTTTATGGCTAATGCTGAGTATTTTCAGTGAGTGTTTTAAAATGGGTGATTACTTTTTCCTTCAGGGCATTTGTACCACACCAAAAGGCTTCTTTCTACAAAATTTAGTAATGTGTGGAGTGCGCTCTCAAATGGTCAGAGGCTATTTACCCGTCTATAGGAGCTGTCAGATTTAGTTGCTTTTCATAAAATACTTAAATCTGCAGAAGGAAGGCATGTTATAAGTGTTATTATTCTGCAGCAAACATGTTCTTTACTACTTACTTGATATTGGGTAGGTTTTTTCCAGTTACAGAGTTGCATGAACCACCTAGAATATGTATATCAATAGTATGTTAGGGTGGGTAAAGAAAGACTATGAACTGGAAATCATAAAAAGATTAACTTTGAATGAAACAATTTTTGGGCAGCAAGTAAGGGGAACAGATAATTCAGGGGAACGTCTGAAAACCATTTGTCACTTCAAAGCTAACCTTCAAGAGGAAGGATGGTCTGGTGGCTGGGGAGCTAACCTAGGCAGTAGAATACCTCAGTTCAAGTCTTTGCTCAGTTATAGCATTTGTGTTACCTTGGGCAGTCACTTAGTCTTCTGTGCCTCACTTTTCTATCTGTAAAAAGGGGAATAATAGCCCTTCCCTACCTTACAGGGGTGTTGTGAGGACATAGACTGTGAGACACTCAGTTACTAAGGTAATGGGGGCTGTATGAGTACCTCAGAAAGAAGTCAGTAATAAAAAAATCTTGTTACAAACTATTGACTGTTCATTTACTTATACAGGGTGAGTGGATAGTTTCAATCCAGGTCTTAAGAACTTGTATCTGTACCCAAAAAATCAGCCTTTGTTGGTGGGCCACAGGAGAGGGAGTAAGGAGAGTGCACTACTTTTCGCTCCATCCCGGTGATCCCACTGGGACAAGTTTAAGTTGTATGGGTGGAGCAGTTTGAGGAAGCCTGTAGTGCTTCTCCAGTTGTATGTCTTTTGTAGATAATGAATGAAAATTCCTGCGTTTGGGGCTCTTAGTTCTGCAGCTTCTATGAACACTAAATTCACATGACCTTTTTTTTTTTTTGAGAGAGAGAGATAGAGAGAGAGAGAGAGAGAGAGAGAAGGATGTGGGGTGTGGAGGAGAAAAAGTGAGAGAAAGGAAAAATAAACAGGTTTTTCTTTTAAATCAGAAATTTTACTTGTTACATGTGACTGATACTGTTGCTGGGGGAACGTCAAAATGAATGGATATTTGGATCAGATAGGCATCCAAAAGTTTCAGTATTTATGAATACCACATGAGCTTCACAGATGTGGGCTGGAAGCCCCATGATTACTAGGCTTTAAAGGGAAATTACCTGCATTTCCAGGAAAGCTGCAAGAATAACCTCTTTCACAATATACCATCTGCATTTTCATTTCCAATCCTGGCTAGGCTGAGTTGTGTGAATGTGATTATTAATGTTTAATTTTAACATTTTCAGAACCTCAAAAAGAAGTTTGGTTCTAGTTTGTCGCAACCTGATCTAGGAGATGTTAAGGAGGTCAGCTCTAACATAACAATATACCCCTCTGTAGTTGGTCTGATTTTATATGACCCCCCGCACCCCCCCCAAAAACAAGGAAACCCTCAGCTACGCTGAAAAACTTTCATTCAACATCATGAAACACAGCCTTAAGTGCCACACTTTTTAAAAGTAGTATTTTTGAGACATGAGTAATTATTTTAGGCATTTTTTTTATGATGAGATAGGACCAAATTCTCAGTTTGTGTAAAACCAGGTATACCAGCACACTAGAAATTTGTTCTGGTATAGTGACATCAGGTAGGGTTTGGGGTTTTTTGTTTGGTTGGTTCTTTTTATTTATTTTTGGGGCTACATTTCTGGATCTTCAAAAGCCCTAGTGTAGTGCAGTTATACTGGCATAAAAGTGCTTTTGCTGATAAAGTTTAATATGCTCTATTAACCAAAGTGCTATAACCGCAAAACCATTTTTTTTCCTGGGAAAAGCTGTGTCTTTACTAGAAGGGTTTGCTAGTATAGCTATATGTGTTCCTACTTCAGGCCTGCCTAAATCAACTTAGCTCTAGTGATTTCAGTACATAGGGTCTAATCCTGCACCTTTTGAAGTCATTGGCAACACATGTTGTCTGCAAAGATAGAAACCCAAATTCTGTAGCAGGTATTGACATATCAATTTTATTACCTGCATGTGTGGAAAAATAATTTAAAAAAGTAACCTTTCCAGACCATACAGATATTACTTCATTAACCACAACTCTCAAAATCAATAAAATATAAGGGAGTGTTTTAAAAAAAATTGCAGCATTTTAAAGCTATGAGCAAAGATTAACTTTGTCAGCCTATCCAGTCTCCTGAACTGTTATTTGAAGTTTATTATTTATAATGGCTGAGACCTCCATATGAAAAAATAACATTTAGGAAATGGCTCTTTTACAATCTATATCTTGAAGACTTTAGCATGTTACAAATTACTAAGAAAAAATAGTCACTATTCTCTATCAGTAACATATGTAACCAGAACGGAAGGTACTTAGCTGAGGTGTAGATGCTGTATATCATGTGACTTAGACCTTTTATTATACAGCATACATGAATTTGCTGTATGCAAGGGTAAAATTTACCCTGGGCAGCGACCACAAGAACTATGTGCTACTTTAAATCCCATTTCAACTTTATTTTGAGGACTTAAATGGGACTTAGTGCATAGGCCTTGAAGTGTGTCTCTGTACTGGGTAAATGAAGTTGGTGGTATAGAAGATGTATAGGAGTCTGTAATCATTATATCAGTGAAACTTTTCCCACCAAAGCGCTCAGCTCAACTTACAGATTACATGGGCCCTAGTAAGGTCTGTGCAAAAGTGACTTTTTTCTTTTCCTTTTGTGGTATTGCAAAGTTTTCTTTAAAACCAGTTAAATAGCCTTATAATTTATTTATTTTTAATTTCTGGACATTGGCTATTTTTCACATCTAGACCTTCAAAGATGCTAAAAGTCACGTACACTTGAAACAAAGTGACAGCCTCTGGGTATTTTTTATAAAAGGGATCCATTACCGAGGATTTTTAAAATGGAGGGCCAGATCCTCCACTGGTGTAAATCAGTGTGGCTCCTGTGAAGTCAATGGAACTACAGTGATTTACACCGGTGGAGAAACTGGCTAGGAACTCCCCAGAAATTAAGTTTGGAGGAACTGGTCAACAACCTCCCTCCACTTCCTCAGCAGATTAAATTCTGTGTGTTTTTTGAAAACTGCATATGACCAGCATGCCTGTCTCCTGGCTACTGCCATTGCTGCACAACTGAACCCTTTCCAACTTTCTTCCTCTGAAGCTGATCCAGATGGTGTTCACACATAGATGTCTGTGGCCTGAAAGGTGGTCCAGCTCCCTGTTTGTAACTATGAGGTGAATTATCTTCCCCATAAACTGCCCCAAGTCAGCAAATGGGTGTGCCAGCATTTCTGGCAGTAAATCAGAGGGCGTTGTGCGATTGCAATGGATTTAATGCTAAATGAGCAAGTGGGCAGCAGAGAGAGCTCTACCTCACTATGAAGAAAGCAGCTGTCTCAAAAGAGTACGCAGCATTTACACAAAAAAGTCTATACAATATCATGTAAAAAGAGCTGCTGATGTAGTACTGCATGTATTCTGGATAATACTGTTATTCATGAGTCCTCTTTTAGGCATTCGTGTTATATATTGCCTATATTTGTTCTGTTCAATCTGCACCAGGCCAGATCGTGAACCACACGCACACTGGTGAGTAGTTATTCCCATGTGTAATCCCACTGATGTCAGTATAAACTAGCTGATAATGAATCATGTGAGCAATAGACCAGACATTCCATTTATGGTCAGCTTCCACCACCCTTGTTCTTGTGGAGGAATACCTTATTCCTGGATTAATCCAATTGACTGTTGTTGATTTCAGTTGAACTACTCAAGAAGTAGGTACCGCGCCATGTGAATTAGTGTGGCAGAATCTAGCCTGTAATTATTAGCAGTATGCTGTTTTGATTTATTTGCTCCTTGGCTACATTTTGTTCTATGAAATCAAAAGGAGTAGGTGTTGAAAAGCATTCAGAGAACTGATCATCTCCTCATTGCCATTGAAATCTCTTTTCCATGTCGTGTCAGCTCCTTTCATGGCACTTCTCACTATCAATTTTCACAGTAGGCTCAATGTAAGAGAAAAGCCAATAAAAGTGATTACACATTCTTTGAAGCTTGGTTTTTATTAACTGTCATTCATACATTGGACAGGTGGCCTATAAACCAGCTGATATCATTAGACATTGTTTTTTCTTCAAATGCTGTTTGTAACATGTTCATGGAACCAGAGAAAATAATATTGTAGAAATTAGAGATGGCAAAGACCTTAGGTCATCTAGTACATGCCAACAAATGATTGTTCCCTACAGTACTATATATTTACTTTTCTTTACCTTTTTGTTAGTATAAACTACTCTGTAGGTTTCTCTTAAACTAACACTGACGTCTGGATCAGATACACCTGAGAGAAACATAATAAACTTGAGCTTGTTGGACACACATACTTTTGGACATACACTCATTTTACAATGTCAGCATTTTGCCTAGGAACATTCAGCATATAATTCTAACCTGGATCAAATGTAAGAAATGTGTAGAGATGGATATGAAATCTGTTTTATATATAATGTCTGAGGACTCTGTCTGAAAAAAAAAATAAAGTTTAGGCAATGGTTCCTTGGCAAGCATAATTTCATCCAGTCTTTTCATCTTCAAGGCCTCAATCTATCCTATGATTTGGGATGGTACAAATACTAACCTATCTGTATTGTCTCTGTGATCTTCTTTCATCCCATTCTTACAGTGGACAAATTAATTTATGTACAGGGTTTGTGTCCTTGAAAGCTGAAGTGGGCATGCAGATGCGCAGTATATACTGCTTCAAAAGTGTCATTTGTTTAAATAGTAAAGTGTTATTCCAAACATGCAGGGTTTTTACTTAGTACATTTAAAGCCACATTAATGGGATGTAGATTAAAAGGACAGTCCTTTTAGTAGCTAAAACGTAAAGTAAGATAAGCATTTTTCCTTTGCTAGGAGTACCCTACTGCTCTAACAAACCTTCATATTTGCTGAAGCCATTTTATTCAGCTCTTTTGAGGCGTTAATTCACCTATCTGTCACGATTAGAAGGTCCCCAAATTAGAATGGTCCAATATCTACTGACATCAACGGATAGGTTCCCATTGTTAAACTTGTTTCTTTACACAACTAAAGCATCTCACGTGAAACGATAGAAGTGAATAAAGTTGCTGAGCTTGCAAATCTGCCAAATCTTTCACCTACTCAGTTAGATCCACTCTAGTTTTGACAGCTGTTCCCTTTCCATTCCTTTTTCTACCATTTCCAATTTCTTGGATAAGAAAAACAAAAAAGCTAGATTTTCTTTTCTTTTTAAAACCACACTGGTATGGATCTAATATCAGCAACAACTTCTGGATCAGTCTTGCTACTAATATGATAGACTGAGATTGTATGGGTACAATATTATTGCAGGAGACAGTAGGGATTTGATTTGTTTGGATAACTGTCCTATGGATTGTAGGCCGGGCAATAAAGTTTTATGTAAAGTTTGATAATGCTAGAAGAAGCACAAATCGGTCAAACATCAGATATATCAAACAGGCATGTGATTTATCATTTTATTGCCAGTTTTAAATATTATCTTCCCATGGAAGCCAATGGATGTTCTGCCATTTAATTCAATTGAAGGATGATCTGGCATTTTAGAGTAAGGTCCAAAACAAAACTCAACCCAACCTATTTATCGAAATCCTCCTGAATTTTATGAAGAGGGTTATTTCAGAATTCTAGCCTACATTCATATCCAAAGATCATCATCGTGTCCTTCCTCTAGTTAATTTAATATCATTTAGATATTTAAGAACACTGAAAATAAATGATACATTTATTATAGTTTGTGGTTCTGAATATATTATTATTATTTTATTATTTGGAACTCAAGCAATTAAAGTAATACTAAGAAGGCTGACAGTTCATAGATTCAGCCCATGAATGGTTTTGCTCCACTGATTATTTTTTTTATCCAAATGACCTACTGCACTTCAGTTGAACAATACCTTTCATTTATGCTTAGTCATACTTCTCACTTTTGAGAAACTCCAATACTGCAACTGGAACATATTTCTTAATATCTAGAATGAGTCACTACATGAAATTAGATCAATACATAGACCATAATGGAAGGACAAAACACACAAAAGATGGATCACATTCAAAATGCAGATTTCGATCATGAATTGCTCTTTCTAATTCAGTGGAGACTTGTACACAGCATAAGAAATCACAAAGAATGGGTCTCTAAAGCAGGATGATAAATTTAACAATTTTGAACAGCATAATTTACCCATATCTTTCCTCTACAATGGGTATACTCAGTAAAACAATCTATTAATTTGAAATGTAAAATGATCAGTGCATTCCAAAATCTAGTGTAACCCACACAACTCCTGGGTGTGGTACACTGTCTCATCTAGTGGCACCAAGACCACTTAGAGAGAGATTAATGAGTCTACAGCCTTAACTAAGGGCCATATGGCTTTTAGCTCATGCAGTAGAGGCTCATGCATTTAGCTTCAGAGGTCCCAGGTATGATCTTAGCTGCTGACAGCTGGGGTCTCTCAGTGTTGCACTAGTGCAGAAACACAATGCCTGGATAACTTGTGTACATACCTAATATACATATTCTGAATAATTGGGAAATATCCACTATTTTTTATGAACATTATGCATTCCTCTGTGTGTTTATGATGGATTATTTGCTATGGAGTTAGATCAAATTGGGTTGTTAGAGGAACCATGAAGGAAAGGTGAAACAATGATACAGATAAGAGCCCTTGAGGGAAAAATGAGAGAGCTGTTGATTGGGGGGGGAACCTGTCCCAAGCCCCATCCAAGCTAGAATGGTTTACTCTTTCCAAAGCTAAACCAAGGATCAAAGGAGGATGTAAAACCATTACAGGAACCCAGGCTACAAAAGGGAGGGGGGTTGACCAAGTTTAGAGAAACTGTCCAGGGAATGTGAGTGAGAATTGACCAGCATACAAGGAGACAGAGGGTATGTCTACACTACCCGCCGGATCGGTGAGTAGTGATCGATCTATCAGGGATCTATGTATCGTGTCTCATCTAGACGCGATACATCGATCCCCGAATGCGCTACCCGTCGACTCTGGAACTCCACCAGGGTGAGAGGCGGAAGCAGAGTCAACGGGGGAGTGGAAGCCATCAATCCTGCACTGTGAGTATGCGAAGTAAGTCAATCTAAGTCGATCTAAGATACGTTGACTTCAGCTAAGCCATTCTCAATCTCCCTCTCTCCCCCCCTCCACGCCCAGTGTAGATCAGGCCACAGAGACTGAGGCAGGGTTTCCAGCAACCTGGCTGTAACTTGTCCCCTAGGGGTTGCCAGGGCTAATTTATGTCTATCTCACATGTAGGGACTTGAAGGGGATGCCAAGTGCAGGTAAAGCAATATGCACATAGAGAAATGGATTTAAAACAAGGAGAGCTAAGTTCTGTGCATCCTTTGGCAAATAAATCATACTTTGTTTTGGTGCAGGTGCTTCTGTGTCACTCGGGGCAGCTCTAGCCATTTCGCCGCCCCAAGCACAGTGGCACGTCGCTGGGGGGCGCTCTGCCAGTCGCCGGTCCCGCAGCTCCGGTGGACCTCCCGCAGACATGCCTGCGGAGGGTCCGCTGGTCCCGCCACTCAGGTGGACCAGCGGACCCTCCGCAGGCACGCCTGAGGGAGGTCCACCGGAGCCGTCTGCAGCCCTCCCGGCGACCGGCAGAGCGCCCCCCGCAGCATGCCGCCCCAAGCACGTGCTTGGCGTGCTGGGGCCTGGAGCCGCCCCTGGTGTCACTGCATACGGTTACTACCTACAGGATCCTGAAGGAAAACTCATGCAGGGCCAAGTCTAGTGATGCTGCGAGGTATCATGGTGGGCAACCAGGGCATGTATTTCAGAGATCTGATCAGAGAATGGTTTGATCACAAGATCTCACCACAAAACGAAATGGAGGCATGGTCCTGTCATTTGAAAGGTTTCACTTGGAAAAGGAGCATGACCTGTCTGAATCAAGGGTTGTGCATGTGCACCAGAGAACAAACATTTATAAATTTGACTGCATAATGTATCAAAGGATGGTAATATATTTTTCTCTCTTTGCATTTTCTGCCTCAAGGTAGAGCCACTTTTTGATTACATGAAAGGAGCTTTATTAATAATGATTGAGGTAATGCACACCTGGATGAGCTTTTCCCCAGAAAATGTAAAGGAAGTAAACTTTCCCAGATTTTGACCTACAGTCCTGCATCCAAAGAAGTTAAACGTATCGCTTTTATTGAGAGAACCTATTTAGTATAGAATGCCTGCACTGGTCAAACCAAATGAAACTAAAAGAGGGTGAATAGCAATCTTATTTCATAAAGTTCTCCCTTTATCTGTAGAACCAACTTCTGTTGTCAGATATGTGTGTGCAATGCAATAGCAGGTGTTTAAAAAAAGAGTTTGGAACCTAGAAAATAGTCTGACCCTCTCAGTCAACAAGTTAATATTTAAATGCTGAGTCAATAGGAATCTGAATTCTTTGGCACAGATTATAATACCACTACTGTACACCAGTTCCTCATTCAAAAATTAATTATGTTGGTTGTGTGCTCAGTTCCAAATTATAATAATATAGTACATCTCGGTTTGAACTTCTCTTCATTTATTTGAGCTAACCTTTGGATGACAGCTGGGGTGTTGTATTCCTTGTAGCCCAATTGTTCCTTTTGGTTGTATATTCATACTACTGTACCAAATTCAACCTTTAAATGCATGTGAGTGATTTCAGTGGGAGACACCTGCAAGAATCTGAGGGCAGCATTTGTCTTATGTGGTTTATTCTTTAACTCTCTTCTCTTCAAAGCCTCCTTCACACAGTGAGTAATTAAATAAACAGCACAATATACTTTTCCATCACATTTGGAGACGTATTTCCTCTAAATTCTAATTATTCTGGTGAAAAATACCTTGACCCAGACTTTATTAAGTCCTTTAGCATAGATTTCTCTTGAAACAATCACCTTTGGAGACAACACATACAAATCTCTGAGTTTTACTCAGCCGATACATGAAAAGTGTTATAATAGCATATAACACAAAATAAAGCAGATATCTGATGATAAATTCATAGCTGTAAGTAGAGACCAAAGGTCCATCCAGCCTGACAGTGGCTAATGCCAGGTGCACCAGAGGGAGTGAACCTAACAGGTAATGATCAAGTAATCTCTCTCCTGCCATCCATCTCCACCATCTGACAAACAGAGGCTAGGGACACCATTCGTTACCCATCCTGGCTAATAGCCATTAATGGACTTCACCACCATGAATTTATCTAGTTCTCTTTTAAACCCTGTTATAGTCCTAGCCTTCACAACCTCCTCAGGCAAGGAGTTCCACAGGTTGACTGTGTGCTGTGTGAAGAACTTCCTTTTATTTGTTTTAACCTGCTGCCCATTAATTTCATTTGGTAGCCCCTAGTTCTTATATTATGGGAACAAGTAAATAACTTTTCCTTTTACACCTAAGTAGGTGTAAAAAGCTTGCAAATCAGAATGACAACATTTTACTTCCAGTAAACACAGATATAAATTACTACACAAGGTTTAAGTCAACAGTTAATCAGGTACCGCTTTGCGCATTTCAGCAGCCATTTTGTTCTGAGAGTTACTGCAACCTGAAGCAGAGGGAACAACCACCCTCTGCTCACTCCTGGAGACTTTACTTTTATTCTTTCTCTTTATTGTTTTCGCTGATTTAAAATGAAACCCATAGCATACTGAAAGTAGCTAGGAACATGGAAGAAATGCACGTTTCAAGGAATATGTCATGTTTCAAATAATACATCCTTTTTAGTAACTGGAAACATACTATAACAGTTAAAAGGTTACTGAGACAGCAGATAAATAAGATAAGTGAAGTGATTCAAACTGCATAAAATGAGAAACACAAAGTTCAGCATTACATTTTTTTTCTTGGCGGTAGTTATACACAAAGTGATCTCTTACATTTATACTTCCAATTAATCCTGATTCCCTAAAGATTCTTCTGGTTTCAGTGGCTGGAGGTTCAGTCAGTGAGTGACTTAATGCTAAATCTCAGAGAGGGATTTTGTCATGGTAAGAAAATCTCTGCTGCTGGAAAGAGCTTCTAAATGAGGGTAACTCCTTTTTTATTTATTGTTTAAATCTAGTCATATGGTTTCTTGCCTTGCACATCTGTTCTGAAATAGTCAGGCCTGGAAACTATAACTTCATACAGTGTCAACACCGCCCAGCTGGGTCAGTTAGACCGTGATCCAATACTCACTAACACCAACAGGCATCTTTCCATTGACATCAATGGAATTTGGATCAGGCCCTTATTGACGTTTGCAGATGACACACAAATTGGGGGGAGTGGTAAATGTGGAAGAGGACAAGTCACTGATACAGAGCAGTTTGGGGTGTTTGGTAAGAGGGGTTTAAAGAGCCAATAGGTGATTTAATATGGCTGAAAGTAAATGTATGCATCTAGTAACAAAGACTGGGAGGAGAAGGCGGGATAGCTCAGTGGTTTGAGCATTGACCTACTAAACCCAGAGTTGTGAGTTCAATCCTTGAGGGGGCCACTTAGGGATCTGGGGAAAAAATCAGTACTTGGTCCTGCTAGTGAAGGCACGAGCTGGACTCAATGACCTGTCCCTTCCAGTTCTAGGAGATAGGTATAGCTCCAATTATTATTATAATGCAGGCCATACTTGTATGATGGGGGATTCTACCCTGGGAAGCAGTGACTTTGAAAAAGCCTGAGTGGCAGGGAAGGACAATCACCTGAGCATGAGCTCCCAGTGCAATGCTGTGGCTGAAAGGCCAAATGCAATCCTTGGATACATACACAGGGCAATCTTGAGTAGGAATGGAGAGGGTACTTTACCTCTATATTTGGCACTGGGAGTTTTGAGAATAAGTTCTGCTCTCACATTGGTATAAATCATGAATAACTCTCTTGTAGTGACTGGTGTAAATGAAAGCTGAATTTGTCCCTAGGTATTCACTAGCCCCTCTTGCTGTACTGAGGAGTCTTGTTTGCTATTAAATGTAAGGGTTCATTATGATTTATTCAGGAAATAAACAATGGAGTTGTTGTTTTTATTATGTGTCACTTCATGTTAAACCTGGATGTGGGGCAAACAAGTTTACCTTCCCAATTGTGTTCTCCTTTAAAAGACTCCAGAGTCTCATCATAGTTAATTAAAGTGAGCTCCTCTGGCTAAGACAATGATCCATGTTCTTTGGTGCCATTAGTTGTATAATGCAAATGTAATGATTCATTATTAATTTGCAACACATTTTTGATGAAATGCTGTCAGTCTCTCTGACTTAGAAAGCAGGAGAGCAAGCCACCGCTTCCCTTCATTCTAATATTATTGACAGTGTTTCTCCCCTAAAACATTGACAATAGAAGAACACTGTGTATAAAAATAATAATGAGCCAGACTGTAACTTTTCCACTATGAGCATGGTGTGTGTGTGCGTGGTGGGTGGACCTGAAGGGGGGATAAGGGCTCTGAGGGATAGAGCTATAGCACTTAAGAAATTATTTCTGTGAAGAGCAGACTCTGTCTGGGTCCCTTGGGGCATATGGGTAGGAGACAGGGAGAGCAAGCTTAGCAAAAATCACTCCAGATTGTTTTGAACATTTGCAGCATGTGTTACTGCAGTGCCTGCCTCTTGGTGCTGGTAGCTGTCCCTAAGGAGAGGGAAAA
Organism: Mauremys mutica; assembly: GCF_020497125.1. Taxonomy (NCBI): domain Eukaryota; kingdom Metazoa; phylum Chordata; order Testudines; family Geoemydidae; genus Mauremys; species Mauremys mutica. Next base: position 22,577,232 of record NC_059072.1, read on the forward strand.
TACCAGCCCAATCTAAAAGCTGGTTAGCTATGACCAATTGGGGTCAAAACATGCTGCCATGTGCTTTAGCTGGTTCATGAGCCCGGGGTGCAAGAGGATGGGCATGAAAGAGACTCCTGGTGCTAGTCTCTCTTGCCACTTATGCAAGGAAAACTGTCATTTTAGAAGCATGAAAATTTGAGACACATTTTTAAGCAATATTTTACTATTTCCATGCCCCAGATATGCCACCATTTATCTAATTTGTAAATCATCCATCACTGTAATATTAGGTGCCTTAAACAATAACTTTCTATGAATGTATCACCTTTCTTATACACAAAACCACCTGACAGCATAGCCATTGAAGTCAATGAGAGTCTTTCCATGGGCTCTGGTCAACCAGGGAGGGAAATGAATTCCAGAGGCAATTTCCCTCAGCTGAATGTCAGGCCTTCAGCCTGCAGATGTTCAAATCTAAGGACTAAGGGCAAAGTTCCTCAGCGGCCTTTAATAGTGATGGTGCCAGGGAGAGAGAAGAGGTTGACTCCACATGGCTTTTCTGACCACATTTTCCTGAACTTGTCTTCTTCTTACACTAAAAACCTTGAGGAAAGGCTTTGCCTTCTAGGAAACCCCTGAAAGGCGTGTTCTGCTGTGTCTGTGACTATTCTTGAGTCTTTCCAGAAACTACTGACTCACATATATGCTAGTAAATTGTTTAAGAAGATTTCAGTCGGGGGGGGGGCATGCAGATAATGCCGGGGAAATATGTAGCAGTTCTGGTTATTCAGGGTGTTATTCAAAGGTCAGAATTTCGTAACTGCACATCATTAATGTTATAAGATGAGTTGTTTCATTTGCTATTTTCATTTAGATTTTCCTCACATCTCCTTCATTGTATCACTGTATTTCTATATCCTTTCCTCATGAAGTATTCTTGAAACTGGGGCTGAATGTTTTAAAAATTGTTATTCGTTTACTTAAACGTCTGTGAAAGTGCAAAAATATTTCCACTTCTTTCCATTCTTGTCTCAGGCTGGTCCGCACCAATTCCATTCTGTGCTGCTGAAAACGAGACTAATGTGTGTATGTGTGGGGGTGAAGTGGCGCAGTTATGAAGCAATCTGGTAGCTAGCATGAGCAATATGTAAAATTGTTGTGCCGAAATTGAGTGGATGGTTTCAAGTGCTGGGCTTTACTTGGATTTTAACTCTTCCCTGTTCTCCTGTGGGACTCTTTCCATAAACTGAGACAGTTTATCCCAGTGAAAATCTAGTCTCTTAAGGTCCTTTTCCCTTTGTATTGTTTTAAAGGGTCCTTGCTGCATGGCCCTAGCTGATATGACAAGTAAGCCTGGCAATGGGTGCAAATAAAAAATACACAAAGCCCTGGGGAGGAACTTGGTACCATCTGTCCAAGCTCTACCAGTGACTTGTTAATAGGAATGGTGAGTCTACCAGTCATGGAAAGATGCAGCATGCATAGCAGCTTGTGTGACTTCTCTTGCACTGCTTCCTGCATTTCGTCAGGGCTTGGAATGTCTTCAAGTTGTCTGTCAGACAAGGTGCAGAGAGATTGACTATCTTATTGGGGAGGGTGATGAAACGGTTGCTGAGATAATTGTTCCTCCACTTCTTCCTGTTGATTTTCCTCATGCTTAGAGGAAGGGAATCTAAGGCCCTGTGTACACTTCCACTTATGTCGGCAAAACTTCTGTCACTCAGGGATGTGGAAAAAAACCACCCCCGAGTGACATAAGTTTTGCCTGCATAGGCGCTGATGTGAACAGTGCTCTGTCGGCAGGAGACGCTCTCCTGCTGACATAGATACCACCTCTCTTTTAGGTGGTTTTATTATGTCAATGGAGAGCTTTCTCCTGTCAGCAAAGTGTGGCTACACGTGTGATCTTATAGCAGCACAGCTGTATCAGTACAGATGTGCCACTGTAAGCTGGCTAGTGCAGACATAACCTCACCCTGGTGACAGAGGTTTCCAGCTTGTGTGCAGTTAGCTGCATAGCCCAGGGTGCTCAGGAAGGCTGTGTATGATAAGCCTATGTATACAGGTCAGGTGGCCACAGAAGACAATACCAGGGAGTCTGTGAGATCCAGGCCTTCTCCTGCTCAAAGAGTGTGGAGTCCTTCAATGTCATGCCCAGGAGGGGAAGGGGATGAGCAGCAGATGAGTCTCTCTGTTGTGTTGGAGAAGATGAAAAGGACTTGTCCAGTGGTAGGACTCCCCTTTCTGGTGTGCTAGGGCACTGCTGCATCCCTTCTATCTGGATACAGAAAGAAGGTGATGTCTTAACTGACTGAAGTCCTAGTATGAGGGCCCATGGGTCCCAAACCTGGATCCACGGGTCCCCAGACATCTCTCAGACTGCAGCCACCACCCAGCAACTTGTTGGTACTAGTAGGGAGTGTGGGCTGGGGGACCCTAGCTCACCTGAAGCACCACCCACAAAACTCCTGATTGGAGATGTCTGGCCTCTCTGATTGGCTCAGACTCAAGAAATGGTCTGAGCAACTAGGTGAATCCTTGTCTGGCTGCTATATTGGATCTTGCCTTGTTTGAGATCCCTGCGTCTATGCTCCATCCCTGGCTACAAACTCTGGCCCTCATCTTTAGCTTGGTTCCTAACTCTGACTCTGGCCCTGCCCTCCAACTCCATTTGCTGGTGCCCGGCCACTGCTCTGACCACTAGGCATGACCACCACTGCTCTGACCATTAAGTCTGTCTGCCTATGATCCAGTCCATGACACCTAGTTACCAATGCTGATATTGTACAAATCCAAAAGAGGAGGAGGGGCAGGGAGGCTCTGGTGGCAGGCCCACAGAAAAGTCAGTAGTCATCAAAGGGAACTTAGGCACCGAAAGAGGAGACAGTATCAATGGGCTGAGTCCAAGGCAGCTGGGTACCAAGAAAACGCATGCCAAAGAGTCACCGCTGGAAGATAGGCTATCAGTGGATTTTGCTGGTACTGTAGGCACCAGAGGGAACTCTCTTAGGTCATTGGCTGCCCTTTGACTGAGGAGCTTGAGATGAGTCTAACATGTTGACTCTTGTGTCTCAGTTCTGAAAGTCCTGGAGATGGAGACCTACATCTCGTCTCATCTCTGCACTGATGCTCCTTCCTACTCCTTCACTCAGCTCTGTGCAGGATATAAATTAAAACAGATACTGCCTGAAGGAGCTACAGTCAATTAGGCTCAGATTCAGCAAAGCACTTCGGGCTACATTCACATAGGGTCTTAAGCAATGTGATGCTCAGCATCACAATATCTTAACTTTTAGGATTCTAGAAAATTAATGGGATTCCCAAAGCCCAAGTAACTTACAATGAACGGAGGGAGCTAGGTGCTTAACAATGGGTTTCACAAAAGCCAGCACACTAGGTAGCTCCTAGCCTAAAGTAACCAATGAAAGATGCTGGTAAAAGGGGTGTGTCCTTAGCCCCATCCCTCTCAGGGAGCTCAGCACCTATCTCTGCATGGGATTGGCAGCTGGGAACCCTCTTGGGGTTAGGAAATAAGGTAGGGAGGGAGCAGGCACTGGTGCTGCCTCACATCAGTTAGCCCAGTGGGGTAGGGCACTCAACTGGGATATGAGAGACCCCTGGTTCTAGTCCTCCCTCTACCAGAGGGGGAGAAGGGATTTGAACAAATATCTGCCACCTCTTAGGTGAGTGCTCTAATCACTGGGCAATGGGCTATTCTGCTGTGGGAGGCCCTCAGTCTCTCCTGTTGAAACTGGGCCTCTTTGGATAAATAATTCAAGAGTCATTAGACTAGACAGAAAGAGAGCAAACATGACAATGACTCTATAGTTTGGTGGTTAGAGCACTCAGCGAGCATGTGAAAATTCCAGCAACCAGTCCCCCTGCTCCAGTCAAGATTTAATTATTTATCCAAAGTGGAACAGCTTCAACAGGAGAGAATGTGGAAGCCCTGCATCAGAATATCCCATAGCCCAGGGCCTGATCTGGTAAGCATGCTCACTGCATACCTATCTTCCTCTGGTTCATGCATCTTACTGGGGCTTGGGCATCTAGATGTCTAGAGTGGAGAAGCAGTGCCCATGCTCAGAGGCAGAAACAAACATAATCAGCTAGGGAAGTTCTACTGCAAAAATATAGGCACCAAGTGATTTTACGGTGCTCAGTGGCAGCTGAGCAGGTGTTTTGTGAGTACCACTTGTGCCTAATTCTGGGACTTTGGTGCCTAAAGTGGCAGTTAGTTGCCTAAACTCTTGTGAATCTAGCCCATAAGCTCATGCTGAAGTCCCACTGAAGTCAAGACCACCTTGAATAGGGATGGACATATGCACATGCTTAGAGTTAGGTGTGTGGTTAACTGCTTTGCTGAACTGAGCCCTTTACCTTTCAGTAAAGCATGTAGAATAGTACACCTGTTTGGAAATTTTATTATTTTTCCCCTGTGGAAAATTTCAAATTTCTGCTGAAAAATCTAAAATGGAATTATTTCAGCTGAAAGCTGAATTTGTCTGATTCAGAAATGCCACTGCCATGCCATGCCTCATGAGAGTTGTACTTTGGTCTCCTCATGTTCCCATTCTCCTATATAGCTTGGGCTCCCTGGTTGGACTACATCTCCCATGATATGCCATGGTCTCCCCTTTTTGATGGGCATCACGGGGGCCCATGGCTGTATGGTAATATGAGAGTTGAAGTCTGGCTGGAGGGACATGGCCCATACAAGAGAACAGATACCTGAGGAAACTTCACTACAACTTCCTCGAGGCAATGTAGCAGCATATTTGAATACATTTTTTTGTTTAACACTTGAAATATTTCAACTTTCTGAATTAAAAAAAATCCAAAAATTTCAGTTGAGAACAGATGCTTTCTGTGAAAAATTAATTTTAGTCAAAAATCCAATTTTCCATCAAAAAACTGTTTTGGATGTCAAATTTTTGACCAGCCCTCTAGGATACTCTTGGTTTTCCAGGAAGACCTGCAGTGGAAAATGTGTTGATTAAAATGAACAAAATATTTTATTGAACAAAGATGTGAAACCTCACTGGACTTTTCATATAGACCAAATTAATTAATTCAGAGACTTTAAATCACATAGTTCCAGACCTGTGGATTTTTAAGCATCCTCACATTGGAGAGAGTTAAAGGGATTGTATCCCTCAAGTCTGCAATCCACAGCTCTGATTCATTCCTCTGATTGACTATACACACATCTTTCGTGCAACACCTGCTGCTCAGCAGTATTTTGGGGAAAATCCAAATAATCTGAATACACATTTTTTTCTGATGATTTAATGTTAAATGTAAGCTGGTGACGTACAACCCTTCACTTTGTTATGAGCACTGCTTCTGATCAACAACCTCTCCCTATCTCTGGGGGCCAAAATACTGAGCGGTAAGCTTGGGCTGTAAGTATTCCCTTAATCCAATTCTATTCCACAGGCTCATGCAGAAAATCATGTTTGTTTTCAATATGTCAGACGTGTTATATTAGTGCATGAATTTCTTTCCATCAGCAACTATTACATGGGTCAACATTTACAAGTTTGTAAGTCTATAAATACTCCCCATCACAGCAAACATTTTGACAATCCCTGATCTCTGCCGGATAATAACTGCTGTTTACTTTCTATTTTGTTTACACAGAAAGAAATTGATAATAACTGGAAACTGCTAGCTAAGTAATAAATTGTGCCTTTTGTTAGACAAGCAAGAGGAAACATTACAGCTTTATTATCTTGTCTTTCAAAGGCCAACACTAATACTGTTTGCATTCAGCAATATGTGTCTCATCAGCATCTTTGCAGCCCGTTTAGAAATTCAGTTGATGCAGATTGTTAGGGCCCAATTCTGCACATCTAAAAGTTGTGGTGCAAAAAACACTGGATCACAATGACAGAATTATCCTTGCAGATTCACACAGTCAAAGTGGACTGTGATATTCTGCCCTCTTCATTTGTACAGCACACCAGTTTCCATCAATGGGAGTTCCCCACACGCAGGGAAGGCAGCATATCAAAGCTGGTCTCAGAGAAGATTTTACTCCCTGAGTGGCCTGACTCCGAAACAGCTCCGCACATGGAACGCTGGCTGATTTAAATGAGTATATCTATACCGAGAGGACAGAGTTACTAATCCCCACATCCATGCAAGATCAGCATATAGACAGGCTACATAATCTGGTGCTGGATCTATCAAATTTGGGAGAAAAAAACCACCCTGGTTTATTTGGCAAAGAAAACAAAAATCGCTGAACATAGTGAGATCAGATGCATTAGCCCCAGGGAAATGGTGCACACTCCAATGCTAGGAATTTTAAAAATGAAATTGAACAAACTGCAGGGAAGAGATCATTGGGGAACAATGCAATGTTGGCAGAAAGACAGACTGGATAATTTAACCAGTAGAGTTGGTCAAGAATTATATTTCAGAAAAGTTTGTCATTACAAAAATGCAGTTTCCTTCAAAACAAAATTTTCCTGGGAAAGGGTTAGTTTCAACAAACTTCTCAGCTCAAAAATCTATTGAACAGAGTTTCCAAAAATTGTCAAAGTGTCCCATTTTGACAGTTTTGAAATAGTTTTCTGGTTTGAAACAACTTTTCATTTCTAAATGTAAGCTAATTAGAGTTTTAAAAATGTTGGAATTCAAAACAAAATGTTTTGATTGATCCATATCAAGAACATTTTCACATTTTGGTTCATGACAATTTTAGAGCTTTAGACTTGTTTATCTCAGTTTGGGATATGAACATTTTTTGAAATCTCAAAATTTTTCACAGGATGGCAAAACCATTTTCTGACCATCTCTATTAACTGGTCGCTTCCATCTCTGACCTGTAGGATTGTGGGCTAAATTCATTCCTGGGGTAATATTATTGGCTTCAGTGGAATTACACTAGGGATACATTTGGCACAATGGGTCAAATTCTGTCATGAATTATATTGCTATAGTCATCCATGACTTAGAGAGTAAGAATGTGTCCCTTCAATCTCAAAGTTTCAATTAAATAGTATCTGAGATCATTGTTAATCCTTTCCAATCAAATTTGATTATAAAAGGCCAAATTCCATCCCAGATTATCTCTGTGTAACACCCCTGAAATCATTATGATTACATTATTATTATTAATATTTTTATTTCAGGAGCACTGAAAAGCCCCAAAAGGGATTGGAGAGACTATTAACACACATTAAAAAAAGGCAGTGCATGCTAAAATTTAAGTATAAAATGAGAAACAACAGGTAGATACAACAACCAAATATTCAGGGAACACAAGGTAATTCTACAGTATAATGGATCTCCTGGTCAAACAAGGTGGGTGAGGCAATATCTTTTATTGGACCAGCTTCTGTTGGTGAGAGAGAGAAACTTTTGAGCCACACAGAACTCTTCTTCAAATCCGGGAAAGGTACTCCAAACGTCACAGCTAAAAGATAAAATATGTTACGTCACCCACCTTGTCTCTCTCATATCCTAGGACCGACATGGCTACAACTACACTGCATACAACTTCTGGTCAGAATATTTTGTCTGATTGTCAGCCTAATTCTCCATTTCTTACATTTTTCACAATACTCGTTATACCCACTTTGTATTACCCCAAACACAATAGTCATGATTCAAAAGTCAACATTTCTCAAAAAACTATCACACAATAATATCCAGGATACCAGTTTCTCCGATTGTTAGAAATAGGAAATGATTGTTGTATCTATATAGTAAACCTTGTAATGGTGACCCATGTAATTCCAGCTCCATCCCTGGTGTGTATAACTTTCATTAAAAGGCTGATCTAAGCAGTCATTTTATGTGGCATACCTATAGTGCAATATACCAACACAATGGTAAATGATATTCATAAGAGACAGGTTTCAGAGTGGTAGCCGTGTTAGTCTGTATCCGCAAAAAGAATGAGGAGTACTTGTGGCACCTTAGAGACTAACAAATTTATTTGGGCATATGCTTTTGTTCTCTGTGTATATATATCTTCCTACTGTATTTTCCACTGCATGCATCCGATGAAGTAGGCTTTAGCCCATGAAAGCTTATGCCCAAATAAATTTGTTAGTCTCTAAGGTGCCACATGTACTCCTCGTTCTTTTTGCATTCATAGACGGGAGAATTGAGCTTTTTCATTCAAGATGCAAATAAAATATGCTTTAAAAAGGGCAGTGTTTTGATTGTGATCAAAAGAAGCACAATTTTTGTGCTAGTTTTTTCCTATTGAAATATAAACACCCAGAGATTAATTCATTTTTTTAAATTAAGTTGACACACAGTCTCTGTGCCTTTTTCACCAGAATGTTACTCTGGTTTTATGCCATTGTAAATTCACTGGAAAACAAATTAATGAGTGATAAATCAAGTCCTCTGGGTTTTCTACATAAATTCACTGTAGAGGTGATTCTCCATGCGGTTTAATGCCTGTGCAATCCCGTTGGCTCAGAGTTAGGTTGGGGAAGGGGTGCTGGAACAATTTGTATAGTGGGGATGCTGAGAGCCATTGAACCAAATGGTAAACCCTGTATATAAAGGAAACCACTTCAAGACAGGCAGTGGAGCAGCACCTTCCACACCCCTAGTTCCAGCATCTATGGGTTGGTGTAAAGACAATGCGCTGGAGCAGAGAATCAGGCCCAACACATTTAACAATTTCTCCCATAGCTGAAGTGATGAAAGATTCTATAAATTTTGCTCATATCCTCCCATTCCTTCGTGGCCTTACAATACATACTAAAAACACGTGAGCAAACAAATCTGTACAGTTGATAACACAGAGAGTGGTTTTTCTTCCTACAGAGACAGATAATAATTTAAAGTACAGAGGGGTGATCTTTGTCCTCTGTTCTGTCATTAGCGGGGTTTACTATTTAACCTTAGGATATGTCTAAACTGCAATTAAAATCCCCTGGTTGGCCTATGCCGACTGACTCGGGCTTGCAGAGCTCAGGCTGTGGGGCTGTTGAATTGTGCTGCAGACGTTCAGGCTCGGCTAGAGCCTGGGCTTTAGGATCCTACAAGGTGGGAGAGTCCCAGAGCTCAGGCTGCAGTCTGAGCTAGAACAGCTACACCATGATTAAACAGCCCCTTAGCCCGAGTCCCTTCAGCCTGAGCCAGCTGGCATGGACCAGCCGCGGGTGTCTTAATTGCTGTGCAGACATCCCCTTAGTGTCAACAGTAGCAAATGGACCAGCAGATAATCCCATTCAGATGCACAGAAAACCCTGTATTTGCACAAGTCCTCACACATTGGCTCAGGTACCTCAAAAGATATTATTAATTACAAAACTGCATGCAAAAAATAATGCACAAGCAAATGTCCCCGTGCTTTACCCAAAAGGACTGCTCTCATGAGTCATCATTTTCTCCCTTCAGCATCACTTTAAATTATCCATCCATCCATCACTTGATCATCAATTTCAGCTACTCCCTCTGTGCCAAGTCTTTTTCAGGTTTCAAAATTCCTTCTGTGTCACTGCATTTTCCCTTCATTCTGTAATGTACTGGCTTGTGTATTCTCTGTGTCTGCTATCTCTATATCCTGGATGGAACGTCAAACATGCTCGAGCTTTTACCAGGTGCTTTCACTATTTGAGCTAACATACCTAGTAAAAGCCTGTGCTTTAGTGAATACAAGTGTGGAGTTGTATCGGTGCTATCCTTCCACTCCAGGATTGGGGTGGTAATGGACTACCATGCTTTTCCTTCTTCAGCAGTGATGGGAAGGGTTGTGGCACCTTATTGGGATGCTTCCTGTACCCTTTTATTCATGCGACTCCAATGCTTTTCTTTCAATGTTTTGCCCCCAGAAGTGTCCTGTATTACAAACTGGGAGAATCTGTAAGCAAATCCTGCTCTCCCCTTACAGTGGGTGTAAGTCTGGGGTAACTCCATTGAGCTCAGGTAGCATGTATCTCTATGATCTGCTTGCATCACAGGGTTCCTGTGGAAAATCCTTATTATTACTATTAAGATAACACCTAGTGGCCAGCCAGGCTCGATTGTGCTAGGTGCTATGCAGATGTATTGTACAGGATGGTGCCTGCCCCCATGAGCTATCCTTGAGGTGATCCCCTACCAAAAGGTGCTTATGCTGCTTCAGAGCTCCCCCCCTCACACCTCATGATTTTATATTTTGCCTATTTCTGTGACTGGTGATAGCCACTTCAGAGGGAGTGGTTTTCCTGTGGTATTGTGGGTCGTGTGTATTACATATTTTCCTCTTCCCTTAGTGCTGTCTGGAATGCCCTTGTGGTGCTCTCGTTGTTGCTATTCTTCTGTGGTTTGGTGTTTTTAATAAAATAGATCCAGCCTGACCAAGAAGGAGGCTGCACCAGAAATATCCCAAGGAAGACTTCTGGCTCTAGTTCACTAACGGAAGAAGTCTGGAGAGCTCAGATAATTGGCTGGATGTGCAGCTAAATATGTGCGTGCTTATCCTGACTGAGCCCAAGCTACATGTCTTTTGAGAGTTACCCCTCTATGACAATAACCTTATTTGGCTACAGATACATAAATCAATTAATGTTTTTTAAATGTATCTAGATACTTATATGGTCAGAATCCCCATAGTATGTGAATGCGTTGCAGTCGCTAATGGATTTTATCTGTGAGGAAAGGGAGTATTATCCCCATTTAACAGAGATCGAACTGAGGCAACTGTTGATGAGCCAGGAAATGAACTTAGCACTCTTAAGCCCAGTATACTACTGTCCACTAGACGATCCTTCCCAATCTCACTGTTCTCTGCAGCAGAGAGACTGATCATATGCTGGTGAAAATTAGGACTAGCCCCACTGCATAGAGTTACAATGGTGTACAACCAGTGCCCATAATACCAGAACCTGACCTAAAGTGTCTGTGGTCAAAGGAGACCCTCACGAGAGAACATGACAGGAGCAAATGACTGACCCTGTGCTTGCAGGAAAAACAGGGAGTGTGTTCAGTTTCCTGGAACAGTCTCTGTACAGTTCTTTGGGGTCTGATTCAGCACAAAATATTCTTGGCCTTTCTGGCCAAGCAAGCCTCCACGTCTCCAGTTCCTGGCACTGTGGGAGACTGCTCTATTCAGCAGGAACCCAGCCCAGTCCTGATACCAAAGTCCCACATGGCCTTTAAAAAAAAGCCCCAAACCTGCTCCGCAGCCAAGAGCTGCAGCCAGGCAGCAAGAGGGAAATAAACATCCGTTCTAAGCTAGAGCAACAGTGCTCTATAGGTCTGTCTGTATGTGCATAAGTTTAGTGGTACGTGGCCGATCTCTGTGACTGTTAAAAACACCACCACTTTGTGACACTTTTCAGGGTTACCGAAGGTGTCCAGGGTGAATCACTACCACCTCCTCACAGCGTGAGGAAGCCCTGTCTTTGCCCTCCAGGGGAAATTCTGTCCAGCCACTAGCTTCTAGCAGCAGAGACATGGACTTCATGAGTCCCACTGTTTCCCTCTTCAGACTAGCAATTTTATAAATTGTTCTACTCTAGTGCCTAGTCCCCTATCTTCTGGAGACTTGCAATGTACAGCAATCTGCTGCCTCTGTGGAAGCAGTGAACCCCAATTAGTTACTTTCACCTCAGCTCAGCACTCTCCTTAGCACAAGGCAGGATGGGCTAGTAAAATGAAACTGAACTTTATTTAACAAAGCATGAGATAGAGATTCAAATAAAAACAAGTTTGGGGATTTGGAAACATGGGGTTATTGTAAAAGAAAATCATAAAACACATATACTTATTAACATTTTACTTCTTGTCTAATAAGGTACTTTTCACCCAATTGTCAGTCAGTCTTTACAGTACTTGTCCAGTCCAGAAAGCTTGGATCCATCCACCTTTCGTGAGACACCTATGTTAGCAGAGTGTCTCCTTCATAATGGATACAATTTTGTGACCTCTCCTCTTCTCAAGTTACAGACTATTGTCTCTTACCCCAAAAGGTCCCCTATTCAGAGACTCTTCTTGGAGTTATTTTATCTTTGTACATTCTTGAACCTTCCCCTTGAACCTTGAAACATAGGGCTGGCTCCACAGATGTCCATTGTTCTCAGCACTGAATTAGCGTTGAGACATACTTTGTCTCGTGATAGGTTTCATTTCAAAAGTTTTGAAACCTTATATTCTACATATCTCTTAAACTATATATCATACAAACATATTGCAACAATCTTGATGATCAGCTGGACCTTAGCATTCGACAAAGACCACACATGACCCCGCCCCCACGCCCCTTGGTGAGATATTGAGAAGATGGTCAGACACGTGTAATATACCTGTCTGGTAGTTCTGTATCATACACACAACAGTCACTGCTTGTTGAAGATTAAATGAAACACCTTTCCCCTCTATCTGTTTGTTTCTCTAAACATCCTTGGGACTATCTGAATGTTCACAGCTAGACCCAACAGTGTATTATTCTTTTAACAATGCTACTCCTACCTTGTGTTGTGGTTTTTTTGGCACAGTAGACTTCCATTGGGTCTTTTCTGTGCTGAGAGAGGCGATCATTTTAGTTTTAGTTGGCTAGTTAGGAAATTTACTAGCTTTCTTCCTTGTAATATGCCTATAAAAATAGTCTTCCCAATATAAACCCTTATCTTCATTCTTTTATCTTGGCTAAAAAAAATAAGCAAGTCATAAAAAAATAATATTAAAAACCCTATATTAGAAGCAAGTTAAGTAGGATCCCACAGAATTGAAAACTCTGGAAGGCTTGATTGCTTCCCAAACAAACATAAGTCATCTTCTGGTTACAAGAGCCTGGGTAGTTGTCTTCTGGAGGTAAATCAATCATGAAGTGAGGGCAAATAGCTCCATTATCTAATTTCTTTATATTTATATTCAGCAAAGGGGATCAGATATCTGCTGAATATCTAGAAAAGGTAGGTCTTCTGAAATGGAACACTGTTATTTTATCCATTGAAGGGGAAAAAACACACACACATGAATCCAGAGCTAGATTTTGCCAAAGCACTATTATGAGGAATTTCTTGAAGCCACATTATTTTTTCCCTTCTGCACTGGAATTTTCAAATGCAATATAGCAATTTATTTTTGAGACCACTTCCTACTGGCTTATTAGAAGATATATATTTTTCAATTACATTGTGGCATTTTGTTATTATTAGTTTTTGAAAGAGAGGAAAGAAAATTCAAGCATTTCCCTCAATGAAACTTAATCACTGATTCTGTTTTTGCTATTTTTTCCCTGCTGGCAGGAGGAACTTAATATGCAATACGATTGCTAATTTGTTAAATGCATTTGGAATCTTAACATGGATGTTACTAGGTGAAAGTAACATCCTTTATACCTTTATAGTGAAGAAAAATAGCACTATTTCCTGTTAATTGTATTGGTGATTTTGCTTTAGTTATTTATGGTGAAGTGACCAAAAGGAAGTGAACTGAGACTAGCTCACTTCTCCTAAACCACACTGTAACCATCAAAGAGTAGAGATGTTCAGGCAGTCATTCTCCACTTTTTCTAAATAGGCCAGATCCACAGCTCATTTAATTCTATGGAAATATTCCCAGTGACTTCAATGGGTTTTGGATTAGGCCCTACAAGATGTTAAAATCTCCAGTGGGCTTGCTCTTCTACTTGTTGAAGTGAAAAGCAAAGCTCCCCTGGATTTCTGAGGTGTAGGAGCAGAGGCTGTGTCCTTACCAATCTCTTTGTAAAGCTGGTTGCTTGTCTTAGTCTGGTCCTGTGATTTTTAACCATTGCTACAGTCAGTTGGTTCTACCCTGTGTTTTAATGAAGCATTAGTTTGATTATACAATTATAAAGATATACAAATGTTCAGATCTGGTGGACAAGTCACTCAATTTTTAAGCTAAACTGGACCTTTGTGAGACTTCAGATTTTTTTTCCAGCTGAGCTAGCTCCCTCTCTTACCCCAACCTTGCACCTTCCTTTACTCTGCACCAGTCTCATCTAGTTTCTGTGTCTTGTTTTCATATGCAACCCATTCTCTCCTCTGGTTTTCTTCATTCATTGTCATTTCTCCCTTGTAATATTCTTTATTACTACACATAGACTATTCCACCCATTTATTTCAATTTTTAATCATGACAAAAACTGCCCATCCAAACTGCTCTGGATGCTTTTAAAAAATTAACCCCCACAACACCAGACCATAACAATAAAGTGATAAAATGCTGAGATACCTTAAACATTTGCTTCCCAAAATAATAAGCCAAATGTCTCCAGACTTCCAATCTGCCCCCTGTCCAAATGCTGAGCTAAAACATTTTCACCATGTTACTTTTACCATCCCATTTATTTCTGAGAAGTGATGTCCAATATCCTTCTGGCACAGAGCATTAAAGAAATTTTCCATTTTCTTTGTCATATTCTAGTTTTAGTCACCTCTTCCGAATGATGCTGGCATCACACCCTCAGCATTTTGACATAGAGAGATAAATCCTCAGTCCCTGGTTTTCATGCTTTGTGCTGTTGGGATTCTGGCTACATAGAATGCTCAGCTGGTTATATGCCACCTACTCCCTTTCTCTTGGTACATGTAATAGCAGGGTTGGAAGGGACCATAGGAGATCATCTAGTCCACCCCGCTGCTCAAGGTAGGACCAGTCCCCAGACAGATTTTTACCCTAGTTCCCTAAATGGCCCCCTTAAGGATTGAACTCAGAACCCTGGGTTTAGCAGGCCAATACTCAAACCACTGAGCTATCCCTCCCCAAACATGGTGAATTGGGACAGGCCATGTTATGCTGCTATATGTTGTGACAGGGGCTGTTCCAACCCCTGGCTGGTCCTGGATAAGGGGAGAAGAAAGGTTAGCTTCACCTTTCCACTCCCTTCTCCTTAGTTACACTGAGAGCAAGCTCAATTTAACTGAGAGCTGATCCCTGAGTGATGTTTTATATCTTGTCCAGAGTCTTGTTCTGACAGTCCATTGAAAAAATGCCTTGTTAGAGCAATGTTTCTTCTGGATTAATTTCGCTAGATCTAAATAAGGCCAAACCTTGAGAAAGCTTGGGCCTAATCTGAGCTTTGTGGCTCACCTGAGCAAAGGGATGGATTCAGAGCAATAGACTCAGAAAACAAATGCAGTGTCAAGTGTTGTTTGGAGTGGTAAGGTGCAACACATGATTTGGGTTGGGTGGCACAGCAGAGCAGGAGAGGATACAAATGTCTCACCATAAAGGCGTATTTTCTTTTTTCTTTCCCACCATTTATCTTCTATCTCTTTTCTGTCTCACTTTCCTCTTTGCATCATTTTATGCTTTTCTTATTTTTTTCACTCTACCTTTTAATATTTTCTAACCTCTTTTCATCTGAACCCTTATTGCATCTTTTCCCTATTCCATAGATGCCTAAACCTGTAGCTATCTTACAGGCTGCTTTTGTTCAGTCCTTAGAAATGGACAGGTTCCTGGAGGCCTCTGGATGAGGGAACCACAAAGGTGACTTACAGTCACCATTGTCCCCACTCCCAGCAAGCTGTTTGGGTTATGAAGGGCTGGTCCCCATGAACTAATCCTGAGAATATGCATTGACAGTATTCACAGTACTTTTTATTTTCCACAAACATTTGTCTCAACAAACTTTTGTTCTCAGGAATGTTGATGGAAAAACTAGAAATACCTCAGGCAGATATGTTTTCACATGACAATTTGCACCAGAAGTGTGTGGGTGGGGCCATCTTGGAAACTCATTGTTTGCTTGGGAGACAATGGGTTGGAGGGATGTGGATGGAAACCATATGACACAGGTGATCTGTTATACAGCATGAATAAGGACATATAAAGACGGAATATTGGAAGCAATAGTTGCAGCAAATAGAATGTGTACAATCCATAGGTTGAAATGCTTTCAAAACTATTTACTGAACAATTTCAAGTAACAAACAGAATAGTAGAAATCAGAATTTGTTCATGTATAATTCAGAACCCTCCAGCACACTGCTGGACCCAGAATTGTGCAGGGGAGATCCTCTCACCTGTTACCCGGGGTTCTTTCAACCCAAAGCCCTTGGTAACTTTTACTCTGTGCGAGGAGGTGTCAGGGGAGACACGACCATCCAACCGATAGCTGGCTGGCACAAACAGGACAACACAAGGCAACACGAGGCAACACGATTAGTAAAACACCCCCAGCCCTTGATAATTACCAAAGCTGAGTGTGGCTCTCAAGCGACACAGTGGCAGGCTTCAGGTGGCCAAATCTTCCGTCTGACAGTGGGGACTGCAAGATGTATCCAGAGGGAGAGTCCAAAAGAGTCCCCAAACGAGTCCAACTATCTCAAGCTTTTGCCCCTTATTACATTAGTAATAGAATGACATGCCCCTTAAAGAAACCTTGTTAAATAAGCAATTTCAATGATCAAGCAAGAGGCTCCTTATGATTATTGATTAAGCAGGTGTGGGTTTTTCCAGAGTCTGCAGCCTTGAAACCCCAAAAGACATTCCCGATGGTACATCCTGCTCTTTTAAAATGCATGTATCAGCAACTTCAAAATAATTCTTATCAGGAAGGACGCGGGGTCAAGCTATCCTTGCTGTAACCCCCTCCCCTCCTGCCTTGGTCAAGCTGAGGTTGCTGAATGGCCAATTTACAGCTTGCTGACCTGGCCGCCTTTAACAATAAGCCGTAGTGGTTTTAGGCACTTTACTGGTTTGCCAAAGTCTCCCCGTACACACCCTCCCATCCAAATTCATACATACATTTGGGGGGCATTAGACCCAGGTGGTGACTCCCCACTTCTCTCCTCCCTGCTGTCATTTGGCCTTTGGAGAAAACTGCAGAGAGCAGCCAACCAGAGACTCCAGCCATAAGAACATAAGAACATAAGAAAGGCCGTACCGGGTCAGACCAAAGGTCCATCTAGCCCAGTATCTGTCTACCGACAGTGGCCAATGCCAGGTGCCCCAGAGGGAGTGAACCTAACAGGCAATGATCAAGTGATCTCTCTCCTGCCATCCATCTCCATCCTCTGACGAACAGAGGCTAGGGACACCATTCTTACCCATTCTGGCTAATAGCCATTTATGGACTTAGCCACCATGAATTTATCCAGTCCCCTTTTAAACATTGTTATAGTCCTAGCCTTCACAACCTCCTCAGGTAAGGAGTTCCACAAGTTGACTGTGCGCTGCGTGAAGAAAAACTTCCTTTTATTTGTTTTAAACCTGCTGCCTATTAATTTCATTTGGTGACCCCTAGTTCTTGTATTATGGGAATAAGTAAATAACTTTTCCTTATCCACTTTCTCAACATCACTCATGATTTTATATACCTCTATCATGTCCCCCCTTAGTCTTCTCTTTTCCAAGCTGAAGAGTCCTAGCCTCTTTAATCTTTCCTCATATGGGACCCTCTCTAAACCCCTAATCATTTTAGTTGCCCTTTTCTGAACCTTTTCTAGTGCTAGAATATCTTTTTTGAGGTGAGGAGACCACATCTGTACACAGTATTCGAGATGTGGGCGTACCATGGATCTATATAAGGGCAATAATACATTCTCAGTCTTATTCTCTATCCCCTTTTTAATGATTCCTAACATCCTGTTTGCTTTTTTGACCGCCTCTGCACACTGCGTGGACATCTTCAGAGAACTATCCACGATGACGCCAAGATCTTTTTCCTGACTCGTTGTAGCTAAATTAGCCCCCATCATGTTGTATGTATAGTTGGGGTTATTTTTTCCAATGTGCATTACTTTACATTTATCCACATTAAATTTCATTTGCCATTTTGTTGCCCAATCACTTAGTTTTGTGAGATCTTTTTGAAGTTCTTCACAATCTGCTTTGGTCTTAACTATCTTGAGAAGTTTAGTATCATCTGCAAACTTGGCCACCTCACTGTTTACCCCTTTCTCCAGATCATTTATGAATAAATTGAATAGGATTGGTCCTAGGACTGACCCTTGGGGAACCCCTCTCCATTCTGAGAATTTACCATTAATTCCTACCCTTTGTTCCCTGTCCTTTAACCAGTTCTCAATCCATGAAAGGACCTTCCCTTTTATCCCATGACAGCTTAATTTACGTAAGAGCCTTTGGTGAGGGACCTTGTCAAAGGCTTTCTGGAAATCCAAGTACACTATGTCCACCGGATCCCCCTTGTCCACATGTTTGTTGACCCCTTCAAAGAACTCTAATAGATTAGTAAGACACGATTTCCCTTTACAGAAACCATCTTGACTATTGCTCAAGAGTTTATGTTTTTCTATGTGTCTGACAATTTTATTCTTTACTATTGTTTCAACTAATTTGCCCGGTACCAACGTTACACTTACCGGTCTGTAATTGCCGGGATCACCCCTAGAGCCCTTTTTAAATATTGGCGTTACATTAGCTAACTTCCAGTCATTGGGTACCAAAGCCGATTTAAAGGACAGGTTACAAACCTTAGTTAATAGTTCCGCAACTTCACATTTGAGTTCTTTCAGAACTCTTGGGTGAATGCCATCTGGTCCCGGTGACTTGTTAATGTTGAGTTTATCAATTAATTCCAAAACCTCCTCTAGTGACACTTCAATCTGTGACAGTTCCTCAGATTTGTCACCTACAAAAGCCAGCTCAGGTTTGGGAATCTCCCTAACATCCTCAGCCGTGAAGACTGAAGCAAAGAATCCATTTAGTTTCTCCGCAATGACTTTATCGTCTTTAAGCGCTCCTTTTGTATTTTGATCATCAAGGGGCCCCACTGGTTGTTTAGCAGGCTTCCTGCTTCTGATGTACTTAAAAAACATTTTGTTATTACCTTTGGAGTTTTTGGCTAGCATTTCTTCAAACTCCTCTTTGGCTTTTCTTATTACACTCTTGCACTTAAGTTGGCAGTGTTTGTGCTCCTTTCTATTTGCCTCATTAGGATTTGACTTCCACTTTTTAAAGGAAGTCTTTTTATCTCTCACTGCTTCTTTTACATGGTTGTTAAGCCACGGTGGCTCTTTTTTAGTTCTTTTACTGTTTTTCTTAATTTGGAGTATACATTGAAGTTGGGCCTCTATTATGGTGTCTTTAAAAAGGGCCCATGCAACTTGCAGAGATTTCACTTTAGTCACTGTACCTTTTAACTTTTGTCTAACTAAACCCCTCATTTTTGTATAGTTCCCCCTTTTGAAATTAAATGCCACAGTGTTGGGCAGTTGTGTTCTTCCCACCACAGGGATGTTGAATGCTATTGTATTATGGTCACTATTTCCAAGCGGTCCTGCTATAGTTACCTCTTGGACCAGCTCCTGCGCTCCACTCAGGATTAAATCTAGAGTTGCCTCTCCCCTTGTGGGTTCCCGTACCAGCTGCTCCATGAAGCAGTCATTTAAAGTATCGAGAAATTTTATCTCTGCATTTCGTCCTGAAGTGAAATGTTCCCAGTCAATATGGGGATAATTGAAATCCCCCACTATTATTGTGTTCTTAATTTTGATAGCCTCTCTAATTTCCCTTAGCATTTCATCATCACTATTACTGTCCTGGTCAGGTGGTCGATAATAGATCCCTAATGTTATATTTTTACTAGAGCATGAAATTTCTATCCATAGAGACTCTATGGAACATGTGGATTCGCTTAAGATTTTTACTTCATTTGAATCTACACTTTCTTTCACATATAGTGCCACTCCTCCCCCTGCACGACCTGTTCTGTCCTTCCGATATATTTTGTACCCCGGAATGATTGTGTCCCATTGGTTGCTCTCAGTCCACCAGGTTTCTGTGATGCATATTATATCTATATCCTCCTTTATCACAAGGCACTCTAGTTCACCCATCTTATTATTTAGACTTCTGGCATTTGTGTACAAGCACTTTAAAAACTTGTCCCTGTTTATTAGCCTGCCTTTTTCTGATGTGCCAGATTCTTTTTTATGTGACTGTTTATCATCTGATCCGGCCCTTACATTATACTTCTCATTCCTCTGCTCCTGACTATAACCTGGAGATTCTCTATCATCAGACTCTCCCCTAAGAGAAGTCTGTGTCCAATCCACACGCTCCTCTGCAGCAGTCGGCTTTCCCCCATCTCCTAGTTTAAAAACTGCTCTACAACCTTTTTAATGTTTAGTGCCAGCAGTCTGGTTCCACTTTGGTTTAGGTGGAGCCCATCTCTCCTGTATAGGCTCCTCCCATCCCAGAAGTTTCCCCAGTTTCTAATGAACGTGAACCCCTCCTCTCTACACCATCGTCTCATCCACGCCTGCCTACCTGGCCCTGCGCGTGGAACTGGGAGCATTTCTGAAAATGCCACCATAGAGGTCCTGGATTTCAGTCTCTTCCCTAGCAGCCTAAATTTGGCTTCCAGGACATCTCTCCTACCCTTCCCTATGTCATTGGTACCTACATGTACCACGACCACCGGCTCCTCCCCAGCACTACACTACACATAAGTCTATCTAGATGCCTCGAGAGATCCGCAACCTTCGCACCAAGCAGGCAAGTCACCATACGGTTCTCCCGGTCATCACAGACCCAGCTATCTACATTTCTAATAATCGAATCTCCCATTACTAACACCTGCCTTTTCCTAGAAACTGGAGTTCCCTCCCCCGGAGAGGACTAAAGGTTTCTGCTTTGGCTGCTTCTGCCCCAATAGGGGCAGAAACCTTTAGTCCTCTGGTCATTCAGAGGACTTTCTCTGCCCTGTGCTGGTCAGCTGTTTGCACCAATCTCTTTCCCACAGTCTCTTCACCTCAGCTTCTCTCCACACCCACCCCATCCTACCCACTTCTTCCCTGCCCAATCCTTCTCACTCCCTTCCCTTTTCTTTTCATTTAGCTGATCCCCTCTTGACTATAATACACCCCGACAAAAAATAAAAAAAAAGTGGGACTAATGGTGTTTGATGCCATCACATTGGTCACTCTGCTGGTGTGTTCTACCCCTTCTCCCAGTCGGTGTCTGTCTTGTCTACTTAGATTGCAAGCTCTTTGTGGCACTGACAGTCTACTAGTCTGTGTTTGTACAGCACCTTGCGCAATGGGGCTCTGCTTTCGGGTGGTCTGTAGGCACTACTGAAATGAACATGATTAATTAATAAATACATTCTAAAATAATAATTCAAGAAAAGGGCTACATTAATTGAATACATGTCCCATAGCCAATAGTTTGCCCAAATCAAGAGACAGCAAAGTATGCATGTTTAGGTAGTCACTTTTGACTTATCAGTTCTGTGCTGGTAAAAAGATTCTTCCTCGTGACGTTGTCCCTTCAGCAGTAAAGGCATTCATGAGCAAAGCAGATCATGCCTGGTTATTCCATTACCTCCTCCGGATATCTATAAAAATGCTACTCTGATTTCCACAGGTACTTTTATTGTTTAGTAGAACATGACCCATATCCACGGAGAGGTCAGTTTTGCATGTGCATATCATTGGCAAGCCCTTTCCACTTAAAAGATGTCTGCAATTTAGACATGGACAATTATTATTACATATTGGAGCTGCCATTGTTTATATCTTTTTACAAAAAAATACCTGGATGTTCAGTTTTAGATATTATTATATTTATTTATTAGGTCATATCAAGCTGATGTTTTTAAATAATTTTAATTATAATTGAAATTATTCCTAGAGATAGGACATTTTCCATGTTATAACAGGGAGTATACTGCAATTAATTTTAATTGTACGTATTGAAACTCCAGGCAAAGGACTGGCAGCTTAAAGCACATTACAGTGGAAAGTTATTCAAAAAATAGGTTAATCTATCAATATCTTATTCTAGATGTACATTAAATCCATATTATATGAATGAATTCCACTTGCTTCACTTTGTGGACTGGGAAAAGATCCAAAAGCTTTGGCTTGCCAGGTTATTCCCTTTTTGGAGATTAACTTTTTGCCTGGATCACCCTTTCCCATACAAAGCGTTATGGGGGTGCAGGGATGTGTCATGTGCTAAGCACCAGCTCTAGGACTTCCTGAATCTCCTCTATAAAAGTGGGTTACCTGGGCATGGATCAGTTGCCACACAGTAGATAATACAGTCAGAACTTGTATAACTAAGAATCAAAATAATGTATTCTGCTTACCTTCCTAGCCACCTGGAGGAAGCAGAGACAATACAATCTGACTGATCATAAATACATTGTTGGCATTTTCAAGCTCCAGAAAATGGGCTCCACCCTCTCACCAGGATTATTTCTTTTATAAACTTACCTTGAGGTGTTTCTTTTCATTAAGCAGTGTTGACAGCTCTCATGATTTTACCATGACTTGTGATATTTAATGGGAACATAAGATGTAGGACTGGAAGGGAAAAAGGGAGTCCTTGAATCTAGTCCCCTGATATTTCAGGCAGCCATGTCACTTAATCCAAAACCATAACCAGAAACCATAGACAGAAAATAACATTGGTGCAAGAGGAAACTAGGAAAGAGATCACTTTTGGGAATCAGTCATTTTCATGGAATAAAAGACACTTTGTGTTGCCTCAGGGATTCTTCTTCTTTAAAAGCTACTGACTATATTTAAAGTAATGTAAATACATGAGAGAAAATATTTATATTTGAATTTTAAACACAAGTAAATATAGCTCCCAGTTCTGCAATTTTAAATAAATATTTCAGAATATAGAAATTATAGGATGAAAATGCAAAACTATGTTTTCTTTATTTTAAAAAAGCCACTTGAAAGATCAAAGCATTTCTCTTTAAACACATTTATATAAATTACATGTTTTAAGCTCAGAAAACTTCAGAATACAGTGATTATAAACATTTAACTCGCCCTGGCTTTCACTCTATTGCTCTATTATTGCTCGATGGATTCTGATTTTTCATCAGAAAACCAAAAGTGCAGCCAAAAAATCAGAATGTTTCAGTTTGCAGCTGAATTTTTTGGTCGGTTTTTGACAAAAATTCAAAATTGTCCATTGAATATTTTTAATTTTTTTTCCCAAAAATTTTCTATGAGGGCTGAGGGGAATGTTTTCCAACCAGCTATAATAATTTTGTAATAGTTATATCGCTTTGCTAGCATGTCACATAGTAAAACCATCATAACAAATAAGACACACCTAGGGATGGCAGCTGATTACCAATCTGTAAGAAATCAAGCTTTCCCACAAAGAGTTCTCCACCTGTCCAAGGAAGACAGATGATCCTTCTTGGGGATTCAGCACTCAGAAGAATCAAAAGAACATATTGGAAAGGACAGGCTGACAACCAGATGGTGTGCTGCCTTCCTAGAGCCAAGAGTGAGATGTCACTCTAAGATTAGATACATTTTTGAAGTTGCCAGACAAGAATCCATTGGTGATGGTTCATACTGGCACTAATGACACGTATCAGGATATCTTGCAGATAACATAACTTCAGGGAACTCGGAAGTGTGCTGAAGAAGTGATCTTCTCGGAGATCCTTCCTGTCCCATGAATGAATGAAGAGAGAAGGCAGAAGTGAACTGCTGGCTAGGTAAGTGGCATAGGGTGGAGCATTGGTTCACCTTCTCTGCGGAGAGGGGGCTGTATAGTTTGGATGGTCTCCATCTGAATAGAATGGGAACCAATCTCCTTGGGGACAGGCTAGCTAGAGTACTCAGGAGGAGTGTTAAACTAGTAACAAAAAGGGAGTGTAAACAGAGGGAAGATAGGAGCATTCATTAAGCACAAAATTGAGATGTTGAGAACAAAATTAATCAAGGAACCAAAGGACATGAAGAGAAAAAGTTCTTTAATTGCCTGTACACCAATGCTAAGAGCCTGAGTAATAAAGAAGAGGAATTGGAATTGCTCATTTCTGATTTAGTTGGTTTTACTTTGATTTAGTTGGTTTTAAATTTGATTTAGTTGGTATTACTGAAATCTGGTGGAATGATTCACACAATAGGAATGTTAAAATCAATGATTATAACCTATTTAGAAAGGATGGGAGGGCAAAATGGGAGAGGAAGTGGCAATCTTTTTAAAAAAATTCATTACCTGTTTTCAAGTCACCAATAACTTGGAAGAAAATGATCTTGAATGCTTATGGATCGATATCCTAACAGATAAAGCACAAAATGGGGTATTAGATGGTGTCTGCTACAGACCACCAAATCTCACTAGGAAACAGGATGACTGGCTCTTTACTTACCTATCTATAATGTGTAGGAAATAAAGTTGTGTGATCATGGGGGTCTTCAGTTTAAGTGACATATGGTCAAGATCTCATGCTGTCAATACTAAAATATCATTGGAATTTCTAAATATTATTAATGACAATTTGCTAAGTCAAAAGGTGTCGCATCCAACATGAGGGAATTCTGTATTAGACCTTGTCTTGACAGATAAAGATGAAGTAATTACCAAACTAAAAGTTAATGGTAGCTTAGGTACAACTGATTATAACTTGCTCACATTTATAATGTGTAAACAAAATAATGCCTAGATCAGTTATATACTGGGGCTTTAAAAGGCCTATTTCACAAAGCTGAAAACAATTACGAGTCAAATCAGCTGGGAGAAAGACTTTAATAAAAAGGGACTGTGGCAGGGCGGCCAGAAGCAGCAGCAGGGCCATAGAGGGCGGGGTGCTGCTGTGTGGGACCTGTGTTCCGCTTTCTGGGGCTCCGCTCTCTCTGGGGCTACCAGCTCCTCAGTCCCCTGCCAGGGCGATCCCCTGGCTCTGCCCTCCAGGGTGCCAGCTGGTCCTGGAGGTGGGAGCCCTGGCTGGAGGAACCCTGGACTGAGGTGTGGCCCAGGAGCACCTCTGCTTACCCCGACTCTGCCAGCGCCAGACCGGCTGGAGGCAAGGGGAGAGCGGGTGGAGTCAGCACTGGTGGGGGGATCCCAGGGCTGGGGCGGCAGAGGGTGCGGGTGGGGTGGAGTGAGGGGGGAGAGCCCAGGGCTGGGGTGGGGGGCAGCTAAAATTTTTTTTGCTTGGGGCGGCAAAAAACCTAGAGCCAGGCCTAGATAGATAGATAGATAGATAGATAGATCTAACAAATACGAGAAAGGGGAGGTTGACAGTAATGAATATAAACCATAAGCTAAAAATTGTAGAAAATTGATAAGAGAAGCAAAGGGACACAAGGAGAACTCTATGGCTAGCAGAGTTTAGGATAATGAGGAGTTTTTTTAAGTACATTGGTAACACCACAAACAAAAAAATCCTAGCAATGGTATTGGTCCATTGATAAATGGAAATGGTAGCTTTATCAATAATAAAGCAGAAAAGGCAGAAGGGCTCAATAAATATTTCTGGGGGAAAAGTGATTATGTAATCATATATTATGATAACACTCTTGCCATTCCTCTAGTTTCCCAGGAGAATATTAAACAGCAGATACTAAAGTTTTTAAATTAGGGGTCTGACTGCTTGTATCTAATAGTTTCAAAAGAGCTGGCTGAGGAGCTTGCTGGACTGTTAATGTTGGTTTTAAATAAGTGTTGGAACACTGGGAAGTTCTAGAAGATTAGAAGGAAGCTAATGTACTGATATTTAAAAAGGCTAAAGAGGATGACCCAAGTAATTATAGCCTTGTTAGTCTGACATCAATCTCAGGCAAAATAATAGAGCAGCTGATATAGGACTTGATTAATAAAGAATTAAAGAAAGGTAATATAATTTTAATGTCAATCAGCGTGGGTTTATGGAAAATTGATCCTGTCAGACTAACTTGATATCATTGTTGATGATATTACAAGTTTATTTTTAATGGTAATAGCACTGATGAAATATACTGACTTCTATAAGGTGTTTTACTTGGTACCACACGACCTTTTGATTTAAAAATAAACTAGAACAATATAAAATGAACATGGCACACATTAAATGGGTTAAAAGCTGGCTAGCTGATAGGTCTCAAAATGTAATTGTAAATGGGGAATAATCATAAAATGGGTGTCTTTCCAGTGGGATCCATTATTGGCCCTACACTAGTTAACATTTTTATCAATAACCTGGAAGAAAACATGAAATCCTCACTGATAAAGTTTGCAGATGACACAAAAATTGGGGGAGTGATAAATAATGAAGAGGACAGGTGACTGATACAGAGTGATCTGGGTTGCTTGGTAAGCTGGGCACAAGTAAATGACAGACATTTTAATATGGCTAAATGTAACTGTATACATCTAGGAACAAAGAATGCAGGCCATATTTACAGGATGAAGGAACTCTATCCTGGGAAGCAGTGACTCTGAAAAAGTTTTTTGCGGGGGAGTGGGGATCATGGGAGATAATCAGTTTAACATGAGCTCCTAGTGCAGAGGTGGGCAAACTATGGCCCGTGGGCCACATCCGGCCCGCGGGACTGTCCTGCCCGGCCCTTGAGCTCCCAGCCGGGGACGCTAGCCCCTGGCCCCTCCCCTGCTGTCCCCTCCCCCCCGCAGCCACATCGCCGCGCGGGCAGCCCTCTGGGTGACAGGGTTGCACACTCCTGCGGAGCAGAGCGGCAGCTTGTCAAGCTCCGTCCAGGCAGTGCAGCTGCCAGACATGCTGCTCTGAATGGCATGGTAAGGGGGCCAGGGGGTTGGATAAGGGGTGGGGAGACCTGGGGGGCAGTCAGCGGACAGGGAGGGGGGAGGTTGGATGGAAGGGAGGTTGGGGGGGTATCAGGGGACAGGGAATGGGAGGTTGCATAAGCATGGGAGTTACAGGGGGCCTGTCAGGGGGCAGGGGTATCGGGTATGGATAGGGGTCAGGAGACAGGGAACAGGGAGGGTTGGATAGGCATGGGGTTATGGGGGGCCTGTCGGTGGCGGGGGTGTGTATAAGGGTAAGGGCAGTCAGGAGACAGGGAGTAGGGGGTTGGATAGGGGATGGGGTCCCGGGGCAGTTAGGGGACAAAGAGCAGGGGGAGTTGGATGGGTCAGGGGTTCTGAGGTGGGCAGTCAGGGGGCAGGAAGTGGGAGGGGGTGAATAGGGGGTGGGGGACAGGCTGTTTGGGGAGGCACAGCCTTCCCTACCCAGCCCTTCATACAGTTTTGCAATCCCAATCCCCCGGGCCAAAAAGTTTGCCCCCCCCTGTCCTAGTGCGACACTATGGACAAAAGAGATAATATGATCCCTGGATGCATAAATAGTGGAATCTCAGTTAGGAGTAGACAGGTTATGTTACCTCTGTATTTAGGACTGGTGCAACTGCTGCTGCAATACTGAGACCATTCCTGGTGTCCACAGTTCAAGGATGTTGATAAATTAGAGAGAATTCAGAGAAGAGCCACAAGAACGATTAAAGAATTAGAAAACATGCCATATAGTGACAGACTCAGGGAGCTCAATCTATTTAGCTTAACAAAGAGAAGGGTTACGGGGTGACTTGATTGTAATCTATAAGTACCTACATGGGGAATAAATATTTAGTACTGGGCTCGTCAGTCTGGCAGAGAAAAACATGGAAACCAATGGCTGGAAGTGAAAGCTAGATAAATTCAGACTGGAAATAAGGCATACATTTTTAAGAGGGAGAGATAGAAAACACTTAATTACAAGGTTAGTTGAGTGGAGCTAACTTCTACACAATACTCCTTTCAAATCTGGACTTGACACGGGCACGAAACATTGTGCAAATAATCAGTGTAACCAACTCTGGTCTCATTCACACAGGTGTTACACTAGTGACACTCCATGTACTTCAGTGGAGTTACTCTCTGTTTACACCAGCGTGAGACCAGAATCAAGCCCAGTAAACGTAGGGCAATTCTTGAGAACTCTCCTTGATTTTAGAAACAATTTATTTGTTAGTTGAGAACTGCCATCTTCTTAAAGGATTTAAAGAGTTAAAACTTTCCCTACGCCGTTTTGCTTATTTTCCTAACATACATCTAAACTGACTTTTTTTTCCCTACAAAAAATATAGGGACAGCTGTAATTATAGCTGCTCAAATTTGGAGGTGATAGCCACTCTGTATAGCATTTGAAGAACTCTAATTGACTACTAGTGAATGCTGATATAGCCATTTGAGGATGCTATATCATACTGGTTAGCATTAAAGTCTGTGCCATTTTGCCTTTTCCTAATTAACCTTGGAAATCCCTGTAATTATTATAAAGAATACTGAAGTATTGGCAATTAGTGACAAGCAGGAATGATAAGTTCTAGTGGATATGACTCTACTCCACAGTTTTCCTGAAATACTTACATAATACTTGGTTATTGGGAGGGGGGTCTGAAAATGTGTGTGTGTCACAGCCAAGTGACTGACCTAAACTTGTACAGTGATGTCTTAGACAAAGCTGAATAAAATAATAAAGCACAATCATTAATAAAGAGGAATTTGAGTAACCCTGAATTGGAGCTTTCCTATGCATCCGCTCCAACTGCAGCACTTCAGGATTCTAGCAGAGCCATACTTCTCCTGCCTAAGCTCCCGCTGAAGTGATCTTTCCCTCCCTTGGCTTCTGCTTTGACAGAGTAGATTATGCACATTGCAGTGCCTCAGTTCCTGCCGACTGATTATTGCTGCACCTGTGATGCCTTAAATTAGCTACAGCTGAACTGGTGAAGATCTAAATTGCTGCCATTTGTCGGGAAGCTGATGACTGACTCAGTCTGTCTCGCTCTGTGGATCCTGTTGGAGAAAGGGTAACTCCTATTTCCCCTCAGACAGAACGTCTACCTACGGGAACTGGAGAAGTCAAGATTAAACTGTGAGTCTTTTCCAGCTCCCAGCTTCAGCCAAGCTGCAATCCTCCTTTAAGCCCTTCAGTAGAGAAATAAGAGGGAAAAAGTTTTTTGTTTGTTTTTTCAGGGAAAAGTATGAAATTGAGAATGCGTCTCAGCAGTCTAGGAAAGCAGAATAATGGAATAGATTGTTAAATACTTTGGGCTAGATCTTCTGCTAGTGTAAATCGATGTAGCTCCTTTAGAGCTTGTGAAGATGACGTCCTGGTCCTATTGAAGTCAATGGGAGTTTTGCCATGAACTTCAATAGGGACAGGATTTCACCCTCAGGCTCTGGCTTCTTCTCCATGCACCATCTGTATCCTATTCTCTCATATATACATGTAAATGGGAGGATTCTGAATGCAAAAGAGGAACTAAAGAATAAAGGGGACTAACTCCAGGGTCTTAGAGAAGGAAGGGAGTAAATCTTCCACGGTCCCTACTCAGCAGCTTTGTGGAAAGGCTCCTTTAAATTGACAAATAAACAGGAGACCCTGAAGTCCATATTGAGCTGCTGTAAATCGACACACATCTCCTTCAAAGTCAGTAAGAGGTACTCTCTAATGGGGTCCAGAGAGGAAGAGAGAATGGTTCATTCATCAGCTTCCTGAGGGACTTCAGTAAAGCTATGCTAATTTACATCAGCTGAGAATCAGACTCTATTTCTTTCCATGCAGTTCCCTAGGAGTCCTTATATCCCAAATAAGCCATTTTTATAGATAACATTGATATAGATAATCTCCATGTCACAGCCTACAACTTCGTAAAAAGGATTCCTAGCTATGACTTTTAGCTTTCCTCAGTTTTATGTGCAGTGGAACCGATCCTATCAATTTTAAAAAGTAAAGAAATTGTGAAGCTACATAAATAGTTTATTTCTACAGCACTTTCCATGGGAATATCCAATGATCTTTATAACTATACATTCACAAAGCATTATGACATATCTGTTCTCTCAACACCTCTGTTTTTACTAGAGCTGTGCAAAAAGTTTTGCACAAAAAAGTTCCATCAAAAATGCAGATTCAGTGACACCAAAACATGCTGCTAATTTGGTCAGTTTCACCTGATTGTTTCAGTTAAAATAAAACCCTAAAAATCCAAAAAAAATACATTTCGTTAACAGTTTTGAAACATAACATTTAGATTTTTTTGTTCAAAACAACTTTATTTTAAAATTTCCTTCAATTTTATTAAAACATCAAACATTGAAAAAATGCTTAATCAAAATATCTCATTTCAGATCAAATAAAACATTTTGTTGACCCAAAACAAACTTTTTCTTCAATTTTTTTGATTTGTCAGCAAATCAAAAAATCAGTTATTCACTCAACACTAGTTTTTACAGCTGGGGGAACTGAAAGAAGGAATGGCTAAGTTTCCGGGTGCTCCCCTTGAGACACCTTAGGGGCTCTAAATTTCCAGTGAAGAGCTGCTCAGCCCTTTCTGAACATCAGAAAGCGTCCAGCTCCAGCCGGCCACAGAGTGCAGTGAGGTGGCAGTGGGTGCTGCAGAGGAAGTGTGCTGGTGAGCCTTCAGGTAGGTGAATTCAATTACATACTTTTGGTCATTAAAAACCAAAACAAGATACAGAGATTCTAATTTATTTAGTCACAGGGACTTGCCGTGCTGCTAAGGGAAGTCAGAAACACAACTGATGACAAACTTGAAAATTTGAGTTCAGAATCTGAGACGAAGTACCCTCACTGGCCATCACTGCTTTTTTGAATGGGGGGAGGGATAGCTCAGTGGTTTGAGCATTGGCCTGCTAAACCCAAGGTTGTGAGCTCAATAGTTGGGGGAGGGGGCACTTAGGGATCTGGGGCAAAATTAGTACTTGATCCTGCTAGCAAAGGCAGGGGGCTGGACTTAATGACCTTTCAGGGTCCCTTCCAGTTCTATGAGATAGGTATATCTCCATTTAAAAAGACCCTTTTTCCATGCTTATGAGGACCAGGTAGAATTATTTATGATGAGCTTGACTTTGCCAGTAAGCCACCTTAAGGATGACACACAGCTCCAGGGAAACACCAGGACATTCCCCTTTGGGGAGATTCAGTAGACTAAGGCTGAGCAATGGAGCAGATCAGGAATTTTTAAATGAAATGTTTTTTGCTGAATTTGTCAAAACAAACTTGTCACAGGAAAAGGACAATTCTGGTGAATTTTGCACTTTGAAAAAGTTTTGATTTTTTTTTATTTCCCTATCTGGGGTCTAAACACCTCTTTGTTTAGAAATTGACATGAAAGGTTTCTGAATTATTGGAACATTTTGATTGAGTTGGTCTGAAGGGGATCTTTAGCTTGTGGTTGACTTTTTGTCCTGTTTTGGGGAAAAAACCTGAAAACTTAAAAAATATTGTGGGATGGGAAAGCTGTTTCCCACCCAGCCCTACTGAGCATTCCCTGCTACCTCCTTCTGTGTGCTGTAATGGACTGCCTCATGTACTACCAGCCATCACTCTGGAAAGGAGTGAAGGGGGAGCAGAGACATATCCCCAGTTCTTACCTTTTCCCTCTGCAGTTCTGTTCTCCCCACAGGGAGCAGGAATCCCTGGACTTCTCCTGAGCATGGGGACTGGAATTCTGCCCAGTTCTTATATGGATCATGCAAGTGTGGGAAAGGTTCCTCACACACTCCCTCTCAGTGCATAGCTGACTAAGGGCCAAGCAGAATGTGGCCCTAAGGCAGTTTTGCAAGGTATGTAAGTGTGATGCCAGTACTGCCTTCCAGCCTCCTGCATGCATTTCCAAATTAGACATGCAGACACATTGTAACTACAGATGGGCTGGGATCCAAACCCCAGATCTGAATACCTCTGAGCATTGTGAAAGTCTGGAGGCAGGTTTTGTAGCTTGGGCCCATCTCTAGTTGTAATGTAATCTATCCTTGCTCGTTTACAGCCTCTTACAGCTTTTAGTCAAAGACCAGTCAAGCTCGGCCTGCTTCTACAACAAGTTTGGTCCACTGCATGACAGATCAAAGCCATTAGTCCTTCCTGGAGATCAGTAAACATGGGAAGTCACTCATCAGAGCCCAGCCCATAGCTGTGCCTGGGTTCACGGAGAGTGAAATTGCAGCATCTGCAGAAGCAGCAGCACCAGGAAAGAAGAGATTGAAAAGGGTGGTGATAAGCACAAGGTGACTATATTCTTGGTTTATTCCTCTGTTTCCAACAAGCAGATGATGTAGCTGCTGCTTTTTGCTCATAGTGCCTGGGCACTGGGCTTCTTTGACATTATGCCTGAATCTCCTGACACACTGGTTTCACCTAGGTATAAACCCATTTATTTCAGTTTAGTCAGGCCAGCATAAGCAAGAAGAGATTTCTGCCTGTTCCACTAATTCCTGAAGGTCGAGCAAAGACTGAAACTAATTAAGTAGTAATGGGTGATAACGGTGTTCACTGATACGCAGAGTTGAATAGCATAATGTAATGGACGGAGCAAATGAAGCTTTTCTACTGTAAAGCTCAAGTAAAGTAAACTTCTAAACAGCTATTTCCATATATCTTGTAAGACATGACAGAACTTGGCAGGCCAAAGTGGTTTGTAGGTTATATGCTCTTCTACTACAGAGGTCCGTTGGATTTACCTGAAATTCATAGGTTCAGAATGGTCACTGACTAGAGGAAGAGAATAAACTGATGGATTCCTGCTAGTCACTAGCAGAATCACTCTTGGGACTGTACTTCTCAATACAGAGTCATTGTTTTTTTCTAAAACACAGAGACCATGGATACAATATCAATTTTTGATTATATGAAGGAAACTCTAGTGATTTAGGCCATGATCTAGCATGGTATTCAAGCACGCACTTAACTTTAATGGGTCTAGTCACATGCTTAAAGTTAAACATGTGATTAAGTGTGTTGCTTGATCAGAGCCTACTGCTTTTCACAAGATCAGTTATACTAGCAATTTTTGTCTTGTCCCAGCTCTGCAATGGATGTCCTAATTGCTCGAAATCTTCCTGTTGCTATTTTGGTCTTTGCCTAGCTCTTGTTTAAATAGGTTTAAGTGAGGCCAGGTGGCTTAAAGTTTACTTAAAATATTAAATGAATTAAAATTAATTTACTACAAAGTCTCCCAGTATGTTTTGTGTTATCAGTGTGTTTAGATTGGAGAAGTGTCCATGTCTCCTTCTTCTTGAAAATGCAAGGATGCAAGAACACTGTATATACTCAGCAAATAAATAAATAATCATAAACTATACAGCATATTTTCTAATTATCGCCAAAACCACAAACCAGAGTAAGGCAAGATTTAACTCTAAGGCCTGGTCTACACTAGGATCTTAAATCGAATTTAGCAGCGTTAATTCGAACTAATCGCTCAACCGTCCACACCAGGAAGCCATTTAATTCGAACTAGGGGGCTCCTTAGTTCGAATTTGGTACTCCACCCCGACAGGTGGAGTAACGCTAAATTCGCACTTGCTAGCTCGAATTAGGCTAGGTGTGGATGCAAATCGAACTTAGTAGCTCCGGGAGCTATCCCACAGTGCACCACTCTGTTGACGCTCTGGACAGCAGTCCGAGCTTGGATGTTCTGAGCAGCCACACAGGAAATGACCCGGGAAAATTTGAAATCCTTTTCCTGTCTGGACAGTTAGAATCTCATTTCTTGCTTTGACATCGGGGCGAGCTCCGCGGCACCTGCAACGATGCAGAGCTCTCCAGCAGAGGAGTCAGCCCAATGCAAGAATAGAAAGAGATCCCCAGCATGGACAGACCGGGAAGTCCAGGATCTGATCGCTGTGTGGGGCGAGGAGTCTGTGCTGTCGGAGCTGCGCTCCAACAAGCGTAATGCAAAGACCTTCGAGAAGGTCTCCCAAGCCATGACACAGAAAGGATACAGCCGGGATGCGATGCAGTGCCGCGTGAAAGTCAAGGACCTGAGGCAAGGCTATCAAAAAGTCAGAGCGGCAAACGGACGCTCCGGAGCACAGCCCCAGACATGCCGCTTCTACGAGGCACTGCATGCCATTCTCGGTGGGTCTGCCACCACTGTCCCACCAGTGACCATGGACTCAGTGGATGGCATAGTGAGCCAGGACAGTTCCTACTCGATGTTCGCCGATGGGCAAGACGACGAAGGGTCCGTGGAGGAAGGCGCAGGCGACAGCGAACACAATGCCGCTTTCCCTGACAGCCAGGATCTGTTCCTCACCCTCACAGAGATCCCCTACCAACCCTCACCGGCCGTGAACCCGGACTCAGAGTCAGGGGAAGGATCAGGCGGTAAGTCGTATAAACAAGAAAATATTTATTTGCTCGAAAACATGTATACCAAAAATATAAATTCTATCTATAAATACTATATCTAAAAGTTTTTAAAGGGAAACTAAACGAACAGTAGGTCTACACAGATTGGGATGGAACAATAGTCCTCCATGGACAATTCCACAAATGCTTCAAACAGTTCCTCAAATACCCTCCGCAGGAGGTTTTGAGGAAGAGGTGCCTTATTTGGTCCTCCGGTGAAGCTCACTCTTCCACGCCACGACATCCTCAGATACAGGGGAACCATCGCCTCTACCAGCATGGCCGCGTAGGGTCCCGGTCGGTGAAGTGCTTCCCTTAACATCCTTTCTTTCTGCACTCGAGAGACACGCCTCAGGGTAATCTCGTTACTGAAGTGCTGCATCTAATTAGGGCAATTAGCGAATAGTTACTGTTCTTAATGGTTTACTTATACTTTGCATAACAAAGCCCCGCGCTTAGCAGCCACGTGCTGTAGGCCACACAGGAAAAGCATACATTGATCTTTCCCCTGCAGTGTCGGGAGTGGCTGCAAAAGGGTCATAGTATCTGATTTCCAGATTGCCTTTAGCACGACGGCACAGCTATCCGTTAACTGATAAGCATAATGTACTGTAAGGCTTACCAGGACTCTCTGCTAGAGGGATTCTGCTATCTCTCCCGACTTCTCCGCTCTCCTGTGCAATGGCGCAGCCAATCAGAGTGTAGGCCAAAATGTTGTGCTTCTCTGGAGACCACGTGACACTTGTTGTCCGGTACGGTCTTCTTCATAGAAATTGACTAGACGGTGTTCACTGTTCGCCAAAATGTATCTGTACAAGGAAATCACTAACTTTCCCCATCACACAGCTTCGGCTCCTTCCCGGACTGTCCCGGCATCCCCCTCGCAGAGACTGGCAATGATTAGACGGCGAAAGAAGAAGACTAGGGACGACATGTTCGCTGAACTGATGGCCTGCTCCCGAGCAGAGGCTGCAGAGCAGAAACACTGGAGGGAGACCGTATGTGAGCAGCATCGCACACTCATGGAACGTGAGGATAGGTGGCGGCAGGAAGACCAGCAGACCACCCAAACGCTGCTTGGTCTCATGAAGGAACAAACGGACACGCTTCGTCGCCTTGTTGATGTCCTGCAGGACCGCAGGCTGGAGGACAGGGCCCCCCTGCAGTGTCTCTGCAATCGCCCTCCCCAGCCAAGAAGTCCTGGCCCCCCCTCACCCAAAAGTACAAGACGGAGGGGTGGTAGAGGCCGTGAGAACTGTCACTGAACCAGAGCAGAGCGGCCGTGTACCCCGCACTTCTCACGTTAGAAATTTGTACAAGTGCTTCCCTTATAGGCTCAGCCAGTCCCAAATCCAAGGTTCATCCCCCCACTGTTTATTAGATTAATAAAAGATGTTTGCTGTTAATCACTGTTTCCGTCATGTCTTTCCTGTCAGAGGATTTTTCGGTGTATGGGGTGGACAGGGGTTTCATACTTGCACGGTATAGCCTACAGTACCAGGGTACAGACTTGGGGAAAGGATCAACTGTGGGGCACACACACACTGCAGTCAGTAGGCACCAGGGTCATTCTGTGTTGTGTATGCTGCCCCTGATCATTTCGTAATGTGTATGCTTGTCCAGGGTCCTAGCGCCTGCCACGCCATTACTGTGAAGGCAGGCTGCCCTTACGATGCACTTGCAACGGATCCACGAGCCTATCCGCTGCCCTGAGCCCCAACAAGAGCCCTCATCCACGGACAGATAGTCACCCTTCTCCCACACCCATCACCCCTTCCCACGCAGAAACCCGCAGCCCACTGCCGTCATCCAAACCCCTATGCAAAGAAGGCACCACTCGCCCCTTCCTGCAAACCCTCCCCTTCATGCAGAACCACTGTCATCCGTCCCCCACCCCAGAGACCTATGTAGGAGCAGGAGGATGTCAGTCCTCTATGGAGGAAGCGGTCTGTACGTCAGTGCACACCGTGCCCAGCACAGTATACGTCCATGTCTCAACACCAGAACAGAAATGCAAAGTAAAAGAAAGATTTATTAATAATGAGTGTAACAATTAATTTGCTTAAAAACGTGCTTTGGAAGTGGGGGAAACTTGGAGAACGCGGCATGTAGCCGCAGATCCAAATCGACACAAACTGACACAGGCCCAGGGTCAGTTTCTCTTGAAAGCAAGTGGAGAGTCATAGGTTACCCTGATCTCCGAGGAAACTTGCT
The DNA here is from genome assembly GCF_020497125.1 of Mauremys mutica. Taxonomy (NCBI): domain Eukaryota; kingdom Metazoa; phylum Chordata; order Testudines; family Geoemydidae; genus Mauremys; species Mauremys mutica. The sequence goes on from NC_059072.1 coordinate 22,613,245, forward strand.
TTCAAAGCCTCCCGGATACAGAGCGCTTCCCGCTGGGATATTCTCTCGGCACGGGTGTCTGGCTGAGCGTAAACTGCAGCCAGGCGATTTGCCTCAACCTCCCATCTGGACAAAAAGGCCTCGCCCTTGCTCTCACACAGATTGTGCAGCACACAGCATGCAGCAATAACTACGGGGATATTCTTTTCGCTGATGTCCGAGCGAGTGAGTAAGCTCCGCCATCTCCCCTTGAGACGTCCGAAAGCACACTCCACCACCATTCTGCACTTGCTCAGCCAGTAGTTGAAGAGTTCCTTCTCTCTGTCCAGGGCGCCTGAATAGGGCTTCATGAGCCAGGGCATTAGCGGGTAGGCTGGGTCCCCGAGGATCACTGTAGGCATCTGCACATCCCCAACCATTATTTTGTGGTCCGGGAAGAAAGTACCTGCCTGGAGGAGTCTAAAGAGACCAGAGCTCCTGAACACACGCGTGTCATGAACCTTGCCCGCCCACCCGACGTTGATGTTGGTAAAACGTCCCCTATGGTCCACCAGTCCTTGCAGCACCATGGAAAAGTAGCCCTTTCGGTTAATGTAATCGCTGGCCTGGTGGGCCGGTGCCAGGATAGGGATGTGAGTCCCATCTATAGCCCCACCGCAGTTTGGGAATCCCATTGCGGCGAAGCCGTCTATGACAACCTGGACGTTTCCCAGGGTCACCACCTTTGAGAGCAGTTGCTCAACGATTGCGTGGGCTACTTGCATCACAGCAACCCCCACGGTAGATTTGCCCACGCCAAAGTGGTTCGCTACTGACCGGTAGCTGTCTGGCGTGGCAAGTTTCCAGAGGGCTATGGCCACTCGCTTCTGCACACTCAGGGCTGCTCGCATCCGGGTGTCCTGGCGCTTCAGGGCAGGGGACAGCAAGTCACACAGTTCAAGGAAAGTGCCCTTACGCATCCTGAAGTTTCGCAGCCACTCTGTGTCATCCCAGACCTGCAGCACTATGCGGTCCCACCAGTCCGTGCTTGTTTCCCGGGCCCAGAATCTCCGTTCCACAGCATGAACTTGACCCATTGCCACCATGATCTCCACTGCCCGGCGTACCCTGCTTTCTGAGAGGTCTGCGCCACTCTCCTCACCGTGCTGCCGGAGCCTCCTCGCCCGATTTCTCAGCAGCTGACTGTTGCAGAGGTGGACGATAAGGTGCGAGGAGTTGACAACGGCCATAAGTGCAGCGATGATCGCAGCGGGCTCCATGCTCGCAGTGCTGTGGCGTCCGCGCTGTAACCGACCAGAAAAGTGCGCGAACAGATTTCCCGCCGGCGCTTTCAGGGAGGGAGGGCGTTTGTGAGTGACGGTTGAATGATGACAGTTACCCAAAACCACCCTCGACACATTTTTCCCCCAGCAGGCATTGCGAGCTCTACCCAGGATTCCAATGGGCAGCGGGGACTGCGGGAACTGTGGGATAGCTTCCCACAGTGCACCGCTTCCAAAGTCGACACTGGCCCCGTGAATGTGGACTCAGAAATTCGAATTAGTGTATTTAGTATGGATACACAAATTCGACTTCATAAGGTCGAATCCACAAATTCGAACTAAGTTGATTCGAAATAGTCTTGTAGTGTAGACAAGGCCTTAAACAATTAATGTAACTGGTAAACAAATAACTTTTGGGGCCAAATTCTCTTTCCTTTAGTCAGAGCTGCATGTTATTACTGTATATAAAATGACCACACACCAATTGCCTTAGTCTAGTGCCTAGAAACCACAGATTTCTTCAAGAGAAATTTAATTCTTGTGTTCTCAAGTTTGCTCAGTTTACTTAGGCCTGGTCTACACTATGCGTTTAAACCGAATTTAGCAGCGTTAAACCGATTTAACCCTGCACCCGTCCATACAACGAGGCCCTTTATATCGATATAAAAGGCTCTTTAAACCGATTTCAGTACAGTGCCGGGTGAAAGTCAAGGAGCTCAGACAAGCCCACCAGAAATGTTTTTCAAAAACATTTGAACAAATTTCCAAGGCCATGATGCAGAGAGGCCACAGCAGGGATTCAGTACAGTGCCGTGTGAAAGTTAAGGAGCTCAGACAAGCCTACCAGAAAACCAAAGAAGCAGACAGAAGGTCCGGGGCAAGGCAAAAAACATGCCGCTTCTACGCTGAGCTGCATGCTATTCTAGGGGGGTCCGCCACCAGTACCCCACCCCTGTCCGTGGATTCCGAGGTGGGGGTGGTAATCTCAGCTATGGCTGAGATTCTGCGGATGGGGAAGATGAGGAGGAGGAAGAGGAGGACGAGCTTGCTGAAAGCACACAGCACTCCGTTCTCCCCAACAGCCAGGAGCTTTTTCTCACCCTGACAGAATTACCCTCTCAGCCCTCCCAAGCCACTATCCTACACGATGAAGCCATGGAAGGGACCTCTGGTGAGTGTACCTTTGTAAATATAAAAACATGGTTTAAAAGCAAGCGTTTTTTAATGATTAATTTGCCCTGAGGACTTGGGATGCATTCGCAGCCAATACAGTTACTGGAAAAGTCTGTTAACATGTCTGGGGATGGAGCGGAAATCCTCCAGGGACATCTCCATGAAGCTCTTCTGGAGGTACTCCAAAAGCCTTTGCAGAAGGTTTCTTGGCAGGGCAGCCTTATTCTGTCCTCCATGGTAGGACACTTGACCATGCCATGCATGTAGCAAGTAATCTGGTATCATTGCATGACAAAAAGCCTAGCTGCGTACGGTCCCGATGTTTGCTGGCATTCAAGCAACAGCCATTCTTTATCTCGCTGTGTTATCCTCAGGAGAGTGATATCGTTCATGGTAATCTGGTTGAAATTCAGGAATTTAATTAAGGGGACAGAGATGGCCATTCCTACTGGGCTGTTTGCCTGTTGCTTAAAAGAAATCCTTCCTTGCAGGTAGCGAAGCAGGGGAAGGGGGGCGGTGATTGGCGCTGAGCTTTTTCACGTTTGGCTAGCAGGGATCTTCCCTGCTACCAGCCACGCAGTCGGGGGGGGGGGGGAAAGGGGGTGTTTAGCAGTGATCTTCCATGATACCAGCCACGTGGTGAAAGGAGGGGTAAAGCGATCATCCCAGAGAATTGGATGGGGGGTGTGGTTTCTGCTGCTGCATGTTAACAGGAAAGAAGCAGCACTGAACGGTCTTTGCTTGGTATTTGGGAAAGGAGGGCACTGTGTATATGAAGGCTGCAGAAGCCGAAAGACAATGGCTTACCATGGCCGCATGCAAGTTGAATTCTGCTGCCTGGACCTGCGTCTGTGAGATCTCTAACACCAGAGCCACAGGCACTCAATATTAAGATGCAAAATGCGACCTTGTAGTGAAATCACATGTGCTATGTAAGGTGAATAGTGTTGTTCACCGTGAAAGAGTATATACATTGTTCTGTAAAATGTATCTTTTTAAATACTTCTCTCCCTTTTTTCCCTCCCTCATGCAGCTGCAAATTTTTCAAGCCTCCCTACTCCATCCCGAAGACTATCTCAGATAAGGCGTCAGAAAAAAAAGACGTGAGACGAAATGTTCTCGGAAATCATGGAAGTGACCTGCAATGAAAGAGCTCATCTGAATGAGTGGAAGGACGTGGTATCAAATTACAGGAAAGATGCCAGTGAACGTGAGGACAGGAGGGACACCCGAGATGAGAGGTGGCGGCAGGAAGACCGGCAGGAAAATCAGCGGTGGCGGCAGGAAGATCAGAGGAGGCATGATGCAACGCTGGGGCTGCTGCGTGATCAAACTGACATGCTCTGGCGTTTGGTGGAGCTTCAGGAACAGCAGCAGGATCACAGAGTGCCGCTGCAGCCCCTGTATAACCACTCTCCCCCCTCACCATGTTCCATATCCTCTTCACCCAGACGTGTAAGAACGCGTGGGGGGAGGCTCCGTGCACCCGCCCACTCCACCCACATGGACAGCCCAACCAAAAGGCTGTCATTATTTTGAAATTGTTTTAGTGGCCTTTTCCTTCCCTCCTATCCTCCTCCCAAACCACACCCGGGCTACCTTGTCAGTTCTCTTTTTATAATGAATTAATAAAGAATACATGATTTTTAAACCATAGTGATTTTATTTCCTTAAGCAAGCTGTAATTGAACGGGGAGGGTGGGTTGCTTACAGGGAATGAGTCAATCAAGGGGGGGGGAGTTCATCAAGGGGAAACAAACACAGCAGTCACACCGTACCCTGGTTTGTGATGAAACTCGTTTTCAAAGCTTCTCTGATGCGCTCCGCTTCCTGGTGTGCTCTTCTAATCGCCCTGGTGTCTGGCTGCATGTAATCAGCCTCCCACCCCGCCATAAAGGTCTCCCCCTTACTCTCACAGAGATTGTGGAGCACACAGCAAGCAGCAATAACAAAGGGGACATTGGTTTGGCTAAGGTCTGAGCGAGTCAGTAATGTGCGCCAGCGCGCCTTTAAACGGCCAAAGGCACATTCCACCACCATTCTGCACTTGCTCAGCCTGTAGTTGAACAGCTCCTGACTACTGTCCAGGCTGCCTGTGTATGGCTTCATGATCCATGGCATCAAGGGGTAGGCTGGGTCCCCCAGGATAACTACAGGCATTTCAACATCCCCAACTGTTATTTTCTGGTCTGGAAAGTAATTCCCTTGCTGCAGCCATTTAAACAGAGTAGTGTTCCTGAAGATGCGAGCGTCATGAACCCTTCCCGGCCATCCCACGTGGACGTTGGTGAAACGTCCCTTGTGATCCACCAGTGCTTGCAGCACCACTGAAAAGTACCCCTTGCGGTTTATGTACTGGGTGCCCTGGTGCTCTGGTGCCAAGTTAGGGATATGGGTTCCATCTATCGCCCCACCACAGTTAGGGAATCCCATTGCAGCAAAGCCATCCACTATGACCTGCACATTTCCCAGAATCACTACCTTTCGTAGCAGCAGCTTAATGATTGCTTTGGCTACTTGCATCACAGCAGCCCCCACAGTAGATTTGCCTACTCCAAATTGATTCCCGACTGACCGGTAGCTTTCTGGCGTTGCAAGCTTCCAGAGGGCTATTGCCACTCGCTTCTCACCTGTGAGGGCTGCTCTCATCTTGGTATTCTGGCGTTTCAGGGCAGGGGAAAGCAAGTCACAAATTTCCGTTAAAGTGCCCTTACGCATGCGAAAGTTTCGCAGCCACTGGGAATCATTCCAAACCTGCAAAACTATGCGGTCCCACCAGTCTGTGCTTGTTTCCTGGGCCCAAAATCAGCGTTCAATGGCTAGAACCTGCCCCATTACGATCAGGATCTCCAAAGTGCAGGGGCCCGCGGTTTGAGAGAATTCTGTGTCCATGTCCTCATCACTCTCATTGCCACGCTGCAGTAGCCGCCTCCTCCTCGACTGGTTTTGCAGGTCCTCGTTCAGCATAGACTGCACGATAATGCGCGAGGTGTTTACAACATCCATGATTACTGTCTTGAGTTGAGCAGGGTCCATGCTTGCTGTGCTATGGCGTTTGCACAGTTCACCCAGGAAAAAAGGTGTGAAACGGTTGTCTGCTGCTTTCACAGAGGGAGGGGTGAGGCTGTACCCAGAAGCACCCGCGACAATGTTTTTTGCCCCATCAGGCACTGGGATCTCAACTCAGAATTCCAAGGGGCGGAGGAGACTGCGGGAACTATTGGATAGCTACGGAATAGCTACCCACAGTGCAACACTCCGGAAATCGACACTAGCCTCGGTACATGGACGCACACCGCTGAATTAATGTGCTTAGTATGGCCGCGTGCACTCGGCTTTATACAATCTGTTTTAAAAAACGGTTTCTGTAAAATCGGAATAATCCTGTAGTGTAGACATACCAAAACAAACTGTCACTTTTAACATGACTTAACCACTTAGCCCAGACTCATGCAGAGAAAGTCCTCTTCTGCTTCAACAACTCCGTTCTATAGGAATCCTCCTTAAAACAAGTTCACTTAATATAATCTTCAGTCCAAACTTCCCTCTCTCCCTAGTTTAGAACAATATTAGTGAAGGTTATTTCCCCCAAAACCCCTACGTTTTCCCTGTGGGAAAAGTTTCACTATCCACATTCTAAGCCATACAGCATTTATGGTCAAATTGACAAAATTGGACGATGCTCCTGAGACTCAGACAAACAACAAACCATATCTGCTCAAGACAGCAAGCCCTAAAATCTTCCGTCATGACGATACTGCAAGTTGAGTTGACACTGGAGGGTGGGATTTTCAAAAGGACTCAGAGTTGGCCTAACTCTGCTCCCAGTGATGCCGATGGGAGTGGTTTTCAAACACCATTTTGAAAATTCCACCCATCTTTCTTCCACGTCTCAGTCTGCTATTGGCTTGATAAGAAGGACTAGAGCTCTGCTTTGTAAATCCTCCTCTACTAGGTTGTGTCATCTAGTGGATAGGTCACCAGACTCTGAATCACAAAGCCTCAGTTCTATTCCTGGCTTTGCCACTGACCTCCTGGGCAAGCCACTTCACATGTCTGTATCTCTATTTCTGTGATGTTGGTGATTACTTTCTAGCACAAGAGGGTCCCAATCTCTGTTGGAATAATGATTATTTGAGCACATCCAGCCAATCAAAATTACAAGTGTGCCCATAATTTATATAGATATTTAATCATGACACCACTAGAGCCTTATGGTTACTAGTTCTGAGAAAGCCTAGATTCCTAATATGGAACTTTAAAAAGGGAAATTGCTGCCTACTGGTAACTCCCCTTAGTACACATACACTGTCCTTCACTGATGAACAGAAACTGTGTCTTAACTACACCCCCAACATGTTGCAATACTTGAAAAGCCATGTGTTTGGGCTGTCAGTATGTTGAAGTCTCTGCATCAGTAGGTCACCGTCTTGGCCCCACTGAAATCAGTAGGCATCATCAACTTCAGTGGGGCTAACATTTCAACCACATTGTTAAAGCCAACTTTTGAAGAGACTGAGAAACCTTCAATATTGCTTTTATGATTGAATCCATGATGTTATAAAAGTGGCAAAAATGTGAAAATAATCAACTGTAACTAGAGATTAAAAAAATTGAATCAAATAAATACAATAGAAGGTATCCATTTTTTTTCTTAGTGTAGGAACTAATTTAAAGTTTCTCACTACAGGTATCCATAAGCTTGTGTTAAAACGGTCACATTTTGCCTGCACAGTGGCAAATAGAGTTGCCAACTTTCTAATCACACAAAATCAAACACTCTAGCCCTGCCCCTTCCCCAAGGCCCTGCCCCTACCCCGAGGGCCCCACCCTCTACATTCACCCTCCCTCTGTGGCTCGTTCTCCCTCATCCTCACTCACTTTCACTGGGCTGGGGCAGGGAGTTGGGATGCTGAAGGTGGTGAGGTCTCTGGCTGAAGGTGTAGGCTCTGGGGTGGGGTTAGGATGAGGAGTTTGGGGTTCAGGACCAGACTCCAGGCTGGGGGTGTGGGGCTAAGGGATTTGGAATGTGGGGATTAGATAACTGGGTCTGTGGATGAGGGGAAAGCAGTGGATGTGTTATTCGTTATTCCTTGACTTTAACAAAGCTTTTGATACAGTCTCCCACAGTATTCTTGCCAGCAAGTTAAAGAAGTATGGGCTGGATGAATGGACTATAAGGTGGATAGAAAGTCGGATAGATCGTCAGGCTCAACAGGCAGTGATCAACGGCTCCATGTCTAGGTGGCAGCCGGTTTCAAGCAGAGTGCCCCAAGGGTTGGTCCTGGGGCTGGTTTTGTTCAATATCTTCATTAATGATCTGGAGGATGCCGTGGATTGCACCCTCAGCAAGTTTGCAGATGACGCTAAACTGGGAGGAGTGGTAGATACGCTGGAGTGTAGGGATAGAATACAGAGGGACCTAGACAAATTAGAGGATTGGGCCAAAAGAAACCTGATGAGGTTCAACAAGGACAAGTGCAGAGTCCTGCACTTAGGATGGAAGAATCCCATTCACTGTTACAGACTAGGGACCGAATGTCTAGGAAGCAATTTTGCAGAAAAGGACCTAGGGGTTACAGTGGACAAGAAGCTGGATATGAGTCAACAGTGTGCCCTTGTTGCCAAGAAGGGTAACGGCATTTTGGGCTGTATAAGTAGAGGCATTTCCAGCAGATCGAGGGACCTGATCATTCCCCTCTATTCGACATTGGTGAGGCCTCATCTGGAGTACTGTGACCCATTTTGGGGCCCACACTACAAGAAGGATGTGGAAAAATTGGAAAGAGTCCAGCGGAGGGCAACAAAAATGATTAGGGGGCTGGAACACATGACTTATGAGGAGAGGCTGAGGGAACTGGGATTGTTTAGTCTGCAGAAGAGAAGAATGAGGGGGGATTTGATAGCTGCTTTCAAGTAGTTGAAAGCGGGTTCCAAAGAGGATGGCTCTAGACTGTTCTCAGTGGTACCTGATGACAGAACAAGGAGTAATGGTCTGAAGTTGCAGTGGGGGGAGGTCTAGGTTGGATATTAGGAAAAACTTTTTCACTAGGAGGGTGGTGAAGCACTGGAATGGGTTACCTAAGGAGGTTGTGTAATCTCCTTCCTTAGAAGTTTTTAAGGTCAGGCTTGACAAAGCTCTGTCTGGGATGATTTAGTTGGGGATTGATCCTGCTTTGAGCAGGGGGTTGGACTAGATGACCTCCTGAGGTCCCTTCCAACCCTGATATTCTATGATTCTATGAGGGGGCTGCAGGTTGAGGTGGGAGTTGGGGTGTGTGGGGGGTATGGGCTCTGGGCTGGGGATGGAGATAAGGGGTTTGGGGTGCAAGAGGGGACCCCAGGCTGGGTGTGGGGCTGAGGGATTTGGAGTGCACGAGTAGGCTGTGGGTTAAGGCAGGGGGTGGGGGTGCAGGAGGTGGTACAGGCTTTGGGCTGGGGGTGCTGGCTCTGGGATGGCAACAGGGATGAGGGGTTCAGGGTGTGGGAGGTGGCTCTGGGCTGGGGTAGGGGGTTGGGGTGCAGGGGGGTGAGGGCTCCAACTGAGGGTTCAGGCTCTGGGGTGGGGCCAGGGATGAGGGTTTTGGGGTACAGGAGGGGGCTCCGAGTTTGAGGGGACTCAGAACTGGGGCAGGAGATTGGGGAGGCTCCCAGTCAGCAGCACAGCGGGGCTAAGGCAGGCTCCCTGGCTTTCCTGGCTCCGTGCTGCACCCTGGAAGCAGCCAGTCCAGGGGGTTGGCAGAAAGCTCCATGCACTGCTCTCACCTGCAGGCACCTCCTGCTCAGCTCCCATTGTCCACGATTCTCGGCCAATGGGAGTGCAGAGCCGGTGCTCAGGACAGGGGCAACCTGCGGAGCCTCCTGGCCCCCGTGCCTAGGAGCCGGATCTGCTGGCTGCTTCCGGGGCCAAGCCCGGTGCCAGGACAGGTGGAGACTAGCTTGCCTTTGACCTGCAGCACTGCTGACCTGCCTTTTAATGGCCCAGTTGGCTGTGCTGACCGGAGCTGCCAGGGTCCCTTTTCGACCAGGCATTCCAGTCAAAAACCGGACGTCTGGCAACCCTAGCACTGCAAAAGAGCATGAGTCCCAGAATTGTTCAGCTTAATCTGAAGTTTTTTTCCAATATCATTCACAGTTTACACACAACAAGAAATGCTTAACTCTAGTGTGTTAAAATTCATGACTAAATATCTCATGCAAATCTAGAGAGTTTTAAAGCATAATATTTATGCAAGTCGCCAAATGATTTCTTTTATTCTTTTATTATTTTTAACTAAGTTTGTATCTTGGCATCAAGAAGCAGAGATTTTACCATTGCTGTGTTTCATCCAGCATGAAACCACTGAGTTGCAAGCTATCGGAACATCAAGACAGCTTCTGCAGTGTTTCCCTCTGCTTGTCATGCTGGAAGGAGTGTGTGTCTTCATAGCTAAGCTCAATGAATCCTGACTGCTCAGTTAGCTAGCAGCATGTTTGCTTAGATATGGTAATGTAGAATAGTTATTGGCTCCATTTATCAAACAGTTTCAGCATAATGGTTGAAGGCTACCAAGGTAGTTTGACTTGACTAAGAAGAATAATCATTTGTTGGCATGTAACATGCAGGCTTGCCAACATAAATTGCTGCTGTTGGTATGACCTGGCAGGCACACAGTACCTAGCAACCTAGATTTGTTTAGGAATCTCTCTCTAGCAGTTAGGAATTTAATATCTTTAACTTTCAAAACTGTATGGATTATAAAGTATATTTTATGGCTACATTGCTATTAAATAGCATGTGATCGCTCCCCTCCTGAAGTAAAAATAGCCTATTCTTCCTACCTAGGAATGGAAAGTCATTTCTCCTCTTTTGCCCCTCCAAATGAGACATGTGGCTCATTTTAACAGTCTACTGAAACCCGAGCAACTTCCAATGAATGTTGGCATTGAGAACTTTGCGGTCAAGGTCTGAGGATTTTGCACAGTGAGGGGTAAGAGAGGGACAATAAGGATTTTTTTGTTTTGAAACAGTCATGTGAGGTCAGGCCTCTAAACCTTTCGGGCTGTCTATATTTAATAACAAGCCAAATTCACTAGTTAATATGATATACTTCAGCTACCATAATTACAGTCCATTATAGCAGATATAAAACAAGAAGTCTTTTTAGGCTTTAAACTCAGACTTTTTCTGTGGGGGCACACGTGTGTGTAATAAAATACCCATTACATTTTGCCATTTGGCCATGAGAAAATAAATAGCAAAGGAACGAAGCCTTTGTCAATAATTATGCTTTAGATATAAATTGTAGTTGTACTACTGAGCAATTTAAATGAGACCCTCCACATACATACCCCTTTAGTCAGAAATAATAAAGGAACTTTATCATTACATAATCTGTGCTAGGTAAAGCCATGATCAAATATTAACATTGACTGGAATTTTCAAAGGAGTTTAAGGGAGTTAGGCATTTACTTCCACTGAATTTCAATAGGATTTTTGCAACTAAATCGGGTAGGCTTCTTAGCCAGTCCCACCCATTATTCATTTTCAATACCTTATTACACCAAGAAAGTGATTGTCATCTAATTGGATTTAAAAATTACTGCTTTAAACTCCATAAGTAAACCCCAAGCACATAAAATGAAAATGTTGCTAAAGTAAAAGCTCTGGACTAGTTATCTGCAGACTTTAAAGTCCAGTGACCCATATTTATCACAGGGATGGAAGAAGTCATAGAAATGATTGTCTACAATGAACATGGAACCAACCCAATCATGAGAAGTTTGAAAAATTTCATTAACATTTTCCTTTTAATTGATTTATGAGTATTTGCCCATTTCCTGGTCTTGGTCAGAAGTAGACATGGAAATTGTGAAATTATGAAAGAAATAGTATCTTTTACAGTATTTTCAGTAGGGCCTGAATCTTAAAATCTTGGAAAGCTCCTGAAAGCCTGTTCTCAAAAGATTTGCAGTTCAATTTTTTAACCAAAGCGGTTTGGATAAGCACAAAGCTAATATGAACCACCAAATCTTTTAGTTTGTGCCTTGACAGGTGGAGAATTATGGTTCAAAGTTAAAAATATATTGGCTTTGGAAAGGATCCTAGTAAACACACATTGGTTTTGGAGAAAGAATTGAGCCCAATCCAAACCAGTGTAAATATAAATTATAGTACCTAAAGTAATAGCATATAATGTAATTGAAACCAAAATATAGGAACAAAACGAATACATTTTAGAGCATGTGTGAATTTGACATTGCGATGTTTTAGCTCAAAATTCTCCCAACTCAGTGCAGATTCTCTGTCTAAGTTCCAAGTAAGTTATTCTCTCAAACCGTGAGCAGTTCTAAATAATCTGAACCTGTTTGTCTAAACAAAAATAATAAACCCACAGACAATCCTTACACAATTGTTTAATGGTTTAAAATTGTCTTTAAAATGGCAGCTTTTTTAAGGTAAGCAACATCCAACATGTCAAGTATGTATCATACAATTCCCATTTATATATCATTACCATAATCATTTATTGGGTCCTAATCAACATCTGTAAATGTTAATTTTTGCACTTTTTGATTCTAACCAGAAGGAGAAGTGCTGAGACTGGTGGTTCCTCAACTGATTCCACCCCAACTTGAAGCAAGAAACACTTGGAGTCTTTTTAGATAGTTTATCCCCAATAATATATGATGTCCCAAAAATTTTGGAGGGTTTCCTCTCTCCAATAATGACGCTAGAACATTGGAACAATGAGCACTGGTAATTCTTGGTTATAAAGAAGAGCCACATCTCTGCAATCTCTGATACATTTTTTGCATTCGCCATATCAAACATCTCATAATAATCACCGAAGTCTTGTCTTCAGGAAAGCTTGTCACCAAGATCCTAGACCAAGATTTAGAGAAAGGTGACTAGTGATTTTGGGTGCCTCAGTGACTTGCTCATTGCTCACAGATTTTGACCAGCATTCAGGCTTCCTAAATACAATAATTTGGTCAGATCACCACTTCAGTTCTGTACTGTATTTTACCATGCAACTCCAGTGATAACAATGATGTAACACAATGCAGAATTTGGCCCCCTATTTCAATATACACAGAAGAAAAAGGCAGAGAAGCAACAAAATTAATACTTAACAGATAAAAGGGCCAAATTCATCGGAGCTGAAAATGGTAATGTCAGTTACTGCCTGAGTATGAATTGATCAGAAAATGAGAGAAGGGGTAAACACCACTGATTTGGCATTCAAGGAGTGTACAAAATGAGCGTAACTGACATTCATCTGGTATTCACTGGGGACCATTGTCAAGTTTGTCAAAGGATCCTATTTAAAATAATGGGAGTTAAACACATGACACAAAGACTGAATTTGGCCCTGATGCTATTGGGGGTGGTGTGGGCTTACATCAAAGTGATGGGGTTATAGAGGTACTGCTTTATTTTACATCCTCCTGTGAGGTGATTTCCCTGCCACACCATTCTTTCTTCCTCTTTGTATTTTGGTTACACTCACTCTGCACATTCACTGAATGCCAAATCAGCTTTGCCACTTTCACCTATATTATGACCAACTTGTATCCGTCATGCAGCTTATCTCCCCAGTTACAGCACTGCTGGATTTGGCTCAGTGATGGATATTTACACCAGTCTGCATTCATGGGTGAAAGTTCCCAGTTAGGACTGGGACTTAAGTGGTGCGTAGACCTTGGGTTGACTCTCTATCTATGGTGAATTTCATCTGAATTTAACATATAGATTGAAAAGTCTAAAAAAATGCTTTTCTTGGAAAGCATAGTTTAAAATACTCCTAGGTAGAAATAAAATTGAATTGTTGTAATTTGAGATTATTATACTTATTTCAGCTTCCAGCTTTCAACTATTTGATTTTAAATGTAAGGGCTAATTTCAGAGGCACTTGCTTAAATTACATGGGAGAAAAGATGTGTCAATCAATAATATCTACCATGGATTAGAAAAAGAATAACAGGGCTTTTACCTGATATTTTATTTTTATATATAATAGTTTTAATTAAAATAATTTTTGTTTAATGCCCTTGATATTTAAGTGTATCAAAGAATTTTAGAGTGCATATTCCTTTTATTCTTAATCATGAGAATTAAGGGAGTCAATACTATGATAAAAATGTAATTACTGAAACATCTAGTTTAAAGTTTACTGTGGTTCTGCTAAACAATTAGGAAATGCTAAAATTCAGAAAAAAGATACAGTTGATTCCAAAAGAAAGAAAAAAATCATTGATTCCAGAAGCAAAAAACACTTCATTCCAAAATGTTATTAAGGTTTCTGAGTGCCAATAAGGCATCTACCTATTGAATGATTTATAAAAACAAGCACTTAAAAGGAAACAGGTAAAGGCATCATAATTCTTAAGCTGCCCACATGGGCCAGAATCTCAGCTGGTGTAACTCCATTAACTTCACTGAATTTACTCCTGTGGAGAATCTGGCTTACCATTCTTTTTAAGTAAAACGTTCCACCGCTCCATAATAAACAACACATAGCTGCAGAAATGGGTGTTGAACAAGCTCTTAGTCCTTGTTAAAAAGCTCCTAATATATAGGCTACTGTCATTTATACTGAAGAATTAAAGCTGGTCAGATAATTTTTAAAAAAAGAAGAAAATTGTTTTAATGAGAAATGAAATGTAGTACATTTGTCATGATTTCCTCCTCATACACTTTCTGATGAGCTCTGTAAAGGAAGCTCTTAAGCCCCATCCACTTAAACAAACAAGCACAGGCTTAACTTGAAGCACGTGAGACATTCTATTGATTTCAGTGCGACTCCTCATGTGCTTAAGTGTTTTATTGGATTAAAGCCTTACTTAGAAAACTGTTATAGAAGGACTCCTATGCCCATTCTAAACTGCAAACATTCAGTAGGCTTCCAAAATGCTAAGATTTACACACACATAACATGTAGCCTGTGAGTTGTCCAACTGAATTCAATAGGACATGCTTAAAACTGATCACATAAATAAGTGTTTGCAAAATCAGAGCCAGAGAGGGCTATATGATCACACGTACACACACCTAGGGACTGATCCAAAGCCCATTGAAGTCAATGGAAAGACCCCCATCCCATGACTTCAGTGTGCTTTGATGAGTCCCATAGTGCCTACTCCTGCTCCCACAAGAAGTCAATGGTTATGTCTACACTGCAATGTAAACCCAAGATTCAAGCCTAACCTCCCCTTCCCTCTACACACACAAATCATGGTAACCCAGGGCTTGGACGCAGGGTCCCAGGACCTCATGGAGGTGGAGGGTGCAAGCCTTACAGAAGCTGGAATGCAGGTTTAAGTCCGATTGTTTTGCAGTGTTGATACAGCCCCACCAGACTCTTGCTCCGGCAGTCCACCAAAAGTATGCTACAATCTCACAGGCTGACTTTCTTTGTCCTCTGGACAATCAAGTTTGGTGAACAGTCAAGTTTTTCCACACTGCACCATGAGCAAAGGACTAGAAAGACCACATTTTGGAAGGGTACTAGGAAATCTGGGATGTGGGCAGTTGGACTCAAGCATACATTATGCAGTGTAGCTGCTGGACGCCCAGGTTGGATTTAGAGTTCAGCAATTCCTAACCTGGTTAAAAATGAGTGTAGATGCTCAAGCCCTAGGTTAACAAATCCAGGGTCTGCTAATTTGAGTTCTACTAACCCTGTGCTTACACGCAGTGTAGACATACTCAATGACAAAAATCAATCAGTGGGAGCAGAATTGGGTTCCAAACAAAAATCATGAATTACTTCTTAGTTACAACAATCTGTTTCTTCAAATATATTCAGGATATGTATTTGCACTTAGATTTAACAATATGGAAAGTTTGAAGGATAACACAATATTTTTATTTTTATGCAACTAAAGTGATTTTTATGGCAAAGTGATTACCACTGTGCCATAATGCAATAAAAAGGCCATTATATTGATCAGGAAAACACATTTTCTTCAGTGAAGAAAATGGAGATGTGGCTGTGTTGTCTGTTTCCCTTCAGCATACACCAAATACAAATATGTATATCTATTTTGCAGTTTGGTTTAAAAAAAACAAACCCTGGGGGCAAAATAGATGCATATTCCTAACAAGTTAGAACACAGGATAAAGAAGGACAGCTGTTCTATGTATTTTCTCATTTCTAAGTAAAGTTGCCCAGAGGCAGATGATAGTTTTGTTTATTTTTATTTTTTACTTATTTAAATACCCCTTTTTCATTGCTTTTTAAGACCTCCAGCAATCTAAAAGCATCTGTCTTTTGAGCTGTACAAGGGTTTGGTTTGTGGAGGACTCTGCAGTCTGGTTTAGAAATGAAGCAACCCCAGGTTTACTTGAAAATTCAAACAGATCTCTGAAGTGATCCTCAACCCCAGCTAACTCCTCCCTACAATAAGCCATGGGGACACCACTTCCTTCCTTTACTTTAAATGGCTTCACAGTGCTCATCCCCTTATTTGGAAATGACACTAAGGAAAGAGGCTGGAGCAGAGTTTGTCAGGTTTCCACCAGTGAGAGCAACCTTTTTCCATATTCAGCAAACTTTCACAACTCTGCACTCTCTAGATTCTTATTCCATGTCCATCACCTTGGTGTCTAAGCACCTGTGAACCCAGTGTTCGCTGTTCTAGTGGGCTTGACATCTGATGCAAGTATTTAAGACCGCTCTAAATGGGCTTTATATATTATATTGAAATGGTTAAAAACTGCTACTCTTCATACGCCCCACAGAGCTCTAAAATTTCATATGTTAGAACTTTTTCCTATTTTCTTCCAGGTTTTTCTGTTTCCTTTTCTCTATTCCACCAACCACAACACATCACCTCTCCCTACTGCCAAGCTTACAAGCAGCTTCTGTGGTATTCTATGGACCACTGAACAAGGAATGTCTAGCGTAACATGATCTGCACTTTCTTATTACAATGCTTGCCTAAGAACTCTGCATTTTCTTATCCAACCCTTCCAATCCACACAACACATTCTGAGGCTTGGAATTCCTATGTCTGCCTCCAACTCCAGTCTTGCAGATAGAACTTGGAAGATCTCTCTGCTGGCACTGGGCCTGTAAAATTACCAAATGCTTTCAGACACAATTCTGCACACTCTTCTCCTTGAACATAATTTCATGTCTTTCATTTCATTTATTGAAAGAAGATTGTCAGTGCTTAAGCAGTCAAGAATACATATGTTCTTTAAAAAAATGGAATTCAGGTTCAGTTTGGATCTGAATCCAAAAGTTCAGATATTTCTTTGAACTCATTCCTGGATTCTGGAGGGGGGATATGGACTTAACATTGCTATTGCTTATGCATGCATACCTCAGGAGGCGATAAACAGAAATCAAGAGTTATACTGGTGTGAAAGAGAGGGAAAATAATCAGGTGTTGCATCTCCAACCCCGTGGGAAATGCATATGTTCGGTAGATAACTACACAGCACAAGACAACTGAGAATTTAGCCCTCAGTCTTCAGGGTCAGAGTCTGTGCTTCACCTCTCAGGGTATGTCTACTTCACCATTAAACTCCTGCGTCTGGCCTGTGTCAGCTGACTCAAGCTCGGGCTACAGGGCTGTAAAATTGCAGTGTAAATGTTTGGGCTGCGCTGGAGCCCAGGTCCCAGAGTTCAGACTCCAGCCTGGGCCCAAACATATACACTGCAATATTACAGCCCCATAACCTGAGTCCCGGGTATTTAATTACAGTGTAGACATACTCTAAGGGGCCCAGCACAGGATTCACTGCCCGGGGCAAGTGAAGGCTAACGCAGCTTTAAGCCATGTTGGAGCCTCCTGATCCTGGGCTGCTCCAGAGGCTGGAGTGGTCCCTGGTGTAACTTAGTTATGACATACTCCTCAGGCTGCCTGGAATCTCCACAGTGCTTGTGCTGTCACCCCAAACCTGACATGCCCTTCCCATTCCCATCCCCAGCTGGGCTTATGAAGAGGGCCCTGGGAAGCAGCCTTACAGCTGTCTTCTACTGTGTATGTGCCAAGGGAACCCTCCCATGCTTGAACTGGGGCCTTTATGCCACTCTGGCCTTTTTATGTGGCATACAAGGGCCAGAAAGAAAGTGAGAATCTCACCCTTGGTGTCTGAAAAACTGGGCTCTTTTTGGGTCACTGCTGCCTTCTGAGTACCCTGTCATGGCCTGGTGTGGGTTTGTGGACCCCTGCCTCAGTTTACCCCTTGGACTTGGACCTCCAGCTTAGACATCAACAAAAATCTACCCCTTATGGGGAAAACCAGTCAAAAACAAATAGCAAATACAGTCTTTGGCCCAGGCTCAAACTGGGTCCAACTTCTTTTTCTTTCCTCTGACTCTCGATATGTCTACACTGAAGCTGCAAGGTTTAAATTCCAGGTCCAGGAGACATACCTGTGCTAGCTCTGATTGAGCTAGTGCTCTATAAATGGAATTCTAGCATCAGCAGTGGGAGCAGCTAACTGCCCTGAGTACGATCCCACCTGATACCCTAAGTACATACTTGGGGGATAGTCCCCTTCCCCCCCTCAGTGGCTAGTGCTGCCACAGCGACTCTTACTTTTAGCACGGTCAATCAGAGCTAGTACGGGTATGTCTACTCAAGCTGGGAATTATAACTTCCATCTCCAGTGTAGGCATATTTTCAAGCACTCTTGTGCCCACCCTTCTGGGCTCAGCTTTCACCCTTCCTGGGCTCTTTTCATCTCTCCCCTGAATGCCTCCTGGGCTCTTCTGGGTTCCTTTCTGCTGCTTCCCACGCAGCCTCTGCCAGGCATTCCTATCCAGGATCTTTCACAGGCCTCTGCCTGCTTGCTGCTATACTGTGCTGTCCAGCCAGCCCTCTCCTGCTGGGCTTCCTTCCTTATGGCCAACCCTACACAGGTATAGCAGGGCAAAATGAATGGAACAGGGCTGACTAGTCCATGGCCTCTGGCCCTGAAAGTGGCAAGCCACACTGTTACAGGCTGACTGTTTCAATATCTCCCATAAGATTTTTGCTACTTATCTTTTAGTCCGGGTTGGAATTCAGAAGTTCAAAGAAGATTGAAATTGCAGGAATTAGAGTTATTGAAACATTTCAGAATCTCAGTTAAAGTTCAAGCCTAATTTGGTTTAAAAACAACCAACCAACCAACAAGATAAAGTTTGGGTGAACTGGAAGTTCCGGCAAGGGTGCAATTCTTTTTTTTTCTTTTTCAGAACCTCACCCATCCCTAATTTACAAACCCCAGATATCAGGCTAAATAACTACAAAGATAAGTAACTAAATAAAACAATTAAAAATCCAGTAGCATCATGAGTAGAGATGCAGAAATTTGTTCAAATAAAATAAAAGCTAGCTCAATGCTTTGACATCCCTACAGGCAAGCCACATCTTGAAAAGTTCACCTCACTTTTCTTTTTCAAGCACATATTTCCTGCCAGAAGTTGCAGTGCTGTATTAGCTTATGAATCCTGGAAATCATATAATATAGTCTCTTCCTGTGAGATTTCCAACCACATTTTGCAGACTGAAAAGATCCAAAGTCTCACATAAAGCTTTGAGAGGTATTTGAATTTCTGGGTGTTTAGCTGAACCAAACACTTCAGTTTTGCCCTTTGCTCATCACGATTCCCGAAAGAATCATTAGCTTGAAACAAGAAGAGTCATTAATCTACCTTTTTAGGTAGGAATGGGAAATTGCAAAGGTAAAGCGTTTCCCATAAATTTTCAATGAGTTGCACTGAATTTGTCACATCTCCCACTTACTGTAATGAATGGAGATTTAAAGCCATGTGATTCCCATTACCATTTATAGAAGAGTAACCTCAGTTATCCATACTGTGCAGAAATGATACTTCTGTGCTCTTCACTTATAATAAGTAAGGATGGGTGAAGACTGGAAGAGAATTAAGAACTAAAAGAACTGAACAAATAATTGATTTTTCAACTTGGTAGCCAAAAAGGTTAATTTCCGATCCACTTTTTGTTTGTTTGTTTTTTGTTTTTTTTAAAGTATTTTTCTTGCTGAAACAAAAAAAAAACAGGAAAAGAAAGTATTCGGGTTGAATGAAATGTCTGATTATTGTTTTGAAAATGACATTTCAAATTGATGTTTCAAGAATGTCAGTTCAAAACAGGTTCGAAAAAGTTTTGACATTTCTAAACTGTTTTTCATCTGAAACCCTTTTCCAAATTCAACCCAAATTTATGAATAGTTTAGATGCCCTAAAATGTGCATTTTTCAGCAAATTTACTATTTGCCAAAAATCTTTCACCCAGCTCTAATTAAGAATCCTTTCACCAACCAGCCCACTTCTTTCTCCATTTCAAGAACTCCACCCTATGAAAATGAAGCTTTCTGACAGCTCTGAATCTTCAGTTAACTTTTTTTAATATAATTTTTTAATGTTTGCATGTCTCTGCACTCCATCGAAACAAAGGAAATGCCAAAATATCATGACAAGAGCTGCATTTTTTGGTATTTCTGGCCCAGCTGACAGAAAGAGGGATTGTATGCAGTGCTCTTGTAGCTGGTTGGTTCCAAAATATTACGGAGACAAGGTGGATGATGTAATATCTTTTATTGGACCAACTTCTGTTGGTGAGAAAGACAAACTTTCAAGTTTACGCAGAGCTCTTCTTCAGGCAGATGACCTGAAGAGCTCTGTGTAAGCTTGAAAGCTTGTTTCTCTCACAACAGAAGTTGGGCCAATAAAAGGTATTACCTCACCCACTTTGTCTCTAGAAAGAAGGATTGAAAGTCTCACAGACAGACTAGTCTGGCACCATTTCCAGCAAATTTTTGCCCCCTAACTGGTCCAGCTAAGTGTTTAGGAGCTAGATTCTACTACTTTACATTATGGTGAATAGTACCTACTGACAAACATTGACTTCAGTGGGGCCAGGGTTTCACCCATAGTCCTTATGGGGCCTGATTCTTTGACCCCTATTCATGTGGAGTAATATCTGGCTCCTTGAGTAGTCCCAAAGACATCAGGATGACTCAGCCTGTACAATGCTGCACATTGTGAGTAGGAATATCAGAGTCAGACACCTACTAAGCATTCAAACTTTATCGGTTGCTTATCCAAACTGGACCAGGGCTGGATTTTGCCATCTACCTCACAGTGACTGGGACTGCAAGTGGAGTAAGGTATTACACACTGTAAGTAAGGGTGGCAGGACAAGGCACCAATGACCAGATCCAAAGCCCATTTAACTTAATTGATGGATTCACTGCAGTCAGTAGGCTTTGAAGCAGGCCCTATGTGAGAAAAAATACTTTTCAAAGCGGTGTGCTGTCTCTATGAGAGTATCGTGGCTGCAGTGTGCTGCACCAAGAGGCAGCTCACAGATGTATGGCTGGAGACCTAAGCTTTCCTAGGGATTCTAGTTTTGAATGCCTCAGTTTCTGTTGGTACCACTTTGAACACCATATTCAGTCTAGACTTGAAGACCACAAGAGATGGAGAATCCACTGCTTCCTGTGGAAGTTTGTTCCAACAGCTAATCACGCTCACTGACAAAAAAAAAGTGCACGATTTCTAACTTGAATTTATCTGGTTTTAACTTCCAGCCATTGGCTCTTGCTATGCCTATCTCTGCTAGTATAAAGAAGCCTTCAGTGCCTGATATTTTCTCCTCATGAGAAAGTTATTAGCAAAGGACACTCTCTTAAACATCCACATTTGAATCACTTACAGATTACTTCAGCATTCCTTACAAATGTTGCCTCAGTGAAGTCAGGGAGACCACTCACCAGAGTAATGGCCTGTAGATTGCACTGGGTTTGATTAGAAGCATTGGCATCTACTGTAAGTTAGTATAGGTATTTATGGCCTGACTCAACAACTGAAGTAAAAGACTTTCCAGTCAGTTAAGTGGACCCTGGATCTGGCCCCTAGTTAATATCTATGATAGTCATTTTCGGCCTAGACTGATCCCCGCTTCTCTATGGGAGTGTAAGGGGGGCATGAAGAAAGCATCAGTGGCTTCCTCCCTGATTTCTATTGTGTCCCTGAACAATAGGGACACAGCTGTACACTCAACAGAGAATGGGAGCAGCTGGGGCAATGGTGCTACCTCCTGCACCAAGCATTGGCTACCAGAGATGGGAAAGCTGCATGCTCTGAAGAAATAGAAGGAGCCATGCTCACCCATTCTCACAGAGCTCCATGAGGAATTCTCTTTCCCTAAGTGGTACAGAGTTTCACTTCCCCCAACATGGAGCTGAGCCTAAATGGCACAACTGAGCCCATAGGGAGTGACTCTCATGTTAGCTACGGAATCCCCGTTAGGTCAGCCAGCAGCGAAAGGGAGGAGGAAAATCTTGGACAGGGAAAAAAGCCATGTGCATATGTACTGGCTCCAAACCTCTCCCAGTTGAATACTACGGCTTTATTTCTCTCTCTCAGGTAGGAAGGAGAAAAATCTGTTAATAATTTAGTTTGAGAGCCCCATCTTTGTGGATTCGTTTGTATGCCAGTAATGGCAGAATTCATAACAAACAGATTATACATTTCGTTTATGTGAATGTCATGTCAACGTTTTTGTATTTTTAAATGTTCCATCCTAATTGAGGATAAGTTTATAGAAAAATAAAGTGTTACCTACAATTACCAAGGGAAAGATTTGTGGTGAAATCATAGCTCAGGGAGAAATACAAATTAGTTCATTCTAGCTTGGCTTGCATAGAAATTATGCTAACTATTAAAATATGAAGGCATGAAAATGTTATAAAGCTAAGATCTTATCAGAGGCCAGGTTCAGAGGGACAGAACGCAACTGGAAGAACTATCATAGTGTTTATTATAGACTCCATAGCCTGTAGTACATCCTTATATTTTATAAATAAATCATGCAGGAAGATAGAACCTACAGAATAACAGAGAAAAATGTAATATGGAACCAATCTAATTTTATCTTTAACATTTCTCATCTTATCTGGCTATAACATGGTTCTTATTAAATGTTAGCAATACCATGGCTTGTCTGAGCCAATTGCAGAACCAGTGCTGGCAGTCACACACTTTTCTGAAGCACAGTAGCTAATGAATGAGAACTTTCTTTTTTTAAGTCATCATTTATGATGTTAAAGGTCTCATTCTCCTTTCACATACACACTGTAAATCAGGAGTAACTCCCTTGAAGTTAAGTGAGTTACACTGGCGTAAAGCTGGTGGGAGAGGAGAATCAAGTCCTATATGCCTCTTTGTGACCAGAAAAATGAAAGCAAAAGGTTTACCTTATAGTATTTTAGCACCGGGCATATGTGAGTTACATGGAATCAAGATTATCTGGTCAGATTTCTTAATACATATGCTAAGGGCCAAAATGACTTCTATGGGATCTCTGTGTAGGCAGAATGTGGCCATTACTTTCTGAAGACATCATTTGTGACTAACTCAGGCCCAAAGTCAATAGGACTTAGGCACATGCATAAGAGATTTCCTGAATCACAGCCTTAGACTGCAAATGTTGGGTTGGTACATTAGTTTTAAGATCCACCTGGTAACATTAGCAACATAAAATTAGTTTGCCATTTAAGATTTAACTAAGGTGACCCCCATTACACAGTATCTCAGCACTTCACAGTCTTTAATTGTGAGGCTGGAAAGTGCTATTATCCCCACTTTACAGATGAAGAACTGAGGTATAGAGAGACTAAGTGACTTGCCCAAAGTCACACAGGAAGTTTTTGGCAGAGCAGGAAATTGAACCCTCATCTCCCAGGGTAGTATTGCAGTATCCTTCATCTTTGCATTAAGTACCTGAGATGGGATTCAGTAAGGTGAGCTTCACTCTTTCGGTAGTCAAGGCTTAACATTTAAATGTGAATAACCCTCTATATACCCAGAAATGTGATAGCAAGGGAAAAAATGCAGAATTGTCTTTATATTGTTTTTAGTTTTCCTGGCTATTGGTAAAGTAAAATCTGGGAGGCTTTGAGATTAACATCTGACCCACAGCTTGAGATTCAGGTTTTCAAAGCTCACACAAGCGTGGGAGTCAAGCTTTTCCAGTAATGACTTCCTCCATTAATTTAATGGAGTAGTTTATAAGTGACACGATATACACTATAAAGGACAAATTGCACAGCTGAGTCACCACTGGTAATACTTACCCCCATTCTACGCTCTGTAATTATTATATAGGGTCCAAAGAACTGAATTAATTGTAGCTAATGAACATGTGGTTTGCTTTTGTGTTACTTATTGGGATTTCTATCATGAAACTGCTTAGAGTGATGGTTTATTTAATTTATTTTCAATATTACAAAACTGCTTGCATCATAATATCTCAGGACACATGTAAAGCATACTTGGTTTCTGTTGCTTTTGAATAAAGATAGTTAACCAATGATTAAATTACTTACAATATTAATATGTAATTATTTGGAATAAAACTGTACTTAAACACTAACATTAAAAATAAAACTATAAAAATTCTTCATTCCAACATTACTATTCATTTCAGTTTATGTATGCTGTTTTATCAAAAAAGGCACATTTCATATCCTGTACAGAGGCATGGAAGATATTATGTCAAATTCCAATAAAGAGTCACGGTTAATGCCATCACAGGTAGATGAGTAAAAACCCAAGAGATGCTTAAATTGTTAATATAAATGAAAAACAATACGTGGTGCCTTGATTCAATTATGGCAAGTGCCTTAGAAATGCACATGATATTACTAAGTGCCCCTTACATTATTAATATTGCCATTGCACAATACCATTTTGGAGCACAACAAAATGTATTTTCCAATAGATCTAAAGCCAAATTTCCAGTTTATATGCATGTCTAATGCTGGATAACACAAGTGAGAATTGCACTTGTCTATCAAGAAGATAATACATTAATATTAATAATAATAATAATATATTTACATATCTAGATCCTTTCAACTTACTATCTCCTCACCTTTACATTGCTTGGTAATGATCTCCACCATTTTACGGATGAGGTTATTAAAAACATAGCGGGGATATAGTCCAAAGAATGCTCTTTTTGTTGTTTCTGGATGGGCCATTATTTTCCAAGATTGGGATTTATGTTTTCATTTTGATTTAATAACACCATTTTTGTGACAATTGGTCACTTGGTAGCTCTCTCTGTGCTCAGTCTAATCCTGCGAACTCACAGAACTGAATGAAGCTTTAAGATTTTTAAATTTTTAATCCTTACTGAAAGAGCTAAGTTTAACAAGCCCTCATTGTAAAGACAACAGGATTTGAAATTATACCAGACATTCATCTGAGTCACACTTTATCTTAAGGTTACATTTATAAATAGTTTATAAAGGTTGAATAATAGATTAATAGATATTTTAGTAATTGGTTAAGCAATTGTTATAGAGTGCAATAGCTCAATGGGTTACTTACCATCGTGGCTTATAACGATCTCTAAAACCTTCTACTGATGTGCTTATACCCATCTCTAATACATATTACTCATGTATGCATCTACTTATAACATCTATTAATCTTTTCTTAACATTTTTATAAAACAGTGTATAAATGTACTTTTAATGCAAAATATGACCTTGCTTTCATATGAACTTGTGTTTTAAATATTAGGATCTGATTTTTTTCTCATTTATGCTGGTATAAATCTGACTTCTTCTGTTGAAGTCAGTGGAGTTTTATTGGTTGTACAGCAGCATGAGATTAGAATCTAGCCTTAAATTTTAACAGGTATAATTTGCACCAGAAGTGCTCACACCACCCCATGTTTATAAAGTTTTGGTCACACTATCAAGGAATAGAAACACTAGCATGTGACTTATGAGGTAGCCAATTCTATATAATGTAAATAATGAACACTGAATAGTTAAAGGCAGAGTGGAAGTGAACAATCAGGCCATTTGTTGAAATATATTTCCATAAAGTGTTCAAATGATTATTAATAAAAAAAAATAAGAAGCGAGAAAATTCTGGAACAGAAAAACAGGCAAATGTGTTTAATAATTTGTTCAATATGAAAAGCTTGCCCACTTCACATTATATTCTACCTTGTTCACAAAACTAGATTAGGAAAAATGGGACTCAAAAGTATTCATCTTGAGATTTCTCTTTTTAACTGTTGTTTTTAACTATTTAACATGAATAGATAATATTTAATAGAATCATAGGAATTAGAGACAGAAGAGATATATAGAACATCCATCCCGTTTCCTGTCTTGGCGACCAGTGTAGGGGGACTGTCCTCTATGGCACACTTTCTACTGTATTTTAGCCTTTTTAAAAAAAAGAGAGTCAAACTGAATGTAAACAACTTTTTAAAGTTGCAGTCTGTCTATGAAGCAGCTTTTAAAACTGGTGTGACATGGTCATTGTCACTTTAACTATTGTCTGAAATATTAAAGGAAAAGGACCAACTAGATGACTGAATAAACTTTCATCTAGATGTCCATAAAGATGTAACTCAACCTGTCTCAAACACAGCCCCTCAGTAAACAATATGGAAATCTTAACAGTGGTGCAGAGTCAGAGCAGTTATCTGCAAGTGATCAGAAAGAGCCCAAGACACTGCTGTTGACTGATTTTCAAAGTGGAGTGAATACTATAGTTGATATGTTTCCCCACTGCTTTGAATTACTGAGGTAAAATGAAAGCTGTATTTTCCCTAAAAAGAGGAACCTCATAATAAGTATCTGACATGATGGATGTCTTTTAGAAGTTCCACTGAACAGAACTGCCACCTGATAATGTCCTTGTAATCTGGCTAGGAAAGATACATTCATCGTTACATTGAGCCAACTGGCTTGGAAAATGTGTTTAGTGAATTTGTCATTCAGCTCAGACAGGCTGGTGCAACCTTTCATGTAGCTTACTCAGGCTCAATTTGATACTACAACTCTTGTTCATGGAAGCAGGCTTTGCTCACAGGAATAGTCCCATTAAAAACAATGGGAGTTAAGTGCAAAAAATCTATTGCAGAATTTGACCCTCTCTCTCTGTTTCACATCCCATCTCCTCCCTACATTGCTTGAAAGTTGTATAACTGAGGCTTAAGTTAGTTAGCAGTAAGACTGGTTTATGGAATGGTACTAGATGGAGACTCTAGAGACCTAGAGACCACAAAAGGACTAAGGAGCCTAATTACCATTTTGGGGGCCCAAATTCAACATTAAGTGCCACTGAGATCCATAAGTGGCACTACTTAGCTACCACCTACCCCTGTAAGCACCTGCAGTCCCCAAGGCATGAGCACAGCCACCTCAGCCTAGGCCCATTGGCACCACTCACACCTAAGCCCCAGTTTGATTCTCTAACAAGTCCTGCTTATCTTGCCTGTCTGAGCATGCCTACTCCTATTCAGTGGGCATGCTTAACACACCCCTAAACTCACATAAAATGGCAAAGGAGATGAGACAGCAGGGGTCCCCTTATAATCTTTAGATATGGCACCAATCCAGGATATGGAAGTTCAATTGCCCACTCTAACTCACATCAGTAAGGAATTTGAGCTCAGGTTTCCCCTCCATCAGATAAGTGCCCTAACCACCGAACTACAGAGTCATTCTCACATGCCTGCTGGCCCACTACATATTTAATTATTTATACCCAATGAACAGCTTCAACTGAGAGACTGAGGGAACCTGGACCAGAATATCCCACAGTCCACTGGTTAAGGCACTCACCTCAGAGGCTGAAGATCCGAGTTCAGATTCCTACTCCACAACAGGCAGAGGGGGGATTTGAACCTATGTCTCCCACATCCATTTTGAGTGTCCACTGGGCTACAAATTATAAGGGACCCTCTTCATTCCCCCTCCCTTTCCCCAGTGTTTCTTGCAGAAATTGCTTAGGATCCTGACTGCAAGAGGGGGTTAACAGCTGAGACTCCCAAGTGAAGATAGGCCCTTCTCTATACCCTGGATTTAGGCACCCAACTCCTTGAGAGGGACGGGGCTTAGGACCCACACCTTTCCTTGGCATGTCCTACTGTCTAAGTAGGCAGGTACCTGCTCAGCGTGCTAGTTTTTGTGGATCCCATCCTTAACTCTCCCCACACACTGTATAGGATACCTAATTCTGGTGTCCAGTGGATGGCGAGGCACCTAAAAGTTAGGTGTGACAATGCCCACATCCTTTTTAGGCTTTAGCCCCTAGGTTCTATTCCTGGGTGTGATGTGCTGTGTCACCTTAGACAAGTCACGTTCCCGCTAAGTTTCTCCATTTGTAAAATAGAGCTATGCTATTAATCTCATTTATAAAGCACTTCAAAATCTACTGATGAAAAACAAGATAAGAGCTAGATATTATCCTGTAGCTATTTTAATTTCAAATCACTAAGGGTCTTGTTTTGTCACACATCCACATTACAGATCTCTGAAATTATGTGTATCAATTTGCATAATGCATATTATAGTGCATAGCAATTATATATGTAGAAGCCCCCATACTGAATGTCTGAGTTAGCAGCATTCTGCCACCTTCCAAAAACTGTGGATATGTAGGATTTAAAGTCTTGCATATTTGTAATGGAAATGTAGCAAAACTGGATTTAGCAAAACAATTAAGTTCTTCCTATGTTATTATCAGAAACAGGTGGATCTGCCTCTTAAATCTGTTAAATGTAAATTACTTCCAACCTTATCTAGAATTATATACCACAAATTTGCAGTGAACAGTACTTAGCTGTCTGGCTACTTGACTTTGCACAAATCCCTTCAGTTAAATCAATAAATCAAAGATGTGCATGAAAAACCAGGCATCAAAAGACATCATATCAGTTTTGTTTCAGAATCCATAAGCCGGTAAATGAATTACACTCCTCATTGCATGTAGTGCTCTCAAATGTCACCTAATACAGTACGGCTAACAATCTACATTTCATATTCTTCATTTAATGATTAGTCCAGATATGATGTAATGCAAGTTATGCGTATATGTGCACACATGCATGTGTGTAGATGAACGATTTCAAAAACATCAAGTCAAACTGACGTTCCACACAGACTAAAGTTTTTCATTTTTTGTTTTAGCAAGAAAAAATTCAGTTTCAGTTCAAAATGAAGTGAATTGTTTCATAGGTGCTGGAACTAGGGATGCTGAGGGTGCTACCGCAGCCCCTGACTTGAAGTGGATTCCATTATATGCAGGGTTTACCATGTGGTTCAATGGCTCTCAGCCCCCCCACAATGCAATTTGTTCCAGTGCCCCTGAATTGTTCCCCTCCCCCCCATCAACTATTTGCTCTGCCCTAACCAGGACTTCCATGGTTCCACCAGTCATTCTGAGATCCTGCAATCGCTTTCAGTCCCATCATCTTTCAGAATTCTTCCTGCCATAACCTTCCTAATTTTCCTGCAAACCAGATGGGGGTGTTTCTCATATTACTGTCAATCGGGTTTGGGTTCCATAGGGTGCTGTGCCTACTGTATTATCCAAGGCAATGCTGAAAGTACTGAGGAAAAGTCAGTAACAGATAGAGTGCCTGCTCCTTTTACTCTAGGAATATTTTTTCCCCCATTTGGTCACATGCTAGTGGTGTCAGGGTCTAATCCTTTACTCTGGATAAGATACAATGAACAGCCCCTACTCAGATTTCCACTGACTTAGCTTTTTTTTTCTAAATCTTGTTCTTGAGTTTTGTTAAAGCTTATTTTTATAAAGCGATCTTTTGGACTGAACACATTCCTTTAATGTTCTTGCCAGACTTTCAACCATGCCCCTTTAGCACCATGTTTACTCCATACTATGTTAAATAGCTTTTATAAAGATGTGACCAACACTATTTCTCATTTCGTGAGCAATACCTAAGATGTCCTTTCAGGGAGCGAATGTATTTGAAAAATGTCTTTGTTCAAAGAGTGACAGTTTCTAAATGAAAACTGTGATTTGTTTGGAAAAAAAAAAAAGCTTTTTAATCCTTTTTTTCCCCCAAGCCCATGCATTACAACCATGTGAAAATGGTAGTGATAAATCTAAAATCATTTCCAAAGACACTAGTTGCACAGAAAGTGGCCTGTTATTACTTGTTATGTCTGAGATCATCCAGGCAGTTTTTGCTTCTTGCTTTTGGTTAAGATTCCAATCAGCTCATTTATTTTTTTTTCATATTTATCATACAAGTAATTATAAAAAAGTCCAGACCTCTGAGCAGGCAGCAGTTTCCCAAACAACACAAACAAAAGACATCTTGGGAGATACTCACTGAGTCTGGAACAATTTAGTTCCAATGAGCCTATTAAACTATTATGGGTTGTCTTTAAAATCTAGATGAAGACCAAGTAATTTATTTTCTGCTGTGTATGCTTGTAATCAGTAATCCTCAGGTCAGCGCTTCTGCACATACTTCAGGTAAGGCTAGAGACTTAGTCCAACGGAATTCATACATGTTAACTTTCAGAAGTTTTAATTAGTGCATTTCTTGGGAATTAGACCAGTTTGTACTCAATTTTAGTGCTAAAGAAAATTAGCATATTGCTGGCAAGTCAAAGTGGTATAAGTATTCAGAACAGAAGAGTGCTAGGGAATATTTAGGCTGCCACTGATTAGGTAATAACCAACTGGGGATGGAATTAAGTAGAGAACTATCAGGTCAGAAACAGAAGACTTGAACCTGTTTTTGTATTAATCAGGAAGTGTTTGGCATTTTTTTTTTTACCAGCATGTGCTGTAGTTACAAGGACATCCCAATGCTATTTCTATTCTTCTTCTTATTTTAGCTGCCTCCTTTTGAATATTAAAGGATAAAGCAAGACAGCATGCAAATATATAAATGGCCTGATCCTTCAACTAAGGAGCTTCCAAGCATTCCCCATACTATTGGGCCCCAATAGGAGAGGAGCTGGAAGCATCTGCACCACCACCAGGCACTCTATCTCCCAGTGCATTGCTCTGCCCCCCACCTTCACAGCCCCAGCCCTCATTAAATTAGTCTGCTACCTCCCCACCCCACATATAGCCCCTCTGGTGAATTAATCTGCCTAACCCCACAGATCTCAGCATAACCAAATACACCTCTTCAGATACTAACGCTGCTGCCGCTCACACTGCTCTCCTTAGCGCTGGGCTGCTTTCTTTTCCCCAGCTGTGTCACTCCCCGCCTAGTGCTGGGGGAACTTGAGGAGGTGTGGGCCAAACCCCAGGAGTTTGTTTCTTACCAACCCTTCCCATCTCAGCTCCAGGAAGGGTGAAGCTAGGAGGCAGAGGAGTTGTTGCCAATAGGGCCAAGTGCTTCAGGAGCACGCCTGAGGCGGGAGGGAGATCTGCCTTCTTCATGTGTGGAAGAATCTCCTCAGCAAGTGGAGCCACTCTACTGGATTTCCAAGGAAGGACAGTCAATCACAGGGGTTTTCTCTGGAGGATCACAGGTTTTCCCTACAGACTTGCAGGAAGGTCTGAAAACCTATAGTCTGTGGGGATCAGTGATAGAGTTGGCAGCTCTGGGCCCCTTCACTCTGCAAACAGTCCAGTCAGAGACTGTGATGGACTTATGTCAATTTACACCAGGTGAGGATCTGACCCTGATTTCTGGAGCCTTGCTGACCTGACTGAAGTAATTAAAAATGTGTGTGTTGGGGGGGAAGGGATAGACAGATGTAGATAACTGAATGGATTTTCTGAATAAAATACCAGCTGTGGTATTCAAGGATTCTATAAAATTGTAACAGCCCTAAAAACACCCTTTCTTTAGAGTCACTTTCAAGGTTTTTAGCTTAAGGAAATGAGGCATATTCTGTTCTCAGCTACCCCAGTGCATATGCATGTTCATTCCATTGGAGACAATGGAGTTATTCTGGATTTACACTGGTATGACTCTAGCTGGTAACAGCAGCTTACCTATGGCTGACTCACCATTAGTTTCTCTGATAGCCTAGCACAAAAATGGAAAATGTTTGGGTATACACAAAAAGGAGAGGCTTTGCATTACTTAATACAGCTGTGACTAGCACTCTTAAATTCCTTACTTCTGTGTGCTGGCAAGAGGTCTTGATTTAACACTGAACTTCTAAGGTTGGTTTGTTTCGAACAGTTACAAAAGCAGTGGGCTGTTCCATGTAGTTTACCCTACAAAGCATGGGAAGGCCATTCAGAATTTAGCCATCTTACAAACTCAGGTCTCATCTCCTCTGCCTAGGTGCAAAAGATCTCAAGGCAGTTTTCATAACTGTTGGCTCCTTCGCACGCAGTGTTTTGCAATGTGTTGTGTGTGAAGCATTTGGGCCTGGTCTACACTAGGGGGGGGTTCGAACTAAGGTATGCAAGTTCAGCTACGCGAATAGCCTAGTTGAACTCGAAGTACCTTAGTTCGAAGTACTTACCCGTCCTCACGGCGCGGGATCGAAGTCCGGGCTCCCCCGTCGACTCCGCCACCGCCGTTCGCGGTGGTGGAGTTCCGGAGTCGATGGGAGCGCGTTCGGAGTTCGATATATCGCGTCTAGATGAGACGCGATATATCGAACTCCGAGAAGTCGATCGCTACCCGCCGACCCGGGTGGGTAGTATGGACGTACCCTTGGTTGCGACCCTCCATTCCAGAGGTGGCTGCATTTTAATAGTGCTGAACCCCAGCCTTTTAAAATGTAGAGCTGATTGGAATTTTCTGAGTTTCAAAAATTTCAATTAAAACTCTCATTGAAAGTTTAATTTTCAGCAAAAAATCATCATCTTGGCAAAACCAAATGGGATGTGGTCTACTTGGAAATTGAGCACCCCATTGACTTATGTCTGGCAAGGTGCTTAAGGAGGTCTGATTGTATAGTCAGTTTGCGTCCATCAGTGGCATCTTGTCCCATCATCAAAGCTTTTGGTGCCATGTGATCACTGGACATGTAGCAGCATTTCTTAGTACACATGCTCTGAAATTTGTTGGTCTTCTGGTCTTACAATATGTCAATACCAAGAAAGATGCTGAAACTGAACCAGTGCTGATGAAGGCAGTTGCTGGGTTTGGCTTTGAATATCATTGGTTCTGACATTGTCCTGTTACCTGATAACCTGATATGGAGTAGCTGTTGGAGATGCCTTCCTTCCAAAAATGATCTATTTAAACCATTTCTAGTGGGACCCTATCCTAGGTAAACTGTACCTACCTCTAACAGAGAGCAGAGGGTTATCTCTTTATCTTCTATTTTGGAGAAACATGTATGGTTTCTCAAGACATTTGTATTAAATTGAATTCATATATATGTACCATATAGTTTTTGAAATTCTTTTGTAATCATGTAGGCAAAATACATTATATTTTTACATAATTATGTCTGTGGGATTTGTAAGGTGACCTCAGCACTAAACAGAGAGAGATTCTGTTTCATAATCAAAAGTACTGTGAACTGTCTTAAGTTCCCACTGTGGGGCCACTATCCCCAAAGAGATTGCACAGGTGAAACCAGGGACATAATGTGAAGATAATGAGGTTGCACAGGTGTCACTGAGGGCAAATCATAAAGATAATGGGGTTGTACAAGTGTAGCCAAGTGCAGAATTTGAAGAAAATGGTGTTGCACAGGTCTTAATGAGAGAAGTTTGAGGGCAACAGGATTACACAGCTGTAACAGATTCTTTCTTGTTTATGATGCACAAGCAGGAAAAATCTCAGTTGTCAGCCTGTGCTCCTAGAGTAAGTGTGCAGGACTGGCAGTGAGAGAAAACAGCATTTTAGTTTTAACTTGGGCACATCTGATCTGGAGTCACTGATGATCTCTCACAATGTCAGAGAAAAATGAAATTTTGAAGGACTACCTTCCGTTTGAAAATCACATTTCTATTATGATTACAAAAAACATCTGTGATCACTCTGACTGAAGGTTTTTTTTAATGAAGTTTGTTTACTTTGTGCATTTGACAGCGCTTTATATATAGTTCACTTCTCTGTTTCCAACATAGGAGTGAGATTTAGGAACCCTTTTTATCAACAGGATCTATCTCCTCATAATCTTCTCTCTCTCTCTCCCTGATATAAAAATAGCAACATTTAAAATCTATTGTACATCAGAACTCCAAATGACAAACCGAATATAAATGGTTCCATGACCCTGCTAACCTACTTAATCTGACATCTGTTGTTATTGCCTCTGCTGATGCTGAAGGGAAATTGCTTCTTTCTTTTCCTCTGCAAACATTTGTTACGTCTTAGGTCAGGCCAGTTGTTCAAAGTCCACATAAAGAGGAAGCCTAATTTTATGGCCTGAAACATTGAACTTACAATGCAAGTAATGTCTAAATGCTATTCCTTTTAGTTTGGGCCGGGAATTTTGAAGGGTGAGCTAGGGAGCACAGCATGCTGAAATTGGATCCTGTACCCAGTGAATGCAGTGGTATACTGGAGACAGCATGCATGGGGAGGAACAATGATGCCTACGTTGAAACGTCATAGTAATAGTTTGTACTGGGAGGGTGTTAACTTCATTAACAAACGTAATCACAGCAACAGTGTCTGTTGTACTTTGGACTTTGACATGATGACCGCTCAATACAAGACAGTAAACACTAATCAGAGCTGTCAAACAATAAAGATTGTTTGCCACTTGGAAATACCCATCTTGTATATTGCCTCTTCCTATGATACAACATGCACAGTTGTATTCAGTAGTACAGGTAGGTGTGGAATTATTAGCCAGATAGTGTCATTATTATAATCTGTGATAGTCTGTTCCTCAAGAAACACATCCAACTACCTTTTCATTTTCCTGGGTGGAGCCTACGCTGTGGGGATAGTTGTAACTATTAATTCAAGGCCTGATTTTCCGAGGTATTTAGATACCGATAGATGTAGAGAAGCACACAATGGGATTTTCAAAAGTGTCTAAGCAAATAACTAACTTAGAGGAAAGAGTGTGTGTGTGTGTGTGTGTATTATATATATATATATAATATATTATATATATATATATATATATATATATATTATATATATAATATATATATATATATATATATAATGAGTTAGGAAACCCAACCTACTTTTGAAAATCTCAGTAAGTGCTTATTTGTATCTGAAGCTTCTGAGAACCTTTGAAAATTGAGCCCTCAGTCCTTCTTACTTTATATATTTAACATTGCTAAATGTGTATCACCTGAAGAAGAGCTCTGTGCAAACTTAAAAGTTTGTCTCTTTCACCAACAGAAGTTGGTCCAATAAAAGATATTACCTCACCCGCCTCATCTCTCTAACCTCATGTAAGTGGCATGGATCAAATCACTTTGAATCCAATCATTCTTTTGGTGCTGACTAGACATTCCAGTTTTATGCCCACTGCATATTTTAATACTTGCTTCCATGTTCTTTTCTCAAGTTATTTATGAATAGTGCATCTCAGATTGTCTTACAAAATTTCCCACAGTACGTCATTTTCTGCCTTCCACTCCATCTATAGATTGTTTTTTTCCATGTGTGTTTATACATACATAGTATCAGAGGGGTAGCCGTGTTAGTCTGGATCTGTAAAAGCAGCAAAGAGTCTTGTGGCACCTTATAGACTAACAGACGTTTTGGAGCATGAGCTTTCGTGGGGAATACCCACTTCGTCTGATACATACATACATACTTAAAATAACTGTGTGCAGAGAAGCACTTATGTGATAACCTGTATCACAGCTATAGACATTATGCCTTTGTGCATTTAGTGGCCTTTGTTCTCAAAATATCATATTATGTTACAAGTATTAGTATCATTACTTTATAACTGGGTCACTTACACTAAACTAGCACTACTGTGTTGTAGTTATATAGCACATCTCAGTGCTGTAGTATTACAAGTACTATTCAGGTCTCACTGCAATGCATCTACATCTGGGGTGGAACATGTGAGTCATTCTGCCCCAATAATCACTATACCACATTTTGAGACATGGAAGCAAAGACTAATGTAGCCACTTGAAACCAGAGGGGGAATTTTAGGCACCTGCAGGAAGAATACATTTACCTAAGTTGGAATTTGGTGGCAACAATAGGGTTAACACCCCTGCTCTGGCTAATGGTCTTACTGTGACAATGCTGAGCCTCTACACCCCAAGTCAATAGGAGCTGCAAGAATGCTCTTCACTCTTCAAATCTGGCCCTAAATATGCTACTGAGTGCTTACAACAAATAGACAGTTTTATATCTCTTCCAAAAGATGGCACTTTTTACAGCACAATAGCTATCAGCCTCATGCTGAGACATGTGTAATAACTTGGAGGGAAATGTATTTAATTACCAATTCAGCTTGTTGAAGAAAACAAACTTCTTATTCCTCATTTGCAGAGCTCCTGCACTTTGGCTGCATGATTCCATAGCCCCGGGTGCATTAGGCTACAGTTGCACACTGAAACAACCCTCTTAAGGCTACGCAGTGAAGGGCAATAAAAGGGATCCTCTTACAAACTTTACATTTTGCTCTGGAAAAAAGAGACAATTTTCAGGTCAGACATATTATAACATAAAACATTTACACCTCCTCTTTTGAGCCAAATGCCAGGCAAACAGGGAATCCAGCAACACTCTCTGTAGCCTACAGATTAGTGGATCTAGCAAGTCACACTGTATCCTATAACCATCCCCCATTAAACTGAGGTTTTAAGAACCATAGCTGTTTACTGGCAAACTTTTAAACCAATAAATTTTATCCCATGTAGGGATGCACTTCAGTGGTTCTATTGGTTTTCAAAGTTGGATTTAGGTGTAGTATTTCTGTGAGGATGAGGCAGGCTTTAGAATAACTTATTTAACTAACAGTAGAAGCAACATTTAAAGTGAACGCTAGACTGCTGCTGCTGTAATCTAGCCTGGCTGTACACTCTGTCTTCGTAAATGTAACTGATTCCTGTCTCTGTATGAGAGAGAATCTGAGAAAGAACAGGACTTCTGGCACGGTGTAGTGTCCTGCAGAATGGATGGCAACCTTAATATTCCTGCTGGAGCTTAAACCTGTATAGCACATTAGGTTTGCACATCATGGCAAGTGTTAGGGCACTTAGCCTAGATTGGAAGACACCACTGCTGTGTTAGCAATGGATGTGAGTTAGGAGTGTTCAAATGCAGAAGACATGATCCTGGGTTAATGTGGTTCAGGGACGATTATATTTCTTGTGCTGCCATTTTTTGTTTAGATGCAAGTGCCCTACAGAGCGGATGCACTTATGATCTGGTCTCTCAGAGAGAGCTTACTTTTGTTCTTTCTGGGTTTGTTCACATAACATAAAACACAGCATGGGTTCATGTTTGCTATGTCCTGATTGGACTCCATCTCCTTCAGCACCTGTTTGTCCTACTCCTACAAAGCTTCAGGTACAGAGCCATTGGCAGGGGCTCACCCTTCCCATGATCTATGTATGGACTGTTTTGACTCATCATCAGATCCCGTCTGTTCACTTTGGTTTCAAAGGAACCCAGGGAAGAGAGAGACTGGAGTGTAGCACTTTAAACTTTGGTACGTCACTGGTTTCATAATAAGCTATATCAAGACAGGTTTATTTAAACAAGTGCCCTTGATGTGCATTCAGCTTAAGACATGAGCAAAAAGGCATGTTTCCTACTCCTAGGAGCATACAATATATATGGTCACAATATAGATGAAAAGGAAAGAGGTGCAATCTAAAACTAAAGTGGTAAAAGTGCATTTGGCGCACTTCTGGTAAGTCCCAATGTTTACACTCTTTAAAGTGTAGTGTGACTTCCATTAAAGGAATATGAGAAAGGGCACGGGAGGGAGAGCAAGGTTGGATGGTTAATAGTGGATTGCAATCCAAAGTTTGAGCAAAGCCTTAAAGGAGAGGACTGCTGTTGTCTGGGGCACTGGCTGCAAGCATTTGGAGCTATGGGTTTCTTCAACCTAGTCAGAGAGACAAAACAATTATTCATGTACACACATGCAGACTCCTGGCCCCATGTTAGAACATTTATTCATAGCATGTCTCGGTTGAGCATTCAGAGCTGTCTCAAAACTCGGTAACTCAGTCTAGAGTGGATCCTCTATTATCAGAAGAAATAGGGGGAGAAAAAAGCATGCAGGTCTGGTTGTCTGGTATCCTCCTCCTTTTTTAGTGAGTCTAGCTGTAATTGTGTCTCACTCTCCCGCTCGGAGGGAGGCCACTCAGGCTGGTCCTGTTTGGCCAGGACCTGAGTCTGCAAAATAGCCAAGAGCCCACAATAGGGCTGGGTTATTAATAGTCCCTGTCAGGATTAACCCTGGGTTTGGGTAGCTCAAGCAGTCAGCCCTTAAACAGAGTCTATCCAGGCTGGCTGTGGCCTGGGCAGAGCTCAGGCAGCCAGCAAACAAAACAGTCTCTAGGTGAGCTGGGCCTGGGCTTGAGAAGGCTCAGGTGGCCCGCAAGCAAAACAGTCTCAGGGCTGGCTTCAGCCAGCAAACAAACAGTCTTTCAGGGGAACCAGATCCTGGGCTTGGAGAGGCTCAGGTTGCCAGCAAGCAACAGTCTCGTGGCTGGCGTTAGCCTGGGCGGGGCTCAGGCAGCCAGCAAATAAAAAGTCTTTCAGGACTAGTAAGGGAGGCTCCTCTTCAGAGCTAGAGCTTCCCTGCACACTGTAGGGAGTCAGCTACCCCAGGGTGGGGTGACAGGGGGACACGGTCCCACTCTACTCCACCATATCCCATCCCAGGGCCCTGGCAGGGGGAGGGGCAGGGGCAGGATTGGCTGTCCCAGCATCGGCAGGGATCCAGGTGCAACACGCCAACTGAGCCACCCCTGGCTCTGCAGCCGGCTGCTCCTGGGCTACTTCCTGCCTCCCCAGGGTTTGGTATCTGCAGCCTCCAGGCCTCTTCCAGCTCCTCAGGGTATACAGCGGCAGGCATTCTGGGCCAGTGCTCACCAGCATCTGGGAATCGGGAACAGCGAAGTGTAGGCTCCTCTTGGGGATGCAGCAGAACAGGCAGAGCATCCCTCTCCTCCACTGGCTCTCCCCCAGCTGTGCTGCAGGGCCAGCCTTTTATACTTCCAGCCATGCCCCGGTACTTCAGGCGAGGGGGGTGGGACGATCTAGGCTCCACCCTCCAAGGGGTGTGTAATGGCCCCTTGCTCTCCGGCTCAGAGAGAGGCCACTTGGCCTCACTACACTAGCCACTCTATTTTAATTTGAAACCACTTCAGCAAACCCCATGCAGAGAAGTAGGGGTAGAAGGGGACAAATTATGTGGGGAAAAAATCTGTTGCCAGGTTATTTACTGATTATTTTTTTCTTCAGAAGGGACCATTATCCAGTCTGACCACCTGCATTACACAGGCCACAGGCTTTACCTGAATTAATTTCTGTTTCTTCACTGTACATTAGAATTTCATTACAGACAGAATTGCAATTTTCACATTACAATACATTGAACCAAAACTGAATTTTGATTGTATTTCATTTTCAACTGGACATGAGAAGCATAAATCTGGATTTCACGTTCCCTCCTTTTAAGGCTGCTTTAATCCCAGCGTGCATTCATCCAAACTCCCAGAATCACACTGGATCACACAACTTTACCACAGCCCCAGCTATTTTTAAGGTAGCAATAGAAGACATATTCAATATCACATGCTGAATTTCATGAGTTCACAGTGGAGAATGTGTGTTTGAGTGTGGTAAGAATCATGCCACCCTGTTATCTTCACTCCACCCTATTATCTTCATGAATAGTTCGCTCATATGATGGATCACAGCATTTTCAAATGCCCAGATCATTTTTCTATTGTATTATTTTATCTCTGAATCATTAAGGTTGGTCATTCAGAGGTTGAGATCAGACCTCAAGCCCATACTCACGCCATAATCAGGTAAGACTCCAATGAAAGTCCACACTTTATCTAAAGAGTGAATAGACTTCCTGATTGTGCCTACTGTATATAAAATACATTGCTGAGGGGAAAAACAACATGAGCAACAGAGTACAAATGCAAAAGAACTAGTCACTCATGTTAACCTCAAGCAAAGGTAACCTGCTAATTGACTGAGACATAAAAGATAATAAAATGAATATTGTGGATCTTGGTTTATGCCCATAAATATTTGTTTGGTCAGATTATAGTCAGCTACGTTATGCATTGTCTGTTTATCCCATAATATCTGCTTACATACCTCAATTTAAGAAATAATCCAAGTTCTAATATACTGTATATTCTCTTGATGAAACAATACCTCATCAGGACAGTTTTTTCCCCTTTATCTAATTACTATTCTTTGATGGTCTTAAAAATCCTGCCAATTGCCCTAGGTAACTGTGGGCTTGATTCTGTAACCCTTTCTGTGCTGATGAGCACTTACTTACATAAGTAGTTCTGTTGTCTTAAATGAGACTGTTCTGTGTTACACAGCATTATTAGCTCTTAATTATTTGGCCTTATATAGGCATCTGCTGATAACCTCAATATTTGAAGTATATGAAGTATTTCCTATGGTAAGTACAGAGAAATTCAAGGGAACACTGTAGATACTGAAGACACCTGCTTTTGGTAAAACTGGCCCATTTTTAAGGGCTACCACCTCTGCCAGTCAACATTGTAGCATTCTTCATACAGTCAGGATATATGCCTGTTTTGCTTTTTCCAAAGGCTTGAGAATGCCAAATGCACAACAGACGTGGGTTTGGAAGTGAAACAGCAGAGCAGCATGATGCCGCCAGCGCTATGCCCGTGGGCCAGCTGACTTGTCTTAACAAAAAAGTCACCTGAAACCTGAGCATTTTGTAATGCTGAGATCTGAATTTACTACTCTGAACATTAGATACACTAGGCCAGATCCTCAGCGGGTGTAAATGCACATAGGTCCACTGACGCTGGGGAAGCTGTGCCCATTTCCACCCGCTAAGGATCTGGCCCACATTCTTTAGCTCACTTCCTTTAAGCAGTAGCAGTGAGATTTCTCAACAGGCAGTGATAGAATAGTCTGGCACATATTTTTTTTCCACCTGAATCGCAATCCTAAATTAAAATTGCACAATAATAGCATGTGCACCTAAACTTAGGTACTAGGGTGAGCAATGTTCTAGAAATAGCTAAGTACTTAGATTAGACAGATAAGCAAATTCTGTAAATTATACATTGCTGATCAGGGTGTTCCACAACTGGCACATCATGTTCTGTTAGCCCAGAAGATGAGGTTGTCTCATACTGAGAGAGAGATTGATAAAATAAATTTTGGATTTTAAATAGAGGTGATTTATGCAGCAATATTATTTAAAAGGTTCCATTTGAGTAGATGGGATTGTCTGTGAGCATTCAATAATAAAGGCTTTGAATTTATTTTGACACTAATGGTTAAAAGGGCAGGATGTTTCATTAATCATCATGTTTATCTGGTTGCATTTAAAAATCTATAATGCTATACAAAGTTTCTTTTATTTCTCTGACCTCTTCAGAGGCTGTGGTAATAACTAGATGTGGGCTAGCTTAGATTTACGGTACTGAATTCCTCTACAGCAAGGGACTGCTAGCATGGATTTGCAGTCTATCTGGTATTGATGTTAAGCCAGATCACCCTCCCTGCTCACAGGAGTTGACTGAGATGGGGAGGAAAACTCTCAAGTTTTCACCTTGGAATTTTCCTAGTATCATCCCATGAAAAAAATCCTTCTGGGTGGAATAAACATGGAGGAGTATCTCTATGGGACTGCGTGTATAACATGTAGATGGAAATTGATCTGCATACATATTCTCTGTGTTTGTGTAACCAAAAATCACTACCACCACAAAAGATGCATTGATGGAAATGTATGCTGGAAGTTTATTTTCCTGAGACAAGGAAACTGAAGAACCAGTGTGAATGATATTTTAATTAGAAACACTGACACAATGGGCCTTACTCTTATTACACCTGTGCAAAGGGAGTGTTAAAATCTTACCATTCTGATTTGCCCATGTTTTGCATCCACTTTGCACAGGCATCGCTACACGAAGTGATATCTTTAGTAGCTTTGTTGTCAGCATCATTTTTGTAACAGTTAAAGAAGTGAATTAGCATATCTAAACTTCAAATGGGTGCAAATGGTGCAAGAACTAATGTGTATTTTGATACCACACCAGGGAAATCAACATCCTTCACAAGTTGAAAATTGAAGCAGGCAAGCTATTCAGAATGAAAAATGTATTCAATAAATTGAGCCCTATTATCTGTCCATGGATCGTTTGTGAATAGACATTGATTTTTATGAATTTGCTCATTATTCAGAGCTATTCATTTTTTATGTAAAAACATTTTAGCCTATAGATTGCTTGCCAATCATTTGCTAAGACTATTGCTTTTAGTATTCACCATTCATAATTCACTACTTGTGCTCTGTGATTGGTTATCTAAGTCAAATGGTATTGTTTCTGCTCTTTGATTGGCTGACTGTAGCTCTTGTAAAGAGTCAAAGAGGCCCAGTAAGTAAGGGGCTGCTTCAGGATGGTTGAGCAAACACTTCTGTCAGAAACACATAGTGTCACAAATGTTCACGATACTTTTGCTTTAAAAGTATAAGAATTGTTCTTCTGAATGTTTGCAGGAAGCAGCCAAAAGGGAGTGCAAAAAACCTTGATTATTCCATGATGTTATTTGGATGACTAGAGTAGGGGAGACTCTTTTTTTTGCAGTAAACACATAGATTCTGTTGTAACCAGGTTTTCCAGACTCAGGTCTCTTCTTGCTCTGAAGATATGCCTCTTACATATTCTGTATGCTGCATCTCTGAGATATTGACAGAGACCAAATAGATTTGTATAACATTATAGACAAAATAAGCCTATGACATTCTGGAACTTGGCCCAGGACTGCTTGAGAGAACTCACCCCTTAACTTTATCTTTGTTAAATTAAATAGGTTGAGCTCTTTGAGTCTATCACTACAAGGATTGAGTCCTATGATTCTAATCTCGCACAAATAAGCATACTAAATCTGTTGCTGATGACTGTTTGCACGTTGGTCCTGGGCCCGTAATGTAGCTTGTCATTTCAGATCTTGTTACCTGATATAGTGCACAGAAATCCTGGCATTCATCCTACACCAGAATGATTGTGGAAAACCTATGAAGTCATAATGCAGGATTCCATAGATAAGAAAAATATTTTTCATTTTTCACAGACAGTGATGGTATCAACTGATATGTCCACTCCTGGGATCTGTATCCAGTCCTTGCATAGGT
This sequence comes from Mauremys mutica, assembly GCF_020497125.1. Taxonomy (NCBI): domain Eukaryota; kingdom Metazoa; phylum Chordata; order Testudines; family Geoemydidae; genus Mauremys; species Mauremys mutica. Next base: position 22,655,668 of record NC_059072.1, read on the forward strand.
ATGTACTTGATGATCTAATAGTATCCTTCAAGCTAGATCATCAGCTGGTTTAAATCAATGTAGCTCCATTGATGTAAATAGAGCTGCACTCTTTTTTTCGTCAGCTGAAAATTAGGCCCTTCAACTATCAATAAAATAAGCATAAAATGAAGAAGTGAAATACACTTAAATTTAAATATCCTGTTGGAGATACTGAATGTTTTCCAGACAAAATTTGTTTGTAGATAATTCTGATAGTGGAACCCTCATAAAATTAGATCTGTTTTAGGCCAAAGTAACCAAATTCCATCCTGCGCAGCATTAATAAATGATGGACTTTTGTATTTCTCAGTTATATACCAGTCCGGATTTCACAGTGTGAATTGTCCTTGGTGGGGGAAACAGACCTGACAGGCTGGTCAAAATCCAAACCTATCTTAGAGTAACTTGTATTCTGCTTGTCAAAAGTCAGATTGTTCAGCCACATGCTTCTTTGTGAAAGTGAATGAGAGGAGGAAATCACATTGTAAATAAGAGAATTTTAGAAAAGAGGACAATGAAATACAAAGCTAGATATGGTGTAATAAACACGTAAGAACAAGTATCAGAGGGGAAGCCATGTTAGTCTGGATCTGTAAAAGCAGCAAAGAGTCCTGTGGCATCTTATAGACTAACAGACATATTGGAGCGTGAGCTTTCATGGGTGAATACCCACTGCATCGGATGCGACGAAGTGGGTATTCACCCAAGAAAGCTCATGCTCCAATATGTCTGTTAGTCTATAAGGTGCCACAGGACTCTTTGCTACATAATAACAGTGTTCAAGCCACCAGATTTAAATACACCCTTAATTTATCCCACTGTGCCAGGATATTGCAGAGCATACAGTATGTTTGATGTTATTTGCAACATTGACAACACATTTTGCTTTTCTCAGACAAGTGTTTGTGCCTTAATTGAAATTTCTTTCTGGTGTTGGTTTGAATTGGGCCTTAGCATTACCTGAAAACAGATATTTTTTAAGCAAGATGACCCTTCCTAATATTAACTTATTATTATTGCTAAGTCCACTCTATTTGTTGTTCAGCACCTGTACTACACAAGGCTAAAATAAGGACAATCACTGCTTCAGGCAGTTTATGGTCTGTAGCCTCAATCCTGTAACTGAGTGCATGATTCACCTTTGTGCCTGCGCGCAGTAGAGTGCATGACTGATGCCAAAACCACAACAGTTCTTTCAAGGATGTTCGTACACAGCATGTTAATCTCTGTAGTGAGTTTTCTTGTTTTAAAAGGAGGAAGCTTTAACCTTTTAGCCTACAGGGCCCGATTCAGGGCTTTGGCCGAGTGAATTTAACAGGAATATTTCCGTTGTCTTCAGAGGGTTTTGGGTTAAGCCCATAACAGCTGACACAATGAGACAAATTTCTCCCTAGTTTAATGTACTGGCTGCATTGGAGTTCCACCTGGCATAAAGATCACTCTGTGCCTTCTAGAACATCATCAGGGCATAACTGACTACTGTTATGAAAATATGGATGTCCTTACACCTCCATATTAGTAATTTACTGCAGTTGTGCACCAGGTGGTTTTTCATTAGACAACTTAGTTGATTTAATTTGAAATTGAAATACTTCGACAGTTCTGTTCAAACTGTAAACTTCATGGCCTGTGGAATTATATTGTAAACTCTATTTGGAGAAATGTGTGTGAGGGGGGATTATAAAAACTTTTTTTTTCTTTCATTACCTCTATCTGCTAAATGGATGTTTTAGGAAGTTAGTAAAGGCAAAACAACAACTGTTACTCCTGGTCTGAAACCTTATGTTGTACGTTACATTTTTTCTAGCCTGAAACTGAACATTTGTATCTAAGTAGGAAATATTGACCCCAATTAAAGACAATACTTGAGCATGGGCTTTCAATGGGTCTGAAATAAGTGTTTAATGTTAAGTGTCTGCTTAAGCACCCACCCTTCCTGAAAAGGGGCCATAGGTAAAACTTGATGTTTTGAATTTTGACTTTTCCAATGGCGATCTCTAAGGCTTGGTCTACACTACCCACTTATGTCAGTATAAAAACAATGAGGAGTCCAGTGACACCTTAAAGACTAACAGACTGTCAGTATATCTACGTTGCTCCAGGGTATGGAAAATCCCTGGTGCTGATTGGAGGGCTTCTCCCGTCGACATAGCTACCACCTCTCGGGGAGGTGGGGTACCTACTCTGACATGAGAAGCTCTCCGGTCACCATAGGTAGCGTCTTCACTAACCCTTATAGCAGTGCAGCTGCACAGTACAGCTGAGCCCCTGCAATGTTGTAGGTGTAGACAAGCCCTCAGCTGCAGCAAGAGTGCCTTGCCTCTTCCCTGGTTTTCCCATGTGTTTTCAATATATCTAGGAAGCAAACTCAAAGGTAAAGGATCTATGTCTGTCCTATTAATTATGCCAGACTCCCAACATGTTAATGGGTGCAAAGGGCAGGATTGATATTCAATCTACAAAGACATCAACATTTTCCCTCCAGTGACCAATGAGTGTTGGGCATTGTCATCCTTTAAAATGTACGCGAATAGGGCAAGATGAATGTTCTATTCAAAGTGCATAAACAATGCCCTCTTATGGCAAAACTTAGGTCTCCCCAAAATTCAGCTTTCTGAGGTCATTCCAATTCTGATTTCACATTCCAGTAAACTAAATAAACTTTACAGGAAAAAAAATGAAGAAAAAGTCAAATATGCTGTGCATTGCATAACAGTAATAAGTGATAACATGCACAAATCCCTACTTTTTTCCACTTATTTGAAATCTGTGAAGAAAACCAAAGTATTATAACTACTACTTGTCTAGATAGGATGGAAAACTCTTTCTATGGCTTCTTGATCAGCATTCTGGGCCAACTGAGCAAGGTTTGTTTTTGCAGAGGAAATGGGAAGGTTTATATAAATACTTTAATGGTTCCTAAAAACAAACTACTATTACTGATTCTGGAGATGTTCAGAAGGTAAATAAACTATGAGGAGTAAATAAAAAAAATGTGCTGAAATCCTAACATAAAATACATTTATATCTAATTGCATTAGAGCTCCTTTACAGTATGTTGCAATAGCTTTGGTTTTCCACAAACAAATTTTAACCTTTTAGAAATGTTGATGTTACAGGAAAAAGCCTTTAAGAAACATTTCTTATCTGTCCTGTCTTTTGCTTTTCTTCCTACTGACACTGAATAACTGATTCTTACTGATGAAGGTGTAACCAAGGAAAGGATATTGTACTCTGGCTGCCGTCCAAAATATAGATTATTTTTTGTCTTTTTGGCATAAATCAACCTGCTGTTAATAAATACATATCAATGTTCAGTTAACAGCTGTTCTGGGGAGAGGGAGAGAGAGATGGCGGGGCGGGGAGACAAATATTTAATGAAGTGCTTATATTGTGTGCGTGTGGCGGGGGGGAGGAGGGGAATTAAAAGTAGACTCACTCAATTGAGATTCTTTGAACAGGAAGCCAAGGCCTAATTTAAAGCTGCAGAAATTTCTCATTGTATTAGAGAACTCTGAAGCTTAATTCATAATGATACCATGGATCCAATGCTAGATTCCTTATGCACCAAATCTACTGAAGTCAATGTTAAGTTTGAGCAAGCAAGAAATGCAGGATTAGACAATAGATGTCATCTTACTACACAACAATGGATAAATGAATGTTTTATGTCAGACTCTTTGGACTTATTGAGTCCTCATTCAGTTAATAAAACAACCCTTGAGGCAAATGGAAGTTTTGCCTGGATATAGCTTGTGGTATATGGGCTACCGCCATTCCTAGTTCATTTTAAATATTAGCCTATACCCCTTCTGGTGTCCTAGGGCCAAAAACAATGCCTATTCAAGTGACTGGAGATACTCCCATTAACTTCAGTGGACACTGGATCTAGCCTCAAAGGCTTGCATTGTACAGGATCAAAGCATGCTCACTTTACTCATGCAAGAAGTACCAATGGAGCCCATGGGACTAGTTTGCTCAAGTAGAATTCAATAATTTGCTATCCTGCAAAAATGATTTGAACTATCTTTCAAAGTATCTATTGCATTGAGGGCCTGGTGGAATAAAAGAAATAACTGTCCCTCTCACACATCAGCATTCAAAGACATTTTTATAAATATGTATAAGGAGAGAGAAAGAGCAATCACATTAATGTACAACACATACAGCATTTGAAGTTTATCTTGTCTGGTGCCTTGGAAGAACTCAGTGGGTTCAGAACAATACAGCAATGAAGAGATCAAAACTGAAGCTGCAACATCCATAAAATACAATTTGAATAATGCTTTTATTCCAAAGACAAACCTTGATACATACCAAACAATACAGGATCCTTCTTAAGGAATGTAAAAGGACACATTATGATAATCTGCTGGGAACAAAGAATGTCCTCCAGATTTCAAGTACTGAGGCAAATTCTTCCGTCAGTTTCTTTGATGTAAAAAGAATAACTCAAATGCCATAGAGACTGAAAGCTTTGCATCACGCCCTTAATGAAGTTAATCTGGAGTTGCACAACTGTAACTGTGAGCAGATTTTGGCAATTATATTCTTCCTGCTGCTTAAATTCCTTACAGAAAACTTAACAGCATGAGAACTCCACCCTGGTGTGTGCTGGGCACAGGGGCAACCAGGGGGCCATGACCCCATCACTTTTAAAAGTGGGAGGGCTATGCCGTAAGGAGAAGTGACAGGGGGAAGGGAGAGGAGTGAGCAGAGAGCTGGGTCTTGGGGAGAAGGGGTGGCGCAAGGGAGGGAGTTCAGGGGGATGGGGGGCATGGGGGTGGGGCCTCAGGTGGGTGGGCCCACAGCTTGGGCCCTGATGGCCCCCCACTTTTAGGGAGCTTGCGCCACTCGTGGTTGGGCAGTAATCAAACAAGCCCCTCTCCATTGGCCGCCCCAAGCACCTGCTTGCTGTGCTGGTGTCTGGAGCTGGCCCTGGACCTGGTACACAGACAGTGAAAGGAACCAAAGGTGGCCTTTCCCAATCAAAATGAGAAGGAAGGTGGGGAAAGGCAGAGAGTGGGGCTGAGGCCTGAGGCAACCGTGCTTGTTATATTAAGGTAGAGGAAAGCGTTCTCTATTCAGGTGTTTAGGAGTGTGTTTCAAACCAAAAATGAATTGAAAACAATTCACAAGTCCTTTTAAACATAAGTGGCTGAAAATGTTCTATAACTATTGATAGTTGCAAAATAATGTTGGAATAGTTGCACCAAAAAATCCCCTTCATACAGAGTGATAATATTCCCTTTGGGGTGGCTCGGCCTTCTGTGGTATGGTCTAGTGAACAGGGCACTATGCTGGCACTTGGGAAATTTGGGATCTATTTCCAGTTCTGGCACTGATCTGTTATGTGACCTCAGGCAAGTCACCACAATGCTCTGTGCACCTATTTTCCTTCTCACCCTTTCTGTCTTGTCTATTTAGTTCATAAGCTCCTCCATGAACTGCCTGTCTCGCTCCCAGCACAATGGGGTCCAGATATTAGTTGAGGACTCAAAATACCTCCATAATACAAATACTGTATCTTTTGTATTCCTCCACCACCATATTCTGAATACTTTCTTAGTTCCTCCTTTAGTCAAGAGCCATCTCTGGTGTGCCCTCGTTATTCAAATCCTTCTTAATTTAACCACCAGCAAAGGAGTGCTAACTTATTAGGTCTGTTAAAAAACACAAACCCAATCACATTCAGAGCCACCACATACATCAGCAGTGGCTGTATCCTCATAGTCTCCTGCACTCTCGGGAATAAGAAGTTGAATGACACTGGATCTTGCTGCCTTCAGGAAAAAAAACCCTTTGACACAGCTTTATCACACCACAAATAGATATATTTCACACGCTGCAAATCTCTCCTGGCTGGGGAAGAAAGGACAGAACCGATGGGAGATCAGTTCTGAACCGTCCACCTGATGATCCCGTATTTCAGTGAGGAGCTCTGATGCTCCACTGATGTGTGAGCAATAATAGAGAGGGAAGCTGACCTCACTCACTCTTGTCACTTAGGCTCTGGCCACTGGCGGGATATGCAATTGTTTTTCGTTTTACTGCCAGCAACGGATTGTGCTTGATGGTAATTTTACTGTGTCTTTATCAGCTAATGATTGTGTCTTTTATCATAGCTGGCATTTGATCTAATCTGATTTGAGAGTCAGTGTTTATGTTAGAACGGAAACTGATTGCTGCACCTCTTGATATTCTTAATAGCTTCTTTCCTGCCGATCCAATCCAATTATACCACTTGTAATTCAGCCACCTGCTTCTTACCACTACCCTGTCCTCCTTTTCTCCATCACCACCTTTCTGCTTCTACTCTGCATCATCATCCCCTAAAACAGTATTGCCCTTCACCCATTCTGCTGGTCTCCTTTAACCCTTTCACCACCTTTATTCCATTTTGCAAACATAATCAATTCTAAATGATAACGAAGAGTGGGGCCCCATTGTTTTACGCACTGTACAAACAGAGAATAAGTGGCAGTCTTGCCCCCAAAGCGTTTACAACTTAAATAGACAAGACAGAGTAAAGAAAAGGGATATAACTTGTATGTTCTACCCTTGCCCTCCCCTTCTACCTATCCCCTTATTATTTGCTGCTATCATTAGGTGTGGTATGCCTTAAATTGCCCTTTGATTCTGCATGGGTGAAACCTTGGACCTAAGTCAGCAGGTTCTCAGCATGCTCGGTGCGGACATGAGGGTTTGCCCAGACAGATCTCTTAGTAGGAATTAGGACCTTAGACTATGAATAATCTGAGGCAAGGATCAAGATGTGATTCTGTTCTGACATAGATAATAATGAACCTGGAGTAACTCCATTCAAGTCCGCAGTGTTGTACCATGGTAAACGTGGTGTATGTGAGATCGCAAGTGGGCTTTAAAGCAGCTACCATGCAGTGTGGATGATATAAATCATCAATACTGATCTGCAGAATCGGGCCCCTGTTCAGACATTTGTATCTCTGTGTTTGGCTTTAAAATCCTCAGCCAGGAAAGCAAGCGTGTTGCATACCTTTCATTTCGCTCAGAGGCCTGCTTCATTCCAGTAACTACTCCAACCCCACCTCATAGTTTGGAAAAGTAATTTCCATTCCACTGTCTGAGCTTGACACTAACAAATGCTATTTAGTGCAATACAGTTAAAATACAACTTTAACCATTTCACTCATTGCAGATGTGTGGAGTTTTAAAATATGGTGTGAAGTTAACGATTAACTGTTAATCAGCTCGTTCCTCCTCTCTCTCACACGCACACAATGAATAAAGCAAGTAAATAAATATAGCATGGTTGTTCACACTTAGATTTGCATTTTGATTTCTGAAATAAGCGTAGTTCCCCTTTCATAACAAGATTACACCTCCCTGATTAAAGTTCTGTGTTCAGATCTCTTCTTATAGTTCATTTGTTGCTTTATGAACCCAGAGTCCTCAAGGGAGTGTCAGAAATCCATGTACTTTTCCTGCATGCTACATCTGATATTTGGATCTCTAACTGTGCTAACATTTTTTTAAAAAGAACACAGGTAGCCACATGGATCCTTTGTGTCCACACGTGAAAATCCTGAGATGTGCAACTGACTCCAGCTAAGGCTAAGAGCAACTTACATTTGAAAATTTTCCTCAGTTCCCTTTTACCAAAGGTATAATGGGGTAGGCTGGTGTATTGATGATCCTGGTTGGTCACATTTTTTGTGGGTTTTTCTTTGTGTGGTTAAAATTAACATTTTGGGGGGCAAAAATCTAGGTGGCATTTCCTGAATTCAGCCCTCCCCTCCTGTTTTAGAAGAGCATTACTAAAGTGCTCCCCTGAAGTGTTGCTGTAACAATGCTCCCTTCTGGAGTCTGCACTGCATAGATTTGGGCATAGAGCAGACTCACTTGGAAGAATGGCAATCTTAGCTCAGAAGTGTCTGGGTCTGCAGGTCAGGCTGATTGTACAGGGGTACTCCCAAAAGAGTTCAGGGAAATCTTGCACAGAGCATGTCTACATGTCTACACGATGTGCCAGAGCCTCATCTGAGAATCTGATAACGCTTGTATTTTAATACATGGGTTTTTAAAACACCTTGGGTAACATTTGCAAAAGTACCTAAGTCCCATTGAAGGGGAGACTTTCTCTGAACAGGATTTAGGCATGTCTATCACTTAGGTGCTTTTGAAAATTTTACCCTGGTCAAAATATTTGGAGCTATCTACACAACCTTTATTTTTAATATTCATAACACTCATCTAGCTGGGTCTAATCAGTGCTATCATCTGCCCCTGTTATAAACTCCATTCTCACCCCATTTAAAGGTTTAAAGAGAAAGGCACTCTTACAAGAATCAGATTTTGCACCAATTTTTTCCTCCCAATCAAATGTTTAGTTTTTCCTCCCTGTCCTCTTCCCCTCTGTATGGCGACCTCTGCTGGGTTTTAATATGTTGTAATCCCTCTCCAGCAAGTGCTGTTAATCTCAGCGCTGAGACCCAGTCCCCGAGCCTTTATACGTCTGGCTCTTGACAGAATTGCATTTTTAACATGAACATCAAAGCACGTTGTGTGACTCTGACTTGGAGTCCTCTCCTTGGCTTGAACCACTTCGGTTTGCAGGATCTGAACGCTCACAATAACCTTTCTATGTAAGGTTGTAGTGCGGAATAAATTCCTTTGAGGCAGGTAGGGTGGAGTTAAAGGAGTGTTAGCCGGGAGGAGGAAGAAAAGAAGAAAGTCCGTTTGTAGAGGGGTCACAGACAATACTCGCTGCAGGGTGCAGAGGAGATAGTAATAGGAAACAATAGCCGTCATAAACAGAACAGGGATTGTTCTCTAATTCAAAGGTAGCTCGGCTCACGGGCATGCTGTGGAAACTAAACTTGGCTATTTCTTTGGCATGCGTGTATAAGGAGTGTCCTGGAGAATCAGCCCTGGAATCCTGCACAGAAAAATATTTTCCTTAAAAGGATTTAATCATTTTTTTCCACTTAAAAAGCATGGTGCAGTTCCATATTTATGACCAAAGTGGGTCTGCCTGCTTTCCAAGTACTGTACGAAACCCACTTGAGCCACCCTGCTAGGCACTGACTCCTCTACAGGCAGCGTGAAGCAAACTGATTTTGTGAGCTGGCATCTTTATGTTGCACAATCCAGGATTTCTTTCCCTGACTTCACCTCTCTGCGTTTCGGCGCCTTTCCCTGTTACTGTCTCTCCCTCTCTCCCTCTCCCTTTCTTTCTGTGTCTCACTCTCTTCCTTATGGGTGTGGCCTCTACAATATTTATGAGATCGGCCCCGATTTGCTCAGCTAATGATGTATTCCAGCCTTGGGTTAGCTGCCTCTGTAAAGCGGTTGCTGGGAGGGCAGTAGGACCAGAGGGAGTGGTGACTGTAATTGGAAACCAAAGCTTTCACCGGCAGAGCTCAGCTACTTTCCATTCACTCTTAGGTGCTTAATTAAGGAATGGGGAGAAGAGCTCCCGGTGCCTGATAGCAATAAGGATTATTTTACAAAGAAACTAGGAGTACGTTTGCAACTGCCAGGAGGAAAAGGTTTTCTGCGATGAGCCAGGTTTGGAATTAAAGTGTTCTGGTAAAAGGAGCGGATAGAAATTTGATGGCATTGCGCTGCTGATCCCTTCAGTCAGTAGCTGGGTAAGCATGATTGAAAGTTCTCTTTCACCACTGTCATAGATGTGAAAAGTGATTGCTGAATTTTGCCACAGCTCATCGTTAATTACAATGCTGTTTTTTTCCCAACTGCATAATCCTTATTTTTCTTGCAGTGGGTGATTTGACGTGCAGAGAGTAATTCTGGAATTCCGCCTTGAGCATATGACACCTGCACGACGCTTTACTGTGAAGTTACACACGACTTTTTCTAAAGCAGTGGAGCATTTCTTGGAGGGGGGGGGAACTCCACGTGAATGTAACTTTCCCTCTTTACTTTAACAAGTTTGTTTTTCACGCTCTGAAAACAGGAACGCACAGTGAGAAATGAAACTATTTCTTGTGTCTGTGCTAAAGGGGAGCGCTTGTCAGATTTCAGTGCGGTTGCTTGCCGGTAAAGATCATGTGCTCGGAATACGTTGAGTTTACTTATTGTTATGACTTTCCAGAGAGAAATACAGAACTGGGATTTTAGCCCAAACTGGGGATTTTAAACTGAAATGAGTTTGTGTTCAACTGCCAAGGGGCCCTAAGATTCCTAAAATTGAACATATTTCCATCCTCTCACTCACATGTCAGAGAAGGCTGTAATAACAAAGCCCTGAGATACCTTTATGGCAGCAACATGCCTTTATTATCCATACCTAACAGGGCAGGGAGCGTGCAGTATATTGTTTGGATCTCCTATTGCTTGTCACGTTTGTGGAACAGTGGAAATTTGCAATGCAAGCAGTGAAGTATAGCAGTATTTCACCCATAAAACGGATGAAATTAGATTTGGCTAGGAAGGTGGAAGGAGAAGGGAAAGAGGGATGAAGGGTTTTTTGTTTTGTAATTTTTGACCGTTCCTCCCAATATGATTTAGCAGAACCCTCTTTTACCCTCTTTTCCTCCCCATCTGTATTGCAAAGCAGGCACAGTACTACTACTGTAGAACACTAATCCCATTGCATCGGTTAAAATCACATGTCTGGTATGATTGGCCATTTGTTTTGGCCCGACAAGGCAATTTTATCAGGATGTAATGGCATTTCTGTGTTTTGAAGAAGGTTATGCAGAAGGCTATCCCAGGGGCTAGTGGTAGGGTATTGAATTTAAAACCCACAAAGCAGCGTTAATATTGGAATTGGTGCAGCTTGTTTAAAAATTATTTTTGGCAAAGGCTACACAAGTATAATTGTATTAATTTTTACAGGTTTGTTGACTAACTGGGGATGTTCCAAAATGGGTTGTTTCCTTTTGTATTTCAGATCTGTGTTTGGTAAATTGCCCGCATCCATGGTTTCCTCAGTTAGCAGAGAAACACCACAATACCTGATCTTGATGCATTAGTCAGCTCCAGATCAGCTGCAAGGGGTTAACACTGCTGAACTAGTCTGACTGTTGTAGAAACTCTCTCCCTCTCCCCCCCCCCCACAACCCCAGTTTAGTATAGAATTCTGGTGCAGATTGTAGCTCTTTTTAAAAAGATTTACAGTAAGTGAATATTGGATGACTGAAGCGTGGTAATGAGGCACTGAGCCTTTCACCTCTGAGTCAACTGTGAATCCAATCCAAATTGGAACTGATTTGAAGTTGTCATTATCTGACAGCTGTTTACTGCCCTATATGAAACTAGTTGGAAGTTAGAGCCAGTTCTTTTAGGACAGATGTTGGTCTCACCAGAGAGGGCAAGGACTGAATGGACACAGATACAAACTACTCCACATTGCACCTCAACTATACTCTAGCAGGATCACCTCTAAGGGTGAAGACAGTAGCTCTGGTATTAGCATAGTCCAGGTAATGACAGTTCTCAGGGTAAACAAAAACTTTCAGTCCCTGATGTTATTACTCTGTGGGAATTCTTAGACACTAAGGGCCACATCCTGCAAGGTGCTGAGTGCCCTTGCCTCCTATTGAATCAGTGTAACCTCTTTATGATAGCACACTCAGAAGCACTGAATAGCCCACAGAAGAGGGGTTGTTCTTATTAAAAAGGTAGCCAGAAGTTGGTATAATAAGAATGGGGTTAGGAATCAGTATATATGGAGTCAATAGACTTGGGAGCTAATTCCCTACTCCATTGCACCAGTTTTATGCTGGTGTAAATCCATTGATATCAAAGGAGGTACACTGATGTAAAATGGGTGCAGCTGAATCAATGAGGAATCAGAGCCTAGTTGTGTGTGACCATAGGAAGGTCCCTTAATCTCTCTAAGCCTCCATTTCTGTATCCGTAAAATGGGGCTAGTTATACTTGCCTGTTTCTCAGGCTGTATCCATTAGCCTTTGGAAAGTGGTTTGAGATGCACAAATGGGAGGTTGTAGAAGTGCTAAGTCTTAGTGCTTAGCTTTGAATAAGATTTTATTTTATGAGCTCCCATTGACTCCACTAGTCTTTGAATCAGGCCCTATATGAGCCACTGTGGAATTAGAAAAGCAGCATGTTCATAGTATTCTTCCTTGAAAAGCTACTCAGAAAGGTGAGCTCTCTCAGATATGCAAATACACCCACCAGGGTTATGTGAAGGGAGTGAAGCAATGGACTGAGCAGAGTATTTATATATCATATAGTATGAAGTATTCCTATTATAAAACACACATCTGGGACTAAACTCCCTGAATGGGATTATCCTAAGCAACAGTTGATGAATGTTAGGTGTAAAGAGTGAGGGTGAAATCCTGGCCCTGTTGAAGTCAATGGTAGTTTTGCCATTGACTTAATGAGGCCAGTATTTCACTTTGTCCTTTTTGTTGTTTCTTATATACTAGAAAATACACTATTTGAAAAAAACAACAAAAAGTCAAGGGCTCTCTGGAGCAGGCCCGAAGTTTAAAAATGGTATCGATTAAACATGATGTACAGTATGGAAAGAGGTCTAAAAATATCAACCAGCTTTTATTCATGAAACATTATATCCTGTCCTTGCTTTGCTCTGCCTTGACATTTAGCATAATTATTTTTCCAGCAGGTGGAATTGTCCTTATTGAAATAAACTGGGTCTAATCCTGCAGTCTTTACTCATCTAAAACTTTATCTCTATGCGTCCTAAGTAGAATGCTTACAGTTCTTTTAGTGCCAACACAGAACGTATCCAGACAAAACATTTTCAGATTTAAAAAGAAAAAGCAGAAGTGTCATATATTATAGCTTCAATCTGGCAAAGCTCTCTGACACCTACTGTTCTGTACTGTTGATTTTGGGCCACACAATTTATATAATGTAAAATTAGTAATGGGCTCTCTCTTTTTTCTTTTTTTTTCTTTAGGTTTTATTTCTTGGATATTAAGTTTCACATCTGAAGATATGGCACTTCTAGCAGTCCCCGTGTTGATTGGGATGTTTATTTACTCTAGCACTGTAAAAGGATCCTCACAGCCTCAGGCCAGGGTGTTCTTAACATTCAATGGTAAGAAAGCAGATAAACATTCCTAAGCAAATGTTATTGTAGAACATTTTCTTCTTTTCATTCAATCCAATACCTTAGTAATAAATAAGGTGATGGCTTCTAAATGCGTGTCCACATAATTGTTGTGTTTTTTAATTATTTGTAATATTGTAGTGCCGAAAAGCCCAATGCTGAGGTTAACTCTTACACAGAGGCTAGTATTAGCAGTAATTACAGGCACAAATTCATTGGGGCTTATTTTTCTTCTTTTCTTTTCTTTTTAAAACTGTGTGATTATGGCGTAGGCAAAATTAACGCATGTATTCCTCTCCTTAATGTTTGTATTTTTAAATGTAATTATTACAGTGCGTATTGCAATGTATAAAGTACATGGCCAACAATTGCAAAAGAGATCAGTGATTCTGGTTGCCTCCATTTTTTTGGTGCCCATCTAGAGATACCTTTAAAGAGACTAGATTTTGCGAAAAGACTGAGGACTCACCATCTGAAAATCAGGCCTTTTTAAGGGATCTTCATTTGGGCATAAAAAATCACCTGCCATTTTGTACTCTCTTGGTTTTGAGTGTATTGTATATACACTAAGTAGTGGGTATGCTTATGAAATTTAAATTCACATGGGATCAAATGACTGATGCCCATATATTGTAAACAGACTATTAAAATGCTTGTTTTCAAAATGTTTGCATAGTTCACTTCTAAAACGTCCTTTGTTTAAAATGCTGAGCGGTACTTTTTCATAATAGGATGTAAACGTTTTAAAACGCTGCATTTAATTGCAAAACCGGACCTCATTGCATGCTGGCTGCTAGCATTTATGGTGGTGATTCCATGTGTTACTGTAGTAATTTTTTCCCCTCCGTGTATTTGTATGAGAATTTCCTGGAGGTTTTGACAAATGCTGGGCTTAAATGAAAAGAATCGAATGCTGCAAAATATGCTTTGAATTGATGTTTTCTGCATATGCTGTTCCAGGGCTGGAATGGAAATTTGTGAGATTACACTTTTCATGAAATTTAGCAGGAATTCAAGCCTCAGGCCAAGCTATTTTGACAGACTTATCTCTCAGCCCACACTGCTCAGGGTCCAAACCACTTGCAAGTGTGACTAAGTCATCTAGCCCATTGTCGAAGAAAAACTAAGTTCTCGCTTTTATTGTTTGGGTGCAGCAAAATCAAATTCTTTAATTTCTCCAGTAATTACCATGGAGGGAGAGAGTGCCATAGGACACAGGGTCACCCCAGTCCTGGACAGGTCTCTCAACTGGTAAACAATCACAGCAAGCCTTTATACCTTTTACAGACAATTTCTAACAATAATACAGACAGTAAAAAGCAACAACTACATTTTGTTTATACATAGCAAAAAGGCTTATCTTATTTGTCTCAATCCTAGAAAAAGCAAGCCTGCATTTTGGTTAGTGATTGCAAGGTCGTAATAACTTTGTACACAGTTCCTGTCCTGTCGCCTCGCACTATCTTTGCTCCTACAAGTCTTACGTCATTAAGGTTACAGTATGGCCTGACTCTTGCTAACTAACATTCATTAAGATCTCTTCAAATCCTTGTTAATTATTTACTGGCTTCCACACCATAATAAAGAAATACAAGAAGAATAAGTGGGAAAGGTAACTCAGCCCGTCAGGAGCTATTTGTGTTTTTATGACTGACCCCATTTATTCTATTATTGCTTCAATCACCCAAATGTCTGGAAAGCTGTTGCACTTGCTTTATTATTTTTTGTCTGAAACTGTGAGCCCAGTCACCTCTCCAGATATAGGTGCCCTCTGGGCCTATCAATTCCATTGAATTAATATTAGTAACTATTTGGCACTTAATATTCAGATCCCTCTCCCTTATACAGATGCTGGGCTTTGGCCTGTCTTTGAATCACATGGAGCAGCTCCTGCCTGCATTGGGGCAGTTTTGCATTGGTCTCCTGGTGCACGGCTACCCTGAAGCTGGCAGGTCTTGACACTTGAAAATAATTCCCCCCACCCCACCCCATGCAGGGAAATCCTTGGCTGGCATAGAGTCACCTTAGTGATTCCTACACCGTTCTACCACCAGGACTTTAGTGTAGTTGGTATGGCACAGAGAAAGTGGGTGTGACCAGAGTGTGTCTAGTATAAATTAGAGCAACCCCTAATTTCGGTGGTTGTAAGTTCCTCCCTGGGATCAAGCTGGTGACCTCAATGCCAGTTAATGGGCTGCATAGTGATTGTAAGTCTCTCCTCTCTTCTAGGCAATGATAAATGCACAAGGGATAGATCAAAGGATCTGTTTTCTTCGTTTTTTATATTTCCCTTCTTTCCCTCACAGGAGGTGGGGAAGTAGGTCTGTCAGGATTCTCCACCCCACTCTCTATTTTTTTTCCACTGGCCCAAAGATTCCATATGATGGTAACCCTATTTCTGGTGGCAGAATTCCCCCCCAAAACTGGTAATATCCAGAGAAACACATGGTAAATGTTAAGTATAATGAATGTCTTTTCCGTCTCTAATAGTCCTAATTCCATCCTGGAAAAACAGAGTGTAGAGGTAAATTCTACACTTAATAGGTCATTTCCACTTCTAATTTCCATGATTCTGAGATTTTAGGGTGGCAGCCAGTATATCAGGGAAGGTATTATTGGAAAGAAGCCCACACAAAGAGGAATGATTGCAATGTATTGTACATTGTACAGTAATAGGTGCTGAACACAATGGGCCAGATCCCCACTGAATGTAAATTGGCATTGGTGTTAAGGTAACTATTTTGGTGCTGAGACACACAGTGGCTACCTGGAAGAGCAGAGAATGTTTAAGCTTTGAGTCCGTATTCCTCACTACTGAGTCTAACCTCCCAGGCTGTCAAACTTTAGCAAACTCTGACCCCAGGCTCAGTCTGGACAGAGGCAAAGCCTGCTATGAGTGTGTGGTGCTGCTCTAGCCAGAGCAATAACAGGCTTATACAAACCAGACCACACTATTTTTCACATTCAGTAGCACAGAAAATAGCCTACCTGTCCCTAATTTGAGAACATTGAGTAGGGCATCTTAAGCGGAAGCTCCTGTTCAGACTTTTACAGATCTCAACTGGATGAGCTAGCAAGCACAGGAGGAATGGGCCTGCAGTTTGGATGTTAGCCTGAGACTCAGGAGAGCTGAGTTCCATTCCCTGGTTTGCCACAGTTGTCCTGGAGCCTGTCACTTCGTCTCTCTGTGCCTCAGCTGCCCATCTGCAAAGGGGGGTTAATAATAGTAGCTCAGGGGTGCTGTGAGGATAAATACATTAAAAGATGGTAAGGTACTCCCATGCGATGATAATGCAAGCCCTATTAGATATATATGAGGGTCACAATCCCCTTTGGGCCAGCACTGCCTACTTTTGGTGCTGCCCCTCCCTTCCATAAGTGGAGTTAGGTCTGCTTTATTCCACTGCAACCCATTCTTTTGGTGAAGTGCCCATCCACGAGGGGTTCTGCCACCATTCAGGCCCTGGTGAATTTAGCACAATTTTTGTAGAGTAATGAATATTGCAATATTCTTTGCTTCGGGCCAGATTCTGCTACTCTTATATAAATAGTTCCTTACCCCGGATTGCTATTCAGTGTGAATAACAGTGACCGTCTCTGAGAAGAGTAGTAGTAGTCATGGGTGCTCCCAAGGCTGTGCTGTGACTGTATTTAAATGGACTGATCTAATAATTTCCGCTCAGTGCTTCAGCTATTAGCCATATTCATGGATTTCCTCTGAATCTGCTCTGAGTTCTGCACATCAAAATGTCAAGCTGAGAGCAATTTTCTTTTGTTTTTCAATAGAGTATATGTTTTGAATTCCTTGCTTTTTAACAGCTCTTTCTGAGTCTCTGAAGTAAATAATTATATAAAAAAATTATACATATAAATGTAATATATTCAGCATTATCTGCAGCACTGAATGGTAAGCTCTCCTTGTAAAATGAAAACAGTAAGTTTACTTTTTATTAAGTTTGCTTTCCAGATGGTCAGAAGAGTTTTGGGATGTGAAAGGGGATTTCTTAGTTTGCTGTGTTTGACAGGAAAATTGCCCCATCTACAGTACAATGGGGCTACTATTGTGCACTGTTCTGACAGAAAAAGGTGAAATGTGATGCTGTTTACTCTTCAAAGGTGACAATACCGCCTTTCAGCTTTAATGTACTTCCAAGTCCATTCTCTAATAATAATCTCTTTACCAGAAGACACTGCATGTAAGAATTGTTGATTTTTGGTAGAATGATTCTCACTTTTTTAAAAAAATGCATATTATGAAAATTTAACAATTTTTTTTCAGCCCTTATGGTTTAAACATAGTGAAATTAGGCAACAATGACCAGTCAAGACATTCCCCTTAACTCAGGATGCCTGTGCGAGATTGTTCATGGTTTTGGACTGGATTCATGTCTCCCTATTATGATAGCAGTTCATACAGGAATAAGAAGGAAAGGGGTGGAGGTGGAGAGAATGCAATCAGGACTAAAAAAAGAGTGATGCATTTTAAAGCTGACATGATCTTCTAGGAACAAGTCCCTTTATGTTCACATAACAGCATTTGACATAGGGGAATCCAGTCAGCAACTTGACCCGTTCCATTTTTCATCAGGAAAGATGGAGATCTGAAATGACTGAATCATTAGTTGCTTTCATTCCTTGTCATGCTTTGCATCAAGAAGGAAGTGTAATTAAAAGTAAGACACTTCAATATCTGGAGGGCCTGATCAGTTTTGCAATTAATTTCAATGGGAGCAGGATTAAACCCTTAATTTTGATTTTGGAAATCAGGAATACGTCCCCTTTTTCTATTTAAAATAGAGTTTGTGACTCATTTGCTGTTGCTAAATGTTGTTTGATGTTCGTGTGGAATTTAGCATTTATGTGCCTTAAATTCCAATGTCCTGCATACATTATGCCTGATTTTCTATTGCCTTTCATGTTGTACCATCATGTATATCTGTGCAAGGTAAAGTCTCAGCTTAGAATCGAACCATTCACTTTACATGAGTATAAGCGACTAGACAAGGCGTAAATCCATGGAGAATCAGGCTCAAGAATTCACTAATCTGGCTTGGCAGTTTTATCATTGCCTCATTGTCCTGTTAGCTGTAGTGGCCAGATCCTCTGCTTCACTGCTTTTGCATTCAGCAGAGGTGAGAAGAGGAGGAGGGAGGAGGGAAGGAAGGTAGCTTTAAGCTCCCCTAATTCTGGAGCTGGGTGGGGGCCAGGGGAGGGATAAACCACCCCAGGATACAGGAGAGCAGTCTAACTTGATACAGTTTAGCAGAAGACTATCTATAATTACCTCATGGACTACTGAGACCAACCCCTGCTGTATCTGACCCCACCAACGTATACACTTGTGCACACACATTCCTCAGGGCTACTACAGGGATGCAAAAATGAGATTTTGAGGCCCAATCCTACAGTCCTCCTATGGGCAAAGCTCTTCTTGAAGCTGGAGAGTCTTGTTCAAGGAAGAGATGCAGGATCAGGCCCCAGAGTAGTGCAACATTTGCTTTGGTTTCAGTTTACATATAGCTACAATTCAAGTGTGGGGTTTCATGTGCTCCCAAACCATGCGTGCTGCAGTGTTCTGATTCAGTGCAAGGCTGCTCCAGATAGCTTTTGAGCCTTGGATCTTTTAGCAAACCTGTTTTGACTTTTGAATTCATATTGAGATGCCCACAGGGGCGGCTCCAGGCCAGTTGCCTTCAGTGGCATGCCTGCGGAGGGTCCACTGGTCCCACCGAATCCGCGGGACTGGGGACCTCCTGCAGGCAAGCCGCCAAAGGGAGGCTGCCTGCCCTGCTTGGGGCGGCAAGATACCTAGAGCCGCCCCTGGATTCCCAGACCAGGTGAGTTTCACAGGTTTTGATGTGCATATTTCACATGGCCATGCATATAACACCACAGTCAAACAGAAGTTTCTCATGTAGATTTCCCCCCCCGCTGTCTTCACTGGAAATGACACATAAGTAATGGATCAGGTCTAAGTTTGTGCAAGTTTACAGACCGCTATGTCTCTCCACAAGGCTTAAAACTTACTAGAACAAGTAAACAACTTCTAAGAGACTCACCCAACTTCATCAATAGTAATTAAAAAGCATAAAATGTCACTAGAGCAGCAGCAGCACTTTTTCAACTGTCAACATATTTTAAAAGATTTAATATAACCCCTGTGGTTACCCTTCTGGAGAAATAAAGAAACTGAGAACCATTTTCTTTTAGCTTTTGAGTAACAGCAATACAGCTTGTTTTCAAACAATCCCTCATTGTAATGCTAATGTTACCACACTTAATAAAAAGTTCATTTATTATTTGGGCTGCTTTGTGGTGTTGACAGTCCAAGTAGTCAATAGTTTTGTGGTCAAATAGTTGATGGGCTCTTTGGTGGTGTTCATGTCATGAAAGCTACTTCCAAAGGGAAGCGACAGTTGTAGGGTAAAAGACGACTACAGCACTTACAAAACCCCAAAAGACCTATCAATCTGAGATTTTATTTCTGTTTTGAATGCAGAACTCATCAAGCTTCTCTCAGATTTTAACATAGCATCATTGTATTCTGGGAATCCTGGGCTACATTTTTTAAAGTAACGAGTAATTTTCTGTTCCCAACTTTAGGGACCTTTTATGGGTATGTGTCTACACTGCACAATAACCTCGGGTGCTGACTCAAGTTTGAGCCCAAGCCCTGTTTCCATCCGCACACAAATCAGTATGACGTGGGTGAGCACGCACTCAGGACCCAGGATCCTGATGGGGGCGTGAGTCTGAGCACAAGTCCTGCTGTGACTCAGCTCCAAACCGTGTCATGTGGCAGTATGGATGCAGGTCAAGCCACAGTCTTGAGTCAGAAGGTTGGTGTAGTGCAGTATGGATGCATCTGCATGGCTGTAAAACCCAGGTCCAGCAACTATAAACCCAGGTTCACAATGCTATGTGGACACTCAAGCAAAAGCTTGGAAACATTAAGTTCACAAGCCCAGGTCATACAGACTTGAGCTTAGTAGACATACCCAGAGTGGCCTAATTTTTAGAAAGCGCTGTACACCCACCCTCTGAAAATCCGGCCCCTTTATGGCATCTCAAATTGAACACCTAAAATCACAAATCACTTTGAAAATTTGGGACCACAGACTACAAAGCTCAATACTACACTTCATTTTTTAATATAGAAAAGTAGGTACCCTTGCCTCTGACAGAAGTGACAGCCAAATAGTGTGATTGTATTAAAATCCATACATCTAAATTACAAAGACAAAGTTGTGTGGGTTTTTTTTAATTGTATTAGCCATTCAGAAGCAAGCAGCCCACCTCTGTGCACAGGAAATGTGTTTATTTTAGGCGGATTCATTTAGCTTGCTGTTTGGCACAGCACAGTTTTAACAAATGTGGACATAATGCAGGTAATGTTACATCTGCATAATTAATTGAAATATTTAAACTGGGCTCATACTGATTTTTTTTTTTTAATCCTCCTTTAAGAAGCATTAAAGGAAGTGCTGTGCCATGTGAAAAGCCCAGGGTTCTTTGGAAGTGCTCCACCTGCAGAGTTTTCATTGATAAATAACCAGTCTTCTCTCACCAACCCTTATTTCATAACACGATCATTCAATTGACTGCCGTGGAATGACTTTTGACTGACATCAATGCATGTGAGAGGTGACTCAGACCTGCTTTCCCAAGGTGATGTGTGGGGTGGACTATGAACTTCAGCTATGAAAACTATCATACAGTGAGGTCAGGGGGATTGGCAAGGCGAAACAAGATTTTTGTCTAGTCTGTTCACCAGTGAGTCTCTCAAGCCATTAGAGGAAATGATGAGTAATAAATGACTGCAAAAGATGGAAGGTGATGGAGAATCAAGCCCAAAATCTGGTAGAAGGCTTGCTAATTCAGTCCTTTTCTTTGCTGAATTCACAAATTAGTTTACTCATCATAGTGCTAAGAGCTCTATTTCTTTCACTTCACCACAGTAACAATCTATTCTAATAGAGAGGGGCTGTGTCCCTTAACTTACTCCCATTCTCAATCCTTGGAGATCTGGATGAGTGGATACCGGCTCTGAACTACCTCTGGTTTTGAGTTTGGTTTCGCAAAAGCCAAGCCTGTCCAAGCTTGCTTTGACAAACCCTCTCTATTTTAATCCTCTAGTTATCACAGAAGAAATGGAATGGTCAGTTCCATTATTTCCTTGCTACAATTTTCCCTTCTGTTCGCTGTTCCAGGCCAAACGCTGTAGTCCCTACTCAGGTAGAGATCGTATTGACAACAGTGTACAATGCATCTTCTGTTACTTAAAAAAAATTGCAAATAGAGAAAGGCATTGACATGCCTAGTATCCTGACATGAATTATATGAATATCAGTAACAAGAGCTGCACCATGGGCCGTTTTCTATAAAACAGTATGCAGACTTGAAAAGTTCACAGTGCACTTTGATATCCGATGCTTCAGAACCCTGTGTGTGTGTGTCAGAGATTATTACTGACATGTGACACACAAAAATTACTCATTTTTATTGGAGAGTGTTGAGTGAGCTCCTTCAGTAAATAAGCGAATGCATTAGATGTTATGCTCTCTCATTTGGACTGGTTATTTCTTCCTTCAGCATGGATGCTTTGATCTTTACCATGTAGGTTTCTATTTGACTCCAGCAACGCTCCCTTATAGAGGACTGGATGTTCCTGTGCGGGCCCCCACCCCCAGCCTTTTTTTTTCTTTTTAACCTAAGAAGCTTTTAGGAATAAGGACACCATTTGCTGGTGCATTCTATGCCTTCCTGTAAAATGTTACATTTATCCAGTGATGTTTAATTCCTAAGGATTCCAATGCATGTGGCATACTTATGGAATCCTTTCATACACCACTGACAGGGTAATTGTTCAGGGGATAGAATGCCTGCTCACTAATGTGATTTTCATGAGTCACTTGTTAAAATCCTACTACCAAACTGATGGGAGGATTGGGAGTAACTGCACTGCATCTGCATGGAAATCACTCCTATGGATATGGTTACATCAACCCGATATTGATGTTTTTTCCCCAGGGGGTGATAAAAAAAACTTCAGGAGAGAAAATCATTTGCCTTTAAAATAAACCAGATTTTGCTTTTAGAATGGACTCAACTTTGTACACCGCCTAGAACAATGGGGTCCTGGTCCATGACTAGGGCTCTGTGGCAATACAATTAATGATCCCAGAAGTGGTTACCCCGGGGGTCCTTACAAAATCTCCACTCCCTCTCATTTCAAAGTACGCAAGTTGACCGCTGAGCTCTAGTGAGGATATTTTCAGGAATATAGTATAAATATTTTCTACCTACAGACTTAATATAAGTGCATTTGCCAATCTATGTAATCCTTTTCATTATATATAGACATGTGCCAGTAACTGGTTTAAATGAGAGAATGAATGAATAAAAGTCCCACTATTTCACACCTCCTATCTACATGGCAGCCTGGTACATGAAGTTTATCATGCTCTAAGGGGAACATTTTTTTTCTGGGAGCTCCCTCTTAAAATATACTGGCAGCATGTCACTTCAGCAACTGTTCACCAGTGCAGTCACAGTAAATTCATATAAGGGAGTGAAAAGAAATACAACATCTATTTGAAACTGTAGATGCCATTTAGATAAGCATTCTGGGCCCAAACCTGCCGGGTGCTGAGTACTTCCTGAGAGGTTCTGAGCACCCTCAAATTGACAGGAGTTGAAGGCATTCAGCATTCTGCAGCAGTTTCTCAGCACCTCATAGCACTGAGCTCTTAGTACTCTCTCAAAATAGAATTTGGCCAGGACATCAGGACATGACACCCCTATGCTTGTTCTAAGTGCCATGTGATTTTTAAAATTTTTTTTTTAATGACGGCAGTAATCTTGGGGATGGAGCATGGTGTAATTTTTTTACTATATGAAGGATTTCTTTCCAGTGCAAATGTCAAGTACCAGTATGGTTGCATGTAATATAACTTTTAGCGGTTGTTTGGGACTTCACACACACACTTTTAAGGTGTCCTATTTAATTTAGTTAGCTACTGCTGGGATAAATGATTACCTCACTAAAATTACCTTCTAGCATGTGCGTTGCCAAGTTGCTTAATGGAAGAATTTTGTCTTAAATTGGATTTTCTACAAAATTAATAGCCAAGAGGAGGTTGGATCCAAATTATTTCATTAAAGGCATTGCTTTCACCCATTAAAAGGGTCAGACTTACACTCTGAAATGTGGAATAAGGATTTTATAGTCATACGGTAAATGTAAATGTGTCAGATCAATGTTCACATTCTTTTGTGCTTTCTATTCATCTACTTTTACTCTTCCCTTTGCCGTTCTAAAGTTTCCTTTTTGCCTTAAGATCATTTATTTCATATTCCAGCAGCTCTAAGCAGTCTCCTATGTCCGTCTCGTAGAATGAGTGGCTTTCCTGAACTCCTTTCTCTGAGCCTTTTTAAACTCCCATTGTCCTTCCCAATTTCTTAGTGAAAAATCTTTATTATAACCTCAGCTTTCACAAGTAGCACGTGATACAGAATAAATTGATTTATGGGGATTCAGCTTGGCAAATATGTTGCTTCTTTGAACAGCTGCATAAATCATTCTGTAACCCTTCATGGCCCAGTTTAAATGAGCTGGTGAAGTGGATATACATGGCAAAGGGAGTATGTTATGTGAGGCAGCTGTTTGACCGCTCTATCACTTCCAGAAGTGATGGTCAGGATTGGTGAGGAGGATTTTTTCCCTACCTCTTAACATGCCAGAGCAAGGCTGCCAAAATCTATACAGGAGTAGAAAATAAATTGAAAGGCAGATAACTGAATGTGTCTGTAAAATTTAGATAGCAAATCAAATGGCGGGATAAATGTGCTGGGAAACCTCCTACAGCCTCAGTTACTAGAGATGGAAAAAGTCAAATGCATATGGAAAACATGCTCAGCTTTAATCCCTCCATGTAGATGTGTACGTGATCTGTTTGATCCCAAAGCACTTTAGAAAGTATGGGCCTGACTTCTGTGTTTGGAACTGCACTGCCACTACCACTCCGCTCGGATGAATTGCAAGATTGGACTCTGGATCTGTCCAGGAATCGCCTGGCCTGACACTGAAGCACAGCCACCTCCAGAGTGAAATACAGCCATATTTTTAACAGCATATGCTATTTGGGGACAGGGAATGGAGATGAATACTGTATTCTACTGAATTGCTGAGGAAATTTGAGACAGTAGGATGTACTTACCCAAGAATTTCACCTAGTTCCAAAAGTGAGACTGATGTGCCCGTGTGAAAAGTGCCACCTCGTCTAACCTTAGGAGATCTAGACCTCAGTTTGATGCCTTATCCAAAAAGATGGTGCTGCCTCCCAACACCAGTATTCACCCAGTCTAAATAAGATGAAGAGCTTAACCTTCTTAAATTGCCAACGCTGTTTCCTGCAGCACCCTGAAAATATGATCAACCTCTGTGTTACTGTTCAGCTTCAACACCTGAAAATGGAAGAAATTGAGACTTCTCTGAGAATATTGCCCTTAAAACATTTGCATGGTAAAAGGACCCCTTCCAGTTTTTAAAAGTTCCTTCTCATTTTGCTGTTCCATTCACTCAAACCTACAGAATCCTGATCATTTCAGTTTTGTGAGAGGGCTTTTTTGAGTGAACACAGTAATATGTAGAGTGTTCTTAGAAGCTAGACTAGCAAACAGTAATAAAACAATGCAAGTATTGTCATCCCCAAAAAACGGCATTTTCTGTTTTATTAGTAAGAACCAATTAAGATCTTCTAAGAAAAGGCTGGCATTTCTTCAAAAAGTTACTTTTAGAGGCCTGATAGGGTTTAATTGGCATGGAGAGCTGATCCTGGGCTTAGATTTTTGGTGGGTTTAATGAGAATACATCTGGAATTTTTAAAGCTCATTCTGTTAAAAACCTCACTTCCTGCCACAGTTCAGAATAACTGTATCAACTGTACTATTTCCTTCATGTACATAACCTACAGCAAAGAGAAAAGGGGCTAAAACCTTCAGATGTTTTGTTGCATTTTGTATTCAGGATATTTATATGGATTTAGGCAAAGGAAGAATACTTGACTATGCAATATGAAGCTGTGTTTGTCTGGAGACCCAGCATGTCTCAATATCAGTATCCCTATCACCTAGTTACAACAGCGTTTTCCACATGCACATGAACTGTTTGCTACACCAAGAGACTATGACCATTGCTCTTGCTATGGATCTTTGGGGAAATAGGACCACAACTTTTAAAGCACCATGAACTAAGAGTTATGAGGCATCTAATGTGAAGAAGCATCATCTGTGCCTGCCATGAGTCAGCTCTCCAACCCTACCAGCCTTGGGCAACATAAGCTCTCCCTGCTCGGCCTCCCAGGCCCCGCTGTCACTCTTCGGGTTAATGATTGGCACATTCCAGCCCTCAAGCATCTCCCTGGAGTGTCCAGCTCCTGCTCCACTGGAGACACGCTGTATTCACCGCTCCGCTGCGTCCAAAGAAGCAGTACAGCCCAGCTCATCAGTTCTACCTCACAGCAATTTGATTTGTTCATATCTACATCAAATATGCTTATTTCACAAAGCAGACAGACTCAAATAGAAGTACTGGAAACAAAGGGTTACATATAAAATAACGTGCATTTTAAAGCATAGACTTACTTAATAAGCTATTTCATGTCTAGTAGAGTATCGCTCACCCAAAATCCTTGCAGCGCTTTACAGCCATGCTGGCTGTGACCCTCCTTTCATGAGACAAGCATGCTGCCAGTTTACCTGCTAGGTGAAGGGTCTTTCTTTGCACTCCAAGATATACCAGACCAATCCTTTGTCTTTATTCATAAACCGGACACCCCTTGCTGTTTCTTCCTGTGGATTTCCTCATCTCTCAGTTCACATCTGGCTTAGTATGCAAATAAGCATGCAGCGTAAGGTGCAGAACACAGAAAGGGAGGTAAGTGTAAGTTACCTCCTGTGTGAAAGGAACATCTCTGACGAATGGCACCTTCTGGTGAGCTGCCTTAACTCCAAGTCCTTAAAAACATAATTTCAGTATAGATACATAACTCCTCAAATATTATGATGTAGGTATTGAACCCAGATATCAGATCCCTGTAAAACCTTATGCACCCTCTGTCAGTTAGCACCAGCGAGTCTCTAGATCACCTACGAGATGGGTGCTGCAGACATTCTCTATAGGAGATAAATAAGGCATCCACCAATGCTAGCTGCTTCTGTATAGCAGAGAGCATGGGAGTATGCAGGTGTGTTCAGACTCTGCTGTTGGTGAGGAAACAAATTGCATAGTTAGCATTCCGCACAGCGCTTGTGTCTGGTTCTGATCCACTATGACAATTTGGGATTTTTAAAAGCTGTCATTTGATGCAGAGCTGGTGTGATGGTAAATTATTGTTAAGATGTTGGCATCTGCTTCAAGTAATGGCTTCAGGGCAGCTGGCTCATTAGACACTGTCCAGAAGAGAAAGGGTAACTTTCCCCAAAGTGATCAGAAATGTGACCCAAACGAACATTGCATCTCACATGGGAGCCTCAGGTAATAAGCACCTCCAAATGCCAGTCACTTTTGTTTCATACAAAATAGAGTGCCTAAAATGTTGGTATCCAAATATAAAAGTTTTGGACTATATGCAAATTATTCTACTTTAAAGCGGTCCAGTGCTCTGCCCCAAAAGGGAACAGTGTGTGTGTATTTTATATATATTTGTGTTTCTCTGTACCATATCTATTATATTCAGAAAGATCCTTCTTAAGAAGAGATAGAAATCCTATATGTGAAACTTGACATGAAGCAACACAAAAGCAATCTATCACTTGATCCTGCCTACATTTTCTGCACTTAATCTGTCTCATTTAAGTGAAAGAGAGATTGCCTCTTTGCTGTTACACTGAACTTACTCATAAAAGGTTGAATAAATCACTGCACAGGTTCTGATGAGGTGTGCAGAGTGAGTGGAATTAAATACAGTCTTTTCGGTGCAGAATTGTATTTTATTTTATTTAGTTAGTTTTGGAAATTCTATTGACTCCTTCAGCACTAAGATAGTTACTTCTAAATTAAACAAACAGTTTGTGACCAAATCTCAAAATAAATGTTGGTTTTAAGACAGGCTTGAGTCCTTTGCTTACTGCAACATCTGGATAAAGTTTATTTCAATTTCACCATTTTCAAAGTGTGTGTCCGTATAATATTATATATAAAAGATAAAACAGACATTATATAGTGTGTATGTGAACTTGTGAACAAGTTTTATATTATCAGCCTTATGCACACACACTATAAATATTTATTTTGTGTCTGTATATATATATAATTTGTAATATATATTACAGACGTGTAATTGCAGAGGTCTGGTAATATGACACTTGTTCATAAGTTTATCCTTTTGAGACATGTTACTAGTAGCTATATTATTTCTGAAACGTGAAAGCTGAATTAAGAGTATCTAGGTTTTAATAGTCTCTCCTTTTTCCTGGTAAACTCACCTCATCATCCATGACAGACAGTTATGGTCCCTTTATAATATTGACTGTGAAAATGGTAGATTTCCCTCGTCTTTCCTTTTCTCTTAAACTCTTATGGCCAGATCCCAATAGGTGAGCAGTTGATTTCAATGGGGCTGCTATTCAAGTAACTGCTCAGCAGCTTCACAGTCTTAACCACCAGTCAGCTGTCATTCCACAGAGATACAAAATACCAATATTAAGCCGGTTTCTGGTATTGGTACTGGTGTGATTGTGGGTTTTGAGGGATAGCTATCCATCCACTAGGAACTGGACTGACACCACAGTCACAGTCATCACAGACACCTTCAGATGGTAACTTTTGGTCCCTACCCATGACTAAGTTCACATGAGCAAACTAGCAGTGAAAGCCTCAGTCTCCCATTATCAGTCCTCCGCAGGGAGGGTAACTGAGATATTACTTTAAGGCAAATATTGGGTATTAATACTATAAGTATTAATTGAGAGCTCTGCCACTTATATTAAACACTAGGCCAACTTAACAGCAATGAATAGAAATAAAATATAAGGCATAGAAAAGGGTATTGAATCTAGAAACCTAAGTGGATTGACTGGTTTAAACTCCACCATCTAAAGCAATTCATTCTGTGTCTCGTGAAGGATACAGGCATATTGGCTATAAAGGGTTATTCATTTTTAACTGATCTTACTTAATCCTAAGGATATGGATTTAAATCCCAGGGCCATTGAAGGATATTAGCATGAAGCTGCCATCAGCCTTCAAAAGCTTCAGGACAGAAGGCTCTCAGCAGGTGTTATCAATGGTAATAAATACCAGTGAAAAAGATTGTGGGTGAGATGAAGATGACTTCATTTGTTCTTCAAAAAGTATCAACTTTTAACATGAAATAATAGAATCCCTTTGTAGTTTTGTCTGCAGAAAGTATCAATATCTGTCTTGGTCAGACAAGGGTTATTCTTGGATAGAACAGTTGTTCATCTTCTCTAGTGAATAAAACTTGGGATTTTTGTTATCACAGCAAAATATGCTGCCTGTTTTCCCAGCTGCCACACCCTCTCTTGCATAACTCCTGCTGTATGTGGGAAAAGGAAACTGAAAAGGAGAAAGAATAGATTTATTGCTACTCTGGTTTTAAAACTTAACTAATGTCAACACTGTTGCAGAATAAGGCCCCTCTGCTTCCATTTACAGTCCCCAGCAAAACAGGGCAGTCAAGATCTAGTACTTACAGTGTATGAATTCTCAGTATGGGAGGGCGGCTCTGTTTCTTTATGTCTGGGTAGGATGGTGATCCTGAACCTATGAGAGTGGGATCCCAAAACTGTTTTGCTATTGAAACTCATGGTCATGCTATGGAGAAGGTTAAAAACTACTGCTCCAGAGTAAAACCAGAAACAGATAAAAACCAACCAATAGCTTTCAGGGCTCCTTAATACATTAACGGGGGAGGGGAATGGGGCACAGAAACTTCCCCTCTACCCCTTCATTTTCAGGTCAATGTTAACAGAAATTCTGTCTGAGTTAAAATAAAAATATGTCTACATGGCCCTGCAGTTTTGACTGGGGGGGGGGGGGGAGGATTTGAATTGCAATGTGCATTAGCATGCTATGCTGTAACTCGCCCATGTGGATGCTGCAGGCACAAATTAAAAGGTACCTAGATCATGTTTTAACTTAGTTCTAGAGGACTAGTGTGCACTGCAATTCACAGCCCCATAGTCTGAACTGTGGGACTGACTCTAGACAAGCCCTGAGGTAGCTAGTGTGACAAAACATTGGCTACCTCACAGTTTAGTAGGAGACCCTATTCAAAAGGGAGAAGATGAGCTGCAAAAGAGATTTAATTTTAGTGAAAACATGGGGGCTTTGGATCAGGCCCGTAAACAGGAAGACAAAGAAATAGAGTGAAATTCTGGCTCACGCTGAAGTCAGCGGCAAAACTTCCATTGCCCCCCTGAAGTCAAAAATGTCACTTTAGAAATCTTCACTTTGTTGTAAAAGTTAACAAAAACCCTGTGGTTACAGAATACCCTCAACAACTGCATGAAAATAAATGGGATTTTTTCTCACTATAAGTAGCCCAGAGATTGAGTGAGATTTATAAATGGAAGTTAGAATTGTGGAAGTGCATCAGTTCTATTACTTGGAATCTTGGAAAAATCTGAACTCCTGCCTCAAAACGTAGTCTCATTTCCCAACTTCAGTATGTACCACTCTTTATACCCCAGTTTAGCTATTGCCTGCAGATATCCATGAAAACTTTTGAATTCATGCGGCTGCAACTCCAGAAGTCAGGATCAACGAACAAGATGACAGTTGCATAACCTCAGGACGTGCATACTTTACTGTCCTAAGTGTCCTCTTGGAAATAAAAAAGGCACACCCTTGCTACGCTCCTCTCCTCAGTGAATGTGCCAGTAATTGCTACTTTATATAATTTATAGATACAAAGCTTTGGTTTGCAGGTTTGAATTTTCTTCTTTTCTTTTTAGCCACTAATCCTCACAGCTGCACCCAAACTTTTTTTGAGGTTTGTCTGGTTCAAACTGAGCTAAATATCCTTGTGGTTTTTTTTTGCTGTCTTATAATAACTGGCAGCAGCTAAAGTGGGGCATGTTAAGCAACTACCACAAAAAGAAATCAGTAATTTACAAGTTCAGGTGAAGGTCAGAGAAATATTGCTCCTCTGTAATGGTGCTATTGCATACTATCTAATATTTTCATATTTTAGTCTATTTAATTTTCCCTAATCGAGGGAACGTTGTACTACAACTCAGGAAAACCAAGGCCAAAGGATTATTTTGTCTAAGTAGTGCAAAGGCCTGTGATATTTCAGTGGGAAAAATATGGGCGTGGAAGGAAAGCAATAATTTTTTATTGTCTTGCACACAGGAAAAGCAAGAGCCTCTCCCTCCTGTTCTCCTAACAGGTTGGATGCCTTTGGGCTTTTCTATGTCCTTGCCTTCAGGCTAAGGCTTCTGGTCTCTGTATAGGTGGGGGCATTCTCTTTTTAGGTGTCCCCCCCGGCCACAGGCCTAACAGTCCTTTAGGTGGGGCGTGGAGCTCACTTCCCGCAGGATCCTGAGCAGATATTCTGCTCCTTGGCCAACCTTGCCAAGCAGAAATATCTGTGCCTCATCTCTGCCTCTTTTTTTTTTTTTTTAAAGATCTGCATGAATAGGATCTGGACCCCCCTTTGCTGTTTGTCAGCCCCCTTCAGCAGGAAATCTGAAGCCCACCTCGAGAGAGGGTGCAGTTGCCTTCAGCAAAGCAGGCCTCCGCATAATGCAGCTCCATTGTCTATTTCCCTGTTTCTTTCCTACTTCAGTCTTGCACCATCCCCTTGTATCAGGGGCAACTAAGTGCTCACAGTCTCCCCCAGAGTTGTAAGGGAGGCCTCCACCACTGTAATACCCAGAGAGTAACGGCAGGCTTCCTCAGTGCAGCTCATTTCTGCTGTCAACCCCCTGCCTTTATACTAGCCTCTCCTCTTCCTTTTGAGCAGGGCTCCATAATCAATCAGCAGTTACTCATAAGTGGCCTACCATTTTATCAGCTCCTTCTCATCCTCATTAACTCTTTCCAGTCCAGTGTGGGGGTGAACACTTCAGCAAAAGGCGGTTTTGCAAAATCAAAAGCACCCCCAAATTTTCACATCTCTAAAATGAAACACAAGTCTGTTACTCCATTTCGGTAAAGGGGAACCGGTTTCCCCATTCACTGGAGCATTTTAGATAACCTGTTAAAAGGGATGCAAGATACTCTTCAGCTGAGAAAGTTAGTGATATTCAACTTGGCAATGATAAAGAACTGGTAATACAACTAGTATGATCAGCTATGTGACCATCTGTAAATGGGGATATTACTGCTTCCCTACTGCACAGGAGTGTTGTGAGGATAACACCCATTAGTGATTGTGAGGCATTCAAATGCTGAGGTGACAAGAGCCACATAAGCACCCTTATGGATGATTATGACCTGTACAAATACAAATCGGTTTTTCTGTGTCTGAAAAATTTTACTGACTCTTCCCTAATTAATAGTCGGATCTACTGAATATTAAACAAAATTATGGAACATGTTCAAAATGTTTCACCCTACATAAAACCACAGATCAATGGACTAATAATCTGAATTATAGATCCTGATTCAATATAAGAGATCCCACCTGAACTCACAGATTTTCCCATGGTGAATCCAGAGCTCCCCTACTCCTTTTTATTTTTGTTAAAGCCAATTTGCTCTCTTTCAAATAATATAATTATAGAAGGGTTTCATACAGCTGATTTTGTTAATGTCCCTCTTTTTCTTCTAAAATCCACCATTGTTTCTTTCTAAGCTCCTTAGGGGACAACTTGCTATTTTGCAAAGCTAAAATATTGACAGGCATGACAATTCTTAGCACTAAACATCTCTCCCAGTTTAATACGCCAGCCCCCAGGAAAAGAGATCTTTGAGCCCCCGAGCACACTGCTGAAAGCTTTCTTTTTCTATACAGGGGTACACAGGCTATTTCATATAGAAGAACAGCATAAATTATGACGATTAAGTGTGAACAGTGAACTGAACAGTGAATGGTATTGTCAGGTTACTTAGGATTTCTTCACAACCTCATTAGTTTTCCCCCTGTTTTATTAGACTAAAATTTTACCAGTCAGACAGCTGGAAAAATGGGGGCAATAGGCTGGCTTCCATTTTCCATTGCTTTCTGCCCCTTAGATCCAGAAGGCTTCCTCTTCTGCCAAACCACATTCACCCACCACACACACAGGCCCCTTTCTTGTTGCTTTAAGCCACGTGCGGATTAAACTTCATTAGCTGAGTGAGTTTTCAGAAAAGTTCAAACTATAATAGATGGAAATTTAACAAAAAGGAATTTGAGTTTGTTTTATTTTTAGGCTAAGGCTCCAGAAAAGAGGAGAGATCAAGCCTCCGTGGCACTTTTGTGTTGATAATGATTAAAAGTTGAAAACCACTTTTTTATAATGTTTCTTTAGAAGCCTTCTAAGCCTGATATCCAAGTACTGTGAATTTTTTTAAATTCACACATGCACCAGGTGGAAGCTCACACATATGTCATTAAATAAACAAGAATATGCCTATATATAATTTGCCTTAGAGCAAGAAGTTGGAATTGGGACAAGAAGTTATATTTTCAGTTTTTCCTGGCAAACATGCTACCTGTGGAGCAAAATGATCAACAGGAATAGATAACTTTTATACCCAGATAGCTTGGATTTGCTTTCTTCTGTCACATTAAACTGTCATATTAGATTATGGAAGTCTGAAAACATGTTATTTACTCATTTCCCCAAGCCCTACTTATCTCAACCTTGGAGCAACGCTAGCAGAGGGATGGCAGATACCTGTGAGAACTGATCAGCTGGAATTTTAGAGGCTCAAATATATTGTATGTTTCAAACTTTTAATATGTACTGTACAGTCCCTATCATAAAGGGGCCCTGTTCCCTAACTGAGGCCTCATGGCACTACTGCAATATAGAGAATACTAAACTAATCTCTCTGCCTGAGCATGTCCTACAAATTAATAGTGGGTGAGCTCCCAAAGATTAGTTAGTAGTAGTAGTAGTTATGTATTACTTGTCATGTCAGTATCTTTGATGTTTTGCCATAGATCGGAAGACAGTCTTCACAACAAGAAACGCTTCCAGACTAAGAGGTTTCTCCAGCTCCTATTGAAGTCAATTGGAGGCTTTCCACTGACTACAAAGGACACTTTGAAGACAGCTTATCTACCATAGGGGAAATCCACCCCCCATTCGGGCTCATTAAGCCTGATAGAAGGGCCAGAGCAGCATGAAGGGGCCTTAAGTGCCCTATTTCTGACCAACGGATAATTCCCCAGGGACAGCCACTGCGGAAAACAGTGATTAGGCTGCCTTTTGAGGACCCTCCCTCAAACCCTGGTGTAGGGGGCATGCCAGAAGCAGGGCAGGAGAGGCAAGTTGGAGGTGGGACCACAACACTTCAGAGGGCCCATGGAAATGCTGGGGCCCATAGGGCAGACAGACAGACTGCTGTAATTTAGATAGGCACCCAGAGCTATGTTATGCAGAGGGCTGCACCAGCCCTAGAACAACCAAGGTTAGGGAAGGCACAAAGGTGGCTTAAAGCCATTTTAGCCTCCTGTTAGCCCTTGGCTGCGAGTTCTGTGCTGCATCTTTAAAATCTCACTGAGGATAACCAAATGCTACTATGGCACCTACAACTATCATAGACTAGATTAGATCATTTTAAATTGCATTAGAGAGATTAGGCTCCATCCTCAAAATGGTGCAGAAGAATTTTTATTTTTATTGTGTTTTTATTCTTCTGATCATCAGTTAAGTACTGAAAGATGTCACCGACTAAGTGTGTTTTTAGGGAGGGGACTCCTGACGAGCACCCAAGAGGAGGGAGATGGAAGGAAGCACAAAGATATGAGTGGGAGAAGATTCAGAGATCTGCCTGCCTTGCAAAAATGAAGTTTGGAAGCCTATCTGAAGTCTATCCATACTTATCTGAACCTCTATGGTGGCGAGATGTGGCACTGGCTGCAAGCCTCACAAAAGGATGCTTTAACTGGATGCCAGTTTTCTACTGAAGACATGATTTTCTTCTCCCATAAACTTGTGAAGGGTTCTTCACAAAGTCCATATTCCAGGGCAGAGGAGAGGAAATGCTTCAGATCCCCTTCAAGCTCCCCGTTCCTTACCACACAAATGCCTTTCTTTTCAGTGCACACTTGATTCTTCAAACAAAAGTTCACAAAGTAGCTAAAAAATAAAGCTATTCCCCTGACCAAAGCATGAGCCTAGAGCCCTTTCTCCTTGTACCTCTCTCCCCTGCTCCAGGGTCTACCAGAGAGAGATTACTGCAGATCCTTTGCACTGGAAATAGCAGTGATGTAATTGAGCACCTAGTAACTAGCTTCTCGTAACTTTGGTGAGGTTGGTAATTATGCCCTGAAATAACTAGTGCTTAAACTGGTAACCTGTTTTGCCACCTGTAGGTGACTATTGCAAAAAGAACAATATTTTTACAACTCTTATAGCTGTTTTAAATATTTTTAGTTCTCAGCAGCTCAAAAACGCGTTCAAGCTGCAACTTTCTTCCAACTTCATCTACAACTGCTGGTGTAAGCTGATGCAGCACATTGACTTATGAAGCTGTGCCAATTTACAGCAACATGTTATGTTCTTTTCAGTGAGTGTTGTGTCCTGTAAGTCTCATGTTGTGAGAGGCAGGAAGCAACAGAGATGTGAACTGAGAGCATTTTGTTGAAACATAACTAAGTATCTCTATGTATGCTAGCATACGTGCTGGACAATGTAGATAATATATATGCCTATGGAAGGGCTGTGTCTATCAAACAGATCAAATTACGATTAACACAAATCCTTTCTTTTGCATACATGTATCACAGAATTGTAAATGTTAGAGATCATATCTGCTCTGATCCATCTCCCTGCTAATGCAAAATTTGTTCCCTGTAAAATACATTTTACTAGTGTTTTGTCTAGCCCAGCTATGAAACTCCCAGGCAATGAGACTTCCTTTGTTCAGGGATGGGAACTATTTTCTTAATATGAAACCTTCATTTTCTCATATTAATTCCATCCCAGTAGTGGTAGTTCTATTCTTCTTCACCATCCTACTAATTCCTTTCCTTTCTTGGAATTTACACCTCTGACATAAAGAAGGACTGTTATGTTCCTTCTGAATAACTTTTTATCCAAGCTGTGCATATTTAGCTTTATAACTTTTTCCCCATAAATCATTCCCTTTGGCCTCCTGATCACTTTCACAGTTCTAAACTCCCTCTGGTTCATCCGTATCTTACTGGTAAAGAAGGAGCCCAAAGTGAACGCACTTTTCCAGCTACGGTCTCACTACAGCTGTGGAGGGGAGCACTATTGTCTTCTTGTTCCATGATGTGATGCCACCATGTATGCAGCTCAAAGATGCCCTGCAGGTAGCCCAGCATAATTTCTACTGTCTTCTTGCAAGCATTTGTGTCCATAGACACATTTGAGCTCAATTAAATTAGTGTAAATCCAGAGTAGCCCCACTGAAGTCAATGGAGTTACACTGGATTTACACCAATGTATTTATTCTATTTAGTTAGTTTTAAAATAATAAAAAGACACTAATCCAAGGCTTTTAGCACCCTCATCTGTCATTGTGATACATTAATGCTGCTGGCATTTTATTGTAACTGAGATCAAAATCTCACTTGCATGTTTATTGTTACTTGAAACCTGTCACTTTGACATTGGCTGAACAGCTGTACAAATATACAGGACTGCAGCCTAGGATTTTTGATTTACACAGACCTATCTCTGAGGGCCATTTGTACAGTATGGCAGGTACATTGGCATTAAGGTAGTGAGTCCAAAAGGCTTCCAGAACACTTCACACAGGCATTTGTCATTAAGTTTGACTGAGGATGTTATATATAATCATGGGACTTCCTTTCCCCCCCCCTATTTTTATAAGGAAACAATGCCTGATGTCCTGCATGGTGTTCTGCTGCAAATGGAAAGCAATCACCAACAGCCCTATGAGAAAACAGCTACAGAGGGGCCTAGAGCAGCATATCTTGTATCCAGTTCAAAATGTTCCCCAAGTTGTGGGGATGTTTCATTTGTCCCACAGAGGCAGCCATAATATGAATCAAGTTTCACTCTTTCCCAACATTAAGGAAAGTTCAGATCTGGGATTTTGGTCTGGGCAAGTTTCTTGTTCTTGGGGGAAGAGATGGAATAACTGCCTCAGCACTGTCTACCTGGGCTAAGTCACGGATGCTCATACTTCTCACACTTCAGAAAGCTGCAGCCACCCAAACCTCTGTTTTGGTGCCAAACCACATTCTTCAAAGAGAAGGCAAGGATACAGGCTAAGCAATCCCTTAATTTAGTCATCCTCTCTCCCACGCCCCAAAACAATACAACACAAGCAGTTTTTAATTTGTAACGAAAGAGGATTCAAGCAATTTTTTTTTACTTTCATAACTGATGTGGCAAGCCCAGAGGTGCCAGGGCTATGAACTGCCAAGCCTAGAGGTGCCAAGACTCAGCCCTGGCAAGCTCTGGCACAAATTAATACCTGGACACTAGTAGTAGAGAAGAGCTAAAAAACAATATCAAAGTATTTTGTGGTAACAGCCTGTTACAGTTATTGTGCAACATCTGTGGTGTTTCCTGGAGATACAGACAAGCAGTCACTCCCTCTAGGAGTTTCCAATCTAGGTTTAACCTCCTGAAGAAAAAGATCAGCTGATCCATCACTTCTCTGAAACATAGTTAAAAGGTATGAAGGAAAATAGACATAGATAGGGAGTGAAGTGGACTTTAAGGAACAACAGAGACCAGGGAAGACTCTCAGGCCATGTGTT
This sequence comes from Mauremys mutica, assembly GCF_020497125.1. Lineage (NCBI taxonomy): Eukaryota > Metazoa > Chordata > Testudines > Geoemydidae > Mauremys > Mauremys mutica. The sequence continues at coordinate 22,692,625 of NC_059072.1, forward strand.
GAAAACAAGCTTGTTTATTGTCTAACATGTTAGAGAAATTGTTCAAGAAGTCATCCATGCAAAATATGATCTGGGCAACAAGATTTTTGTTACTGATCCATTATTATGTTCTGGTTTATGCAACCGGTACCTGAGTCCTGGAGGCAGTTTTAACTCTCACAAGTTTCCAAAGCTAGTATCTGAATATCTGAGAAGCGTTTTTGTTCAGTAACTTTTGGATATATGCCTCTATCTCAACACAACACATGCACAAAATATGACAAGTTTCTTCAGGCACATAGTAGTAGTAATGGTTTGGTTGATTGTAACGGGGTGATCTGCTCCTTTAAGGGTCTGGGGCCAGCCAGTCCTGTTTGATTGTCAGACACAGCTTGGAAACAGTCAGGTAATTCCTATAAAAGGCCAGATAATTCAACTGAAGGGGAAGCTGCAGAAAGCAGGTGTTTTTTCTGGTAGACCCTGGAGCAGGGGAGAGAGGTACAAGGAGAAAGGCCTCTAGGCTCATGCTTTGGTCAGGGGAATAGCTTTATTTTTGTGCTACTGTGTGAACTTTTGTTTGAAGAATCAAGTGTGCACTGAAAAGAAAGGCCTGAACAGACTTTGATTGTGGTGTTTAATCTTAGCTTGTATCTCCAGGCAAGGAATCAGCCTATGGTGATGCTATGCATTAATAATGCTAAATGAAATTACATATGTACATTGTACTGTTCAATAATTGTTTTATTTGAGCCTGATAGTTGCATCACTCCACTGAAAATAGGTGACCGTATATAAAGTATAGAGTTCCACCTGCCCAGACTACATTGCTAGGGCCAAATGCTGAGCTGGCAAAATTCCACTGACATCAATGAAGTTAGCAGCTCAGCGTTTGGCCTCTGAGCTTTTTAAGTGTTTTGCTACCTACTATGGAGAAAGACTAAAAACAGAAGCCAAAAAACTTGGATGAGATCATTGAATTCTCATTGTGCAGTGAGTAAGTAACTGGCGTTTCCATGTGACAGTTCATCTGTTCAGTAAGATACAGAAATGGGGATCCAGATCTATAAGGTTGGAAGTACTTCTTCACATGATGGACAGTCAACCTGTGGAACTAATTGTCATGAGATGATGTGAAGGCCAAAACTATAACTGAGTTCAAAAAAGAATTAGGTCCCTCAATGGCTGTTAACCAAGATGGCCAGGGATGCAACTCCATGCTCTGGTTAGGGTTGCATGCCTAGACCTCCAATGGCCAGAAGCTTTGGGCACTGCCAGAGGACAGCTATATGGACCAATGGTCTGTTCAGCACGTCTGTTCTTATGTAAGAGAGTATAGAAAGCTTTCTGTACTGACTACAGTATATATTACACAGGTGGAGACTGATGGGAAGGAATATTAAGTCAATCGATCCTATCCTTTAGGGGTTTTATATGTAGATTTCCCTCTCTTTTCCCTCCATCATTCTTTACTTCAAGTTATTTATACACTGGTGTTTCATTTTTGTCATATTATAAACCATGCAAGAGTAACAGAAGAAACAATGAAAAGCCCTACATGTGTTTGTAAAAATAACTCCCCATTAAAAAGGCCAAAACCTGGTTTGATTCTGAGCCTCACACTTAAGATATCCTAGCAATGTATTAGACAATAGTTGGGAACTGAATGTGTAGGCAAATCTGACAGCAATCGGACACTTACAGTCTGCTATAGATTTTGTTAGAGGTGTTGACCTTACCAAAATTTGTGAGTGCTATTAGACTCAGTACTTATAAAAATCAGGACATCATATGCAACAGTTGTCTTGGACAGTTTATTTAGAGAAAATCTTGGCCAGCAGGCTAAGGGTTACTCTATAAGCTTTCTGAAGAGACCCACTAGTTCTTTAGTTTCCACATGAGAGAAACAGAAAGCCCAGCACATTAATGCAAAAGATGTCACCCCAACAATTCAGCTTTCCCAATTATTGTATGTAATATCAGCACTGGGAATGAGGTGAAAGACTTGAATTGTCTTGACCCTTTGCCTAGATCCATGAGTGCTACCAAGCTAGCTGACAATCATTGTCTATCCTACCACTGAACATACTTTTGTTAACTGGAGAACAGTCTTTGGGTGGGAGAATTGCAATTGATACCAAACTGTGGCTTCTCACCCACACTATAGCTTTAGAAGTGCATTTACAATTAAACATGTGCCAGACTCGTTAGGAAAAGTTCAAGAGCTACTGAGCATATGTATATCTGTCCTCTGACCAACTGGTTAGTTTAAAAAAAAAACAGTGAAGATGACTCTGCCAAACTTTAGTTGAATTAAACTGAATCAAACTTTTTTTGAAAGTTTAGATTGGACGGGTTCAGTTTCCTAGCATATCCAACCAAAAGTAACTTTTGCTCACAGATTTCCTTCCTTTGCTGACACTCAGCAAACTCCACTGTACACTTAGTAGATCTGCCAGGCTTAAGTGCTACACGGCTTTCCAGAGGTTAGAAATTCACAGTGCATCATGGGATAGCTCTAATTGAGGTAATGATTGAAATGAATGAGGCTTGAGGACAACAGCCAGTGCAGCACAGTGGCAGGCTTCCAATGATCCTGCAATGAACAAGTTGGCAAAAGTGAGGGAGGTCACTAAATTAAAAAGAAAAGTGGTTTGAGTTTTATTTTCTGACAACCAGGAAAGTACTTGAACTGTGGGATTATGCTGAGGAAGTGAAGAAAGGGTAAAGGTTTGGTTGTTGTGGCATGCAGCCTGGGTACTATAATCACAGTACACCCCTATGAACACACTAAGATGTGTTAAAACATTTTACTTCTGCTCTTGTTGTATCCTGCTTTTCTGACTGAATCTGACTGAGCTAAACATTGTGGTAGAAAACAGCAGGTTCAGCATTTCTACAACATCTTTGAATGTTCATTTTCAATATATCTATGCCGTGTATCCTTACTTAATAGCTATTTATTTGGCTTTCCAAAGTGTAGGTAGAAATCTTTGCAGTTTTCCTTTCATTAGCATATCTCCTTCTCTGATGTGTCTGTCCACCTAGAAGCAAGCAGAATGGAAGCCAGAAGAGCTTCTAAGGTCTATGGGCAAAAGCAGTTCTTAGTTTGTTATGAGTATTCAATTAGAAGTATCAGGGAACCAGAATGACGTGCAGCTGGTCTAGGATGCTTCAAGCCTGATGCCTGAAATAACCATAGTGGAAACACAATTGTTTGATACAAGAATCTTGTGTTGCAGACCTAAAATGAGAAGAAGAATTAAAAAAAACCAACCACTTTCCTTCCTTGTCAGACCCAGGCTATCATTCTTCAGAGAACATCTTTGGAACTAAAGTCTTGATCTACTTTCAGAGAGCTACCAGATCAGTCATATGCTGTTCAAGGATCTACCACATGAATTGTATGCTCACTCACTCGCTCATTACTAACACGACATGATTCTGAAGGTTCTATGTATTCTTCTCACCATATATAGTAGATGGAAACTAAGCTTTCACGTCAGCTCACCCTTTGTATTATATTGACAAGTAGATAAAGCATTTAGTTGTACTGTATAACCAGTTATTTCAGCTTCCACAACACTGATCACATACACAGCTTCATATAAGAAAGAAAACTTGACAATTATTGCAATTGTTAGGCTCACACGGTCTCTGGTTCCACCACCCACCCAATTCAGTCTGAGTTACCCAAGGCAGCTCTGTTTTCTCCCTGCAGGGCTGGGTTGGATCTGACTGATGCTCAAATGGAGACCAGTTTTGTACCTATGACAGAACTTACTACTGATTGGCCAGGTGTTTACAGCTTCTAATTAAAATGGTATGTGGTACATGCAGGAACGTTTGCCCTTAATGACTCCTGCAACGTTAGCTTCAAAACAGCTACGGAGCCTGGTTAGCAACTTCCTGCACTCCCTCTAGTGTGCTGAAATAGCAACTACTTCTTTACAGTCACTCAAGGCGCTATACTGCCACCATGTCCAGAATGTTTCCATACCAACTCAGAGCATGTAGAAACAGCCCCTGTAAATACAGCAATAAAAGTGTTATTGGCTGAACATCATGAAATAAGTATAAGAAATGGGGGTTTACATTTAGGCTGCACTATTTAAGGGTCATCATTCTGCTAACTCTGAATTTGAGATTTGCTGCATACATTTAAGCATTCTGCTCAGTGCAGACGGATCTGCTGCTCAATGTAGACTGGAGTTTATGCAAGTATTCGATGACTAGATATAGAAAGCAAAAAAAAGCAGGTCCCTATTGAGCACCTCTGCTGAGGTCTTGTCACCTACATCTAGGTTTTAAAAATTAATTGTACATGTTAATATTCAAAAGTGTAAATGAATCTGATTTTATGCTAAATATGGACGTTATGATACACCAATATATAGACATATTGGAAGGAACTCAATGGGGTAAACAAGAAATTTCTTTTACAGGTGTTCTTTTCTTGAAGCCTGATCCAAAACCCATTGAAGGCACGTCTTTTACTATAATCTGAATTCTAGTTTGTAAAAAGAGATACTGCCTAATATGGTCTTCCAATACCTAGCTTTCAAGGTTCAAAATTCTAATGTGTTTAATTATTAGAGCCATAGTACTAAAGCATTACCAACTACTGCTGAAATACAGAGAAAGACCAAGAACCTGTACTTAAGAGAGCTCAGTCTAAATACAATTAACATTTCATTTTTTTTTTAAATAATGAAACAAGAAGTCACACCGACAATAAAGGACTTCATTTTTTCTTTTGTCATCAACATGTTTTACCCAGCAGGTCTAACAAACAGCCATATGCTCTGTAGTCTCAAGGGGGATCAGCTGCAGCTTGAAAATCAATATGTCACTAGCAGCTTTGTGGTAATGGATGCTTACAGCAGCAGGTTTTTATAAGCTAATGGTACACTGTGCAACAGCAAGTCATTTAGTTGAAAGGGTTTTGCAGCCTGAATTAGGCAGCAAAAGATGAATGTTTGTAAAAGCTAATCAAAATTGTAATTTGTTCATTGAAGATCAGGCTGTTGATAGCTGGTTATACTGGAGATGTTACTGTGGAACAATTTCAGGGTATGTTGGTCTCTTTTTCTAATCTCTTTTCATATTTGTGGACTAAAGAAGCGGTGGTCATCTCCTCAGCTGGTGTCAATCAGCATAACTCAATTGAAGTAGGGCTATGGTGTTATATACCATCTGAGAACCCCAGGCCCTGCCTATTTGTTCACAGTAGCTGCAATGGGCCAGATCCTATGTTTTCCCTGCATAAAATTTGAATGGTAAATGTCAGTGGGAATTGGGCCGAGACACCCTCCTTCCATCAACACCAACAAGTGGTCAGGACCGTGGTTTTGAATATGATCTGAAAAGAGAAGACGAGACAGGTCTAGTATGAGTTGGGATATTGAAAGCATTCTGGCCCCTCTGGTAAATTACCTTTATTTTTGCGTGGTTGGTGGACCAGTGACCAGGTCAGATATCTTCTGCACTACAAGGTATAGAAATGAATACTACTGTGCAGTGCCTCTAGAGCCCCCCACCCCTGTCCCAACACACACACACTTTCCTGGTAAGAAAGATGACTCCAGCCAGTACTGTTCAAGCATTATCTCTTCACTCTCCCTCACTCGGCTCAACTGGGAAAATCTGTACTTTAGTCCCATGGACGGACCAAGCTGTAGGTTCCAATTTAAAGACACGCATTTAGAAAGAACTAAATTTGCATTCAGCCTTCACATCACGCGCAATAAGATATTTTATCACCTGTTTGGTGTAAACATTATACACAATTTCTGCCAATGTATATATTATTGTAGTGGGGTCAAAACAGGGGCATATAGCTAGGCAAGAAAAGGAGTGCCTCAGCTTGAATGAGTGCAGCCAGCAAGACTTGTGCTATTCCAATTATAAATGGGTGATCCTGAAAAAAATCAGAGTTCCCCAGTGGTTCAGTTAGGCAAGCATATATTTGGCTGTTTACCTAGAACATATCATGTATCCAGATCTTCTGAACGTATTTAAATTGCTGTGGACATCTCATCAGAAGAGGGTCTCACTAGATTCTTTGTTCTTCCCTTCTAGATAGAGCAGGAAATACATTAAAAGCAAGTCTTGGCACATCCACGCAGTCCTGTTTGGAAATGAGTGGTGAAAACAACATCTGAATATATTTAGGATTTATATTTTAGAACACCAAAGTAGGTTCTGTTTGAGTTCAGTGATAGAAATGAGAGCTGTAGCTGTTCCTAATCCCCCACCCCTATCACTTATTTCATGCTTAATTCTAATGTGGACAGCTCGGGTGTTTTGTTTTAAGAGCAATGAAAAAGATTTTCAATGTAAATTCAAATCTCCTGTCTGTTCAAACATATACATTTCAGTTTAAATAACTAACTAGTTTTAAAGAAGGTTTTTACCATCTCAAAAACAATACTTTGTAATTTGTGGGAACCAAAGATTGTCTTGGCAAGTTTTTCAAAAGTAACCAAGCTATGTTTTGTGTGATGTATATGTCACTGTTTATTTATTCCACAATTCTTTAAAACAGTTTTACATATAGTATTTATGACTGAAGTTTCATCCAGAGGACCCCATGGTCTTTTGTTCACAGGTATATAATACACATCAAAGGACATTATAAACACACAGAGAATTTCTTCTAGCTAGAAACAAAACCACTGTACTATTTCTACTGTACATGTGTTTATAGTTTAAATCAGTGGCCTGGGTTACCTTAGTTCTGCGCTGGTGAAGCACGCTGCCAATGTGTGCACAGGCCAGAACCTTATTTTGTATATACACATGCCATACAGACTAAACCTGGAGTTTACTATAATATAGTGTAAACTATACTGGAATAACCTTTTATCATGTTATCTGAACTATAGGATTATTAGCACCCTGCTCTTTTAGAGCCTAATCCACAGTCTATTAAAGTCAATGAAAAGACTCCCCTGTCCTGAGTGGTGGTGTTGGGGCTCGACTCTCAGAGAGACCTCTAGGTCTCCCCACTCCTCAGGGCCAAGGTTGGATGAGAAATGGGAAGCTGACAAGCTGTATCATCAAAGATCAGTGTCATGGGGTACACTCACCACTAGGGTGCCTCCTTCTGACTGCTCTGGGGAATAGCTCTCTTCTAGGTCTGATGCCTCTATTTGCTGTCTCTCAACATGCTGTCCTCTCACTTTGTGGCCCTTATCTCGCTCCAGCAGCTGTGGCTTCCTTTTTATGCGTGTTCCCCTTCTGAGACTCCTAACCCCATTGGACCTGCTGTACAGCCAATACCATTCCATCAGTTGCTGCTAGGAGAACCTAGGCTCACTCATTATTTCAGGTTCCAGCCCAGGGACCCTACAACATACAGCCAAGATCTGCTCAGTCCCCAACCTTACTGTTTTCTCCCTGGGCCATATCCTACTCCACCTCCCACAGGCTTTCTTCGTACACCCTTCCCTCAGAGCCAGGCTCACCAGGGTTCTGCCCTTCTCCTGGGTTCCCTCCTTCCTTCTGTAATGCACAGAGGATGACTGCAGCCCTTTCTAGTGCCAGCTTCCGGGCTTTATAAAAGCCCAACCCACACCTGGTCAGCTGAGTTCCAACTTCCAATCAGGGATTACTTCTCCAGTCTAATCCTCTCATGTGGGGTCTATCACACTAATTGGCCTTTTTTCCCCTTCAACACCTTCAGGGCTGGAGTGGGGTGAACACCACATCACAATCAGCAAGTACAATAATTTGCATATAGAAAATGGAAGCCATTTAGTGTAATAGGTCAATCATCCCCTCACATCAACATGTAATTGGAATGGTCATCTCTGTATTTGTATTACATGGAAAAAACTTCGGGAAGACAATGTTAAGGTTGCAACGTCACTCAAAAGTTAGGAAATTCCAGAGTTGAAAGGTTGTCTGTGCAATCTTAATTCCGGCCCTTTGTGCATATGCATTATGATACAGTTTTTAATTACATGATCACGTGCTATTTTTTCCCACAGGACCCCTACCTCATTCTGTGCCCAGAATATAAAATGCTCACGGAGCAGCTATTCAATATTTAGTTTTCACCTAATTGTTCAATATGTGTCCCCATGCCTTCTTTCCTGCGCTCTACTCAAACCCTCTCTGAAGATGGAAATATTCATTTCCTCATGAGCTTTTCTGTGATGCTCATTATAGTAGCTTCACAATCATTAATGAATTTATTTTCACAACAGGTGAGATAAGGGGGTATTATAAACTCTGTTTTACAGATAAGGAACAGAGATACACAAAGATTAAGGTCAAAATAATCTACTAATTGTGGGTGCCCAATATGAGATACCTAGAACCCGATTTTTAGGAATACATAACATCATCTAGTACTGTATATGTTCAAAGCACAGCTCCCCTTGACTTCAGTGGCAATTGTGAGTGCTCAGCCCTTCTGCAAATCAGACTCCAGTCAGGCACCCAGAAAATGAGAACTACACACAGTTAGTGACAACCTGTGCAACGTAAAGGAACACTGAGGCAAAGACTCCGATTCTCTATGGCAGCATTCAATTGCCTTAACCATGAGATCATCCTTTCTCTTCCTGCAATCCCCTGACTCGTCCCCTACACATTTTCCAATAAGGCCTACAAAAATGGGGCAGGGCTCTTATGGACAACAGCTCCTTCACTTTCACAAGCCTGATTCAGTGCACAGGATGGAGCTATTCTGGGGATGAACTCCAGAGGTGTGTAAATTATTCACAACCAAAAGTGAAAATTCTAGAAGTGTGCTGATTCTTTGCATTTCTTCACAAGTTTGGAAGTGAGTCTGTTTCTCCAAGTAGTAGTACTACGTTTCACAATTTTTTGCTCCAATATGGGCCTCTTCTCCAGTGAAAATGAGCCCATTTCCAAATGAAAATGAGCAGTCCTCTAAATCACTGAAGTGAATAGACTTTTTGACATTGATTTCAATGGGAGAAGGGCCGAGTTTTTTCGTGAGCAAAAAGGGGACTCCAAAATTCAGGTTTCAGATACTTTTTCCAAATAGCATATTTCCTGATACATGTCTGGGACCTCTGCCATCTATGAGTACTGCCATCACTTGTACTGTGGTGCGAAGTATTACAAGTCTGCCATTTCCCACAATTTTCATTCAACCTTCAGACATTTATGTTCTTTTTGTGCTCCAAAAACACTGATTCAGTTTCCTGTATTGAGGATGCCTGGATACATTTCTGGAATCCCTCTTGGGATGTCCCCTGTGCTTGGACTGACATTAAGACAGAAATGTAGACACCATAGCATGGTATACACAAAGCAAATCCATTCCAGTGGCTCAGATTGTACTATATGTGAGAAAGAAAAAATATAATGTGAGACACAAGGTCACCCTGATTGCCAATGACTGTTGCCAGGATAATTCTATTGGTTTGGCTCTTTTAGGCCTTAGTTTTAAACATTAGCACTGAGCAATCATTGTGAACTCAAACTTTCATTGTTTTGCTCACCTTTAATATATGCTTACAAATGCTTAAGTAACTTTGGCCATTATTATTAAATGGAATGCCAGTGGCGACTCTGTGCACATCCATATGCAATAGGGGAAGATAATACCTGCCCCCAGTATATTTAAGAGCAGATTCTGATACCCTAACTGAGACTGAAGTTATGCACTTGTGCAAAAAAGTGCTACCAAGCACAAGTAAGGTTACGAGACTCTGGTTCTTACTTAATATGTTTTTTTCCCAAAACACTTTTGACCAGGGTTGTGAACGTGGGTAGCCTGTGAAGCTCATATGTACATGTCAAACTTTGCATAAAGAATGTGCATGTGTGTGTGAACTGCACAATGAATGAGGCAAATTGTACTTCACAAGTTGTGGATCTGAACAGAAGCAACTCACTTCATTTTTCTGTGCCTCAGACCTTGTCTACACTAGAAAGGGCTTGTCAGTAGCTATACTAGCAAGCCCTCCTGATAGGGTTGCCAAGTTTCTATTTGCAGAAAAATGAACACCCTTGCCCCACACCCTGCCATGCACCTTTTCTGAGGCCTCATCCCCACTCACTCCATCCTCCCTCCCTCACTTTCCCCCACCCTCACTCATTGTCACCGGGCTGGGGCAGAGGGTTTGGGGCATGGGAGTGGGTTTGGGGTCCAGGCTCTGGGTGGTGCTTACCTCAGGTGGCTCCCAGGAAGCTGCCTCCTAGGCAGAGGTGCAGCCGGGTGGTTCTGTGCGCTGCCCCTGCCTGCAGGCACCATCCCTGCAGCTCCCATTGGCTGTGGCTCCTGGCCAATGGGAGCTGCGGAGCCAGCACTGGAGGGAGGGAGCAGTGCTCGGATCCCCAGTGGCCACTCCTATACCAAGGAGCCAGAGGGAGATGCCAGCTGCTTTCTGGGAGCTGCACCGAGCAGTGTATGTATTGTGATACCATATTTTTCAAATAACACAATTTAGTTTTGTGTACAATTTTCCACAACCTTAAAAACACATTCCTCACATGGCATAATATTTCTCTTTTGCTATAACATAGCTGTAATGGTTCAGTTTCTTATATTAAAAAGAAAAAATAACAGAAAAGTTGAGGTACAATAAAAACTGTTACATCCTCTCGAGAAAATGTAGGGGACTGTTTCAGTCCTGCCTTTCCTCACTTTCGCATGGGATTTAACTCAGTAGAGATACATTGCTGTACAACCGAACTAATGCATGGGTGAATCACACTTTGTATTTTCAATAAACATGACTGTTGCATTAACAATAGTATTAGTTTATAAACTAAACTGAAAATTCCGAAGTGAAAAAATAGCTCAATGCATCTGGCCCCACAAATGCAACTAGTATTTTGTTAGGACAGCTGCCTGGTTGAATAAGCAGTGTCCTGACCTGGGTGCGCCGCCCCACCTCTATCAAGACAGAAAGGGGAACAGACAATTGACACTACTGAAGAACTGGGGGGCAAGGAGCCAGTGGGCTCTTCCAGAGACCAGCAATAGTTCCTTCAAGGTGCAGAAGGAGGCTGGGTGAGGCTGGGGCTTGGGTAGATTTGTACCTAGGGTGTAATTTCTGCTTTGAATATCGCCAGGTTATACAAGTACTTTATCTGAACTGGCCCTTAGCCACTGTCATACAGAGGTGAGGATAACAGCAATTGGGAGCCGGATTCATTTGGCATGCTGGATTGGTGTGTTTCATTGTGGTGATAACTGATAAGAAAGGCCACTGGCTGCTAATAAACAGGTGGGTTTGGTGGCAGAAGAACAGGTAAACACTGACCTTAGTAAACTGTTAAAGATGTAAAAATCCTGTTGGGTTTGCAGAAGCGTCCCCAATGTTAGTTGTAAATGTGGCAGGCTTTTAAACATCATTAACATTTTTACGAGGGTCAGCATTTCCCTCATACTTTTACCAGCCAAATCCACCTGCTTATTAGCCCTTCTTAATACTTATCACCACAATGCCACACAAAAAGTGCATCCAGCATCCAATTGCTGCTGTGAATCCAAGTGTAAATCCAGTTAATTGCTTCCATGATTTAAAGATTAGGCACATATGGAGAAGGTGTTTGGTTCTATGAAACTGCCATCGCTACTCTATAAAGGCCTTGTAGTTCGTGGGATCCCTGACCTTACGTATCATAATTCAGTTGATTAGATGTGGGCCATAGTCTGTTTTGTGATTCTGGAGACAAATTTGGATCAGACCTGGGACTATATTTCAGATTTGTGGATCTATGAAATTGTCTTGCTGGGGTTTAGGAAGTGACTATATACACAACAAAACGGTGCTAACCTCCGTCTATTGCTAGTACAGTACGCTCTGCTGACTGAGTGATTGGCTGCAAGAGCAGCCCCATGTTTGTTATCACAGCTCACAGCCTTGCCACCCAGGGGTGGCTCCAGGCACCAGGAAGCGCATGCCTGGGGCGGCAAGCCGGTCGCTGTGAAGGTGGCAGTCAGGCAGGCTTCGGCTGCAATTAGGCGGGGGGTACGCCGAAGGCGCGGGACCGGCAGATCATCTGCAGAAATGCCGCCAAATCCGCGTGACCAGCGGACCGGCTGCAGGCATGATGCCGAAGGCTGCTTGACTGTCGTGCTTGGGGCAGCAAAAAACATAGAGCCACCCCTGTGGCCACCACCCCAGTAACCCAGACACGTGGTGCCAGAGATAGGTACAGTGGCCACTATGGGTTCAAATGTGTTAACTTTGCATTTAAAAACAAAACCAAAAGATTATATCCCCAAATATTAGGCCCCCCACTTGTAGAAGGAGTGGGAGAAATCCCTCCCCTGACACTTGGATGCAAAGAGGTGGCAGGGTTGCTAACTCAGTATTGGAGAAGATCTCAGGAGTATATGCATTCCTGAGAGGAAAGAGGGTACAAGAGGATTATTGGCCAGCAGATGCATGAGGGTTTATCCTGCGACTAGCTGCTGCAGATACTCTGAGCCTATTTAGTGTATGGCAACAATGCCCTTGTGTCTCCTAACTCATCACTTAGTGATTGGTCTGAACCAAATACCTGTAATATTTGTATGTACCATAGTTCTGTGCTGTAGCAGTAGAAAGAACTGTTAGTATGGTACAAGTGTGACTATAGATGCAAGCTCTAGCTATCTCTCTCTGTCATACTCATCACTACTATCTCAGTGACTTTATATAATGCTGTCAATGGACATAGAATTAGACATGGTCCTTCTGCAAAAGAGCGATGCATCTGTGTTTGAATTATAATTGAAAAAGTCATTCTCTGCTGGGGACATAACTGTAGCACTCCCCACCTGCCTAGGCAATAAAATATTTAATGGCAGAACATCTCAATAGGCTGATGGTGAGTGAGAAATGTTTACTGTACTTGAGACACTATGGTTTCCTTCCCAGCCTGCTCATTTGATACGAGTTTCCAATTCAACATGTATAACACCTAGCCAGGGAGTTGATTTTGGAGCTGCTGCTCCTTTCCAGAGAGGGAAAAGAGGGAATGGCTGTTGGCCACTTTTCACTACTGACCTTAGAGTGCTGTAGGGACAATCACCAACGCAACTTCTCTTCAGTGAGCTCTGGATGGCCAATGTGGTCTCTCACCATCCATGAATTTCACTTTTAGCCCAGGAACATTAAGCGTATGTCTACACCACTGCACTGCAAAACCTGCAGCAGTGAGTCTCAGAGCCTGGATCTACAGACTTAGGCTCATGCTAGGCACTAAAAGCAGTGCCGACATTGTGGCTTGGAATGGAGCTCAAGCTCTGAAATCTACCCCTCCCCAGGCTCCCGAGCTCAAGCTCCAGCCTAAGCCCAAACATTAGCACAGTTGTTTTAGCACCGTAGTGTGACCCCAGGTCTGTAGAACTGGGCTCTGGGATGCGCTGCGGCAAGATCCTACTTGCTGTGTAGATGTACCCTAAAAGTGGCAGAAAGGCAGAAATAAAAAGTAAAATTGGCTAATACATGATGCATATGATTGAAATAATAGTTTTTCCTTTTGTGGAAGCAGAAGGGGAGAGCTGATCTTGTATTTCTCCATAAGATATTTACCCTAGGAATAGACATAGTGGGTTGGGAAACCTACGGACCTCTTTTCTCCCCAAGCACCTAAAATTTGCAAGTTTCTAGAACCAAACTTAAGCCAAGCCATTTAAAAAATATAAACATTTACGGTGATGTATCTAGCCTACACCAGAAAAGTATGTGGGGAATTTCAATTTAGAGCTTGTTCTTATGAGATTTCCAGCCTGATTTTGCTGACTCAGAGCAAACTCCAATGACAAATATTATTTAAGCAAGATCTCAAAATATGAGAAGGGCAAGCTGAGGTGCAGAGAAGTTAGGTAAGGTGTCCAGGTGCTGATAGGACCACAGTGCCCCTTCAGGCACAGCCATTAGCAAGGCATGCTGCAATGATAGTGATTAAAGAGGTGAAGCCAAGGTTGTGTCCACTGCCCACACACCTGCTCAGGAGGAAGGATCATCCAGTGCTTAGAATGCAAGTCTGGCATTCTGGAGACCCAAGTTCAAGTACCTGCTCTACCACAGACTTCTTGTGTGACCTTGGGCAAGTTACTCGGTATCTCCTGTGCCTCTCTTCCACATCTGTAGAATTGCAACAATAGTACCTCCATAGCTCACAGGGATGCTATGTGGCTAACTACATTCAAGATTTTGGGGTACTACAGTAATAGGATCCAAGTATTTACAAGTAAGACAGACAGAAATAAGAGCTACTCTCTATATGTTTGGAGTCAAGATCCGGGTTGCCTGAATATGGATGTAAAATGGTTCCTCTCTCATTTTCCCCTTGTGGCAACTTATAGGCCAAGTCACAATGTAGCCCAGAGAGATTTAGAAGCACAGCTAGGAATAATGTCCTAAACCCTCTATTAAACCAAGCTGCCTCTAGTTAAACTTTGCATAATCATCTGAATTCAATCTAAAACATTTTTGCCCATCCCTAATCTATTGTATAGGAGCCATACATGCATACATATGCTGTACAGAACCTGGGTATTGTACATATGAGGAGAAAGAGTTCAAAGTGTGGATCTAGATAATGCATAACAATCCCAGTGAAAAACATAGCAAGTGCATTGAGATGGCATTGTAAGGAGTGAAGTATGGTATTTAGACATGAAGCATTATAATACTGTTCCAGAACTCCTTGTTATTTCAAAGCCAGTCTGTAAAACACATAAATAAAAAGAGAGATTACTCATCCAGCTTCTTTACTAGCTGTGCACTTCTTTATGAGTGCTACATCCACAGATTGTAACCTTAAATGGAATTAGAGAATTTGGTAATTGTAAACTAATTACACAATTAAAACAAACTTCCTTATTCATATTTGGCATTGGCTTCTTTTTCATTTTTATGCATTTTGGCATACAACAAGAAAGCTTTTAGTTTGTATTAAGTGAAGCGCACAGCATGCCTGTACTTTGAAGGTACTGTGTTTGAAATCTGTAAGCGATAAGATACAGTCTTCCTATTCCCCCTAAAATATTCATTTAGGGTGGGATTTTCAGAAGAACACAGGTGACTTAAGAACACGAGTCCCACTGAAAGTCACTAGGGCTTGTGTTGCTACATCATATAGTGGATTTGAAAATTCCACCTACAGTGTCCAGTTCATATGGATGAAATCTGCATATTTTACTCATCAAACATGCAGCATGGATCATGAAAAGTCATTAAATCATAATAATCAAAGTCATAAACACACCGATGTGGCAATCTTAACTTGTTTATATTTAAATAATGTTTTATATTCCAGTCTCCAACAGGATTTATAGGGACAGGATTTTCAGTGTTGATCTATGTCTTCTCCCATTGAAGTCAGTGGGAGTTTTACCAAGTACCTCCATAGGCTTCTTAGCATCCTGATTCTGACTGATGAATCCAATGGGGCTCATACAGGCAGAAGGGAGGAGGGTTTTGCTCACCAGTAGCCATGCAGGTAGTAGTGGGATAGAATAAAGAATCGCATCCCTGTGTATATGTCATAGAATCATATTGTTCTCACTGTTGTTGCTCAGGAGGTCATCTAGTCCAATGCCCTGCTCAAAGCAGGACCAATACCCAACTAAATCATCCCAGCCAGGGCTTTGTCAAGCCTGACCTTAAAAACCTCTAAGGAAAGATATTCCACCAGCTCCCTAGGTAACGCATTCCAGTGCTTCACCACCCTCCTAGTGAAAAAGTTTTTCCTAATATCCAACCTAAACTTCCCCCACTGCAACTTGAGACCATTACTCCTTGTTCTGTCATCTGCTACCGCTGAGAATAGTCTAGATCCATCCTCTTTGGAACTCCCTTTCAGGTAGTTGAAAGCAGCTATCAAATCCCACTCATTCTTCTCTTCTGCAGACTAAACAATCCCAGTTCCCTCAGCCTCTCCTCATAAGTCGTGTGCTCCAGCCCCCAAATCATTTTTGTTGCCCTCCGCTGGACTCTTTCCAATTTTTCCAGCCAGCTTTCTATCCACCTTATAGTCCATTCATCCAGCCCATACTTCTTTAACTTGCTGGCAAGAATACAGTGGGAGACCATATCAAAAGCTTTGCTAAAGTCAAGGAATAACACATCCACTGCTTTCCCCTCATCCACAGACCCAGTTATCTCCTCATAGAAGGCAATAGGTTAGTCAGGCATGACTTGCCCTTGGTGAATCCATGCTGACTGTTCCTGATCACTTTCCTCTCCTCTAAGTGCTTCAGAATTGATTCCTTGAGAACCTGCTCCATGATTTTTCCAGGGACTGAGGTGAGGCTGACTGGTCAGCTCCCAGACAGCTACACTCTGCAGCACGGTATGGGGAGGAGGTGACCAGCTCTCTGTGGAGAAAGAAGTAGTTCGGGGCTATTTAGGAAAGCTGGACGAGCACAAGTCCATGGGGCCAGATGCGCTGCATCCGAGGGTGCTAAAGGAGTTGGCCGATGAGATTGCAGAGCCATTGGCCATTATCTTTGAAAAATCATGGCGATCGGGGGAGGTCCCAGATGACTGGGAAAAAGCTAATGTAGTGCCCATCTTTAAAAAAGGGAAGAAGGAAGATCCAGGGAACTACAGGCCAGTCAGTCTCACCTCAGTCCCTGGAAAAATCATGGAACAGGTCCTCAAGGAATCAATCCTGAACCACTTAAAGGAGGGGAAAGTGATCAGGAACAGTCAGCATGGATTCACCAAGGGCAAGTCATGCCTGACTAACCTAATTGCCTTCTATGACGAGATAACCAGCTCTGTGGATGAGGGGAAAGCAGTGGATGTACTATTTCTGGACTTTAGCAAAGCTTTCGATACAGTCTCCCACAGTATTCTTGCCAGCAAGTTAAAGAAGTATGGGCTGGATGAATGGACGGTAAGGTGGACAGAAAACTGGCTAGATGGTCGGGCTCAACGGGTAGTGATCAATGGTTCCATATCTAGTTGGCAGCCGGTATCAAGTGGAGTGCCCCAAGGGTCGGTGCTGGGGCCGGTTTTATTCAATATCTTCATTAACGATCTGGAGGATGGTGTGGACTGCACCCTTAGCAAGTTTGCAGATGACACTAAACTGGGAGGAGTGGTTGATACGCTGGCAGGTAGGGCTAGGATACAGAGGGACCTAGACAAATTAGAGGATTGGGCCAAAAGAAATATGATGAGGTTCAACAAGGACAAGTACAGAGTCCTGCACTTAGGACGGAAGAATCCCATGCACTGCTACAGACTAGAGACCGAATGGCTGGGCAGCAGTTCTGCAGAAAAGGACCTAGGGGTTACGGTGGACGAAAAGCTGAATATGAGTCAACAGTGTGCCCTTGTTGCCAAGAAGGCTAATGGCATTTTGGGTTGTATAAGTAGGGGCATTTCCAGCAGATCAAGGGATGTGATCATTCCCCTCTACTCAGCACTGGTGAGGCCTCATTTGGAGTACTGTGTCCAGTTTTGGGCCCCACACTACAAGAAGGATGTGGATAAATTGGAGAGAGTCCAGCGGAGGGCAACAAAAATGATTAGGGGGCTGGAACACATGACTTATGAGGAGAGGCTGAGGGAACTGGGATTGTTTAGTCTGCAGAAGAGAAGAATGAGGGGGGATTTGATAGCTGCTTTCAAGTACCTGAAAGGGGGTTCCAAAGAGGATGGATCTAGACTCTTCTCAGTGGTAGAAGATGACAGAACAAGGAGTAATGGTCTCAAGTTGCAGAGGGGGAGGTTTAGGCTGGATATTAAGAAAAACTTTTTCACTAGTAGGGTGGTGAAGAACTGGAATGGGTTACCTAGGGAGGTAGTGGAATCTCCTTCCTTAGAGGTTTTTAAGGTCAGGCTTGACAAAGCCCTGGCTGGGATGATTTAGCTGGGTTTGGTCCTGCTTTGAGCAGGGGGTTGGACTAGATGACCTCCTGAGGTCCCTTCCAACCCTGAGATTCTATGATTCTATGAATTCCCAGGATCCTCCTCCTTCCCTTTTTTAAAGATGAGCACTACATTAGCATTTTTCCAGTCATCCGGGACCTCCCACGATTGCTAAGAGTTTTCAAAGATAATGGCCAATGGCTCTGCAATCACATCTGCCAACTCCTTTAGCACCCTTGGATGCAGCGCATCCGGCCCCATGGACTTGTGCTCATCCAGTTTTTCTAAATAGTCCTGAACCACTCCTTTCTCCACAGAGGGCTGGTCACTTCTTCCCCATGCTGTGCTGCCCAGTTCAGTAGTCTGGGAGCTGACTTTGTTCATGAAGACAGAGGCAAAAAAAGCATTGAGTACTTCAGCTTTTTCCACATCCTCTGTCACTAGGTTGCCTCCCTCATTCAGTAAGGGGCCCACACTTTCCTTGACTTTCTTCTTCTTGCTAACGTACCTGAAGAAACCCTTCTTGTTACTCTTAACATCTCTTGCTAGCTGCAACTCCAAGTGTGATTTGGCCTTCCTGATTTCACTCCTGCATGCCTGAGCAATATTTTTATACTCCTCCCTGGTCATTTGTCCAATCCTCCACTTCTTGTAAGCTTCTTTTTTGTGTTTAAGATCAACAAGGATTTCACTGTTAAGCCAAGCTGGTCGCTTGCCATATTTACTATTCTTTGTTCCTGCAACCTCAATAAGGATTCTTTAAAATACAGCCAGCTCTCCTGGACTCCTTTCCCCCTCCTATTATTCTCCCAGGCAATCCTGCCCATCAGTTCCCTGAGGGAGTCAAAGTCTGCTTTTCTGAAGTCCAGGATCCGTATTCTGCTGCTCTCCTTTCTTCCTTGTGTCAGGATCCTGAACGCGACCATCTCATGGTCACTGCCTCCCAGGTTCCCATCCACTTTTGCTTCCCCTACTAATTGTTCCCAGTTTCTAAGCAGCAGGGCAAGAAGAGCTCTGCCTCTAGTTGGTCCTCCAGCACTTGTACCAGGAAATTGTCCCCTACACCACATACACCATGCAGGAGGTGCCCTGGAGCCACCTGTACTCCACACAGAGACCCGGGGGTCCATAGAGAGCATGCATTGCAGACTCAGTGTGAGGAAGGGAGAAAGAGCCCATCCTTAAAACTGTGTGGGGAGGGAAAGAAAGTGGTTTGTTTATATTAACAAACATGGATGCAGATAGGTGGAGAGCCTGTAAAACAAGACTTTTAGTTTTGGTTCTGCCCTGTGGTGATTTGGTGGTTCATTACCTCCCCCTCTCTTCTTCCTGCTGGGCTGTGGTTTGAACACTGGTAACTGCAGGACTCTGTTACCCCTGAGGTGAGGAAAGTCCTTTTCTAATGGTAATTTCAATTTCCTGGGACTTTTCATGCAATCTGCATCATGTCAGTGAAGTAATCTTCACACTAGACAACAGCTGGGCATGGGTTTGTGACAGATGGTATCCTGTCATCTTTTTAGCAGCTGCTTGGACATGGCAGGGTGTCAACACCACCATGATGTAACCATTGTATGCCCTTGAAGCCATCCTCATGTGACCCTTGAGGCACTTGGCATCATGCTGCAGGTGGCATATTTTGCAGGAAAGGGTCCAGAAACATGAAATTTGAGCTTGTGTCACGTGTCCTTTCTCTACACACTTTTATGGGTAGTGACAAGTGTGTTCACACTTTTTAACAATAAGCCTTGTGCTGGTTGCAGGCTGAGACATTAGATTCAGAAGGATGTGGTTTTGCCTTGAATGTGATCTCCTTTATGCCACTTTTTCACCACTGTGATCTCATTGATTCTAGTGGAGTTATTCCAGGTTTACACCCACAGAGCTGTCAGGAAACGCTAATCCTTTACATCAAGACCTTAACTGAAATGTTATGCCCTGTCTATACACAAAGTGGTACTGGTTGAACTAAAATCAGTTTGAAACATGACTTTAGTTAATCCTATTTGTGAATGCTTTTAAATGGATTTAAACCTATCGTATGTTGAGTTAATTCAAGTTGATTCTCACTAAATCAATATAAATCTAATTCAAATTAAGAGTTTCCACACAGGGCTTTGGCCTGGTTTAAGTGAATGGAGTTATCATATTTCATTACACCATGTTTAGAAGAGTCTCAGGATGGGCGGGTGGGGGGAGTGGGGGGGACAGTGTGAAGTGTTAACCCAAGCTCATAGTTAATAAGTAGACTGATTTAATAACTAGCAACAGGATTGTTCCATTTTAGAATTTAAATGTTTAATCTGTGTGGTCTAACAAGGCCTTCTTTACATTTCTAGCCTGTAATATTGTAAATTACCCCAAAATCCTAAGCAATGAGCTTTCCATCTAATAGCATGATATTCTTCAGTGTTTAATTATGGCTTTCAGCAATGGCAGTGAATTATTTGTCATATTCACCTTTCAATTAATTGTTCTCACTGTTGGTGCTCACTGTGGCTGAGAACAATATTGAGAGTCCTGACCCAAATTCTCAGAATTCTTGTTCAGCAAGCCTTTTAGGGCTACATATATGTATTTGGTCCAAGCCACTACCTCAGAGTTCAAACCATCTGTGGTTTGAGTCCAGATGTAAATTGCTTTGATCAAGCCTAGTATATACAAGATCTCACCACAGGAACCTCATTTCTGGTGCCTCTTTCCCTGACCTTTTCAGTTTAGTTAATTATCAAGTATCACAGCCACTAGCAAGTGGGGCCATCTATTCTACGTGGGATGTTAGCTCTAAATCATGCCACCAAGCAACAGTGAATTAAGCAATAAAAGGGGAATGCTAAAGTAAAGTTAATTGGGTATGAAATCATTCAGTAATCTTCAATGTTATTGAAATATTCTAAAAATGCAGTAGTGAAAATATCTTACTACGTATTACAGTCAAGTATTCAAAAATAATTTTGCTTTGTGTTTGCCTTATTTTTTCTGACTTTTTTCTATTTAATACAAAATAGTCTCAAAGCAATGGTTGGTTCCCTGTAGCTTTGGAGACATATTTCATTATTATGATTTACCCCCCTCTTTAAAGACAGGGGGATGCTTGGATCTTTGCCACTCCTCTTTCATGGAGTTCACCCTTTGAAGGACCAACAGATCATCTAGTCTGACCGCCTGTAAATTACAGGCCACCAACACCCTCATACTAAACCCTAACTGGATTTAGGCTAGAATATTACAGCCCCCCAAAGACTATTGTGTGCTACAGGCAGAGAACAGGAAGGCAAGGGCAGGGGAATGATTAAGTGAGCTATACCCAGATAATCCTGGCAAATCACCTGCAACCACATGCTGCAAAGACAAAACCCCCCTAAGGTCACTGCTATTTTGACCTGGGGAGAAATTGCTTCCTAACTCCACTTATTGTGATCAGTTAGAGCCTAAGCACAAAAGGGAAACCAAACTTGTTATGAGAAACAAAAAAGGCCCTGCACTAGTCCTACCTGCCCTAATAAAACCCTGACACTCCAGAGTCTCTAGCTAGATACTAGCCATAGCTGGTCCTTCCTTCCAGGTAGTTGCCAAGACAGTCTCTGGTTGAGGGAGCTGACCTGCCTCTGCCTAACTCAAGGGGCTTGTTCCTTCTTTTAATTAGCCACTACTGAATTGCCTCTTTTATCTCCTCCCGCCAGGCTTGACACCTCTCACAGGTGTAAGCAGGAGGGGCTCATTGGCCCCACAGGCTCTCATTAATACCATTCTGGTCAGTGTAGGGTCTGTAGTCTCCATCACATCAAATACAGAAGAAAATTCCTGAGGAAAATTACTCATGTACCCAAGGAAGTGAGACTTGATCTGCTAGCATGCAAAGCATTTCCCTTCCAACAAGGATTTTCAACCATTTCTTGTGATTAATTGTAGCATATATATTTTTTGCCACCATTTTGACAGCTAATTAGTGTTAATTATGAACACTAATCTTAGATATGCTTATTTTCAGCCTTGCCAAATGCGACTACTGGAAACACCTGACAACTCTTTTTAAGTTTTTTTTTCCTGGCTAGTAGAAGAGTAGCGTAAAACTAATATTTTTGACAGTTTTCCAGTGGGGTATTCAGAAGCTTCCCGGTTTACCACTCATATCAAAAAATGACTTTCTTATATTTTAACTATAAACGTTTTTGGACAGTTAGCAACTTAATGTGCTTTCCATACAGCTCCAGACATCACCCCACCTAAGTTTTGCAGCTGTGCTGTTTTATGCAACGATTCTGCCAGCTCTCCACAGATAGAGCCAAGCTGGATCAACATCCAGGGCACACCCAGCTTCTACAGCTGCTTGTGCTGATGATTCATTAGGTGACACTCTCCTAAATCAGTACACCAGTTACAGTGCACACTGTGTGGCTGGAGGTGCAGTCTTTTGGGTGAGATGTTAAATAGAGGTCAGCTTAGTTATTTGAGTCTGAAAAGTCAGAGTAAAATGCAGGGTGTGAACCCCTGCATAAACCAAACCCCAAAAGTAAAGCTGTATGAAAAAGAAACCCTGAGTTTCACACTTATCCCATCCCCTGCAATTTTGCTTTGATTCTGAATTCTTCGTCATTCTCACTCCTAAACCTCTGTGCTGTTTACTATGCACTGTGAAAGAGCTGTTTCAGAGCTGGGTGTTATGAAGTGTGATCCCTCTAGAATGCTTGCTTTTCTCACAGGTGTGTTAGGAGACTTAATTAAATGTTTTTAAAGCCCTTTGGGATCCCTCGATGAAAGATGTATTGTTGGTCTGTGTTTATTTCATTACCTACTGTATTAATAACCCATAATGCAAAGACAAAATACACTTTTTCAATATGTTATATCAACATTTGACAATATAAGCTTCAAAACAGCAGAGAGGAAGGATGGTCTAGGAGTCAGAGCAATAGCTGGGGTCTTGGGAGACCTAGGTTCAGTTATTTGTTTTGCCACAGATTTCCTGTGTGACCCCTGAACAAGTCACTTAGGCCCAGATCCTCAAAGGTATTTAGGCACCTAACTCCCATTGATTTTGAAAATCCAGTGTCTCCGTTTGCCATCTGTATAATGGGGATTATAGTACTTCCCTACGGTGGTGGGATGTTGTGAGGATAAGAACGTTACATATTGTGAAGTACTCAGATACTCTGGTAATGGAGTCATATAAGAACTTAAGATAAAAAGGTAGGTTTGCAAAACCAAACAAGGCTACTAGAGTGTCCTGCCTATGGAAGGAGCCAAGGCTTGTTATTTTTCAGAGGAAGGAAATAATTTTCCAAAGTATACCTGGTAATTGTGCAATGCTTTTTTTTCACTGTGGGAACATGGGTGAGGGGAAAGACAGAATTCTTTCAGGACCCCAGTTGTAAGACTGTGTGATTTCCTTGGGGGAAAATCCTACTGGGGGGACAAAATGTTCATTTACTGCATGCAATAAACATGAATGTTTTATTGTTTTGATAAACTAATTTCTATTGCTTTCTCAGCCATTGGCTCTGTGAACAGCCCCTTTATTAGTTTTACCGTATTAGCTAATTGCTACAAGTATTTTATGTTTCTCTGCTCTTTGAATGCACGCATTGTCTAATAGAGGACCATATTTCTCAGGCAGTTATTACAATATAGCCAGGGTTGATTAATAAAATTCTTGTACTAATGGAGTTGAATGCTGCAGCTTTAACAAATTAATTAAAACCTGTTATTATTTAGCCTGCAGCTTGGACTATGTACAACTTAATCCTGGTTGTAATAAATACAATATTATTATTATGAGTCCATAAAGACCCGCATATTTCAACTAGTTTTATGATTTCCCTATTCAGTTTTAGGCAACAAATTTAACTACCATGAAACATTTGCCCTGGGAAACATTATCAAAAGCCTCATTATTATGTGGCCTGTTTTTACAGCTCAGTCAGTTATTATAGTGGTGGGAAACCCTCAAAAAATCCAGGATTGGTTCCTTTCAGATATACAAGCAAAAGTTTAGAGGCCAAAGCCTGATGTTCTCATCTGATTTGTATTTAGTCCATCTCAGGATTACTCTCATTTCCTAACTTCAGTGTCAGCTTGTCAGAGTTAGAAGTGGGTGGTAACTGTGGGCTTGATTCTGCCTTATTCAAGTCAACAGACGTTTTCCCAGTGACTTGAATGGACTCACTGCAACCAGCAGGCCGCCCCCCGCGGCTTGCTGCCCCAGGCACGCGCTTGGTGCGCTGGTGCCTGGAGCCGCCCCTGACGGGGGGCGAGTAAACTCAGCAACTTTTCTAGAAGTGTACCAGCTGCTTCTGGTAAGCATGTCTTTCCCCATTCCACCACTGGAGGCAGTGTTCCAGAGCCTTTCTTGTGCAGTAATGAGTGCATGGCTCTGGTTTCTGGTCTTCATTAGCTGAGTCCTTAGTATTTGCTTGCTTATTAAAAGAAAATGCACTCTGTGAACTTTTGGCTTGTACAATGTTCCTACAGAAGGTATCAGAGGGGTAGCCGTATTAGTCTGGATCTGTAAAAACAGCAAAGAGTCCTGTGGCACCTTATAGACTAACAGACGTATTGGAGCATGAGCTTTCGTGGTAGAAGGTGACATTTATCAGGGCAATGAAACTTTTCAGCTCAGTCTAATCAATGAAGAGAAGATAGCAGGGTTAACCACAGATCAGAAGATACCAATGATTGCCACTGTGTGCTCGGTGGCAAATATGCATTCAATCTGGTTCCCTCCCCTTCCTGAATTTTCTTTGAAGCATGTGTCTGCTAACAGAAATGTCAGCAACTGTTTCAGTAATTCTTCCATTTTTCTGAGCCAAAGCCCTTCCTTTGTACATTAGGGACGTTTACTCGCCAAGATATACATGCCTGGCTAAAAGATGTATTTTTCTAGGAAAGGTCAGAATTTTTCAATGTACAATGTACATCTGGATTTTTTTCTTTTTTCTTTCTTTAATTTTTTTAATGGCTGTTGTTTTGGTTTTGGGGTGGTGAGTTTATGCATTGCAATGCAGTGACATAAATCCTGTGACAATGAAAAACAGAAATAAGAAATTACTTAGTACACATTCAGTGCAATGCATTTAAGCATAAAAACCAGGCAAGTAGTGTTGAACAAGGAAGGTGGAAATCATTAACACTAGTCAGACATAGATTCTGATGCAAAAATAAACAGGTACCTAATTCAGTGATAAGGTGCAAACATATGTCGTTTCACATACTGTATTTAAAGTGTGATTGCATTCTGAAAAGTGACTGTAAAAATGGCATTGATGGGGTTGCATGTTTATTGTGTGTCAGTGATATTAGGTCAATTTTTTTCAGATTATAAATAAAAAGAGGAACTTTTTCCCGACATCAAACTCCTTCTGGACTCTCAGTGTCAAACTGTGTCCTTTCCTTTTCAAGCATTATCACCTTGACAGCACCTGTAATACGCAATAGGTGCTGTTAAGCTGCAATACAAGTGTGCGTTGCGGAAGCTGGGGAAGAAGAGTGGAAGACCTAGAAAGCCATGCACTTTCCACTTGCTCTAAGAGCCACAGGTTTCATGGGGACTCATCACAAATCCATCCTCCCTTAACAACACAATCTGGAGGATTGAAACTCATGGCCATTCTTGGTCATAACATGCAAGATCATTTGAACCAAAAAAGAAAAGCAAATTCACATTACATTTCTGGCTATTGTTATTTTTAATTAAAGCCACAAACCATTCATGACTGTTTAGAGTAAGAGCTTCCACACATTTCTCCTCAAGCATGTGCTGCCAATCTGCTACCCATAACAAATACACAGTACACTCGTCAATCCTTGGCACCCTCAAGTGCATTGGGAAGGGTGCAGGAGGGCTAACTGTGCTTTCTGAGTCAGCCAGTGCCCCCTATACAGGCTGCCAGCATGCCCATTCCAGATACATTCCAGAGTGGTATCTCTACCTTCCTTGGGAGGCTCCAAAATGCTACCTGTGATCAAGTGGACCTGGCACTGGGACTCAGGAGACCTGGTACCATTCCCAGCTCTGCCACTGCCCTTCTTGGTTACCTTGGGCAAGTCACTTTCCCCCCAGTGCCTTGGTTTCCCTCTCGTATCTACTTAGATCAAAACCAGTTGGGGTCAGGGACTTTTGCTATGTTTATGGAGCATGGTGTGGAATCCTGATTTTGTTTAGGCCCTCTTGGGGCTACTGTAACACAAACAAAAAAATATTATGTGCTCCTTACTTAGCTGGGGTTGAGGAGAAGTGGCAGGATATATCCTGCCACCCTACCTCACTTCCCCACATTTGCACAGCAAGCACTGGTATGGGCTCCAGAAAGGTGTAATGGCTCCTCAAAGGCATTCGGTCCAGCCTGTGCAAGGGCAGCAGAACTCCTGGTATTCTCAGCCCTCCTCTACGCCCTCACAGGAACCAGTCTTCCTTTATGTTGCCAATCTGACTTCCAGATTGGTGCTGCTGCTGCTGCTTCGTCTTCTTCACTTCTTATTTCTTGAGGGCTCTTTCCCCTGATGGCATATTTATTTATAATAGTGGTAGCCCTGGGTTTATTTACAAATTCTGGCTGTTCCTAAAGTTCATCTTTTTACCTGCCTCAAGGCAATGCAAGACGATTCCCTCTTGCAGTAACTAAACCAGTAATGTCCACTTCATCTCATTTCTTTGTTTTCCTCCCATAAGAATGCCTTTCTTCACTTACGTTTTTATCCTAAATTAAAGCCCGATCTACGAATGCACTTAAAGATAGGCCTCGCTTTATGCACTTGAGTAATCCTAAATGGAACTGTCCATTCACTTAAAATTAAGCTAAATGCTTAATTGGTTTGCTAGATTAGCACCTTATTTAGTCACATAGATGCAGATGCACTACTGAGTATCTGCCTCTTAATCTATTAATCATAGACATTTGTCATAATTGACATCAACATTTGTCTTCCATGTTTAAGATTTGAATCTTAGCTATTTCCTTCTGTCCCCCCGTTTAGTTTATCATGTCCATGTGAAGGGAAAATATGGCCACCATCCTCTAATGGGATCTTGTGAGCTCATGGAGTCCACTTGATTTTGAAAGGTGTAAGGGTCCACATAGGCAGATCCTTTGGTTGGATCAGGCCCATAATAATCATGATGACATTGGAAGGGAACATGGAAGTGTAATCAAATGTAGTCATGAGAGATACTGTTCATAAAATGGATTGTGTCATGGCAGAAATCACAAATGTGGCTACACTTAAACATTTACAGGAAAAAATAGAATTACTGACCGAAAGGACAAGCCTGGTACAGAATTGGCATTTCTGAATGGTGGCCAACTATCCTTCATCTGACAAGGTGAATTTCCAGTCTATGTGACCTGTGTAAGTACAAAGTTTGTCTCTTCCTGGGATATCACTAGTAAGAAACACGTTAACAAGTGGAAAGCCCAGTGTAAGCCATTTTCCCAGCCTTGGATGCTCCTTGGGTTGGTCATTCAGGGCTGCTCAGCACAGCCTCTTGCTAGTCTGTATGCAGGCTGTAGGTCTGAGGGTGGGAAGGGCTTTGGATTTCAGGTCTCTGAAGACATGCACTCTGACTTCCTCCTTTGGTTACATAACTACGGTCATTCAATGGCAGCTCTGACATTGTGCCTGTGGTTAATGCGCCCTCACAATGGATTTCTGACCTTTCACGGCACAGACTTAGTTATGTGCTACTCGGGGGCCATCACTGCACATCACTTTCCCATGGTCCCTGGCCCTCTGTCAGGTTTTATTTCCATGATGGGGGATGATTGTATTGTTCATAGTTCTGTGTGTCAGCCAGGAGTTGGTTGAAGAAGTCAGTGTGGTTGAGCCACTAATTAACAGCAGCCATAATATAATTATCTTTGACCTCTGTACAGGGTGGTGCAGACCTAGAGACAGTACCATAAGGCTAAATGGCAAGCTGAAGGAGGGGGAGTTATTAAAGTGGCTGGAAGGGGTAAATTGGGAAGCTAAAATCCACAGGCAAACACAGTAGCTGTTAGATTTAACAAAATAAATAAATAAAAGAATTAGGCATTTCTATTACTCATCCTCATTATTACTTGTGTTTCCGTAGAGCCTAGACTGAGATTGTGCTGGAGTCCCTACAACCACATAGTAAGAGACAATCCCTGCCCTCAAGAGTTTATGATCTAAATAGACAAGACAGACCAAGGGCAGGAGGGGAACAGAGACACAGAAAGGTGAAGTGATTTGCCCAGGGTCACACAGCAGGTCAATGGCAGAGTTGGGACTATATCCCAGGTCTCCTGACTCCCTTTCCTGTCCTCCAATCCATTAGACCAGTGCAGAATAAGACACATCTCAACCTTTGTGCCTTACGTTCTCCATGTGAAAAATCAGTATAACAAGACTTATCCACCTCACCTGGTTATACTGATACTTAATTATGCATATTTTTTTTGTGATCTTCAAATAGAAGTCGCTTTCCAGCCTCTAATATAACACTGCTGCTGATTTCACAATTGGGAAGGCTGCTCTGAGCATGCAGCTCTGTGAGAGTGTGTCGTAGTGTGTCATCATTGTGAACTGCATTCTGAACACTGCTGTTTCATGTGCATTGTGCTGCATTGCCCTGCAGATCTAAGATAATTAGCGTAGGAAGTCTAATTCCTTATCCTAACCATGTGAAGCATGGCAGGCTGTCCCTTCTGAATTCTGACTCCATATGCCACTTTACCACTTAAAATCAGGGTATGGGAAACAACATAGCAGTTTAGAAGTAATGAACAACAGTTTCATGGCTGGGATCTTTGAGACTGTAGTGGCTCATCAGCTGAATAATGAGTGATTTACCGCTGGTAAAATAAATTGCCCAAAAAGGACTTTAGTTCATTCACCTGTTGCTCTGTATTAGTTGATGCATAAATCATACACTAATAGAGAAAACATATAACTATTTCTTGAGGCTTTAAACTATGACACAACAACCACAATAATCATATTTTAAGCCTCGATTTGCGAAAAATGTATAAATTCTCATTTTTATGGGGGATGGGGGGAAGGGAGGGGTGTCAGGGTGTTTGAGGAAAGAGGCAGAAGCAAACAAAAATAAAAATAAGCCTTTATATACATGTTCTGACACTAAAGAGTAGCAGTGAAACAGGGCCCAAACTTTGTATTCAATGGAAGTTTTGCCATTGACTTCAGTGGGAACAGGCAGGGTTATTCCCATAGTATTTTTCTATGTCTGAACGATGCCTAGAAATATAACAAAAGCTAGAATCAAATCACCAGAAGACCACGGAATCATTTTTTTCTGTCTCCCCACATACTGGTCAAATTGATATATTTGGACTGGCATAGAGGTTACATAACAGAATTTAGTAATCACCAGCAATTTGTAACTTCAGACACGACTTGAAATACTGCATACACAATGTGTTTAAGTTACCTTTGGTATTTCAGGGGATGAGTGTATGACAATAAAACAATAGTTCTCAAATAATTAAATAAATATTTTTTAAAAATCTTACTGATTCAGTTTGGGTCTGGATATTGGCAAGGGCTCTTCTGTGTATAAATTTATATTACAGTGGCACCCAAAGGCCCAAATCAGGGTCCTATGGTGCAGGGAGCTGTACAAGCACATACTCTCATAGAATTGATAATCCTAGAAGGCAGGTGACATTCACTGGGGGGGGGGGGATTGAATATATGCAAATTGAATATATTTCATATATTGCAATACTTTTTTTTTCTGATTAGAGAGAGAGAGTATATAACAGCTAATCTACTTCAGTGCCTCAGGCCTTTGTAAACTGTCTGGCTTCTCATCGGCATCATGACAGAGGTGCAATGCAAACCAGGGTCCTGATCCTGCAAACCAATATTTATGAGAGTAACCACATTGTTTTCAGACGGAGCAATCATGTGAGTAAGGCTACACTGATGATTCTTAGTGAGTATGCAGCTATGGTATAAAATCATGGTGCTGATTATATAAATGATACTGGCTTGCTACTGGGCAGACATTTTTCTGTTCTCTTTTCCAATCAACACAAAGGGCCAGATACACACTTACCTGGTATAAACCGATATAGCTCCATTGATGTCAGTGGAGCTATACCAATTCACATTAGAGGAGAATCTGGCTCAAACTGTGAAATTTGGTATCTTCCACCCCTTTCACCAATGTTTGTCCTCTAAAATTCTTGTGTACATTTGCTGAAAGCAGATTTCCTTGCTCAAAAATAGCTAACACTCTGCAAAATCAAAGTAACTGACACCAGGAATTAATTTAATTGTTCAACTATGATATACTAAATTCCAGACAAAGCTATTTATATAATTCCGATATGGTTCTAATTTAAATAAGCCCTATCAATTACACTTAATTAATAGTGGTAGCATGCATGTGTATAACAACTGAACATACAGTATAATATGTTTGGCTTTCTGTTCTGCTGTGATGATACTGTTGCTCAGGAGACATTAGCACTTGGCTAGATTTGACTGAACAAAGGAAATATATCAATAGCCTTGGGGAAAACATCCTAATCAGAAACAAGTTCCTATTTAGACAAGAATGCCTATACTGGACACTGAAGCAATAAAAAAGCATAAAATAACCACTGATGTCAGTTATAGAACAAGAGTGTTGCCATTATGGAACAGACAAATGGTCTAACTATCCCCAGAACCTTGTCTCTAATGCTTCAGAGGAAGATATACAACACTTATTATGCATGTAATTGTGTATCCACAATCTTATACTACTGGGAAGGAGGATTTATTTCTGATTCTATCTGATGACTTTGGATCGAAGGTTCTGGTAACCCTCCCCCCGTATCTGTGTAACATCAGAGGCTATTCTTATTCGTCTAATGCAGCGGTTCCCAGACTTGTTCCGCCGCTTGTGCAGGGAAAGCCCCTGGCAGGCCGGGCCGGTTTAACTGCCACATCCACAGGTGCGGCTGACTGCAGCTCCCAGTGGCTGCGGTTTGCTGCTCCAGGCCAGTGGAAGCTTTTGGAAGTGGCGCGGCCCAAGGGACATCATAGCTTAAAGCCTCAGGAAATAGTTATATGTTTTTTCTATTAGTGTACAATTTATACGTTGTCTATTACAAAGCAACAGGTGAATGAACTAAAGTCCTTTTTGTGCGATTTCCTTTACCAGCTGTAAATCACTCATCATTCAGCTGATGAGCCACTACGATCTCAAAGATCCCAGCCATGAAACTGTCGTTCATTACTTCTAAACTGCTACGTTGTTTCTCATACCCTGATTTTAAGTGGTAAAGTGGCATATGGAGTCAGAATTCAGAAGGGACAGCCTGCCATGCTTCACATGGTTAGGATAAGGAATTAGACTTCCTACGCTAATTATCTTAGATCTGCAGGGCAATGCAGCACAATGCACGTGAAACAGCAGTGCTCAGAATGAGGTTCACAATGACGACACACAATGACACGCTCTAACAGAGCTGCATGCTGAGAGCAGCCTCCCAATTGTGATATCAGCAGCACTGCTATATTACAGGCTGGAGAGCGACTTCTATTTGAAGATCATAAAAAAAATAATTTAAAAAAATGCATAATTAAGTATCAGTATAGCCAGGTGAGGTGGATAAGCCTTGTTATACTGATTTTTCACATGGAGAACCTACAGCACAAAGGTTGAGATGTGTCCTATTCTGCACAGCAAGTTATCAATAGAAACAGGAACTTGACTCCTGATTCCTAGTGTCTTTAACCACTAGGCCATATTGTGACAACTCTTGGGATACTTGGGACTGCACTGCTGTTTCACATGCATTGTGCTGCATTGTCCTGCAGATCTAAGATAATTAGCGTAGGAAGTCTAATTCCTTATCCTAACCATGTGAAGCATGGCAGGCTGTCCCTTCTGAATTCTGACTTCTATTTGCCACTTTACCTCTTAAAATCAGGGTATGGGAAACAACATAGCAGTTTAGAAGTAATGAACGACAGTTTCATGGCTGGGGGTATGGCTACACTTACAAATCTGCAGCGCTGGTAGTTGCAGCGCTGGTCGTCCAGCTGTGCAGGGCCAGCGCTGGTGTGTGGCCACACTCACAGCTACCAGCGCTGGTGTGTGGCCACATTTGCAGCATTTGCAGCGCTGTTGGGAGTGATGCATTATGGGCAGCTATCCCAGCGTTCAAGTGGCAGCAACGTGCTTTTCAAAAGAGGGGGGGTGGGGTGGGGTGTAGTGTGACAGGGATTGGGCGAGAGAGAGAGTGGATTTTTGGAGCCAACACTGTGTGTTACCTTCCTGCCTTGAAAAATCAGAACATGTTCCCGATCTCTTACCCTTAACTCTTAACTGCAAACAGCCTGCAGCCAACGGACTCCCTCTCTCCCCTCTGCCCCATTTCTGTCAAGCAAACACTCACTCCCTGCCTGCCTCATTATCTCATTTGATTGTTCACAGATTGATCACAGCAAATAGGAGCTGTGTTTGTAGATAAGCAGCTCCGGGATCAACGGAGCTACGGAGCTCCGAGTTAACAACAAAACAAAGAGAGGCTGCATAACAAAACAAAGAGAGTAATTTATAAAAGCATTCTGGGATATCTGCTAATACCCTGGAGGCCAATAATAGCGCTGGTGTGTGGCCACACTTGATCACCAGCGCTGCAGCACCAGCGCTGCAATCTTTATTCCCCATGCTGAGCCAGGTGTACGGCCAGCGCTGCAGCCAGGGAGTTGCAGTACTGGATGTGCCCTGCAGGTGTGGACACTTACTAATTGCAGCGCTGGAAAGCCTCCACCAGCGCTGCAACTCGCAAGTGTAGCCATACCCCCAGGGATAACTTACTCTGCTTCTAGGATGAGGGAGTCTTACTTGTGGTAACTGGGTGTTAGCTCTCTAGCACCACCAGCCTTTCAGCCACACAAGCACTCTCCTCCATGCTATGCCAGCCCTGACTTTGCCTTGCGGGTTAACAAGAGGTGCACCCCAATACCCAAGTCCCCTTATAGCATTTCCCTGTGGTATCCGGCCCCTGACACTAGCTACTCACAGAAATGCCAGATCCTCAGCCCCCACAGGAGCAGCGTATCTGAATTTGCCAGTTTTACCTTTAACCACCACTCCTGTAAAATACACAACACTTGTAATGAAACAAAAGAAGACTTATTTAAAAAAGAATTAAGATTCCACTATAAATAAGAGAGAGTGATGGAAACAAAGGATTACAATAGAAAACAATATCAGAAAGTGTGAACTAGGGCCAACAGTTACTTTTCCTACCCAAGAAATTAGGTCTCCTCCCAAAGTCCAGGATGTTGCAGCGCTGGCTGACTTCACAGGAACCAGGATCCAATCGGTCATGAAAAATATCCCCACTCAACAAGATGTATCCTCAGTGAATGGAAGCAGAGGGTCTTTCTCTGCCCTCTCATATACTGAATCAGCCTTTTGTCTCTATTGGCAAACAGGGTGATCCCCTGTCTGTTGTAATGTCCCTCCCCCGCTCTCTACCCACCCCAAGTTGTTTTGACTGTTTTACAGTTGTCTTTGATTTGCCATTGACTGTTCTGGAATGGGGCAATTGAACAATACACTGCATAATCAGCTGGCCAGGGAGGAGTGACAACTCCATCCTGCTTGAATGGCTCATCATCAAGACATAGGGTACGTCCAGACTACCCGCCGGATCGGCGGGTACCGATCTATCTATTGGGGATCAAGATATTGCGTCTCATCTAGACGCGATATATCTATATCGATCCCCGAACGCACTCCCGTCGACTCCGGAACTCCACCGGAGCGAGCGGCGGAAGTCGACGGGGGAGCCGCGGCCGTCGATCCCGCGCTGTGAGGACGGGAGGTAAGTCGAAATAAGATACATTGACTTCAGCTACGCTATTCCCATAGCTGAAGTTGCGTATCTTACATCGACCACCCTTCTCCAGTGTAGACCAGGCCATATAATTCCCTGGTGACTAACTTTTACTCTAAGTCCATAAGGGTATAATTTTCAATATAGTTACATTATTTCTTAAATATTACCAATACACACATCTCACAATGATCATGCATATTGATGTTTTCAGCAGAGACCTCACAAGCTGCCCTTCATAGATAAATACCACGAAAGCAAGATATTTGATGTAGTGAGCTTGTCAGGTCTGAGACAAGAGTTGTTTGCAAAGAACAGGGGACCCTTTCCCCAGGGGCCTTTGTGGCGACACCCACCCACTCCCATTTCATCATATGTTGCCAGCAGCCAATTGGGAAGGCCACTCAGATTCCCAGGCACCCCTCTGACCATTGCACTATTTGTAATGCCCTGCTTAGTCACCCAGGGCTTGATTCTTCAATGCTTTACACTGCTTAATTATGCCCGTGGATCTCTGTTGAGTTCAGTGGTGGTACAGTTGCGTAAAACTGGAGTAACACAGTGGCAGTTTGCATAACCAAGGGATTTATTGTCTAAGTATTATGGTCCCTAATCTGACATAATGCCTACAAAAGGAATGTATTTGATAATTTATATTCCATGGGCCAAATATACACAGGTCTGAGATGACACTATTTTCTCTGAGACCAATTTTAAAAAAAAACAAATAAGAGGTTCCTGATTTAAGGAACCTTTAGTCTCAGTTAGACATAACATAACATGGAGTAACAAACAAAGACAGATGAGGCGGGCGTGAGTGTAGGTAGAAGTGTAACAAAGGTAATGATTGTGATTATTGCTTTTAGTTGCATAACATGCTAAATGATCAGATTCCTCAAATGCATGCATGTATTCTCCCTGTGATGTAGCAAGCCAAAATATCATGTATAACACAGACAAGCCCTACTAAATAAATACCAGCTAAAAGAACGGACTTGTTACAAAATATTTGTGTACAACAGGCTCTGAGTTTAAAAGGTTACTGTTTTGCACTCCCTCTTGTGAGAAATTCTAGCAAGGATCACACACCTTTGGTAAATGATTTCTCAGATTAAAAGGTGTTCAGAACTGTCACAATTCATTCTGCTGCAACTCATATAGTTCTAACTTGTCCACACACCCTGTGGCCCACGCCACTTCCCGCAGCTCCCATTGGCTGGGAACAGTGAACCGCAGCCACTGGGAGCTGCGGGCAGCCGTGCAAATGTAAACAAACTGTCTGGTGGCCCGCCAGCGGATTACCCTGACAGGCCGCAGATTGCCCACCACTGGTATACAAGCTTTAGATGATTTAGTGGCAATGTGAATTATAATAATAACGTGTATTTATACCTTCCTTTCCTCTGAGGATCATTGTGCACTTTACAAGCATTTATTAACAGAGTTTAGCAATAATCTTGAAAGATCGGAGATGATTAAACTGAGACACAGTGAGGTTAGGAGGTTCCAGCAGCCCCCATTGGCCCAGAGCAGCGATCCATGGCCAGTGGGAGCCACAATCAGCTGGACCTGCGGACGGGGCAGGTAAAGACACCGGCCCGGCCCGCCAGGGGCTTTCCCTACACAAGTGGCGACCCCTGTTTGAGAAACCCTGACTTAGCAAGTCCCCAGGAGCTCTGACTCACAGTTCATGAAATGACCCTCCCTTCTTCTAAATGCTTTTTAAATGATTTTCTAAATGAATGCTGATGTTACCTTCTTGGTCATGCTTTCATGAGAAAAAATGTATTACAAAGTGTACGTACATAAAGGGCACTGCCCTGTAGTCCTGACATAGGCAAAACTTCCTTTAAAGTTAATGAGCATTTTGCTAATGTCTTGACTGGACAAGGCCAGAGAGTCATGCATTTGTATATGGACAGCACATTCCAGTTATAACACTTATTAATCCAGGGCCCAGTCCTGCACCATTTAAGTCCATGGGAATTTTGCTGTACACTTCATTGAGAGCAGGATCAGACCCATTACTGCTCTTCATAGCAATGCCAAAACCATGCACTGTACTTTAAGGGCCAGGTTGTGTAATCTAAGCTCAGTTGATACAGTCAGAGGGAGCATGCCTTGTTCACTGTCCATCTGGATGGTGCAGTGTGTTTGCTTTGTATCTGGCCAGCTCTTCTTGTCAATGTGGAAGGGGTCGGGCTATAGCCCTGCTTTTTCCCCACCAAGATGGGAGGGCACAGAGATTGCAGTTGTGCCTGGCTCCTTGCACCCTACTCACCTTGCCCATGTATGATCTGCCAGTCACCGTCTAGCCTATCAGAGAGGAATCTAAACAACCGTGGTCATTATTTGTGGATTTGGAACCCTGGGAGAGACATCGCAGCCTTGAACCTGCTGTTTCAACACCACAGGCTATCAAATAGCCATGTGTTACTTTCACTTAGCACACTTTGCAGCTTTCCCTGGCTGTTATTTCTTCAACCTGGAAGCAATAATATATCATCCTCTTCTCTTTGTCTGTGCGCTGCATACCCAAAGGGTCTAATAGCCCACTAATGTTAGGAGCTATCGTTATCTGTAAGTGATTGCGCTGAAATTAGGGTTTATTATCTAAACATGTAGCGTTTATCTAAAATATTTTCATATTTATCTGTGAACAAGAAAGAAGTAAAAATTCTTCTTCTTTCCCCCCCGCTTCCCAAATGCTGGATGATACTGCTGCTGAATAAATATGGCAAGTCTAGTTTAAACATGGAGTGAGTGACTGCAGAAGGTTTATTTATTTAAATAGCTTCCCGTTCAGATGAAATCTAAACAGAAAAGCACAAAAGTTATCTCTTAAATCCAAACCAGAGGTTTGGCTGAACTTATTAAGTCTGAAAGTTCTGGATGTCAAGCAAAAGAAACTGGTTTTGCATGTGAAATACACTTGAAATAACTTCCTACAGTCCTTCCTTTTCAAAGTGCTTTACAGACTCTACTTAACACATCCTCCTAATTTCCCAATGAGGTGGGTATGTTACTATTTTCTTCATTTTACAGATGAAGAAATGAAGGCAGAGAGTTTATGTGATGTGCCCAGTGCCACAGTGGGAAACACTGACATGGCACAATTAGAATGATGTCGTTCCTGATGTGCTGGCTCATGCTCAGTGTACTAGTCTATGCCTCTCTTTTTAGTTTCTTCCAAACACCAGCTGGTGATCAGCTGAGTATGAAGATTGATGGTAGTATGTGACTATGGAATATGCTCCTAAATTCACCCTTCACCTATATTCAACCTTCTTTATGGGGTTCATACCGAGTGAATTATGGTTATGTAGCATGTGTTTGAACAGCAACCATGTTACTCACAGAAGTATGAGTCCTCAAACAAAAGCTGTTCCTACCAACTTTAGAGATGGCTGGGAGGGTGTGGGGACACCAAAGGGCTGATTCACTAAGAGGACACTCACATCAAATAAAGGGCTGGTGGTAATGGATCCACTCACAGCCTCCAAATCAATTATTAAATGAAGTCGCAAAAATAAATAAGGAAGGAGTAAATACTCACAGACATATTTACATTTTGGAAGGCTTTTTGTTTGTGCAGTTAAAACAACATAACAAACCTTAATTAATCTGCTAAGGAAGATTTTTCCAAAAGTTCTAGGGTTGTCAGCGAGACAAGTAATGCATGTTAAGGATGCACTTAATGATTCAAAGTTACTTCTAACTTCTCTTGAAATTCACAACTAGGTGTAATGACAGAAACATTTCTTTATTTTGGCTCTTGCCATTGACCACATCACCATTCTCCTTCTGGGCGTGGATGCATTTTTGTATACCACAAAAATACATTTTAGGGAAAAACAGGAAAACAAAATAAGAAGAGGCCTGAGCTTTGCTCATCTCCCAAACCAAACTTTCCCTAGCTTCCGGAAGTATCTCCCACACCCACCTACAGACATCAGCTTGCTTCTTTCCAGTGGCAAAGGCTGAATAGCCTTCCTTTGGAGGCTGACCCAAATTGAACCAAGCTCCCCAAATTAGATCCAGAGAGGGTAATTTAGTACTACAGAGAAACAGTACAGAATAGGGCAGGGAGTGAAGAATATTTTGAATAGTTGAAATTACCAAAATTTGTGTAGGTACAATTGTAAAAAGTGCCATGGAATCAGTAGTGACCATTTCTTTTCTCAAAGATGGTATCTCCAATAGCACAACATCTAATACTAGGGCAAACACCTCACAACGTCATGCTGGGGCACTGGTTTATTAATGGCTTGGGGAAAAGTGACACTTACTTACCTGCAATTTTGGCCACTGAGATATACTATCATTTACTTGTTCCTTTATCGTTCCGGTATGAACAAGCTAGAGATGGGTAACTCCCTTAACTTGAAATATGGAAAAGAATAATTGTTACATGAACATAGATGTGACATATTGACCTATACTGATACTAGTAGCATACATGAAACTATATGAGAAGACCAAACAAGTGATCTGTGTAATTCCAGCCTCACTGCTGCTCACCTGCCAGAACAGAGACCCTTACTCTTGGTAGACTCATAGATGATTAGGGTTGGAAGAGAACTCGGGAGGTCATCTAGTCCAGCCCCCTGCTCAAACCAGGACCAACCCCAACTAAATCATCCCAGCCAGGGCTTTGTCAAGCTGGGCCTTAAAAACCTCTAAGGATGGAGATTCCACCACCTCCCTAGGTAACCCATTCCATTGCTTCACCACCTTCGTAGTGAAATAGTTTTTCCTAATATCCAACCTAGACCTCCCCCACTGCAACTTGAGACCATTGCCCCTCTGTCATCTGCCACCACTGAGAACAGCCTAACTCCATCCTCTTTAGAACCCCCCTCACCTTCAGACAGTTGAAGGCTGCTATCAAATCGCCCCTCACGCTTCTGTTCTGCAGGCTAAATAAGCCCAGTTCCCTCAGTCTTGTGCCCCAGCTCCCTAATAATTTTTGATGCCCTCCACTGGACTCTCTCCAATTTGTCCACATCTCTTCTGTAGTGGGGGTGGGTGAACTGGACATAATACTCCAGATCTGGCCTCATCAGTGCTGAATAGAGGGGAATAATTACTTCTCTCAATCTGCTGGCAATGCTCCTACTAATGCAGCCCAATATGCCGTTAACCTTCTTGGCAACAAAGGCATACTGCTGACTCATATCCAGCTTCTGGTACCATTTCCAGTTACTTTTGTCAAAACAGGACCATAGGCCTGAACTTGGCCTTAAAGGGGAGATGTTTTTAGTATAGGCCTTCTATATCACCTTGTCTTTGGTCTCCTAGACCAGGGGTCGGCAACCGGTGACTCGCGGCTCGCCAGGGTAAGCACCCTGGCGGGCCGGCCCGGTTTGTTTATCTGCCGCGTCGGCAAGTTTGGCCGATCGCGGCTCCCACTGGCCGCGGTTCGCGGTCCCAGGCCAATGCGGGAGGCAGGAAGCGGCGTGAGCCGAGGGATGTTCTGGCCGCGGGAGCCGCGATCGGCCAAACTTGCCGACGCGGCAGATAAACAAACCGGGCCGGCCCGCCAGGGTGCTTACCCTGGTGAGCCGCGAGCCACCGGTTGCCGACCTCTGTCCTAGACACTCACATACTTCTCCCCTTTCCTTCCATATAACATGCAGCCACTAAGATCATCTTCCCCAGCTATTGTGCTTGCCATGTCACCCCTCTTTGAATTCCTCTGCATCAGATTCAAGCTTTTTGCCCTCAGCTTCCCTTGCTTCCATGCTACTTAATCACTGTTATCACTTGATATGGTTGTGCCTCACCTGCTCCACTGCCAGCTTCTAAAGACCATTTGTTTACTTCTCCCGCAAACATCTCTGTATCTTCCATCTGAACATGGAACACTTTCCTTCAGCTGATCCATAAGGCACTAATCTTCTCCCACCCTGACCCTGAGGTGTTTTTACTCAGTCCTTGCTCAATCAAAACTCTCATTGCTTCACTGAAGAATGAATTAAAAAAAAGAAGGAGCTCAGATCCTGACCCACTGTCAGCTAATTCTAAATTGATTAAAAAATGTTGTAATGGAACAGTGACTGTGAAAACATACGTTTTCTATTTTGTTACTATAGTACAGTGGTGAGAAAAGACTGTTGCGGGAGATACCATTGTGTTTTAAGGAGATTTGTGGGTAGTGACGCAGCTCCTGTGCCAAGAGGCTAGAAACGCAGCTGAAACTAGTAACATCAATAAAATCAGGGATTAAACTGCAGCATGAGCAGTAATACCAATCCTAGATATATGGAAACTGGCTGACTCTTCAGAGAATTTGCTCTTTGAGAAAGAAAGGACTACAGTGAAAGGGGTTCTTTTGTCTGACCACAATGGAGATGATTCTTGTTTTTTTACAGAAATCGTAATGAAATATCTTAGCACTTGAGATGTGCTTTGTCAATGTGTTTTTATTAGCGCTGGGAGTGAATGTAATTCTGCATCAAAGTGGCTATGAGGGGGAATGTAGGGAGGAAGTAAAGGAACATAGGAAAACTTTCTGAGTCTAAAAACTGTAACCTCAATAGTGCATGCTTAAAAAATACCATGTTTTTGTCACTTTCACTGTTTTGAATATTTTGGAGCATTTAACTGTTCTGTTCCAATTCAGGCACACAGTCTGGACTCTGAACAGTGTTGTAGTATTCAATGGAAAGTAAACTTATTAATCTCTCAAAGCTACAATGAGACATGGTGAGAATGGCTTCCATATGAAATGCACAAAGGGCAAATGATGGCTGTCACTATTCTAAGAGGGGTCTCCCTCAGAAATGTTCCCCCTTAGCTTGTGGTACTGGGGGGCAAGGGGGATGGAAGGAAAGGTGTGGGGAGGGACTAGAGTATGTGTGTATCTGTATTCCCTTTTAAACACAAACACTTCCTCATCACCATAATAATGATGAGGGAGGCCTTTAGGGCATTTTATCCTTTGTTCTTGGGAATTTATGTTAATTGCTATTGTGTAAAAAACCAGGAAGGAAGGATGGAGGCATGCATATATGGATGGATGGAAAATTGTATGAAGTATGGTGATATTATAGTAAAATGTTCTTTGATTGTAAGCTGTTTGGGACAGGGAGCATGCTTTCCTACGTGCGTGGACAGTGCCTAGCTCCTTATGGGTGCTTCCATCATACAGTTAATACAGTTCTGAACATTAATAACGTTTAATGCCCTCAGTTTCAAATAGCGGTAGTAGGCTGAAAAAGTGGCTGTACAGATTCTGAGAGTATTCATCCCAAGACAATTTCTTTTAGAAATACCTGAACCTTGGTGTATTCTAAAGGCTAAAGAGTATCTTCTCGGAAGTATTTTATGAGTACAGAGGGTCAGTAAGTCATCTCTGGCAGGGATAGGTTAGCGGAAGCATCCAGATGTGTGGAGCTGAACTTCAAATAACCCCAATCTTCCCTTCCATATCCTTGGTGAATTTTAATAAGAGGATACTAAGAGCCATCTCTAGCACATTGCAGAAATGGGCAGCAAGTATTTGCTGTAGTAGGTTATATCACTAATGAATAGGCTAAAATGGGTTGTAGGCAGGACATATCTGTATCTGTTTCATTAAGTAGTGACTGCCTTTGGGAATGACAGATTTTTAATAAAGCTCTGACTTTCTTAGACTTTCAAACCAGCCAGGTTCTGGTTCAAGCTCTTGATGATCAATAGCGGGAAGCAACAGAGAGAATTAGTGATAGCCTATCAGTAAAAGAAAGTAATATAAGCTGGGGCACTTAAATTAAGAGGAAAACAAGTACAGTGGCAGCAATATTTCAAAACTCCTTTATTCAGCAAGAACAATAAACAAATTCCAGTGTCTCATATCTATTCTTGGTAGTTACTTTGTCCACAGCCTTTTAGTAATCCTCCTGTCAGTAAATACAGAAATAATAACAAATGATAGTTGATTGCAAGTAAAGTACAAATGCAGCTTACTTTTCATGGAGAACTAGTTAGAAAATGTATATTTTCCATGAAAATTTTCAAATGGAAACAGACAAAAATTTGGTTCTTCATTTTTTCCACATTTCTCTCCCACGAAAAGGGTCATTTTCCATTGGAAAAAATACTTTGATAAAAAATTGTGATCACCTTTACTTCCATGCAATGCCACCTACTTAATACAGTAACAAAGCAACTTTCTGTTAATGGTAGAGGAGAACAAGAGGATGATTTCATGCTGACTTGTTTCCACTGTATTATATAGCAACAATAATAATATGGGAAAGATATTTCCTTCCCTTGCTAGGTGACGTTGCAGGGTGAGTGTGGTTTGACAGTGGCTGCAGTAATGGAAAGTGAAACTGAATGTTCTTGGATGGATATTGTCTTTTGCCAGTTCTAGTGGAGGCAGGCTGTACTGTGTGAAGGCCTTGGCTTCATTAAGCAACTGCTGGATTTTGAAGACAATGTTGTGTTGCTTCCTTTATCTGGGACAATATTTTGCTCTTCTATTGTGACTTCCAATGGGAGGATCTCAAGGCTCATATTTTATAAAAAATCCTTCCTCCACGAACGTTGGCGCACAAGGTGGAAACCAGTCTCTTCCATGCCTCTCTGTCTTTTGCTGCTGCTTCCATTTGCTCTATGATGTTGAGATTTATTATTTTGTCCTCCTTGCAAAGGATTCTTCTTAAGGTTTCTCTTGGGTGTCCTTGTTTCTTCACATGAGTTGGTTTCCACTTGACAACTTCATGTGGGAGTCTTCATCCAGAGTACATGCCCCAAATACGTCCAGCGTTTTTTCTAATTCTGGTAGAAAGTGCTGGTTGGTGATTTCTCAGATCTCTCAGACATATGATACCACTGAGATTACATTTGAAATGAAAATTCTCAGTTTTGTTCTGGTGCTATATGTCTTTGACTTCCACATGTATTTTTAGTTTACTAAATGCTGTAAATGCCTTTCCTATCCTTGATGCAATTTCCTTCATTAAGTCTCCATTGACTAATATAGTGTTGTCCAGGTAGATTTACTGTTCTACTTTCTTAATATTGTTGCCTTCTAATGTGATGTTACTGCTTCATGTCTGGGTTTCAAGGATGATTGTATTATCATAACTAATTTTAGCTGCTCTTGGCCTGCTATTTTTGTCAAGTTGTCTGCCTTCGTTTGCAGCTTTTCAGGGATGTTGCTCTGTAGCACAATATCATCAACTAAGTCTAGATCTTCTAGGAATTTGCCATCTACCCTGCAATACTGGTCTTTGTGTTGCTAATATACTTCTTTATTATTCAGTGTATGGCAATGCCAAACAACATAAAATGCAGCTCTGTGCACTCCAGCCTCCACATTGAACCAGTTTGTTGCCAAAGCACTTTACAAACATTAATAACATAAGCCTGAAAATAAGTAGACCTCTAGGCCAAACAGCTCTGGATCTTCACCACAGTCACATACCACTGAGTAAATACTCGCACTGTGCCTTAAAGATTAGCACACACTCAGGGACAGACTGACAAGGGAAGAGAATTTCAGCAATGAGGGCCCTCTGTTGGTAATGTCCCCTCTTCATACTCACCATCCCACTCCTCCTCCAGATGTTCAAATTTAGCAAGAGCACCCGAGCTGATATCAGCTATCACAGCAATACATGGGGAGATGAAACCCAGGCCTCAGAGGGCTTTTATATTTCAAACATAACAGCATGAGTGGTGGCATCCCAAATTAAAAAAAAGGGAAGTTCAGCCTTTGTGGCCTGATCCATTTTCAAATCCACTGACATCAGTGGTGCAAGATAATGGCTATGGAGTACAGATCTTATATATCCTATTTGGTTGACACTACTAAGTGGGAGGACAGCATCATTCAATATTAATTGTAGCTTCTGATTCATCTTCAAATGGAAGGAATTCCAGTAATCCAATCAATTTGGTTTTTCAACTCTCTTTGACTTGTGTGTGTACAAACAAGGCCTCTTTTGTCTGAACTTTGCTTGACAGCTTTGTGAAGCATTTTTGCAAGTGAATGAACTTCAATGGAGACAGCTCTGCCATGCTTCCTTTATGATTGTTGGTCCGGTAGGGAAAAAAAGAGAGAAAACAAGAGATTATAATGAACAGATTAGATGTTCCCAGAAGGAGGAAAGCAATGTGGAATATGTCTGATTTCTCCTCGGGTGTGGCTTTTTTTCTGCCCCTCCAGCTCAACAATAATGTCATACTTGGCAAGAAAAGAGCTTCCTGCTCCTGCATATGGAAATTAAAAATGTCTTGAGCTGTGATTGAAAAGCCTCTGTGTACACGCAGGCTACCAGCTGAGGCTCCTCTGGTTTTCAAAGCAGCAGGAAATGTGCTAAGGACCCTCTATATCTCTTTTGAAAAGAAATGAAAAGGGAGCTCTATTACTATGTACAGACACACTCCGACGTATACAGCTTAAATCTCCTTCAGAGCAGCCTGAACACTGCAGAGTTGTTGACCTTGTACGCCAGACAGTGAGACAGGAGGGAAACAGAGAGAGAGAGAGAGAGAGGCTTCTATATGAAATGGCTAACTGATTAGCTGAAGTAATTTGAAACCAAATTGACATGTCTTCACTGCCCTTCACACTTGCCACAGTTATTCCTTTGTTTTGGGAGCAAAGATAATAAATAATCTGATCAAAATAACAATTGAATAATTGGATGTCTCTTTCCAGAGAATCCCCCTGCACTGCTCTAGTTGTGATATTTTCATTCTCAGGTACACAAATCGTGATGATGTTCTTGAATAAAGTGTTTGATGGTTCTCCCCATAAGGATAAAACTGCTCATAAGACTTGCACAGTAAGAAATTAAGAAGAACTTTTCACCTCTCTTACCCTTTTTATACTGGTGTAATGCCACATACTTCAGTGGGGTTACTCTAGATTTACACTGTTGTAGGTGAGAGAAGAATCTGGCCTACTAATTGAACAATTATGATTAGAATTTGCTAAACCCTAGCTAGGCTGCCTGGCTGAAGGGTGTGGGTGGTCTTGCATAATTCTGAATGAAGGAATCTGGATCCTGGAATCTTTGGCAAGACATCGAATAACTCTGCTCCTGCAGTCAGGGGAAAAGTTCACTTATTTT
The DNA here is from genome assembly GCF_020497125.1 of Mauremys mutica. Lineage (NCBI taxonomy): Eukaryota > Metazoa > Chordata > Testudines > Geoemydidae > Mauremys > Mauremys mutica. The sequence goes on from NC_059072.1 coordinate 22,737,304, forward strand.
CCCTCTTCCTTTCCAGAGAAACTTGGGGTCTGTACTGTGGAATGTAGCATGATTGCACCATAACAATATATCGGTAAATCAAACATTTATGTTAGGCATTTTAATAGTGCCCATTCCTCATATTCTAAAGCTGCAATACAAACACACTTAACCTTACTAGATAGCTTGAATTGATGAATGTGCCACAGAGCCACTTCCCCACACATTGCCACCCACAAAAGAAAAGGTATTTGTCTCTAGTCATGTTTTCACCATACCTCAGAAATTGACCTGCAAAATGGATAGTGATCTAGATCTCTGTAATCCACCTCTCCTCATTCTTTATACTTTAAAGCAGCAAATCAAAGGCAAGTAGATTTGCTGGTAGATTTTAAAATGGTTTTGAAAAAATCAAAATAGATCAGCAACCTATCTCCATCAGAGGCAAATCCTCGTTCTTTAGTCTTTAAAGCAGCAAGTCACTTTCCTCTCCTACAACTAGGTTGCCATTCGATTGTTTGTTTCTTTTTGTTTTAAATTATTTTAAAATCTACCAGCTTTGAAGATTATCAAATTCTCATGATCATGTCTTCGGACTGGCTTGTGAAATGCACGACTTCCAATGGCATGTATCAATGCTCTGTTCCTCTGTGTTATCTGGTGTATCTTTCTCTACCAGCCCCTGGTCACCTGCACAAAGAGTACCTGAGTGTACTGCCCCTAATACACAGATTGTGTTACCAGAGGTGACGGTTTTGCAAACATGCTAGAACCAGCTCTGGGTCCTAATTCTCCAAAGCATTTGTGCAATCTTTGATACCTTGAGCTGCCACTGATACCTGTGCACAATGCTCCCATTCTGATCTGGGAGTGTTTTACATCCATTTTATACTTATCTTGCATAGGTATAAGTGATTATACAATGTGCAAGGCAGTGGAGAATCAGTGCTCATTGGAGCATGATCATTTTTATATCTCCTTGGCAGGACATTTCGGTGTTATTTATTCTTCACTCCAAGCACAGAAACTAATTTTCTTTCATGTAAATTATACATTTAAGCAGTGGCTCTTGGCAGACAGCTCCTTTTTTGCTCTATATTGATAGTGAACTTTTGTCCCAAATGACCATGTTAATGAGTTAAGTTGTGATTTCCTGATTTTCAGCGTTTGTTTTGTTCGCTCTTTCTTTTTAAAGAAAGAGTCATTTGAAGCCTAACAAGAGATTTATAGACTGACTGGATGCATTTATCATGTGACTTTCAATTCTTATAACTCTATTACTTTGCAATTAAAATTCAACTTTTCTTTCAACAAGAATCATGGAAAAGCATGATTGTATAGACTTCTGCATAATGCTGTGCTGTGGTTTGAATATTGTTAACTGCAGGGCTTTGTTAACCTTGTTGTGAGAAAAGTCCTTTTCTAATGGTAACTTTGGCTTCTTCTGACTTAGCTAACTAAGCCAGTAATGAAGTTCTTCATGCAATCTGCATCATGCATCACAGATTACCTAAATACATGTGATATTGCCAATGAGATGTTGACATGTCTTTGGGAAAAAAAAATTCAAAAAACAAACCTATCCTGAATTATATATTCAACTATCCCTTGTCTTGTGTGTGCAGAGAGACCCAAATTAAACTCATATTCAGCCCCAGATAAAAATCAATAATATAAGTAGTATACTCTTCCAGGAATATTGCATACACTCTAAAGAAACAAACACAGAAACAAAAAAGTAATGTATTCATGTCCCGTGGTCATGTCATTCTATTGAAAAATCTGGAAGAAGATCAAGAAAAGCTAAGATGATTGTTTTTCTCTTCGTCTGAAGCCTGTTGTCTTTCATGTGGGACTTTTCAAGCCAATCCCCCAACAAGTTACTAAAAGCATTGTTTAGTCACCTCATATCTAGTACTGCAAAGCATAAAGAGGAAAACATATAAAAATACATATTTTTTTAACCATAATTTCTTTGTGAAACTGAAATTATTTGCAGGCTTGGAGAAATTTCACAGAAATGATAGTTGGGGCAACATTCCATATTCCATTTACATTTTTGAAATGTTGGAAAAGCCTACAAGTGAAATTAGAGAAAGTGCTATATATCAATATTAAATTTTTCTCCTGCTCAGAATTACCCCAGAAGCAAATGGAGACCTTCTCATTTGTGTTTTGTGTGCAAAAGTTATGTGCTACTAAATAGATACTTCAAGAAAAAACACCTGGTCTCGTTGCACTCCCTAAGCAGACAAGAGATCACATCTCAAAAACACATTAGACGCTGCCTGGCACCTTTGTTGGTGTAGAACAAGGATTAAATGAAACCAAAAAGAGTGTTACAGGCTGTGCCTTTATCCAGGGCCTAGTCAGACAATGTTGCCAAAGCTGCAGTTACAATGGGACTCTGGCTCATATGGACCTATGACGCATGAGGGACAAGTTGAAATAGTCTTATGCTGCTGCCTGCCAAGTCTTCAGGGCCATGTAGATCTTAAGTTTGCCAATTGTGGTTGGACGTATTCCTGGAGGTTTCATCACATGACATAATCTTTAATTAAAGATTAATCTTTAATTCCTGAGGGTTGGCAACCTCAGTGGACCTGGTGTTAGATGGCCATTGTTCCCTGGAGGAGCTGTTATTGATGGGACACCAGGGGAACAGGGAACGGGTGAAGTTATTTTGGAAACAACTCCCCTACATGGACAGAGCAGTGCACAAGGTTTAATAAAGTTCCACTTGTTCTATTTAGCCTGCGTTCAACTTCACTCTTTGCTAATGAAAAATGGTGACAGAATCTGAAGCCACCCAGAGACCTGCATTTTGCAGACACAAACCTTGGCCAGCAATGGACCCAGTGAAGGAGAAGTTCAAGCTGTATGCAGATCTGGCTATCTGGGAGGACAATAGCAGGAAAGTAAAACTGTTATTTTACCTTACTGGTGAACAAGGAAGAGAGCCCTGTACCACTCTGAAACTTGCCACTGCTTCAAGCCTCACAGCTGCTCTAGGAGCCCCGGGGAAAGAAACTGTGGAGCAATACAGGTTTCTTGCTATGTACAGATCAGAAAGGAAAGAGAGAGACCCCTGTGTTACTGCCTTACACCACACTGGCTGTTACATGCAATTTTGGAAACTTGACAGACTCCCACATTCGGGACAGGATAGTCTGTGGAACTTGGGATCACCACATGCAGGAGTGGCTGCTCTGGGAAGGGGATCTCACATTAGACAGATATGTAGACTTGGGACATCCATCAGAAGCCTCAAAAGAAAGGATGAAAGCCCTAGGAGGCACAACTCCCCCTAAGTACATGCAGTGAGACAACAGCAAAGGAATTCACATAGGCAGGGTTCCAGACCTGTAGCGAGATGCATTTATTGTGGGAGAACAGATGAGTGGGTTAAGGAGATGGCCCTGCATTTGGACAGTATTGCAAGGAATGTGACAAGTTGAGCCATTTTTGCAGTGTGTGCAAGAGAAGAGGAAGGTCCCAGAAAGATTCAGTCAGACTTGCACAAGAGGGGAATGGCACATCAGACAATGGTGATGACATCATTACTCTCTCCTTGACTCCAAGACCATCTCAGCTTCAGGCTGTCAGGACAGTAAAGTAACCAGGATTAATACTAACTTCTGTGCATGCAATAATGCTAACAGGGAAACACCCTGTGCAATTGCAGCTGGATAGTGGGAGCTCCTGCAATGTAATTCCTCAGAGTGAATTGGATTCAAGCACACCCATTATAAAGAGTAGGTGCACTCTAATAATGTGCAATGAGAGCATAATGCAGCTCATTGGAAAATGTGAATTCATAGTAACTAACCTGAAAAATAACAGATGGTACTAACTGACGTGTGTGGTGGATGGATGTACCACAGACCCCTCATGGAGAACACAGCCATAATAATCATGTATCTGATCATGGTGTAATGTCAGAATTTTAAGATGCAGTGCAAGAAGCAAAACAGGGGGTCCCATGGGCAATGGAGATTATTTTAGAATATATAGAGAGATTTTCAAAGATGACTAGTGCCTCAAAGCAGTGACTGGAAGTAGACCCACAGTGAACCCTGTGTGCTTAGCATGAGAGAAAATTCCAGAGGCAGTATGTAATCCGGTACCAAGGAGTTTGAAAGTCTGCAGAGCATGGGTATCCGAGCACCTGTAAAGGCCTCTGTAGCCTGGGTAAGCAGCATAGTGGTGGTCAAGAAGCCATCAGGCAAATTACACATCTGTATAGGCCCAAAACCACTGAACCAGGCATTGAAAAGATTCCACTACCCACTTCCCATATGTTATTACATCTTGACAAACTTTCCAAAGCCAAAATCTTTACAGTGTGTGATGTGAGGAATTGATTTTGGCACATGATAAAGAGTCCAGCATCCTCACCCAAGAGCCGGAAGGGCTGCCTGGAGCGAAAATAACTGTGATTATATCCTCATTGTTTGTGAAGGGAGTAATGATACAGAAGCTGAATGAGACCATGACAGAAAACTACATGCTTTTCTACAGCGATGCAGGAAAAAGAACATAAAACCGAACCCAGAAAAAATGCAGTTGAGCAGGAGGTGACTTACATTGGACATCTACTCACAGCAGAGAAGACTGAAATCAGATCCCAATATGATCAATGCAGTCAAAGACATGCCAGCTCCAATGGATATGAAAGAGGTACAGTGCTTCATAGAAATGATCAGTTATCATCCAAGTCCTGTCCACAGCTGGCTGCAGTGGCAGAACCCATGTGTCAGCTCACAAGGTGAGTTGCTGAATGAACCTGAGCAGGTCCCCAAAGGCAGGCATTGCACATGCTGAGACAAATGATAATGGATACCCCTATCCTGAAGTATTGCGAGCCAGGACTGCCATTGCCATTCCAGTGTGCTTCAAAGGAGAAGGGATTGGGTGTGGTTCTTTTACAGGAGCAGCTGGTTGCTTATCACAGATGAGCCCTGTCAGAGACTGACAGAGATATGCCCAAATAGAAAAGAAAAAGAACTTCTGGTTCTGATGTTTGGAGTGGAGTGATTCCATCAAAATACCTATGGCCACTCACTAATAGTGCAATCAGACCACAAATCCTAGGGACAATCATGGCAAAGCCCCTTCTTAGTGCTCCAAAGAAATTGCAGCTCATGTTGACACACCTCCAGTGGTACTAGCTAGAGATCAAATATTTTCCAGGATGCTTACTGGTGTTAGCAGACACCCTGAGCAGGGCAAATATACCCAGTATCAGCAAGCTGGAGGAAAGGGATCAGGACATTGATTCCATTAACATGCAGCACTATCTCCCAGTTTCAGCAACAAAACTAATGGAAATCAGAGGCTTCGGAGAAAGATACTCAACTACAGTCAAAAGAGCTATTCTAACATGGTGTCCAGAAGACAAAGACCAACTGCTGGTAGGAGCAGGACCATATTTTCAAATTAATGATGAGCAGAGTGTACAAGATGGAATCATATTTTGAGGAAAGAGAGCTGTTGTCCCTACCTCATTATGTAACAACATAAGGCAAAAAATACACACCTCACATCTGGGCACAGACTCTGTCTTAGATGGGCTTGAGAGTGGGTTTACTGGCTGGGAATGAATATGTAACTCCACTCCTCCACAGTATACCTACTGGTTTTGTGATAACCATCAGCAGAAAGAGACTCAGTTGCCACATGAGGTAATGAGTGGATCACAAGCTAAATATGAGTCAACAATGTAACACTGATGCAAAAAAATGCAAACATCATTCTGGGATGTATTAGCAGGTGTGTGGTAAACAAGACACATGAAGTAATTCTTCCCCTCTACTCCATGCTGATTAGGCCTCAGCTGGAGGATTGTGTCCAGTTCTGGGTGCCACATTTCAGGAACAATGTGGACACATTGGAAAAAGTCCAGAGAAGAGCAACAAAAATTACAAAAGGTCTAGAAAACATGACCTGTGAGGGAAAATTGAAAAAGCTGAGGTTTTTTAAGTCTGGAGAAAAGAAGACTCCAGGGGGTGGGGAGGAACATAACAACAGTTTTCAAGTACATAAAAAGTATTTACAAGGAGGAAAGAGAAAGATATTCTCTTTATCCTCTGAGGATAGGACAAGAAGCAATGGGCTTAAATTGCAGCAAAGGCAGTTTAGGTTAGATATTAGGAAAAACTTCCTAACTGTCAGGGTAGTTAAGCACTGGAATACATTGTCTAGAGAAGTTGTGGAATTTCTAGCACTGGAGATTTTTAAGAGCAGGTTGGACAAACACCTGTCAGGGATGGTCTAGATAATACTCATTCCCACCTTGAGTGCAGAGGACTGGATCAGAAGATCTCTTGAGGTCCCTTCCAGCCTACAATTTGATGAGCTGCTCACCTATCCATGGCAAAAGATGGGAGTGGATTTATTGACCTTCAAGTACTTGATAACAGTGTGCTATTATTCAAACTTTTGTGAGGTTGATACCCTGCCTAATACAAGAAGCAAGTCAGGGATTGGTAAACCAAAGGTCCACTTCGACAGATATGGTATTCTGGACATGGTATTCAGCAACAACAGACCCCAATTTGCCTCAGAAGAATTCAAGGAATTTGCATGCAAATGGGAGTTTGACCACCACCCCTCCTCTTCAGCACATTCTCAGGTTAATGAGAAAGTGGACTCAGCTGTGAAAACAGCTAAAAAACTGTCCACAAGATTGTTTTTTCTGGTTCATAACCCTGGTTACCATTTTTGTCACATGAAATATTCCACAACAGCGGTGTCAAAACAGTCAAACACAGGCACTAAGGGAACAAATGAGGGGAGACTTGTTGCAGCCAGAAGGATGGGGATGCCAAAAGGAGATGGCCAACAATCAAAGAAAGCAGGCACTAGCATATGATAGGTCAGACAAGGACCTACCATCCCAGAAGATAGGCACTCCTGTGAGGATCCAGTCATTAGAGAGACACCACAAGGAGTGGACTAAAGGAGTCATGAGAGGTGCAGTGGCACCCAGAGCATATGAGGTGATTATGCAAGAGAGACAAGTGATCCCAAGGAGCAGGGAAGATGAGCCAGCAGACTCAACACCCAGAGAGAGCCTACAGCGATACAGAGGTCATCACAGAATGGAGAGAAAGACAACCATCCACACGCTGGGAGACTCCACAGGGATGGAGGAGACTCCAAAGAGGTAGTTGGCTAGATAAGGACACAGGTGACAGGTAGACAGAGCTGAGTCACTCCTGGCAAGGTTGGGGAGACCAAACTATCTCAAAGACTACATCACCAGCTGAGTCTGTGGTAAAGACGAGGCTCCAACTCAGCTATGTGCTAATAATCTCTGGTCAAAGGAACACAGTTGTGGGGGTCCGGGTATCAATCATTTGTTTTTAAGGTATATATTAAAATGTTTGTAAAACAGGGAAGATGTATCATGATCAGTGTAATTGGAGTCAGATAAGAAGAGCCCATATTCCATGGAGGGGCTATCATTGGGGCACTGGAGTACAGGACACAGGTAGAGTTAGGCTGGAAGCATCTAAGCCACATGGACAGAGAGTGTTCCGCTAGTTCCTCTGGTTCAGCTTAACCTGCATTCAACTTCGCTCTTTGCTGATGAAACAGAGTGGATGGTGGGTTGGGCAGAATGAGTAATGTGTGGGATGGTAGAATGAGCGCTTTGGGGAATTTTTCCACTTCATTGTGGCCCAAGGATGAGGCATGTTGCAGGTCTCCCCCTCCTCCATCCATCCATTCTTCCTCTAATTTCGTTCACAAACACATGTATCAATGCTGGGCATGTGACCAAGGCTTCCCTATGCACGCACTTGCTGCGACTGGAGAGAAAAGGAAGTCACTAATTGTCCTTTGTGCCTTACTGCAAGGGGTTCCAAACTGATAGCTTCACAGAGTACCCCTATATACTGGAACTAATCCTGTCTCAAGAGGTCCTGCCCATGCTGTACCTGTCTGTGGATATATAGAGCACTGCACGTTCCAGGACTGGTAATCCAGGTACCCCTTAATTCACTCTTAAAAAAGAATAATATAGTGCGTATTCTGAAACTCAAAATGTATGCACATACCACTCATTTTCATCTTCTGTCCTTTATTTCCTCTGTTTTTAATAGAGAAACTTTCTGGAGAGAGTCATTTAGTGAGGCAGATACATGCATATCTGGAGTATATCCTAGAACTCATACATTCTTAATGCAAGATAACTGTCAACCTTTGCAGTTTCCCAAAAGCTCAGAATAGTATATGGCTTATACTACAGTGAATGTTTTGTTGTTTGTTAAAGGAAGGAGGGCTAAATAATCTGTTTTTTAAGATAAGATTTCTAAGGGTATGAATCAGATTGGTATTGATTTAATCATGAAAGCCAAGACCAAACTCACTGACCTATTTAACAGAGAGAACAAAGGTTACTCTTGTGTGGTTACAGCCAGAAGTTACTTACACATGGAATAAATTATGACCTTTATTTTGATTGCCGTACAAAAATATTAAATACTCACAAAGTGCTAAGAGGCTTAACTTGCTGAGGTCTCATTCTACATGCAGAGTTTACTGCTTTGGGGATGTTGGTTGAATTCCCAAATTCCCAAGGCAAGCAACTGGGTTTACTTTGAAGGTCAATAAATGTATAGACCTGATAATTTCAGATACAAGATCCTGTCCTTCTAAGAGGTTTTTCTTATGAAATATTGGGAGGAGCATTGGGGACATTATAGTGCAGTTGTGGGCAACCTGCGACCCATCAGGGTAATCTGATTGCGGGCTGCAAGACATTTTGCTGATGTTGACCATCCACAGGGACGGCTCCCTGCAGCTCCCAGTGGCCACAGTTCGCCCCCAGCCAATGGGAGCTGCAGGAAGCGTTGGCCAGCATGTCCCTGCAGCCCGCCGCTTCCTGCAGCTCCCATTGGCTGGGAACGGCAAACCGCAGCAACTGGGAGCTGCGGGGGGCCATCCCTACCAATGGTCAACATCAGCCAAAATGTCTTGCAGCCTGCAGATTACCCTGAAGGGCCACATGCGGCCTGCAAGCCACAGTTTTCCCACCACTGTTATAGTGTCTTTCCATCACTGAGGTTTCAAAATAATAGTCTCCAGGTAGTAGCATACTTTATCAAGTCAAATTTTGTAAGGCTGTTTTGTGGCAAATTTTGTTATGTTAAAAGACAGTGTATGGAACCATGAATTCCTCCCCACCTGACAAAAACCCACAGGAGGCCTGTGATTCATTCTTAGGCCTCAGCCCAAAGGAAGTACAAGTAACAAGCTTGTATAGGACTGTATCTCCTGTGGTGGTGGTTTACCACAAGGAGAGTCTTTCCTTCCCACTTGTGGATGCCTCTGACTTGTTGGTAAATGTAACCCTTCTGCCAGGTGAAGCCAGCAGCAACAAGGGCTGGGTTCAGTATCTAGGGGTTCCTTTTCAACAATACAACAGAAAACTGGCTTGAGCCCCCACCCAGTGTCCTGGGACAATTACACAACACCCCTGGGTGCCTCTAAGAGACAATACTTCTCCTCTTGAAAGCACAGAGTCTGAGTGTAGCAATAACTTTTAATAAAAGGAGGGAAGTAACTCATCATTAATTTGGGAAAACACCACAACTAGGATTCATAAACACAAACCATGAGCAAAAGAGCCACCTCCAAGTAAGTTGGGCAGTGTCCTTTTCCCCTAAGGTTCATAAGTTGGGCAACCCAAAAGCCCTTTAACGTGCCCATCCCTTCTCTGCACCCCACTCACAGTTGCTGTCCTTGGCCAGTGCAGCCCCAAAGTCCAGAGGTTCATCTGCAGAGTTCACCTCCCACCTTGGGTGGAAGTGGGGGTAACGAGGCACTTGGGTGGAAGTGGGGGTAACGAGGTACACTCTCCACTGCTCAGGCACTCGTTCATCGCCCCGCTGGCCAATTGCTGCACCTCCCGGCTGGGCTCCAGTCTGGCCCTCTCTGCCAGCCACTCTGCTGGCCGCTTGTCACACCTCTTCACCAGCTGCCCCGCTGGCCATGCCTCTCCACCAACCATCCGGTTGGCCACTTGCCAAGGTGTCTTCAGGGCCCACCACTTAACACAGCTCTCAGTAATTTCAGGACCCTCACTGTTGGCGCACACTGGGCAGCCTCTTGCAATAGAGGCACTGTCCCAAAGTAGGTCTAATACTTACACCTCAGTATCAGTGATTTCAGCTCTGCAGCATGTAAAAAGACTCTCAATTAAATCTAAATTAGCTCTTCTATTATACCATGGAGAGAGGGCAGGTCAAATGGTGTCTAGGATGCTTAAACAGGGCCCACACCACCAGGTACAAATACCTGTCCCCACCCTCTCTCACTCATTGGGCTTTGCAACCTATGTCCCCTGCCTAGTGAGTGCTGTTCAGTTGCGGGTGAGTCCCTCCATTGGGGTATGCCAGGTACAGTTCTGCTGCCCTCAGTTCACACAACAAAGATAACCCTTTATTACTCCTGCCCCAATAACAAGGAGACTGGGGATCCAACACCAGCCACAAGTGATCATTTGGGCAAACAATCCCATCATGCTGAGCACCTAGACAGGGTGGGTGCAGGGATCAGCTCCTGAAGTCGTTTTCCACAGCTCACCACTAGATGTCAGAGAAGAGCTCATTCAGACTCTTACATAGGGTAGGGTAGTGTCCTGTGGTATCCTTCCAGCCAGTGACCTGTTTGAAACAGAGGAGCTCTATAGCTCTCCACTTCCACTGCTTTTGCCTGTAACCATATGTCTTGTAACAAGGACAGTGCTGTAACAAAGAGCTTGAAGTGCAGGAAAATATAGATATCTCCTAATATGAGCATGAGAACCATGAAAAGGACATGTTCATTGCTTCCTGGGCCCCTTCCTTGAAAGCAGTCATTACCACCCTAACTCACCATGATACCATTCACGGAATCTCTGACTACTCTAAAAGGTATCATTAAAGGAAAGTTTGTACATTCTGACTTACTGACTCACTGATGCTATAGTATGTACTTGCCTATGGGAGTGATATCATGGAGCACAGTAATTCAGCATAACAGAGGAATGTGATATTTTCATTGGGTACCTCTATGTGATTGAGCTATAGCTCAGCTCTGATCGTACAATTGGTGAGAAGATTCAGTTTTACCTTACTGCAGCAAAGCAAACTCAATATGATGATTAAAGTAACCAAAAGGCTTAATGAGAACGAAACTTCCATAATCTGTTTGAAAGGCGAGCCTGAGAATTTTAAAGGAGCCCAAGGGATTTGAATTTTGGGATTTGAGTGCCTATTTCCCTTAGGTGCCTTGGAAAAGCCAACCATTAAAGTTTACACAGAGGAATTTTGAATGAAAAAAGGAAAAAGAGAATGGATTTTCCAAGGGAATTAAAAAATAAATTTGTGGATTTCACCTGTGCGACATGAGCAATTTTCATACATGGTGATGAGAACCACCTTGATTTAAGCTATGAAGCAAGGAGTTTGAATCTTACTTATGAATAGTACTATTTTTAATATTACAATATATACACTGGAGAGACACTCAGCTTCTGTAAGTTGTCACGGCTCCATTGAAGTTGCTAGCTTACACCAGAAGAGGATCTTCCCCATTGTCTCCAAGGTTACTGGCTAAACACATTGAGAATTAAATGGGCATGAGCTATTGTCTATCAGAGTTAATGTGATAATGCAAATCTTTTCTAATTAACTTGATTCTCTGTACTTATATCTGCAACACATGTATGGAGGGCCCAAACCCGAAACCTTTGCTCACATGGATAATCTAGAGCTTGTGGAGAATTTCCCATGAAAACTATTTTCAATGGAAACTTGGAATTTTGAACTAAACAAAAGTTTTCTATGTGAAGTGTCTACTTTCTGCAGAAAATTTCAACTTTTTGACAACCCCCCAGCCCAAAAATCTGAAAACCAAAATATTTTTGGTTTTCTGACCAGCTTTTTTATAGCCCCATTGATTCATTCTGACTGGTTGCATCAATAAGGGCTAACGGCCAGATCCTGGAGCCCTTACTCAATCGTTATTCAGGGAAAGCTCTTGTTAGAGATTGCAAGAGTACTGGGCAAAAACTGAGAACCAGATCTTTATCTGGAGTAACTACGTATAGATCCAAAGATGTTAATGGAGTTACACCACTTTAATCCAAGTATTTGGCTCTGAGTGAGGGCAATGGACTTTGTCTTGAAGTGTGTGAATAAAGTTTGTAGGATTGGGCAAATGGGGCTTCATTTTCAGAGGTCCTGTGCACCTGCAGCTGTCATTGACTTCACTTGGAACTGTGGGTACTCAGCACCTCTGAAAATAACGTGCCTGTGGTACAAGTACATCATTTTAGGTATTCAGAATAGGTTCTTTTACTTTTTAAAGCTTTAATTTCCCTTCTCAACTATTAAAAATATATCCCCTACTTTACAATTAAAAATAAAATAATCAAAGTGGAGGCCAAGGATTGGCTGAGTAAGGAGAGGAAGGCTTATCTTCTTATGTTGTTGGCAGTGTTATAGTTGTGTTGGTTCTAACTATGAGAGAAACAAGATGGGTGAGGTAATATCTTTTACTGAGCCAAGTTCTGTTGCTGAAAGAGACAAACTTTCAAGCTACACAGCTTGTCACTTTCGCCAACAAAACTTGGTGCGATAAAAGATATTACCTCACCCACCTCGTCTCTATTTTCTTACAGCAGTTGTCTCTCCAGAACAGAACAGAAGAGCATTGGCAAGGCGATCTATTGGGTTTCCGGGAAACGGGGCGGGCAAAGCCCGCCCCATGCTAACGGATCCCCCCCCAGCCTAAGGGGAGGTTCCACAGGGCCTCAGAAACCCACTAATTGCGGGGGACAACTAATAAAAGAACAGGGACAGGAGTGCGTTCAAAGGGTCATAAGAAGGGAGCCTGACGGGGACACCGAGCAGAGAACCCCGGACAGCGCCCACTGCTCCTCGAAGCTGTCAAGGGAGCCAGCGGACGCCACCCAGAGGAACTCCGCTCGGAGACGTGAACGGACTAAGGATCGGAAACAAGCCCCACAGTCGCAGGAGTCTCCATTGGCCAACCACCTCTCCCTGGTCACGTAGATGGCCATCTTGGCCAGGGCGAGGAGGAGGCTGACCAGGAGGTCCTGCGACTTCATGGGGCCACGGATAGGGAGTGCATGGAGAAGGAGGTGGGGGGAAAAGTGCAGCCAGAAACGCAATAGGATATTGGTGAGGAGCCAGTATAGGGGCTGCAGCCTGGTGCACTCTACATAAACGTGCGCCAGGGTCTCCCTCACGCCACAGAAGGGGCAGGTGTCTGGGAGAGGGGTAAACCGTGCTAAGTACACGCCCGTGCTCACGGCCCCATGGAGGAGCCGCCAACCGATATCCCCGACGGGCCTCGGGACCAGGGTGGAGTATTGGCAAGGCGATGTAGGGTTGTTAACATTGCAAATGCTTGTGCTGTTCCTGTAATGGGCATGAGTGTGCACCATTGAAGGCAATAAGAGTTTTAGCATTTACTTCAGTAGGGGCCGGATGGGGTTTATCTGAATAAACAGATGAGTTCAACCTACAAGGGTGACACAATAGCTCCTGTCCCATTTTAAAAAAAGAAAGAAAATTGCCCATTTGTGTTTGATTTCATAATTAGATTTTCTTTTAAACTAACCATAGCCTGTGAAAAGTAGTTAACATTCATTATGGGGAATTAGGAGAATATTTCATTTTGTCAAAAACAAAAAAGTGCCTTCCCCTTAAAAATATATAGGCAGCCATTCTCAGTGAAATCCTCTGTTAGGAAAAGTAACTGAAATGTGTTTATGTAGCTTTTATTGATCTTCTTCTGTCATAAACTTTATAATGTATTGAGTCCATTATTTAATTTTATATACAATCTGCCTTAAAAGCTAAAGCTGTAAATAATAACATCCATTAAAATAGTGGAGTTCATTAGTTGAATGGATAAATCAATGACTGATTCTTACTTACCTTGTAAATACCATTCACTTAAACTTGGAAAGGAAAATTGGTTTTAACTGAACAATAGCTTTATTGCCAACAGCTTGGTATATTTTTTTTCTGTTGTTATTAGCTATACTTATATTCAAAGGGTCTTTTATTTAAAATAAGATGCAATTATAACACTAAGAAAAGCAACTGAATGCCTTTGCTAACTTGTGGTACTCACTATTACAGAGCTGCAGGAAACCAAGACCTCTGAATATTACCATATATCCCACCACCCACTCGATTACAGGATATTATTAATGGATGAAGATCAGGACCGGATCTATGTGGGCAGCAAAGATCACATTTTGTCTTTGAATATTAATAATATAAGCCAGGACCCTCTGAGTGTAAGTTGAAAAGTACTTCCAGAACCCAATATCATTTTACTGCATGCCTTTTTTTTTTAAGGAAAAAAAATGTGTGTTTCATTAGACCAGCAGTAGGCAAAGGCCAGATCCACAGCTCATTGAACAGTTAGTACTTGTTTGATGTGTAATATGAGATGAACAAAACTTTCAAATGACTTAAAACACTTCGTTCAACCTGTTTACTTGTTTTTGAGTCATCTGCGTGGTGGCTCAGTCTCACAAGGAGCACCTTGTATGAGGTTACTGATGTAAAATTTCCACTCGTCTCAAAGATTTGAGAGTATTCAAAGCTGCAGCTTTAAAAGAACCCTGTAAGCAGCATGAGGATATTTTTTTGTAACTGTCTCCTTTTTCAGGCTGTGCGAGGAAAATGAATAGGATAAAGCTGTCTTTAATCTTAGACTAGGTTTGTTTTATTTTCCTACGATAAAGAAAGTCCCGTCGCTGAAGCCTGTCCTCTGAACTTTTTTGCTTCTGTTTTATAATCCATTTTCCTAGTTTCAGAGACATAACGCTAATCTTGTCTCCGTTGCAGTCCCTCTCCATGCTGTCCTCTCCTTTCAGTTATTGTAACACTCTTTGCTCAGGCCATCTCATGCATCTGCTCTCTATATTCCAGCACGTGCAAAATGTTCATGCCTTCTCCCTCAGATGTATGGAAAATGCACTGACATCATTCCAGTATTTGGAAGCCTCCAAAGGCTTCTGTTTTACTTCCAGAACCTGTTCAAATTCAGATTTCTGTAAAATATACTTAATAGATCTTGTCGCTCTGATAAAGAACACATATCTTGTCTCCCTGATAAAGAACACATATTTAATAATGCGCTCTTCAATCTGGCAGAGAATGGTATAACACAATCCAGTGGCTGGAAGTTGAAGCTAGATAAATTCAGACTGGAAATAAGATGTGAATTTTTAACTGTGAGAGTTGGCATCACTGACAATTTTAAAATCAAGATTGGGTGGTTTTTTTAAAAAAAGATCTGCTCTAGGCATTGTTTTAGGGAAGTTCTGTGGCCTGTGCTATACAGGAGGTCAGACTAGATGATCACAATGCTCCATCTGGCTTTGGAATCTATGAATCTCATCTGGTCTTTTAGTCCAGCATCCATCTTTTTTACTGTACCGCCACATAATTTATAATCTCCATTGGTACTAAAGGCTTGTACTATCTGGAACAGCCTTACTGTACCTCTCTGCCACACTGATTAAACCCCACTGCAAAACTCATGTGAAAACCTGTTTTCTTTCTTTCTTTTTCTGTGTATGTCAATCTTCTCTCAAACTGCTATTTATTCTATGAAGTGTTTGAGTGGATGTGTAGATAGATAGACAGATAGATAGATATGCGTGCATGTATGCATGCAAGCAGTATGCTTTACAAAATAATGTTACAATGCACTGTAATAGTAAAATGAAACCAGAAGTCAGGGTCTACTTACATATACCCATATATAGCGAAACAAAAATAAAAACAACCAAACAAAAGCAAAAGATATCCCCATACAGTTCTGACAGGTCACATGACCACCCAATATTAGGCTGCTCCAAACTGGAATCTATCCAATATCTGCAGGATTGCTACTTAATCTTTCTTTATAGTGGCTGCATTTTGCTACTCTTGTGTCCCTGGGAGATCCTGTTCAATATGATCTATTTTATGTTGTGATTCATTTGCTTAAATGTCACTAAAACATTATTGAAATAAAAATATTTTTAATATAGGAAAGATGCACAGAAATGAACCATTAGCTAAATACATTTAGACTCAAATCTGTTATCACAATGCTCTTTTTATTGTTCTGATATTGCCAGTGATATCTTGAGACAGAATTCTGATTTACTTTTCCTTATCAGGCTAACCCACCTATGAAGAGTATAGAGAGTGTTTCTCTGTTACTGCCTTTTCTGTTTCAAGATCAGAGTTAATGATGGATGAACTTTAAAAAAAATCAGAGTTTCAGTATGGTTTGGATAAGCATTCAGAGCTTGAGGTGCTTATCTGAAAGTTATCTATACCTTCAAAATCTGCTAAATTCAGCTGGAAATTTTAAGAGAACACATTTTCTCATGAGATATCCAGCACTTCTGCTTCTGATTCCAAACAAGAAACACTGTAATAATAGCCTTTCTTGCTGTATTTCAGCACTTCCAATTCCAGTCATGGACCATCCCTGGAAGTAGCATAAAGATATGCAACAGTTTTTATTAATACAAATGTATCCTGTATTCAAACATTTCAGAACCTCAGAAAAGTTTTAGTCCTAAAGTTCTTTTGTTCAGTTGTACAGAACAGCAAAAGTTCAGAGGGGTTTGTAGTTTGTCCAGGTTGGTTAACTAATCCTTAACTGGAGTAGCAAACTTTAGGCCAGATACTCAGCTAGTATAAATCAGCTTGTCTCCATTGATTTCAAGGGAGCCTCACTAATTTATTACATTTGAGAATCTGGCCCATTATTTTCAGTGTTGCACCCTAAAATACAAAGCACTCATTTACCATTGTTTTTATGTAAAAATAAACTTTTATAAAAGAATAAAAGCAACAGACTTTCAGGGCCCATGTTTTAAATGGATGCATGCCTAATCCAGACTTGTGGGGAAAAGTAAAACTCTCTTTACTGTTTAAACTGGATTTCTGTCAGAAAAATATGTGGAGGAAATCATTTTCCCTAGCAAAAAAGGTATGAAATCTGTAAAAATATTGACTTTGTGAACTCAGAAATACCTTGAAGGAAACCTGTTAGCATAAACTAGGTAGGGTGATGAATGTTGTATATATTCAACTAAAATTATGTAGTTCCTTAAATTATTATTTCTTTCCAAATAGATTTTCTGGCCAGCATCAGCAATCAAAGTTGAAGAGTGCAAAATGGCTGGCAAAGATCCTACAGTAAGTTTTATACACACACACACAATTAAATATTTGGCCATTGAGTCAGAGCACCTTGAGTGCAGCTGAAAGCAAGATGTAAGGGGTGTGGGCTTTTCTTTTTTAATACCCTCCAGGCCAAATGGTAAAGTGAAATTCTGGAAAATGAGAATATTTACACAGTATATGTCTTCATAGTTTGTCTGGAAAAATATGTACATTGCTCAGTTTCATAACTGGATTTATGATTTTTGTTTTGTTTTGTTTTTTGTTAGTGATGGATAGCATGAATAATGTTTGTTCCAAGTATCTCCTGGAGAATATATTGTAGACTGCTGAGCTAATGATAATGTCAGTGCCTGGACTAGCTCCCAGATAATATATAGTCTTTTCTATGGAAAGAATCTTTGCGAATGGGCAGTGGTTATTCTGCACATTCCAACAGCACACAGCGTTGGTCATAAACCACCCCCCCACACACTTTTATTAGTTCTCTAAAACAATGTTTTAGGCAAATATCTGAGAAATAGTAGTGCTTCCTTAAAACATGTAAATTTGACACACACTATAACTAAACATGCAAAATGAATACCAAAGATCTGGTGTGTTATACAGTTATACACTGAAACCACAGTCCTGTTGGTGGGTCTGTGCAGATCCTGACTTCACTGTGAAGCTGTGTGTGGGTGTAGGCAGGGCCGGCTCCAGGCACCAGCTGAGCAAGCTCGTACTTGGGGCGGCAGATTCTAAGGGGCGGCATTCCGCCTAATCCTAGGGCGGCACGGATGCTTTTTTTTTTTGTTCGCTGCTCCGGCCGCCCTGTAGGGGGCGGCAGCGCAGAGGAGGGGAGCGCCCTGCAGCAAGCTCGGCAGGGCAGCCCGCGTCCTTTCCTCCCTGCTGACCGGAGTGGAGTGGAGACCTCCCAGCAGGCGGCGTGGCGGTCGGGGCCGCGTGGTGAGCGCTCCACTAAAGCGCTGGCCGCCCCCCTTCTCTCTCTCCGCCCCGCTCCCTCTCCTTCCCCCCCATTAGCAGACGCGCGCTCTGCAGTACAAGGAGTCCCCTGGCTCTGGCCGCCCTGTAGGGTTTTTTGTTTTGTTCTTCCCCTGCTTTGCCAGCCACGCCGTTGTTTCTCTCCCCGCCCCACCCCCGCTTACCTGCTCCAGCCATGCCGTTTTTGTGTTGTTCCCCGCCACGCTTTGCCACTCCAGCCACGCCGTGTCCCCCGCCGCTTTGCTGCTCCAGCCGCGCCATGTTCCCCCCCGCTTTGCCGCTCCATCCGCGCCGTGTCCCCCCCCGCTTTGCTGCCTCAGCCGCGCCATGTTCCCCCCGCCACGCTTTGCCACTCCAGCCGTGCCGTGTCCCCCCCCCCCGCTTTGCTGCTCCAGCCGCGCCATGTTCCCCCCCGCTTTGCTGCTCCAGCCGCGCCATGTTCCCCCCCGCTTTGCCGCTCCATCCGCGCCGTGTCCCCCCCCCGCTTTGCTGCCTCAGCCGCGCCATGTTCCCTCCCCCGCTTTGCTGCTCCAGCCGCGCCATGTTCCCCCCCGCTTTGCCGCTCCATCTGCGCGGTGTCCCCCCCCGCTTTGCTGCCTCAGCCGCGCCATGTTCCCTCCCCCGCTTTGCCGCTCCAGCCGCGCTGTGTTCCCCCCGCCCGCTTTGCCGCTCCAGCCGCACCATTTTTTGTTTTTTTCCCCCTGATTTGCTGCTCCGGTGGCCCCGCCCCCCCCCTTTTTTTTGCTTGGGGTGGCAAAAAAGCCAGAGCCAGCCCTGGGTGTAGGTATCTGCCTTCGTTCCTCTCATTGCAGGATCAGATACTAAGGCCTGTATACATTTGCTTGTTTCACACACATATAGAAAATTGTTGTGGTTGTGGTCAAACAAATAGACAGCAACATTTGCTGTTCTCCCCAATCTTAACCAATGGGGAGATGCCACACCCCTTATTGAAATGATCCCAGTCTTCACTTACATCATCTCCTCAGACATTGGAACTATTTTTCCATAAAAGAGTTTAAGCACCAGAGTTACTGATGTGACACAAAGAAAATGTTTTTCCCCAGCACCAATCTTCAGGAGGCTCTTGGTTGAATTCTGTTTTTATTGATGTTCTGATCCAGAGCTCAGCAAAGTCAAGAGGAGACTTTCCATTAATTTTAATGGGCTTTGGATCATGCTTTCATGCTAGTTTAAATACAGGATCACACCACTGATGTTCAGTAAAGTGGTCCTGGAATTATGCAGTATAAAATAAAGTATATGCCTTTGGAAACAATGGCCTGATGCAAAACACTTTGATTTCTATGGGAAAGCCTCTATTGATTTCAATGGACTTTGGAACAGGTCCAGTGTTACCATATTTCAAGTACATATACAGCTTGAAAATATTTTATTAGCTGCAAATTTCCTAATGCCAAATTAAATGTAATGGTGACATTAAATGCTCATTCCAGGCACTGTCATACTAAAATAGTGAGCTCACTAACCAAAATCAGACTTACATTAAAATTATGTTTTCTTGAGTCTATTATAGTTCGATGTACTTTTGATTACGGAAAAGGAAAACATTATGCTACTGGAGCATAATGCAACATAGTCTTTTCAGTAAAATTCTAGAAAATAATATATTCTAGTGCTCCACAGCAACAAAATGATTCTTTAAATAAATAACTAGGGTTGAGACAGCAGCTTATCTGTTTTTCCTTTCTGTATGATTATAGAATTGAAATATGTGGCTTTTCTTAAGGCATATGTGTCATCTGCTACATTTTAGTAGTTCTTTACATAGTTGCTATTACAACTTGCAACAGCCTGGATCTGTTAGCTTGTTAAACTGTATTAAATGGAGAGAATACAACACAGAGCAGTATATAATTGCATTTTAAGAGTTATGGGTTGGTTTAAGTTTTGGCATTTTTTTTTTAATATCGAGAGATCATCAGTCTTATTCAAGTCTCCAAACATATAGTGACCATTTTTGCAGCAAGAATACATCACAGCATGGAAGGTGCTTTTGCCTTGAGTGCAATATACAAAATGTGTGCTCCATGGGGGAAAAAAAACAACAAAACCCACAAATCTCTATTTTCCAAGGAGCTTCTTTCAAAGTTGATTACTCAAGACTGAGACTTTTATAGAAGTTTTCCATGATGAAGCATCTTGGGATGCTTTACAGTGTGATTAGCAATAAAAGCCACATTGCTAAACACAGCCTCTGTTCTTGCACCTGAGATTGATTGTCTCTGCATTCCACTACAAGCCTAATCAAGTATTTAAAATATGGGAATCTTATCATTTGCACTCACATTTAATTTCACCTGCTTTTTGCATCTGTCAATCATTGTAGATCCAAAATTGTAGATACAAAACCAAAGTCTTAGGTGAAGACACTTTAAATATGTGACCCGAATACTTGGTCCACCCTAAAGAGTTAATAAGAATTAAAAGTCTGTCCAAACATGTGACTAGGAAGTTAAAGAGCCAGCCTCTGCTTCTGCTTAAATCAGTGATGGGTCTGATCTAAAGTTCATTGAAGTCAATTGTACTCTTTGCCATTGACTTGTTTTTGGAGTGCAGTTGGGCATTCTTAATTTTTTAAATAGTCAATGGGCTGGATTTTCATCTCACTTGCATCTGTTTTACATTGGTATTATTCCACTTAATTTGTTGGAGATACTCTTCGTTTACACCACGGGTGGCCAACCTGTGGCTCCGGAGCCACATACGGCTCTTCAGAAGTTAATATGCGGCTCCTTGTACAGGCACAGACTCCGGGGCTGGAGCTACAGGCACCAGCTTTCCAGTGTGCTGGGGAGTGTCGATTGCTTAACCCCTGACTCTGCCACAGGCCCTGCCCCCCACTCCACCCCTTCCCATCCCCTCCTTTGAGCTATCATGCTCTCGCTCCTCCCCCTCCCCCCAGAGCCTCCTGCACGCCACAAAACAGCTGATTAGGAGGTGCAGGGAGGGAGGGGGAGGCACTGATTGGCGGGGCTACCGGTGGGCGGGAGGTGCTGTGAGCAGATGAAGGGGGAAGAGCTGATGCGGGGCTGCTGATATATTACTGTGGCTCTTTTGCAATGTATATTGGTGAATTCTGGCTCCTTCTCAGGCTCAGGTTGGCCACTCCTGATTTACACCATTGATAGTGAGCTCAAAATCCAGTAGATCCCAAAAAGCCAATGCATAATAACTAATTGATTGCCAATGCAAAGAGTTACATATACAAATGCAAGCATACTTTACTTCAGGCAATGTCTAGAAAAGCGAGCAATCACTAATATTCAAAAATTAATGTCCCTCTTGGTGAAGGTTTATACAGTAAGTCCACAATTCAATAGGTATCAGCGCATATAGGATAACACAAATACATTCTCTAGTCCCCATCAGAATCTTATCCATTATATTCCATTCCTGTTGAATACCAGTAATGTTAGCTGAAAGTCAAAATTCCAATAGGTAGCAGATTGTAATAACCATTATGGAAGGACGTGAATATCTGGGTTGGAATGATTATATCAGAGACATCTAGAAATTCTGGAAATATTTCCCAAGTATAAGCATCTACTACTGAAGAGATACGGAAAGCCAAAATGAGGCTTAGCTTAATCAGAATTCCCAGTCTCTTTTCTAGAGGCCATGGCTGTCTATCAAAATTTCCAAAGGAGGGAGAGAAATGATACCTTAGTCAATGTCTGGAACCAGCAACTGGTAGCTCCATTTTAATAGCATTTATATATTGTTGTGTGAGTCTAAATAAGTCTGAATAATATCATAGACATGGAGGAAAAATGAAGAGTGATTTTACAAATAGATTAGAGTGTGTCAGATACATAGAAGTAAAACTCCAGTCCATGTCACTTGAAGTAATTTTGGTAAATGCTGAATAATACTGGAGGTAAGAGAGAACCATGAAGGACACAAGCTGAAGGGGGAACAGTAGAAATGGAGATGAGAGGGAAAAGCCTACACCCTGTCAGCTAAATATGACAAAATCAGTCAAGTGCAATTCTTGTCAAAGCAATTTAAGATTCCAAAGAATTCACCCTGATTTCATGATTATTGACATTATTTGCAGTGGAAATACCCAGTAATACATGAGCTCATGACAAACCATCATCAGCACTGACAAATTGATCATTTGCATTCCCAACCAAAGCTGTCTCTGTGCTAGCATGTAACCTCAGACAAGTCAGACTTTAAAGGAAAATAAAGTAACATAATAGCTAGAAAGGGCAAATAAGATACTGAAAAGATAAGTGTTGCTGAATCAAAGTTCTTCAGGTCCCAATGCTATTTTTTAAAAAGGGTGTAAGTTACAATGCCCTGTTTTAATGGGATGGGGACTGTAAGAGAATCACCCCAATTAATAATTTATAAAATCATAGGGAGAGTTCATTGGCACTACACTGGAGAATATTAGACATCAGCAAGGGATCGAAAGAACAATTTCAGAACTGGTTCCATGACCTCATTCTGTGAGGCAAAATTAAAATCTCAGAAAATCAGCATTGAGCCAGATTGTGTAACTGGCCTGTTAATCACCACAGAGGAGAGATGAGGGCACAGTAAATGTTAAAACATGAACTCACAGTGCTGTCCCTAAAGGAAAGTCAGATTCCTCTAGCTATCTCCATACCCTGGCTGCAGACACTGTGGAAAGAAGACACAATAGTACTGGAGGGGCTTTATCCTTGGTAACAGTAGAGAACAAGCCTGTGTTACACTCAGGTACTATTCATCAACCCATAGTCTCCCTGTCTTACTCTCCAAGGAGCTTTTTTATAAGATTACCCAACACATAATCCTTTATGTAGAGCTGTTGCAGTAAAGCCCCCACTGACACGAACAAACATGAAAGCAGCATTCTGCCTTCCTGGCATGAAGTTACATGGTGCATATGAGCCAGTAGTGCGTCTTTGACTAGCTCCTCTCTTCCTCTTCACCCACAGCACAAGTAGACAACACTGAGATATTTCCTGTGCAGGACTGATTTTGACAGCACGACCGCACAGCAAAGCAGCTCTTGAGGCACAGCAGTGACTTATTAGATGTGGGGAAGCGGAAGGATGTAGGGACAGCTCTCAGCTTTAGGAAAATTGTCTATTTTGATAAGGCTCCCATAATAACTCATTTAATGCAGTAACAGTTAAATCTCCTTGCTGTTTGCTGCACAGCATTCCTAATGGGGAAGCTTTTATTTCCAGCACCACAGAGCTCCTGACAGTTATATAACCACTTTTTGGGTGCCTTTATAAACAGGTGTCATAGCAGAGTGCCATTATATATTGGACTGAAAATGGGAACGTCTTCAAATATAAATAAAATGTGCAGCCTGTTGAGCAAGGATTAGCTCCAATGATTAGCAAGGGAGTGATTGATGGCCTAGGTTCCAACCCTGGACTCTTTACGCACACACAGTTCTCAGTAACTTCAAGGAATGTTACCCGGTTGAATACAAGGGCAGAACTGGGATATTGATAACTAAAAATATGGAAAAGAAACATCTGGATACATGACCTAATCTAAAGTGCAGCAGCAGCTGATCAGTGTCAAAAAAAGGGGGAATGAAAGGAAAGGGATGCTAGGAGGAGAATGGGAGAGAATGCAGAGCAATGCTGATTTTACGTGTACATTTGCTCTATGTATGCCGCTTAGAAATCGTTAAAGCAGGTTTTCAATACGGGGCAACATTTTACATCCATTGGGGATTTGCTTATGTTATGAGCTTCTCAGGCTCTTATTATTTTGGAGGGAAGTTGTCTAGACAAGTAATATGGGCTGTTTTTTTCCCAATGACTTCCACCTTTGAACTGGTGGTGTTTAACATCAATAACTGGGAAAAGGAATGACCTATTTGCAGAGACTTCCTTGAGGGCACTGCAGATTAAGAACAAAAGCCTGCTTTCCCTTGGAGGCCTGATTCTCCCTTTGCAGGGTATGGGTAACTCCCATTGAAGTAAATAAGACTTACTCCTGGCCTGTGGGGAAAGGATCAGGACCCTTTTGTGGATGGCCCTGATATGCTGTGGTTCTCTGAGCAAAAAGAACGGGCTATAGAGAAGCTGAACATGGAGAGTCCTCCGTTTCTGCATACTTCATGCTGGCCCATCCATGGCCATCCAGAGAGCAAAACAGGCTGGAAGAAAGGGCACAGGCATGGCTTGTAGGTCTACGGCTATGTAGCCCCACTGGCCAAAACTCCCTGTGGATGGGAAGTGAAGCAGCCATAGCTTTTCAGATGAGAACAAGAGTCCCTTCTCCAACCCCCAACACTTGCACAAAGCCTGTTGACTGAAGGTTTTGGACAGGGGTCATGGATTTGGCTCTATACATGGAATAAGAAAAGAAGAAGAAAGGGAGTTTGTCCTAATTAATGAGACTGATTGCAACAGAACATATTGTAATAAATAAGTTGACAAGGACAGCATTAAAATTATGAGCTGTTCCTATTCCTTAGTGTTTCCCAACATTTAATAAGTTTTATCTGCATGCATATTTATTAAGTCATTTTCTTTCCCTACAGCATGGCTGTGGAAATTATGTACGTGTGATACAGACCTTCAATCGCACCCATTTGTACGTCTGTGGGAGTGGAGCATTCAGCCCAGTATGCACATACCTCAACAGAGGGCGCAGGTCTGAGGTAAGTGTTTTCATTCATTGTTCCCATGCTTTCTGTGGTGGATATTTTTAGTGCTGGGCAAATACACTTATCCAAAGAGGATGAGTCTGGAAACTGGGCTTGGAGAACTCATGAGGTTACTTTGTCCAGTCAGGCTACAAATAGCACAAGGACAGCCATTCTCCTGGTTTTCTGACACTTGTTTCCAGTCCCAGCTGCTACCAGAGAGCATGGCATGCATAAAAGTAGAAAATGGTTTGATAGCATTAGCCTCACTTCAGACTTTGTGTCTGAAAAAGCTCACTTCAGACTTTGGGCTAAGGTTTGGCTAGTTCTCATTTTATCTGAACCAGTTCATTCATTCCTAATTTATCGTCCAAAACTGGAAATAAATAGCAGTAGAAGAAAACTCAGTAAGGTCCTTCACTTATTCCCTAGTCCTGCAAGCATTTATCCATGGGAGTAGTATTGTTAAGTTCAACAGGACTACTCCTGTGGGCCAAGTACTCACAGGTGTAAGTGTTTGTAGGATGGGGACCTACAATCCTGAACGTGCAATCTCTATTCAGGTAGAACTCCCAATGAAGTCTCCTTGACAGGAAAAGTTGTGCCTGAATAGATGCTGCAAGGTTGGGTCATCGATTATTAGGGTGAGAGCCTCAGTTGGTATAAATCTGCTTATTTCCATTGATGGCTCCAACTGAGGTATGCTGATTTAATTCCGAAGAACCACTGAAGCAACTTAGTGTACATATGGTAACAGAGAATTCAACAATTAAAGGGTTAAGTATCACAGTAACTTTCTAGTCTTCTTGTGACAAGTCTAATTGTTCTGTAAAGTTTACCACTCATCTACCATTTTAGAAAGATTTCCCTCCACACACCTGTTTTGTTTTGTTTTGTTTTGTTTTGTTTTGTTTTTCCTTCCAGGCAGCACAATTTGTGCTACTAAGTACTACTTGTCCTCCTACATTTTAAATCATAAACCATTTTCTCCTTCCCGCATACTGCACTGTCATGGAATAATAGCTAGCCAAAGCGCTTCTTGTAAAGAGCAGCCTCATAGTACATTACCTGAGTTAGTCTGCCTGCTTTCTATTGCATTGTATTGGCTAAACATTTATAAGCCCAGATGTTTCATAAATGCATTTTCCAGACTTCATGATATGAAAATGAAATTTTTGTTTCTATACCAATGTAGTAAGCAATAAATGGAGTAGGGAGAAGGAAAAAGGAAACTTCTTATCTGAGTCCTGGCCCTTTGGTAGAGTTTGGGCCAGACTGACTCTTACAGGCACAGGAAGGAGCAGTACGTCTTCCTGCACATGGAGAAATGGCTGTGCTGCAGGGGGAGGGCAGGCACCGCTAGTCAAGTTCTGCCAGGGGAAGGCAGCTGTAAATGTCTGCTCCTGCTTCTATAGAAGTCCACGTGGGTCTGACCACTGATTTCAAAGGGAGAGGACTGGGTTTGAAATTCTCAACCCTCAAGTACAGACTGCTCGGAGGGGCTACAAATCAGTACATCTCCTGGAAGACTTTGCCCCATCCTTCCATGGAATGGTCCCAAGCAATTTGGGGGTGCATTGGCTGGCTCCAGGCCCCCAAGTAGACTGTGCAGACTGAATCACTGCACTTCCACTCCTAGAAGACTGCCTGCCATTGGGGCTTAGGAGCCTGGGTTCAACAGCACAGAACCGCTGGAATGAATCTCTGGAATGAATGGATCTGCTCTTAACTAGTTAGTAACTCTCAGTCGTACCATCCTGGTGACATTCATTCTAATTTAATTTTATCAGGATTAATTTTAAAATTGAAAGTGATCCCATCTGTAGAATAATCAATACGATATCTTTTAAAACGTATGTAGCCGTTATACCAAGCACTACAGAAATATTGACTCTGACGATTTCTTTGTTGCAAGAAATGTGATTTCACTTTAAATAACACATGAGGCTTCAAGATGATGCAAGATGTTAAAAGTCTGAAGTTTAAAATAAAGATACACGTCTTGGAGAGTAGAGTTGGCTTCACTTAACTTGTCTTTGTAGCTGCATGCCTAGGAACAATTGATTAAATAAACTGCTGTCTCAGACGTCTGGAGTCTGTCAGACACTTGACTAGGCATTGCACTCATTGCTGGTACAGTACAGGCCAACAATAGCAAAGCACTTTAAAGAGTACAGATTTAAATTCAAGTATTTCCCTCTGCAAATGCCTAATTAGGAGAGCTGAGTGAAAAATTATGTCGTGCTGATGGGACTATTGAGAAGTTGTGTTTCCTTTGCTTTTCCAAAAACCATGATTTCACTTCAAATTTGTCACTGTTTTCCACAAACAAATGGTTGTTTTTGCAGGTGTAAAATTGCTATTTTAAACAGGCACATCTATTTCTGCTGCAAACACTCCTTGGAAACCGTAAAACACCACCCAGCATGACAGCACCATAGTCTGGCACTCATGGGAGCCAGGTCTCAGGTTTTGGTTAGTACATGATTGCAATAAGAGGGCATCGTGTTCCCAGCTAGTGAGCCCTCACTGGGGAGGCAGCATTTAGCCATCT
Source organism: Mauremys mutica (assembly GCF_020497125.1). Taxonomy (NCBI): domain Eukaryota; kingdom Metazoa; phylum Chordata; order Testudines; family Geoemydidae; genus Mauremys; species Mauremys mutica. Next base: position 22,764,680 of record NC_059072.1, read on the forward strand.
CTGGTTAAATTGTATTTCCCTGTCACAACTTATGAAAACACTTCTTTGCTTCCCTTTCTCATCCTGTGCCTTGATACACTGGCCAAAGGAAAATGTTCTCTGCAGAGCTGAATGCCGTTCTTGCTATCATAAAATGTAGACTTGTTTTAAACTCTTCCTGTAAGAACAGGTGAAGAAAAGGCTAATCATTTGCAGAATGTGATTACTGTGAACTTAACCAAGTGTTATTCTAATATCAGAGTGGGTGCAAGTAGAAGCAAATGTTATGGCTGTGTGGATGGGCTAAGAAAAAATAACTTAACACGTTTGAAAAATATATGTGGTCCTGGGGTTTCTGGCAAATTGCCAGTGCAATGGTTGGGCATTTTGGAGTAGTGTACAGTAAGCATAAAATAGTAATATACATTAGTATCAAACTACATATTCATTAAGAAAACAGATAACATAGACTTATACTTAGATTTGAAACTTTGTTTACAAGATCTGTCTAATGATTATAGTGATGGGATAGATAGATAGATAGATAGACAGTAAGTAATGGAATTTGGGAATTTGCAGCTTTTAGTGAACATTTAAACTCTGTCTCAAGTTAATAAAGACCAAATTTATTACCCTCAGATAGTTGTTTAGTGGTCTGTGTGGCATCTAGGTGCCATCATGCTTGGTCTTATTAGGGAAGGAGTAAGTAACGAATTGGTGCTCTTGTCAAGCTGTCTTACAGTGGCTCAAGAGCGTGAGTACCAACTTCAGGGCAGACTGTTAAGAAGCAGGGTATCAACCCCATATTGGTTGTGAGTTCTATACTTAGATTTTGCCAACACATTATCAAGTGTGAACTCATCAGGCACTATAATAGCTTGAGCATGGAGTCACAGATAGTCCCCTTGGATACTCTGATCTATCTTGCCACCCAGATAAGCTTACCTTTGTGATAGACAATCACTTACACCAAAGATCACAGCAATATTCTGGTTACTCCCAGTCCCAAAGGACCAGTCACTTACCCCGGGTCAATTGCTCCTTAGATCTCACACCAAAGACAACACTGGTAGCCAATCCTATAATAAACTATCTAAAGATTTATTAACTAGGAAAAAGAAATAAAAGAGTTATTTAAAAGTTAATGCAGATAAACACATATACACACACAAATGAATTCAGAGGGCAATAGAAGCTTCTATGTCCTTTAGGGCTAACCCAGGCAAAGCACTGGTGATCTTTTGTATATGCTTAGTAATCCTTGCCACTCAGAGTCTAAGCAGCATAAAAAATACTGTTTTTGCTTCTTAGGTCTTTTTATCCCTTCCCTACTTCTCTTTGAGTTGCAAATTCAGCCACTGGGAGGAATTCCTAGCAGGTGGGGGAGTAATCAACAAATTCTTTTGTCCTCTGATGTTCCACAGTGGTTTGTCTGGTGCTTGGGCAACTGTTGTGCTGCTTCCTCCCTCCCCAGGCTGCAGGAACACGGACCCGTGCTGCTGTCGAGAGACACTGCCCCCTTAATGTGCCCTTCCAAAAGTGGTCAAATTAAAATTCCTGCACACGCCCCTGCAGAGCAAACCCTTGAATGTTACCTTATAAGATGGGATACAGATGTTATAAGTGAGATTATGGAATGCTTGTAAATTGCTACCTGTGTTAAAGTCTGAACACTAAGTACATTTTTATAACTCTAATACATATTTAACAGTACTCACACACAGGTGAGCCAGACTGGTTCCAGCTATGTATTTGTCTATGTTCAGCTGAGACCTAGGGGCTTTGGCATGAGCTGGCACCTGGTCTGCCAGCGTCACATGACTCATTCCAGTTTCTACTGGATTGGCATCCACATCACAAAAACTTCATTCTGATTGGCTTTCTTATGGGTATTTGTGAATTACCTGTTTCTGGTTGGGACAGAAATAGCCTAAAATCCAAATTGGCCCTGTCAACACTGGTCCTCCACTTGTGAGGTAACTCTCTTCTCTTCATGTGTCATCATATGATGCCTGCATCTCTAATTTTCACTCCCTGCATCTGAAGAAGTGAGGTTTTTACCCACAAAAGCTTATGCACAAATAAATCTGTTAGTCTTTAAGGTGCCACAGGACTCCTTGATATTTTTGTGGATGCGACTAACTCAGCTATCCCCTGATATTTAAAATCCTTTCTTATCCTTGCAATTATTTTTCTGGTACTGGCTGGAGTCAGTAAATTAAGAGGGACACCAAGATGGGGTGGGAATGCAAGTTAACCAAAGATTGCTTCTGTTCAAGGAACAGGTAAAGGTCCAGATTGCTGCTTCTTAACCTAAACACCTCACCCATTTTTTGAATTATAGTGCTGTGCATGACCTATACCATCTAAACGAGATTGCTCAGTCTTCTAACAGCAGCAAGAGATCAAATCCTACACTTGCTTTTGTTATCTATAAGACACCTACCACCACAGTGACTGAGCAATGAGTGTAATCCAAGAGACAATGCTCTGAAAAACGTGTGTGCTTTAGAAATTATTTTGGAAGCGGGGTAAAGAGACAGGCCCAGATTTTTAAAGCTGTTTAGGTGTCATTGCACTCAGTGTTGCAATGCCTAACTGATTTAGAAGCCTAAGTCTCATTTTTAAAAGAGATTTAGTCACTTAGAAGTCTAAATGCCATTGACTGTTGATGGAATTTAGATTCCTAAGTGCCTAAATCCCTTTTGAAAATGAGATTTAGGCTTCTAAATCAGTTAGGCATTGTGACACTGAGCACAGCAACATCTGAATAGCTGTACAAATCTGGGCCCATACGACAAGCTGACAATTGAAAAGAGAAGCTTGCATTCTTGTGTATTATTACTCGAGTAGTTTATTGCAAGTGCTTTAGGCTAGGCCTCTGACATAAATACCACCATGAATTCATCAAGTAATTCATAGGTCATTTCAAGACTATAGAAAAAATGTCTGCAGATGTTATTGCTGACATATAAGCTGGGTGGACCACAGACAGAGCAGCTCAGCTAAACTCGGAGGACACTTCCTACACCTGAGAGTGTATTGCATTTGTAATTACAGTGAAAATAATTGAGTACAAGTGAGAAGATAATGAAAACTCATCATAAGACAGTTTTATTGTAAGTAGTAAAGCAAAAACCCACAGCAGTGCTGACTATTCTTAGTCGATAACAACACAGGAAAAAAGTCTTCTCTGACTTTATTTTCATTTTCTAAGGTTTCTAAACATCAGCAGTGACATGCATGTGTATATTACAGGAGCAAGTCTTCGTGATCGACTCCAAGTGTGAATCGGGGAAGGGGCGCTGCTCTTTCAACCCTAATGTGAACACAGTATCTGTTATGATCAGTAAGTAAAATAACCAAAGATCCTGGTGGCTTAAATCATTATTACTGAGCAGAGTGTGAAATGATGGGGTGTCATAAACAAATGGAGCACAGGGCACAGCCCGTGAAAAGGAAACAGTTGTGTTCATACTGCTTGTCAGGCATCTTTTGAAAGTCTGCACGGAGCTATGCATGGATGTGTGAAGGAAATGCAGAAGGAAGCAGCAATGAGGGAGGGAGGGATAAAGAGCAAGAGGTTGTCCCCTTTTCATCTTTCACATTTCCCCAGGGTTAGCTACAACTTTTAAATATCTTAATCTTTTTTTTTTTAATGTTTAAACACTTTTTGACTTCATTCATCATGGCCAGTTCTTGTGTCTCATTGCCATGTAGTTAGGGAAGCAAAACCGGCTGTAGTCTTTCGAGTTATTCTGCATTTCATATTTGTTGAGGCCACCAGCTACTGCCAGGCTCCTTGCTTTGCAGCTGGCGTTTTTACCTACCCCTTCCTCACCCCCACTGTGTCACTGACTATAAATTTAGCAACTCACTTCCATAGGAAAGGGCAGAGAGTGTGACAGCTGGTTCCCTTGACATCTCACTGTAGGTTGTCTGGCAGAGTGTTCAGTGAGAGTGAAACCTTGGCACACAGGGCCAGCACAGTGCCTGGGCCCCACTTCAGTGCCACCTAAGCTCTTTGTTGAGATTTAAGTGGGGCATAGGCCCAGTGTAGCCCTTTGCACAGGGGTGAATGTCACCTTGAAAGAGAATGAAAGGACAGCTCACAAATTCCACCTGGAGAAAACAACATATCCTCACTTCAACATGCCTGATCTCCAGTGGTCTGTGGGCTGGAAAAAATGCCAGCACATTAAGAGCCAGATTTCCCTTTTGCCTTGCACCTATGCCAGTGCAAAGTGGGTGTAAAACACTACAGGCCTAATTCTGGTTTACACTAAGATCATTTACACTCTGGTGACATTATAAAGAGCCTTCAAGTGGATGCAAATGTGCATGGCCTTAATGCAAAAGGAGAATCAGGCCCTATAGCAGCATTTTATCCTCACTTGCACTGGCTTTGCGTTAGTGAAAAAGATCACAGCAGGCACAGGGAAAGGGGTCATCAGACCCTCAGATCTCCCAGACTGCAGCAAGATATGCTTTAGCCATAACTCTGGGTTAGTCAGTCCATAATGAACTCCTCACTGGCTTTCACAGCAAGGAATGAAAAGAATTTACTTTGGAATGGCAGGGCTTAGATGATTAATTTAAACGTTGCCCTGAATTCATTAAGCATGCTCAATCGATGGTTTTGTTTGCCCTCTGCCTAGTCACTGTCTGCAGTACATTCTTAGGACTATGACAGCAGCTGGGCTGGAGCAGCAGCTGCCTGCACAGACAATGCTACAACCACTTGAGCCACATGTGCTCTTGAATGTTCAATGTAGACATACACTTTGCCATTTAGATTTGCAGTGTGTTCAGAGACTACTGATACCAAAGCCTTGCATTTTGATTCTGTATCTAATCCCTGATCTCTGAGGGCCCATCTGTGCTGCCCCACAGTTTTGATTGCAGGGGTGTGAATAACAACGCACACCAAAGTGCTATGCTGTAACTCCCCTGTGTGGAGCTATGGGTGTGAATTAATAGGTTCCTAGTTGGTATTAATGTCGTACTACATAAATGTGAACTGGGAGTCTTTGAGTTGGTGCCTGCAGAATCCACATGGGGGAGTTACAGGACAGCACTTTGGTGTGCACTGCTATTCACACCTAGGATAGACATAGCCTAAATTAGCAGCCCAAACATAGTATGTTTTTAGCCAAGGGAAAGAGCAGGAGTTGCACAGATTTCTCAAACTGACTTAGGATTTTGTTAAAAAAAGAGAAGAATTCTGTTGACCTCTGTGTACAGTATGTTGAGTTTCATAGCAACTGCACACAATATAGCAAGGCATTTAGCCCTGGGTTTTCACGGTACTACCGTGTGGTGTCTTAGCCATGCAGCTCCCATTGGAGTAATGAGAGGTACACAGTGGAAGTGCCGGAAGTTCAGGTTAAAGAGTAGGGCTCCAGGGACAGGTCCTTTGTTCTCTCCTCAACTGAACAGAATCATCTCAGCATCTTACCTTCAAAAATATAAAGTTCCAAGGTGGCTTGGCATGGTAGTGAGCAGAGATGCGAGCAAAAGGGGATTCCAGTCTGCATGGAAGAAGAGAAAGTGTCATTTCTCTAGCATGATACTCTACCTCTTTAAATGATTGGCTACATTTCCATCTTACTTCATCAGTGATCTGTGGGCAGCATGTAAAGGAATTTGATCAAAGTCAGTTATAGCCTAGTCCACTCATAAACGCCAATTACGCTTTTCACATTCTTAAATGAGTTACTGCCATCAAAGACTAGAGACTTTCTTTTTTCATCCTGGGGTTTATGAATGCCCGTTAACATCCTCTTTTCTAAGATACTATACACACAGTAGGACAAAGGCTTGTCTCCTTTGGACACATGGGAGTTTTCTTCATTTTAGTAGAAGTTACTTTATCTGCTTTAATCTCCCAGGTATGTGACTGAGCAGGCCCCCAATATCTAGTTAATCTCCAAAGCAATATTTCTCCCTGAACTTTGAATCATTTGGGTTACAAAAAGTTTCTTCTTTTTTAAAAGATTCAGCCAACTGGAGAACTATACTACTACTGAGTGGGGAGTAGAGAGCCTGTGTAACTAGGAAGCCAAAGACAGAGCTGGGAATTGAGCCCAGAGCTCCTGAGGCCTAGATAAGTGCCTTAATCACAAGACCTTCTTTCCTCCCTCCTCTTAAACTGACGAATGCCACTGGAACTAGTAAAGTATAATGACATAAACGTTTTATAGTGTGGTCCCTGTTTCTTGTCGATTTCTGGCATCACCTTCCACCTATGCAACACAGAACACAAGCTTGAAATAGAACAGGAAAAGTGAATGGCCCCATAGAGGAAAACACCACATGACAAACAAATTAGAAGGTAGGAGAAATTCACCATTCTACAAAAGTGCTTTCGAAGCAAAGCTCTGAAAAATGTATCTTTGGGCAGGCAAGGAATAATTAACATGCACACCCCCTTTCTTTCCACAACCAATGCTCCTAGGTATTTACAAGAGCAGACATACATCAGTTCAGCAATTCCCCCAGTAACAAAGAGAAACAGTGTGAATTGGTTACCCTGCAAAGACAAACTGTTGTGCAGAATTTAAGCATTAAACCAAAAGGAAGTGGAGCTGACAGATATCATTTGATACCTGATTAGACTAGTAGGCTCTAGGAATGCTTAAGACATAACTAATAAAGCTGGTATGCAATAGGATTAAGAACTCCATAGCCCCATTCCAGCCTTTCTATTTTTTTTTCTAGAAATGAACACGAGAGCTCTGTGAGAGCCATAGGCATGATCCATTGCAGCCAATCTATTTGACAAGAGGAATAAGACACCAGATGGTTCTGGGGGAAATCACGTTGCTTTAGAAAGATTCATAATAAGCCGCTATTGATCTAACAGCACTACATATAGATACAAATAGTGGAACAAACCACATTGTGCAAACTTCTCTCTACTCTCCTTGTTGTTACCCCTGCACAATGGATTCCCTCATACATTGAACCGCAGCTAAGGGAAAGACATGTAGGTGACACAATGCCTGCACTACCTACTGTCTAATTAGTAGGGATCTGATTCATGACCTAGCAGGCAATGAAAAAAAACCCTCCAGAGTTTTCATCTCTCAAAGGTGAACGGGTGTTTCTTATTGTTGAACAAACAAAAAATTAAAAGAAGCCTCAATATTTGTGGCTCTTGCCAGCTTGACCACACACACTCATGGCAGCCCAGGCATTTGGGTGAAAACATCAAAGGACCTAGCTGTCTGGGAGTTCATTCAGCTGCTGCTCCCAGCATGGAAGTTAAAAATTATTTTAGCTAATGTGTTGTACTCTGGCGTTGCCTTGCATACGCCAATGGAAATATATATATATATATATATATATATATATATATATATATATATATATATATATATATATGCTGACATATGGGCTGAATTTTCAGTGTCCTGCACAGGGAATTTAGGTACCTAATCCTATTAAAGTAAACTAGAGTTGCATGTCTAATTTCCTTCACACTACATTGAAATTTACTCTGACTCTAGAATATAATGCAGGTATTTGTTACTTCCCTTTACACTGAGCCAGGTTCATAGCATCTTCATCCAGTTTCTGCAATACAGAATCGTGCTTCAGTCCGAAGTCAGCCTTGAAAACAGTAGCAACTCTGTTGACTTCAATTGGAGCTATGCCAATTTACACTTGCAAATACTGGCCCAGTATTTTGGCTACTTCCATAACACAGAAACTTTTTCAAGTACTTTTTTTAAAAATTGAATTTGAGTCCTTTTTATACTATTACCCTGTCTGGGCATTGGTGTTTAGCAATGTAAGTTCAGTCACTAAGTTGTATTTCAAATGAAAGGTTCACTACACATGTGGTTAGCTGCTATATTTAATCATGCAGTTCCCTAAATTTCTTAGCAACATCTGATGCTTCCTCCTTAGGCTAGATGATTGTTCCATGATTCAGAGGAAACTCCACTCCCACCGGACTGAAATTTCTGTGTAGTGACTGCTATGTAAATAAAGAACTGGCACCATCTGAAACAAAAATAGGTCACTAGAAATGGATTTCCCAAAAAGCCAAGATAGACACATTCATGTTTTTTTTCCCCTTTTCCTTTTCTACCTTTCTATAGATGAAGAGCTGTTTTCAGGAATGTACATAGATTTCATGGGGACCGATGCAGCAATTTTTCGCAGTTTAACCAAACGGAATGCAGTGAGAACTGATCAACACAATTCTAAGTGGCTGAGTGGTAAGACGATTGCTTCATTAAAGCTTTTGATATGTGACTAAGAAAAAGGTTGTTTTCAACAAAGAATTCTTTATTTCCCATTCTAAAATGAATCTACTAAGGGAAACTGTGGGCAAGAAATAGGAATAAAAACATGCCACAGACAATGCACTCTGTATGATGAATAGGAATTCTACAGGACATGGGAATTGCCATACTGGAGGAGACCCATGGTTCATCTATTCCAGTACGCTGTGCCTGAAGTGGCTAAAACTGCCTCCCAGGGAAGTTTGTTCGTAACCCCTAATTATTTGAGATTATCTGGCATAGGAAAATTTGGTTGTAATTATTTACATTTAATTTTCAACTGTAGTAAATGTAAATAACTTATTAACTATGTGATTGTCATAAAATGGCACACTGAGGAAAAGTCACCTCTGTGCAATGGTGAGGTACAAGGGGTGAAACCATGGCTCCATTCAAATCAATGGGAAAACTCCCATTGACTTCAGTGGGGCCAGGATCCCACCCATGTCTTATATGCTATGCTTTATTTTATTCTTAAAACAGCTACACTTTATGCCCATGCTTAATTTTAAGCACATAAATAATGCCATTGATTTCACTGGGTTAAAGTTAATCATATGCAATCGGTTTTGTGCTGGCCCTCTGCACAGTAGTGGATTTCACCCAATAGGAATAGGCCAAATTTATCATTCTGATTTGAAGATTTGCATTTATTGCTGCCAAGCCTGCTGAGGTACATTGAAGGAAACCAGTCTGGTCTTTCTATCTCATGCAATTGTACAGGACAAATCCTAACCCATCTATTCTTTTTATTCATAATTCATGTGATATCACGTGTTATGATACTAACTTGCGCTTTTTGTAAGAGAATAAATGAAATATGTCAAAAGAGGGAAACTCTGTTTTCTAAAATTTGCCTTTAGTTGTCTTCATTCTCTTAAGCCTGCCTACTCTCCTCAAAGTATCTTAGAAAATGGACAGCACAGAAAGTGCTTCCTGACTCAAAAACCTACATAATGCAGTTACTTGGAAAAGGTGTCTGATACACATAATGTATTTCCATATTCCTCCTGAGCTAGCATCATGAAATGTGACATATTCATTGATAATGGATTGAAGAGTACAGAAGATATCCAAAATTAAAAATGTGACCTTTCCATCAGAGGTCACCAAAAAGTCAAAAGTGGTTTGTATTGAGTATCAACCAATCAAATGGTATGAATAATAGGAAGTAAGTGACCTCCAGACTGGAGAATATAGGTCATTGGAGGCCTCTATTCATTAGATTTTAGCCAAGAAAATTGCCAAAGAAAAGCAAGTGTACCGCAGGCTGCCACACTGATAGCTGTCAAGTATCAGAGGGGTAGCCATGTTTGTCTGGATCTGTAAAAGCAGCAAAGAATCGTGTGGCACCTTACAGACTAACAGACGTTTTGGAGCATGAGCTTTTGTGGGTGAATACCCACTTCGTTGGATGCATGTAGTGGAAATTTCCAGGGGCAGGTATGTATATGCAAGCAAGAAGCAAGCTAGAGATAACGAGGTTAGTTCAATCAATGCCTTCTTCTAGCAGTTAAGGCATGAAAACCAAGGGAGGAGAAACTGGTTCTGTAGTTGGCTAGCCATTCACAGTCTTTGTTTAATCCTGAGCTGATGGTGTCAAATTTGCAGATGAACTGAAGCTCAGCAGTTTCTCTTTGAAGTCTGGTCCTGAAGTTTTTTTGCTGCAGAATGGCCAACTTAAGATTTCATATTGCATGGTCAGGGAGGTTGAAGTGTTCTCCTACAGGTTTTTGTATACTGCCATTGTAATATACGCCATCATATGCCAGCAATGCTCCTCTGCTATGTACATCGGCCAAACTGGACAGTCTCTACGGAAAAGGATAAATGGACACAAATCAGATATTAGGAATGACAATATACACTATTTGACACTAGCTCGCTGCAGTCCTCTATCCCTGTGCTCATTCAGACTGTAGTTTATATTTATTTCAATATGTTCACCATATTCTAATATGAATATCTTTGAGGGAACTTCACTCCTCAAGCATTCTCACATCCTCAAAGCCTTCCTTGCTTTGGTTTTCAGTAGCTCTGCCGCAACCTTTACCCTCTGATTGAATAGGCTTGAAAAGTAATTTGTTCATTTTCTCCCTAACAGTTTTTCAGATCCTTGTTTCTCTTCTCACATTTTTTTCCTCAAAGAGTCTTCTCTACCTTGCTCACTGATTCTTCTCCTGCAAGGCTTTCGATCTCTGTTAATAAACTAGCACCGCTGTTTCTGCTTCAGACTTGCTTTTTTGAAAACTGGGACAAATCTGCTCTAGTGTCAACTTGAGTCTACAGAAACCATCCGAGATCCCTGTCCTGAAAACACTGACGCTAGTGCTTAACATTATACATGAGTAGGGCCAAGCCCTAGCATGTTGGGCAGCAGCAGCAGCAGATGCACTCTGTGGAGGTACCTGGAGAGATCAGTAGCTGTCAAGAGTTGCTTATATTGACACATTGTTTGCTCTGTATCTGTCTCTTTCCAGAGCCTATTTTTGTGGATGCTCATCTCATCCCAGACGGCACAGACCCTAATGATGCCAAAGTGTACTTCTTCTTCAAAGAGAGGCTTACGGACAACAGTGGCAGCACCAAACAGATTCATTCAATGATTGCTAGAATATGCCCAGTAAGAATAATTTTTTGTTCAATTTTCAGAGGCTGATTTGCTGGCTTAATTGAATAATCAAAATTAATCCATTGCGTTAAAACGATTTAAAAGCCTTTAATTCCAATAACAAGCAAATTTCCTGTTCCTGCTTCCAGCTCCATAATTAAGAAGAAAGGCTGTTGAGTATAGAGCCAAGCCCTGATCTTGTTAGATATATCTGGACTATATCTGTAATTTTAGTAGGAATATTAGCACTTGATGAATCTGTGCACCTTGGTGCAGTGTAGTTAATAACACTGACTTCCTGAGCTTGCTTTATTTTCCATGATTCAGATGTGAGCTTTACGGAATCACAGAAGTACCAAATCTCCCACAAGAAATTCAGTGTAAAGGCATTTGAAAACATTGGTTTTATTCTTAAAACAATTACACTTTATGCACATGTTTAATGTAAGCACATGAATAGTCCCATTGATTTCAGTGGGTCAAAGTTATGCATGTGCATATGTCCATGCAGAATCAGGGCCTTAGTTGTTGCCCGTATTTCTCTTTTTCTGTAACCAGTGTCAATTTTGCTTGCAATGTGATTGAAGCAGCTATCTCTTTCTCTGAGGTTATGGATGCTTGTACAATTAAAACTGTAAAACGCTCTGTTTTTCTGAAAAGCTCTTTATCCCTTACCTAGGGACAAACTGGAGATCAAGTGTGAAGGTCCCCTCTCTCCCCCTCCTGATTAATATGGGTTTTGTATTCATTGAGGTTTGTGATGTGGCTGTGCAGGGGAATGGTTGTGCGCTTTGCTTTTTGCTCAGTTCCTGTTCTGGCAGTTCAATATGATATATGACCTAGTCTTACAATATTGCTATTCTTTTGTATTTTTGGTTAGGTGCCCAGTGGTCTCTGGGTATTTTTCAATAAGACATTAAACATTATTAGGATGTTATTGTTGTTGTTATTGTTATAATGAAGTCCAGATTGCTTCTAAAAGGACTTGGACCTGATTGTGCTTATATTGAAATCAATGGCAAACTCCTATAGATTCCAAAGGGAACAAGAGCTGATCCTTCATGTTGATAGTAATCTACTGTAACAACCTCAATAAGGAGTGAACATGGCTACAAGCCTCCTGGTGTCAGCCTGACTCGCCATGAGCTCTGTTAACTTTAGGTCAGTTAAGGAGACCTATTCTAATAGCATTTTTGGCAGCACGAAAGTTAATGCCCAAGCCTCTTGAGCCTGCTGGTTCAGCTGCAAAGAAAGTATGGACAGGTGGCTGAAAAGGCTTTATTCCAGTTTAAAATGAGAGAGGTCACTTTCCCCCTTCATAGCTGGGCAGAACTCCTCTTACACATGCACATGAAAGGCCGAATAAAAGTAGAGCTGGTCATTTAACATCGTTCTGATGAGTCTTCTCAAAACATATTCCCATTTTTGGTGTGCTTTAAATAGAACAAAATTGGTTATTTAGGTCTTATGAATTGAGCCTTCCAGGTCACTTGCCCTCAGATAACAGATACCTGAATAGTACATTAATGAGATTTTGTCCGAATCTGGTATCATAAAGTTTTACCAGTTATTTCATCTTACATGTACATTTCTGTTAATGCCTCTATTAAAGCAGCACTTTAATCTTAGTTCTGTTAACGAAAATAGTTCATCTTTAGAGACCCTGTCAATGAGAAAGTTCAGGGGGACAGAGACTAAGAGGTGAACTTTGCTGTAAACATTTTTTTCTGATTCCACCTACAATTTTCCAAAGATATTTCACTGTGATCCTTACTCTATACAGCAACCACATTTTTAAATGATTTTTATAGAAAAATGATTAAAAGCCTGATTTTCAAAGGCAAGACATGAAAAAGTTTCATGCTTGTGCACCCACTTTAGGCTTGCAAAGTTGCTCAAGATAGTCTTCAATTTCAACATTCATAATTGGGTCTGTATTTTCCCAGATTTGGCAGTGTTTGGGAGAGGGGTTTGCTTCATGCCTATCTCTGTTTATTGTCTTTAATATAAAAATGGTATTTGCTAGATGATGGATCATAATAACCCGAGAAAAGATTGCAGGGATTAAGTAAGATTTTAGTTTTGCTTTGTTATACTTTTGTCAAATTCATTTTGCTTTTCAGAATGATACTGGTGGACAGCGTAGTCTTGTAAACAAGTGGACAACATTCTTGAAAGCAAGACTTGTGTGCTCAGTAATGGACGAGGATGGAACGGAAACATACTTTGATGAATTAGGTATAGCAGTGTAGTCTTTACAAAGTATTATCTATATCATGTTATCTCTGTATCTGTGAGTATTTGAGAATCTTAACTTCAAATGAGAAAAAATATACCTGTGCTTAAGCCACAGATACTGGGAGTTAAGGACATCTGAATTTGATTCCCTGTTCTGCAACAAAATTCCTATGTCACCTTGGATAAGTCACTAGGTTAGAAATCTTGGCCCCATTTAGTCTATGCCAAAAATCATATTGACTTTAATAGTGCCAAGATTTCATTATAAATTTCTTTGCCTCATCATCCTCATCTCTGAAGCAGAATTAATAATGCTTGACTATGCACTGGAGTAGTAAGAGGCTAAATTAATGTTTGCAAAACACATGGAGAGCTTCCAATGAAAGGAGAGATGTAAATGCAAAATATAATTGTTGCTGTTCCTACTGTTTATGCTCATGATTAAGATTTGCTTATAGTATTTTAAACTGTTTTTAGTATCAGTGTATCAGTTTTAATGTACCACTAATGTCCTTTTGATGACAAGACAGGTGGTCCTTTGGGCCACTTGGTAGAAGTCTCTTTGGAAGCAGAAGTTGTTGTTGATGATGATGAGGTTACTAAATACTACTACTACTAAGTATAATTTCTTAGAATTTATCCACGCTTTTACATCTGCAAAGCTTTTTACAAACATTAACTAACTAACTAACCCTCAGAGCAATTGTGCAAGGTTCTGTTTGTGTAAGGTCTTATTAGGGTCTCCAACATAAATATGGGTTATTAACTTCATGATTACATATCTAAAGCTGCGTGTTTGCAGACATCTGATGTCTATGATTGTCATAGGCATGGTCACAGATCTGAACCCCATTTGTTGGACACATAACCTCAGACAAGCTTTGCCTCAACTGGGGAGAGTGGGCTTGTCTGTGCACAATTCAGTAGGTAAAAATGACAAACTTGATCAACTGCCCGTGGCCTTATTTAACTCAATGAGTAGACTGTAGAGTCTTCTGTTTTGAGAAACTAAAGACATAAATTCTATTTCAGATAAGATATATGTCGTTAGCTAATGAACCACATTCTGACTCGTGCACATTGCTTCCACGCTTGTGTAACTACACTGACCTCAGTGGTATTGCCCCTGATTTTCACCACTGTAAATGGGATACAGAATCTCTGTGGCTATGGATTGTTATAAATATTTCAGTGCAATTGTTTTGATTCAGAATGTAATGGTAGTTGGATCAAATCCTAATTTAAAGTTCTATGGGAGTAAGGTTATCAAAATCTGATCCTGGATCACTATACTTTTATCCTATGATAAAACACCATATGGTATATATTGCTGGTCTCAGTTCCTTGACATAAAGCACAAACAAGACCAAATTCAAAATTTAGAGGATCCTCTGAGAGTCACCTTTCAAAAGCGCTCTGCTCCTGACAGCTCCAAGACCCTGATTCATCAATCCACCCCTATTCAGTAAAGCACTTATGTTTAGCTTTGAGCATTAAGGCTTTGGGGATCATATTGAACTAGCAACTGAGCATGAGCTCTCAGAATAATGCTGTGGCAAAAAGGGATAATGTGATCCTTAGTTTATCAACTCGGCAACTGAGAGATGACTTTACTATTGTGTTTCGGTACATTCATGGGGAGCAACTACAAAGTACTAAAGAGATATTTAACTTATCAGGGAAAGGTATAACTTGTAGCTGAAAGCTGAAGCCAGACAAATTCAAATTAGAAATTAAGCACAAATTTTTAACAGTGAGGGTGATTAAACACTGGAAAAAACTCCCAAGGGAAGTGGTAGATTCTTCTAGCCTTAAATTCTGCACATCTTTGAAAGCACTGTAACTTCAACTCCAGTGGGACTTAAACATTTGCCTAATGTTAAACACATGATTAAATGCTTTCATGAGTTAAGGTCCTGCTGAGGAGAATGGGAGAAGATGGGTACGAAGCACATTTGAAAATTTTATCCTTTTATTTATGTGTCTAAATAGGGGCATTTTGTGCATTGAGTTCATTTGAAAATCTGGCTCAGAATGTGTAAATGCTAGTTTTACTATGACCAACCTTAAATATGATGGGTCCGACCCTACTTTCATTGAAGTCAGAGACAAAATTTCCATTGAAGTCAATGGGAGAAGGATGGGGCCCTACATTTCAAGCTAGAGCAATTACTCAACAGCTGTGTTCTTTCTTTCTCACAGAGGATGTATTTCTCCTAGAAACAGATAACCCTAGAACAACACTGGTGTATGGAATTTTTACAACATCAAGGTAATTTTGAAGATTTGTAGAGGCAGCCTCTGTGAGCGGCCTCAGTTCCAATTCCATATAAACACAGAAAGAGGTATTGTGTGTCAAGGCAATTGGGATTGAATGCATTACTAATATATCCTGCAACTATCATTGCCACCTAGGAGACGTCCTTTCAGTCGTGCTTATTCTCATCAATTAGAAGCACAATTACTTGTGATCTCTGTTGGAGCTGTACTCATTGTGGCAAATTTGATCCCTGGTGTATATTCAATACAACTATACCTGAGATAAATTTCCCCTCTGCTCCCAGCTTTCTAAAAAATATATTGAGAAAATGTTTCCTGTTGTCTCCATATCTTTACTAGATAGCGGGGAATAGGGTGACCAGATGTCCCGATTTTATAGGGACAGTCCCGATTTTGGGGTCTTTTTCTTATATAGGCTTCTATTACCTCCACCCCCATCCCGATTTTTCACATTTGCTGTCTGGTCACCCTAGCGGGGAAGAATAAGGACATAGAGTGTGGTTGACTTCAGTGGCAACTGAGGATTCTCAGCACCTCATCAGGGGTCCTTTGCACTTGAAACATCAAGCCCAGAATTCCTAAATAAATCCATGCTAATAGTTCCCAGTCTCATAGCTGGCAGATTATTCCTTATGCCATTGGACTTTGGCTCCCAAAAGACACCCTTATATCCTGTTTGATCAAGTCCTTCCTGAATCACAACCTGAGTCTTCAGATCGCTGCAAAACCTGGGCACTCCTCATCTCTTGGCAGATAAGGGCCCACCTTGCTATAAGGACAGAATGGATAGTTATTTGAGAAAGTTCAAGATTTCTTGTTATGTTTGCTGGGATGGTCTTTCTGAGAAACAACAGATACTAATTTTACTTGTATTTTGATGTTTTGGAGTTTTTTGCTCTTGGTTCTTGTCTCAATTATCTGAACAATGGAAATGCCACTGCCTGTCTGTCAATGTATTTCTAATACATACCTTGCTGTAGCATTTCAGTGTCTTATATTTCTTTCCAATCCCTGGACCTGACCAGCTAGAAGTTTTTTTGTTGAAAAATAGAGTTTTGTTGAAACTGACTTTTTTTAATTTTCTATCATTTATGGAAAATTTTTGAATAAAATGAAAAAAAATCATTTCAGTTGAACATTTTCATGTGAGAAAGTCATTTCCTGACCATGTCAACCACCACGATACTATATGCCTCGTATATGCCAAATGATCAAGCTTACATATAGCCAGGAAAAGATAGTTTCATAATATTTAAGTGAGGGGGAAAAAAACCAATCCTGTAGCTTGTAAATAGCTGAGGCTATCTATACTGTGTGACTCTTATAGCACAAGAAGAGAAAATGCTGAGGCAATGTTTAGCGATAAAAACCACACTTATGATTATGTTATGGATTCAGCATCTCTGAGCTGGAAACTTTTCTATCTAAATCTCATGGTATTCCTCCAGTGGAAATTGGGTTTGAGTTAAGGCACCATATAACCAGACTGAACACTTGGTCTATTCCAGGCCCTGTAGACATTTTCTCACTTTATACAAGGTTTTGCTTTTGTCTAGGTTTCTGTTTCACACACCACAAGACTTCTGTTTGTTTTTTTTTACTCTAGATTGAACATGTTGTGTAATTAAACCTAGCAGTCATAATGAATTTCATCTACTAGTACTGCCCATGTCTTTTTCACCTCTGCAGACCCCAACCCGAGAACAGTAATTGGAGAAACAGGCTATGAGATAAACATAATTATTAACTTTAACTAAACTATATTGGTCTAGGCTGTGACTGACGTGAATTATTTTTATAGCAGGAACTATTATAAAACTAATAAAAGTGCATTGTCTGTAATGATCAAGTGCATCCTTTAAACTTTATCTTATGGCTCCCGGGGAAAACTTCATAAACCAATTGTGAGGAAGAGAGAGTTCAGACAACAGATGTGGTTATAATGCATCTGAGGGCTTTCTCAAGGTAGCACTTGTGGCATAGAGCAATGGTGATTGCTCGGTAATGTCCTGTAGCAGTTTCCACATTTTCCTCTTTAGTCATTTTACCTGTTCTATGCACAACAAAGAGCAATTTCGATTTTCCTCATCTCACACTTAATATTGAGCAAATCTGGAATGTTTGGATGTTCATCTCTGAATAAACATTCAAAGTGTGCCTTTCTCCCCTCCTCCAACACACACATTGTGCCCTTTCACAGAGTGGACACAGAAGGGGACTGTTAATATCACAGTCAATGTCTTAGCTTCTGAAGATCATCTCCTTGACACTGGCCATCATCCTTAATGAAGAGTGCTAGGGGAATGTGCTGGCTCCAAAGTCCCTGGCAATATGGTTCCACAGCACCAAGGAACCCAGACAGAGCCTCAGTGGGCCCAGATTAATGTGAAGGCACAGGGCCTGTGCAACTGGATCCATACGAATATCCTGGGTTCCCTAGAGTTAGTGGGTCAGAATCCTAGTTTAGGCTGTGGGAAGGTCAAACCTCACCACTCCTGAGGAAGAATGTATAGGAAACTCTGCAAGAGGAACCTCATGAAGTTTCCTGGCC
This sequence comes from Mauremys mutica, assembly GCF_020497125.1. NCBI lineage: Eukaryota > Metazoa > Chordata > Testudines > Geoemydidae > Mauremys > Mauremys mutica. The sequence goes on from NC_059072.1 coordinate 22,782,633, forward strand.
TCTATGGGGGTGTTTCCATGTAACACCATGATCTGAGCCCATATTATTTATAGAAAGCTCAACACTGATTACAATATTCTAACTGCACTTAATTGTGATTATTGTTTTAATGAATGTTCTATCCCGGTGTTTTATAAGGCAGCTATGGGCTCTCATGGGCTGAGGGCAAGGAGAGATGTGTTCTGTTTCCAGTTTAACCACACAGAGAGTGTCAAATCCTGGTCTCACTGAAGTCATTTCATTGGGAAAAGGTTATGCTCTCATGTGTGCAATATAGGGGAAGTCATTTAACCAGTCTCTGCCTCCATTTTCCCCATCTGTAAAATGGGGATGATAATACTTTCCCCTCTCATTGGGAAGATAGATACTCTTTGTGAGGAAAATGTTACATAGCCTTACAAGTTAATGCTATGTATTGTGAGGGTAAATTAATATGTGCAACGTCCTTTGAGGTCCTTGTATGGAAGATGCTATAGAAGTGCTACATATTATTAAATGTGTTATCTTTACGGGCAATGTTGCATCACTGAATTCTTTGTGATGATGGAAAATGTTATGTAAGAAATGGCAGATTGTGGTACAAATATTTTCCTTGTTTTTTCCAGCTCTGTATTTAAAGGTTCAGCGGTGTGTGTGTATCACTTGTCTGAGATCCAAACAGTGTTCAATGGACCCTTTGCACATAAGGAAGGTCCTAACCACCAGCTAATTCCATATCAGGGCAGAATTCCATATCCACGACCTGGCACAGTAAGTACTAAAGATGTTTATGCAAGTCAGGCTTGGCAACTAATTGTCTTTGTTTAATGTAATGAAATATCATAAAATTGGTGCTAAAGCACAGACTATAAATTATATCTAAATGTAGTTGTAATTCAATCTATCTGCTTACCTACTTATTTATCTATCATGCACATCACTATATCTGAGAACTATTAAAATTATTAAAAAATCAATCTCTCGCTCGCTTGCACTTTCTGTCCAGTAGGTAGAAGTAAATTATTTCATTAGATGTCTGTTATTTGTTTAAGAGGATGTGTATATTTGAGAGAGAGAGAGAGAGAGAAACAAAGGAAGACCAGGGGCTTTTAAGAGAAGCCAAGTTGAAGAGTTTTATATTTCACCCTGATCATTCTTGCCTCTTATAGTATTGAGTTCTATATTTTTGGTCCAATGCTCACAAAAGTCTGTCTCCTGTGCTCGTGAATCTTCCCCAGTTTTCAACAGTTTCATTATTCCAATGGAACATTGAGTAGCTGTGGTGGGAGGTCATGATTGCTGAGGGAGAGAGTGTCTCAATTGACTAGGCCAATCCCATGGACGGTATTGAAAGTTAGAAAACAGTCCTTGAAATGGACTGTGTGATGGATGAGAGGCCATGATAATCTGTTCACAGCAACCTGTGTTGCTGCTTGTTTTTGTACCAGTTGGAGCTCTCTCAGGGCTTTATTTCAAAATATAATGAGATTCAATGATCAGCCTGGAGATACTGAATGCATAGAACAACATGGCCAGGTCTATGTCTCAAATCTTGTAAGGATTTTTTATAAAATTGGATTGTGCCCTTTTTTGTACAGGTAATGTATAGAGAAGGCCTGCAGTAAAAAAAACAAACAACAACACCCCTCCCCACAAAACTGCTTGAATTTTACTTCCGAAATATCAGGAGTCTTCTATTTTTACTGGAGGGTCTATGGAGGTTCTTTGAGATGTTGCAGTGTTGTATCTTTAACTAAAAAAAGCCTTTCTCTAAACTGTTCATTATTCACCTGAGTTAAATAGTTGCTCCATATGTCATAAAGAAGAAAAAAGGGCTCACACTCTTCCCACCACCTCTTCATCTATTTTAACTTTTGCCTGTCACAACAAGACCCTTTAACCACATGTCCATGTAGCAGTCCTGCAAATATTATACCCTCTCTTAGTGCTTGCTCTTCTGCCTACTATGCCCACCAGGAGTAGCTCTCATTAATAATGAAACTCTTTGTGGGCTACAGATCAGACAGGCTCCAATCCCTGTGCAGGCATCAGGGGACTTTGTAGCCTTGTCAGGAAACCCTCTGCACTGTGGCTTAAACTGTCCCATGCTGTTCTCCTCTCCTGAAAAACCCTCATACTCTGTTCATAACTCTAGACGCATCTGCGTGTTATATCATATTTGTGATGAACATCTCAGGTCTTAGATATTGGCACCATAGCAACCTTTCAGTGTTTCTGAATTGACAAATGAAAATACCTTTATTAGCGATGATCATTCATGTGGTTAATTACCTATGAGAGCATTGTAGATAAACTTAGAACTGAAGCATTATAGCTGATAATGGTGGTGACAAAAACACAGAAATTGATTAGCCGAGTATAATATAACAGTAGTGATTGTGTAGTGATGACAGACCTCGATTGTCAGTGGGCAGGCTTCAATTGGGGACCTCTGGAGCTTAGTGCAAGAGCCTCTACATCTTTCTCTCTCTCTAAGTGGTCTCAGTGCCACTAGATCGGACAGAACACCACACCCAGGAGGTGTGTGGATTACAACTGCACCTGGGATTTGCAAAGAATAAAAGTCTCAGGGACAAGAGAAATGTAATTCTTTGTAGCTTTGGGAATATCAGTTCAGCCTCTTATGATATTACTGGCTGTCAGATTTAGGCCTTTCATATCATAAAATCTTTTCAGAATTTGTTAATAAATACCTGATGTTCCGCTGTGGTTGAATGGTAGCATTCTTGCTTGTGATTAATTCAAACAGTCTTAATCTCCTGAGTTCATTGTTGCTTTAATTTTATTGTTTCTGAAAATATAAAATAAATGGCTCGTTTAACCAGGAAGTTTCATGCTCTGGTGATTAGTCACATTTCAGTGTTTCTTGCTGCTTCAGGAATATTGTATCTATGTATTTTTTCAACCACTGCCATATTATTCTTGGTTCATGTTATGAAGGCTTGTGAAGTATTCCAAATAGGGCTAAACACAGTAAATGATCAGGCAGCACAAAGGAAAGGAAAATTTAACTTAGAATTGGGTTTTACATAGTGGCAAAAATTGTCTAAACTTATCAGATATGCTGATGGGCTCTGAGTTTGAAGGATCCTGAGAAGAAAGATTCTTGGGGATTGTTATGGACACCTCAGTATTTGCATTAGTTCAGTGTGAAGCTTCAATGAAAAGAAAAGCCAGAAAATGGTTTGGTACATTAATAAAGGAAGGCGAAAATAGTATAATATAAGGACATGATTAGTGACAAAACTGGAATGTTAAAACCAAAGCTCTGCACATTTACAGGGGATTGGAGAGTTGGATCTGAATCTTGAGACTGGAACTCATCCCTATATTTTTTCTTCGGGTCAAATCTAAACCTCAAGTAGCCGGGTAGTAGTTCAGAGAAGGCCATGAGAACAGCTATCCAAATCACCCCATGTTGAGCGTTCAGCCAAATTTTCCCCCTTATGCTGCCAGTTTTTCCAGGACAAGACATGATTGGACTCTAAAATTCTTTCCCCAAGACTCTCCAAATTCTTCTACACAAAAGTCTTTTAACAAGCCATTCCACAAACGCACAAGGAAGCATGTCACTGATTTTCCGTTGTCATGTCAGCCAATTCCCATGGTACCTCCATTGTTCTGCATAATCCAATCCAGTTCAAATCAGGACAATAATCTCATCAAATTTGACTAAATTCTGCATCCTTATCATTTGAAACTGCCTTATCCTCTCATCTGTTCCCCTGATGCTTCTCTGCAAACCACCCTACTTCATCACAGTCACTAAACAAAACATTTTCTGACATGAGATTTCTGTAGCTTATCTCTGCTTTTCTCCATTGGCAGAAGGTTCTGCCTCTGACATCATGGAAGGATTGAGGGTTAAATTCTATTTCCCAAGGAAGTCAGTGAAGGTGCAGCACCTTTGAAAATATGACCACTTTTATTTAGAAGCTTAACAGATGCCTACTTTTGGGCATCCAAGTTCGAAAAGTTTGGCCAAAATGCATTCTGGGTTAGGAGCCCCTTTCCTGCCGAACATCAATATCAGCCACTGCCAGGATGCTAGATTCGAAGGACAAGCAATCTGACCCAATACGGCAAATCCTATGTTCCACTTGCATAAATAGATCTTTCAAATTAAACATTTTGATATAAATGCACTTACAATCAGCCAAAATGCTGTAACTGTAAACATCACAAATGCTTCAGCATAGCTTAAATGGAATTAAATAAAGTCATACATTCGCTAGGCCACCGTCAGGCTCTGCAGTCTTTGGCTGCCCCTTTACTACATACCAATCATTTCTTATTTCTTCCACAAACTAAAATTACTTATGGAAAAACTTGTATGACATAATTGGCAGCTTCCTACTACATTCTGAGCTGTTTAAGGGTTGTTTCCATTATCCAGACTTTACAGAAATATTTTTGTACCCAGAGCTTGTTGAAGAATGTACTATAAACCAAAGGGTTCCTCTCCTCCTTCGGTTCATCTCTAATGTGTGGGGCTATCCCAGCAGGCTTGTGGGTGCAAAATGTACTGTGAGTGCAGTCACCACATGGTTAAATCATCTGTAGGCTGGTGAGTGCAGCAGAGGTACACTGAACTCTCTGAGGAAGGGAACAGCTCGTGTTGGTCTTCAGTGACTTCTCTGCTTGGCATCGGCGAGACACAAGCGATGAAGCTTTAGCTTTCATGGCTAAAGGAATAATTTTCATGACATGGGTTTTTGGGTTGGTAATAGAGGCAATGAACTGATCGAAGAAGGATGTCTGGGACATGCCTGAAACAACTATCTAATTATCCAGCTGCAATTCATGAGGATTTATATGCCAGGGTGAGAATAAATAGGGACAGTTGAATCTGGGAATACACAGGAAGATGGCCTAGGATCCATGAGGCAGGAAGGTGGGGAACATACGAAGGCCATACTGGGTCAGACCAATAGTCCATCCAGCCCACTCTCCTGTCTTCCAGCAATGGCCAATGCCAGCTGCTTCCGGGGGGGGGGGGGGATGAACAGAACAGGCAATCATCGAGTGATCTATCCCCTGTCGTCCACTCCCAGCATCTGGGAAATCTGGTTTAGAAGACAGAAAAGGTACCTATCTTCTAAGGAAGGAGTGCAGGACAGGTGATATTGGTCTAGGATACAGGTGGGGAGGGGGCTCTCTGACATAGATCTGGGAGTGCCTTTGAGTTTTGGGGTCCCTTGCCAAGAATCACCTTTCTTGGAGCCCTCAAAAGCCTGTAGCCAGCCCTGTTTGTCAGTGCTGGTTACAGATTTCTGAAATTTGCCGTCTTTCCTGGAAAATGAAAGGCCCATGCTCTGCAGAAAGCCAATAGAGTTCTAGAGCAGCAGGAAGTGAATGAGTTGGCTGGGGCTGAGAGAAGTCCCTGCACAGCACAGATTCCTATATGGGAGTTGATTTCTCCTCTCCCTGTCTTCTTCCCCACATTTCCCCTGGATACTCACAACCTGTCGGCTCTCTAAGGCTGGAATTACTCCCTTGTGAGTACCCAAGGGGACTGATAGATCACAGGATTGATCAATGAGATGGTTCTTCATTCAGTGTAAAGAATCTGTTACCTCAGATTGCTGCAGGGGGAGGGGCAGGAGGGAACCTGTCCCTAATAACACCTCTCTATGGGGTCTTCCCATCTCTATCCCACCAACCACAAACTATTGTTTCTTTGTAGGGGGGATGAGCCATCTGCCCCTGGGGTCCTTTCGTTGTCTCACAATCAAGGAATGAAGGTGAAAGGCAGGGAGATTCTGCTGTCGTTGTCCCTTAAAGTTGTACAGACATTGAGTGAGAACTCTCACTTTAGGATGCTAGAGGAATCTTTGAGCTCAGTGCATCTCTGTTGTCATTACCAACATCCATTTGGCACACTTGGAATCAAGCTAGGGCACGGGGACTGTTACTGGCAGGTGTGCAGTACCTAATCTGGGCAGTAGCCTTCACAGCTGGATAGCTTGGAAAATTTGTGGGGCTTTGGAGGACAGGGTCATTGTAAGGCCTTTTCCTAGCACTCTACAGAAAACTACAGATTCTTCTGACAGCCCCCTGACTCAGAATTTACCAGTCAAATGTCTCTTCATGCCTTGATGAGATATAGGGTCAAATCCCGACCTCCTCACATTTTACAGGGCTCTGAAAGCAGCAGAACTCCAGCGCTCAATGAACTACACAGAAGCTGCCTTGTAAAACCTGTGCTATGCAGCAGTGTATTGTGGGTGACTCTTCCAATGGTACCATAGATAGGTGCAGGGCAGGGGTGTGTGCATGTCGCTTGTTTACATGACTTCTGCACAGCAGGCCGAAATTGGAGCCTGATTCAGGAAAAAACATAAACACATTCTTAGCTTTAAGTGGTGCTTTCAATCCGAGTTAACTGGCCTGGCTGGGGGTGTGGCTTAAAGCCCAGATACTGTTTGCATTCAGGCTGGGAACCTACCCACTTTGCAGTAAGGATGCAGGCTAACTCACCTGTGGGCTGAGGGTGGGTGTAATACCTCCAGGGCCTTCCACCAGTCTCCTGGTCTGCCCAGTTCTCTCACGGGTCACTGGGAAAGAAACACAGCATGGCTCAGCTTATTGCACCAGAAGTCCTAGTGAAATACACATGTGAGCACAGACCCAGTGAGGACACATTAACACAGGAATGGCTTTGCAGTGTAGCTCCTCACACCAGGAGACTAGGTACTCATGTACAGTCGCAAAGGGTCTGGGAAAGGCTCTTTGCATTTTCTCCCTTCTAGTGCATTTGCGCAGGGTTTGTCCAAATCTAGCCCTACGTGCACTGAACAGTTATAACATACAGCAGAGGTAAGTACCTAATTAGGCATCTAAATAAACCTATTGGCCTTTACATCTATTTTTGTACTACCCAGAGGCAAGACCTTTGTATCTTTCCCCTTACCAGTCACTTGCATTCTTTGCAGTGAGAACTTTGGGAGCTCAAGGAATAAAAAAATAAGCCCCCCCCCCCCCCCAAGCATGGAGCATTGCCATCAGCCTAGTTTTTAACAACACACAAATATGTTTGTTTGTTTTGTCCCAACTGAGGGCGGTTTATAGTCATAGCTATTAGAGTACAGCTTTTCCATTATATAAATATAATCATTTTCACATGGAGTATGAAGTGTTTTTTCAAAAAAAAATGTTACCATGTCGCCTGAACATCAGTCAATGTTTGTGGATAGATTGAAGACAAAATATCCTTGATAGATGCTATGCATTGCTAAGCATTATTATGAATGCTTCCTCACAGTGTCCTGGAGGAGCCTTTACACCCAACATGCGGACAACCAAGGAATTCCCCGACGACGTTGTGACCTTTATTAGGAATCACCCCTTGATGTTCAATCCCATTTACCCAATACACAAAAGGCCATTAATCATTCGGACAGGAACAGACTACAAGTATACAAAGATAGCAGTGGACCGAGTTAATGCTGCTGACGGACGATACCATGTCTTATTTCTTGGAACAGGTAAGATGCACTTAACAGCAGATATGCATAGAATTGTTTTATTTATTTAACTTGATGTACTGCATTGTAGTTTTTAGTCAACTCCAAACCCTGTACAGCCTATTGTCTTCACAAGTGCTTATTAAAACATAATTACTATATATACAAATATGTCTTAAGAGCTATAATCAGAACAAAAATACAAAGAAAATAAAATGAATATTTATTGTAAAAAATAGAATGGTTCTCATCCGAGACAAAAACCAACTTTGTTGTGTGCAATGTATGGTCTAGATTTACTCACCCGGAGTAGCATCATACCCATGAGTAGTACCATTAACTTCCATGGATTAATGTACTATTTTCCAGGAGTAGGAATATGGGAATCTGACATTGTATTATTACTAATTGTGATCATCATATGAGGTAAGCTGCCTGTGAAAAGAATGGTAACTTGGCCAGAAAGTTACAGGGGTAGAAATAACAACTTCACAGTAACGTCAATATAGAGGGTTTTAGCAAATAGAAAAGGGAAAACTGTAGTTCTAATGGGACTGTGTTGTAGGACTTTCTAAGTCTGATTCAATGATTACAAATATTTCCTTTATAACATAACAAACCAAATTCTGCTCTTAGTTACACCAATGTGAATCTGTAGCAATTCCATTGAAGTCAATGGATGTACTGACCTGACACCACTGTAACTGACAAGTGTAGTGATTTTCGCTAAGAACTGTAAGGTTAGAGGATAGTGATCCAATTTACTTTTCAGTTTTATTGGGACATGATTGGAATTGCAGAGAACAATCAATCAGTGTCAGGGAAATAAACTAAAGTAGATGATCTAGGGCTGGATCCTGAAAGCCCTCTGCATCTGGGACTGTCATTGACTTAGTGGGGGGCTGTGTTTGTGAAGGGCTTGGGGACTGGAGCTCTGATAAACTACAGTCCAGTCTTCTTGATTCTATTTGTTAGTACAGAGCAGTTTCAACTAAAAATAAGGCAGATAATCCTCTGAGAACAGGTTTGTTTCTGAACCTCAGACAAGTCTTATAGAGATGTGGAACTACTGTTCCTGCCAACAAACTACCATTTAGACCACATGGGTTTGGTAATCACCATCCTTGTATTAGACTCAGGAAGTCAAGGCTAAAAATCTTTCAAATCGCCAGACTTTTATGAGGAGGGAATTAAAAGAAACTCTCTTCACTCTTCTTAAAGCAAGTCCCCAACCACCAAAGGAAATAAGAATACAGAAAAGCTCTGTTATTGTTCCCATGGCAAACCATCACCAAGGGCCTCCATTCACTATGTCATGATTCATTAGAATGACACTCACTCTCTCTAGTGGCTAGTGTACATCATTATAAGGCATGGCAGTGATAGAAGATGCATAGAGCTTTGGGTATTGAATTACAGTAAGAATTTAGTGAGCTTTGGATATAGGCATTTTTATTTTTCTTGGCCATCTGATGCAAAAATTAGTTTTAAAATTGCCTTAAAGGCTCCTGGCTTGTCAGGTCATCAGACTAAATAAGAAACTAATTAAGACACTCTTTTTCCCTAGCAAGTATCAGCATTACTAGTAGGCCTAGTGAATCCAATGACAACCTGGGACCTTTGGATCCTTCAGGGTTTAATTTGACACAGTAGGTTCTATATTATCTTTCCTATGGAAGAAGCAAAGAAGGGTGCTGTGCATGCTACTGTGGAAATCTCTAGAGGAAGGTTTATACGTACCCTCCCTACTTATTGTTCACATAGATTAGCATCAGCCATGTCTAAACAAACAAAAAAAAATCTTGGTCTTCTACCAGCATAGCTTCTCCGTGCCAATTCACTGTTTTTAATCACACAAATACTTTGGCATGCAAGAATAGAGCTTTCAAATGAACATTTAAATGTCAGTATAGTTTTTAAACTAGTAAACTAAACATATGATTTTTTTTAACTAGAGGAAAAAATATTGCTAAAGATTAATTAAGATGCCAAGCCATATAAGTCTCCAGCTAACACAAGATACATGTTATATCAGTTACAAAATATGTAGTAGTAATACTAATGAATAATGTGCTGTACATATAAAGTGCCTTACATTTTTGAAGCTTTGGACAATAATAATATTTAGCATTTCAATGGTTCTTTCCATCTCAGGCTCTCAAAGCACTTTACTCCCTTTATTAAACTGAAACTCATTAATGATGTCACAGGGTTTAATGATGAACAATAACTTAGGACCCAATCCAACTTAAGTCAATAAAAATACTCCCAGTGACTTGAAGTGGGAGTTGGATCAAGTCTCAAAGTCAAATACTGAATATTAGTGAGTTAATCATAGAATCATAGAATCTCAGGGTTGGAAGGGACCTCAGGAGGTCATCTAGTCCAACCCCCTGCTCAAAGCAGGACCAAACCCAACTAAATCATCCCAGCCAGGGCCTTGTCAAGCCTGACCTTAAAAACCTCTAAGGAAGGAGATTCCACCACCTCCCTAGGTAACCCATTCCAGTTCTTCACCACCCTACTAGTGAAAAAGTTTTTCCTAATATCCAACCTAAACCTCCCCCTCTGCAACTTGAGACCATTACTCCTTGTTCTGTCATCTTCTACCACTGAGAACAGTCTAGAACCATCCTCTTTGGAACCCCATTTCAGGTAGTTGAAAGCAGCTATCAAATCCCCCCTCATTCTTCTCTTCTGTAGACTAAACAATCCCAGTTCCCTCAGCCTCTCCTCATAAGTCATGTGCTCCAGCCCCCTAATTATTTTTGTTGCCCTCCGCTGGACTCTCTCCAATTTATCCACATCCTTCTTGTAGTGTGGGGCCCAAAACTGGACACAGTACTCCAAATGAGGCCTCACCAGTGCTGAGTAGAGGGGAATGATCACATCCCTCGATCTGCTGGAAATGCCCCTACTTATACAACCCAAAATGCCATTAGCCTTCAGCCTGAGTTACTCCTCATCAAATTCCATTGAGGGGGATAAGTACAGGCAACCTCATTTTATAGGTTGGTTAGGCATCACAGAGAGCAGCTAAGTGACTCAGCCATGGATAAACAACGAGCAGGTGGCTCATTAAAGGTACTAACATACATGGGCTGGTTATATGTGTTTGTTTTCGTTCTATAATCTGCCAGCACACCCTCTTTGCAGGACCTTCTAACCCTATGGTTCTATGATTCTATGAAATCCAATTTAGTGCACCCTCTCAAAGAGTTAAGATTAGAGTCACAACTACTGAAATAATAGACTTGATGCCCTGTGATATGTACTATTTATAATTTCTGCTAGTCTATTTTTTTTTTGGACGTTACAATTCCTGGGTGGTGCAGAGATTCTTCCTAAGATGCTAATAGCTTCATAGCCCTGCCGTAAAATAAACAGATATGATATAAGTACAGTGCCTCTCAACCCTTGTAAATACAAATCATCGAGGTTCTGTCTCTGTGAGGAAAGACTCTTTACCCTTTTCCTTGGCTCCGTGCTTTCTGTGAGACTCAGGAGGATTCGATAAAGATATTAACAGTCAGAAGAAATGCAGAGGGAGTTTCCTTTTATGTAAGTTTATCCTAGAAAATGCAAAATGCACATTGTATAACAGAGTTTGATTTGATAATTTCTTGGGAGCCCTGAGCCCCTCAGCGGTGGAGAATGGGACTTGGCACCTGGTGACAATTACACTCAGTCTCTGATGCTTAGTTACTGCTGCTGAACTGAGATGTTCCCAGTCACGTCTGTTACTGTCAGTGACCTGTCTCATGCTGCAAATTGGAGTATTTTATATCTTGCCAGATGCAGAGCACACAAAATGTTTAGCTTCCCCCCTCCTCCTTGACGGTCTCAGTAGTAAATCAGTTCCTGAGTGCAAATGAACAATAACAAAAGTAGCTCTAGGAACCCCTGTATTTTTCATCATGTAGCCATGGCACAGGAAGGGTACAGACAGCCATGTCTTTTTTTACATGAACGTGAAATAAATGTAATATTTCCTTTGCTCCCCCCAGCCAGGCATGTCAAACTCACTGCAACTGTTCCTTGCCAACAGTTAATTTCAGTACAGTACTTCTTTTCTAAGCTACATGACTAGTGAAATAAATCCCATAGACCGACATTGTTCTTGAAACATTACACACAGCTTTTCTAATGCTAACGATCTTGCATTTACGCTGTGCCTTTCATCCTGAAGAATCCCAAAGCACTTTACAAAACCCGCCAGGCTGATGCAAAGGCTTGACACAATGGCGATCTCTACATCCACCGCTGAAATGGAGGTGCCTGTGGGGTGAAAAGCAGCAACTGTTTAGCGGTAGATAGACAAGTGTAGAATACCTTATCATCCCAATAGAAACCACAGCTGTAATTAGCTGGTCATAGTGTAATTATCCATTTGCATATTTGACAACGACAATGAGGCTAAAGCCCTTTCCTCTATGTCGTCTGGTCAAGACCTTGGATTTAGATCTCTTCTTCACTTACTCTGCTTCCCTGATTGTCTCATAAATCATTTCATTTCCCTTGCATTTTATTTTAATTACATTACTCCATGTCTCAAGCCTCCAAATTCTCCACTTTATCCCCTGGTAGGTTGTTTTCCATTTGTTTAAAAAAGGCAGCAAAACAGCATGCAGGCATTTTCTTGAGATTAATATTTATTTTTTAAGTTTGCGACCTACCACTTGCACTTCCAAATCTTTGAACAGAGTGCACCACATTGCGCAATCCTTGGACTATGCATGCTTTCTTTATTGTTGTTAGTGTTATGAAAATATTTAAATATCCGCGTCAGGTTCAGGCACATTCACCAATTACTGGCCATCCTTAAGAACTTTCTCGGCTCCTCTAAGGCATGATGTCATTCAGCTATTGGAAAGGGGGGCTACATTACTGTTGTAAAAGGTGTTTCAGATTTCAGGATGATTTAGCACAGTTTCATATGTTTAACTTGGGCTGTGTGCATGTGGTTTTGTTTCCAGTGTCTAATGTTGTGTGTGTTTGTTCAGTGTTTCTAATTATCTTTCCTTCCTTTGTCCAATTGTTTGAACCCTTCATTTGAAAGACTGGTTGCACTTAGCACTTTCAGAGCATGAGGTTAAAATATGGATGTCACATATGTGACTAACTCCCTGGAGTACTTGCTTTTGCGGTGTTACGTGATGGCTGTCTTTTTGGAAGACTGACTCTCGCTAACAACAGTAGTATCCAGCAATGGAATAACCCATAACATGTAATGAACTACAGATTGTTACAGAGCTAGATAATCTGGTCAGAAAAGCAAGCATTAAATTCACTAGTTTGAGTTCTGTCTTTGCACTCTGGAAGAAGGTTTTACACAAGAGTGATACCAAAGGCAGCCTGATTCCCCCGGTCCACTCAGGCATATTGAGCAAATCATTTGAAGTGTTATGATGATCATCTCCTGCAAAGCTTTTTTACTCTTACAGCCATTTTAGGAGTTGCAAATTCCCCCATCCCCCAAGGTCTGTATCCTGAGATCCCTCCTCAGTTCTTACTCAAACTTTCATTGACTCTCAGGATTTTGCCTGGAAATGGAATGAGTAGACACTGAATGAAGATCGAAGTAGTTAGCCCAGTAATTCTTTGCACTTATGAATTGCTCTTTGGGAGAGACCTCAAAGTGCTTTACAGACTGTTCATTAAGTTTCACAGCAAGTCTGTAAGCTGAAAAAGTATTATATCCATTTCAAGATGGGGTAAACTGAGACATAGAACAGTTAAGTACCTTTGACCAGGCCATGCAGCAAAACAGTGACAGAGCCAGAAAGAGAGAGCCCAAGAGGCCTGACTGTCAGTCCTTAGCTTTAACTGCTAAGCAGTACAACCATTCATCTCACATACTGTCCCATGACTGAAAGGGTTTCACACAAAGAGAGTTTGGGCATCATCGAGAACTTATTCTTTTCTTTTTAGTTATTTATTTCAAGTCAATGTAATGCTTATGAAATGTGCCCAATCAACAACCTTAAGGTACAGGTACAACCAGGGCAAAAGCACTACAGGTTTTCTCATGCTGCCCCACCAATCTTCCTCATGCCTCAACATGAGGGACCCCTTCAAAGGAGGAGACCTCTCCGTAAGATGTTTAGCACGGTAGCAGTTAGTGTCAGCTGTGATGGTGGTTTTCATGATGTGGACAGCCAGCCCTTTGATTTGTTGTTTTTTTCTGGGATTGTTGTTTTTTGTTCTAAGTCTTTCTTTGAAGTTGGCAAAACTGAGCTACAATGGTCATTGTAGAAAAGAACGGTTGGTGGTAATTTGGAAAGAGAGATGTAAGCTCAAATCTCTTCTGTTCAATCCACTGTATTTCAGCCAAACAGATCTGCATTTGATATCACCATTCATTATTTTTTACCTCCTTTGTTATACACTGTGGGCCAGGTCATCAACTGGTGTAAGCAGTCATAGCTCAAATGGCTTCTACAGGAATCTGCTGATTTGCACCACTGAAGGATCTTGCACCTTATTTATTTTTTCATTCACATTGTTCTCTTCCTCTCTCTGTGTTCCTTTCTTCGCAGTCTCTCTCTCTGTTTGTTTTCCACTCTGCCTACTCTCTGCTCCATTTCCAAGCCTAGGGGATGTTTGCTCTTTCTCCTCTTGCTGGTCACTCTTTCCAATCCCTCATAAGGGGATTGTGATTCCAGTAACATTTGACTTCAAGTCAAGCTTTGAAACCTGTGTTGTTTGAGAAGGTTTGGCATGAAAGAAATTGCATTCTCTCAATATTTATTATTTGTACTATGGTTGCCCAAAGGCCTCGGTCAGGACAAAGACCCCTAGTGTGCTGAGCACTGTACAAACACAGAGGAAGACACTATCCCTGTGCTGAAGTGAGTGTGAAAAACAATAGGACAGAAGGGGAAGGGAGAATGAGTTTAGTAGTAATAAAATGATCATGTTGTTAAATAGGTTAACTATAGGCCTAATCCAGAGTTTACTGAAGTCAATGGGAGTCTTTATATTGACTTCAGTGGGCTTTGGATCAGGCTCTATGTCCACGATTACTCTGTTCCAAATCATTTAAGAGTTTGATTTATATTTTGGAATTCAAATGAACCCCAAACTCAAAGCAAAGCGCTTGGGTCAGCCTTGTTAGGTTCACTGAAACCTGTGCAAACTAAAGTTGGTGGGTTTTCCCCAGACCTGTACCTGCTCTCTAAACAAGAATACTGCTTCATCTTTGGAACTTAACTCAGTATGTCCAGAAAGTGCTATTGAGATAGCTGCTATGTTGGTCAACGTACCAGGCATTGAACCAGGGACCTGGAGGCACACGTAATGCACACTGACCAGTGGGTTATATAATGGCAATGACAATGATTCTCTATGGCTAGGATACTATTAACTGTGGGGCAGGAAAGCAATCATAGCAGCTTTCTTTATTAGTTTATGTGGCTGTAGTCTCCAAAGAAAGGGTGAATGTCACTAGTCGGTAATGGAAGTTATTAGGTCTCGATTAGGGATTAAGGTCTATCATTCCAAAGTTTTGTCTACATTCGAAAGAAGCTAATATATAGTACTTGATCTTGCTACAGCAGGTGATAATACCCATGTTGTACAGAGAGAGGTAAGGAGAGAAGAGGTTTGTCGTGTGAAGCTATGGGCCAGATCCTGAGAGGTGCTGATGTTAGAGGAAGTTGCAAGTGCTCAGCAACTCTCAGAATTTTGTCCACTGGAAATTGTGTAACAAGACAGAGGGGAAAAAAGTATAAAACAGTGTTTCACATGTGTAGCTTAAAGGCCACATGTTTAAGGAACTATAACACGAGACCAAAGAGGCTGTTGAAGGAAAAAGTAATATGTAAATGAGAATCTGCTTTTAAAAAAAGAAAAAAAAAGAAGTGGGGAGCTAGGAACTCAAATTATCTTATCATGCAAGAGTAACTTCCAGATGACAGAAACTTAATATATTGTAGCTCCTACAGTATCAGCTGGGAAAAGACTCCTTTTTGGTTCACATTCTACAGAGCTCAACCAATAGACCACCTATTTGAACTAAGGCTGCACCCACCTACAGCTCAGCCAGATCTCTCCTCTCCATGGCTCTCTCTCTTTCTCTCAGTTACAACATGGGTATTGACATGTACTGTAGTAAGGTCCAGTGTTGTGTATTACCTACAGAGAGACCAGTGAAAGGCATACATCTGCCATGTAGCTAGGTAAATTCTACTGTTTAGCAGACACAATGGCTTGTCTCCTAATTTAGTAGAACTAACACATTCTTTGTCAAATTAATCTTTGGAGTGACTCTAGGGAAGTCAGTAGAGTTACTCCGGGAAGGAAATTGTCCCTCTACTTGTTTGATTTTTATAGGATCTTGTTGTGAACATAAATGACTTACATTCATTCCGTGTCTTGTATCTTGCTTGAAGAACAATAATGAACTGGAAAAAACATCAGACTGTGTGTAATTTTGCATACCTCTTGTGTCCATGACTGTTTTGCCAGTATCCTTTCCAACTTTCCTTTTGACCCAGGAATTTAATTCCATTAACAGAAGTGAACAAATAAGATTTGCAACAAAACTCAAATGTAGTTATTCTGAGATGAATATGTAGAAGTGTACTTGGTTTGACAACCATTGTTCTTATAGTCTAGAGAGTTAAACATTTTGGAAAAGGGACTAAGAAAGCCATCTGGGGACCATTATTTTTGTTTCACTTACCAAGGAAAAGATTGAGCAATAACAGTAAAACTGGTGTTACTGCGTATTGTGGAGGAACAGCCCACAGGCCAAGGTTACTCCTTGCATAAAAAAAATTTAATGAGCAATTTTCCACTGTTATGCTTTACATTGCATAAAATATCTTGAAAATATTATAGCAAGACTAGTAAGCACAGTAGAGCGGTGTGGAGATTCCTTATGAAAGGGAATGTATCTGGAGACAAGGATCTGGCTTGTCATGTTAAAATAATATTGAGACAACAGGCAATAAATTGAGATACATATGGGAAATACTGTCTACTTGCCCTGTTTTATCAAGGATTTGCAGCAGCTAATGATTCAGGAACCCAGTTTTCAGATGTGGAGTTCCTTATAAGGACACAAGTCCCTGAATTTGTGTGCTCATATCAGTGCTTAGTTATGCAAATGCCCATGCTGTAAACTCTAATTTCAGCATCCCATTTCAGGGTTTGTGCATGGAAGACCAGTTTACAGTTTTAAATGTGTGGCATGGATTGCTACATAGTTGAAATACACTTACTTTTATATGGGTCAGACCCATATTGCACGGGTGAGGATAGGGTCTGTACTAATGTGTGTTTGAGTATTTTACATCCTGTAAGTGAGGTTTAGAGGACACAGGACAGGCAGTTGAGAGTGTATTCCAAAATTCATCACAATCAGCAACTCCTCCCCACCAGTATATTGTATATCCTGATACTGAGGGAACAAAGGACATTGCTGGAGAGGAGTCATAACACAATGCTGTGAAGGGAGGTAAGAAGGAGAGGGAGTAGAGACAGACTATGTGTACAAGCCACACATATTCATGACTATTTGACTGGCTTTATAGAGGTAAAGGCTGGTGCCTTATCCACACACACACATCTCAGCTCCATGGAAGGACATTCCACAGTATTCAGGGAGTTTAGGGATCGTGTAGGCCCTGGCAGCCAGTAAATCTCTTTCAGGTCCTCATAGTTTTGCTAATGCTGGCACCCTGTCCAGACCACTGAGTACTGTCAAAAGATTTAGTTTCAAGAAAGTTTCTTCTGAAAGAACCGGTTCATCATATCATTGCATAATGAGGACAAACGATAACCATAGAACAAATCCTCATGAAATATTCATAGCTAACATTTGCTGAGCACGTACAGTTGATAGCTATACATTTTTTTATATCTTGGCTGCTTTAGATTTCTTGATTTAATGTTAAAAAACAACAGTGTGGTTTAGGTGTGTGGTCAGGATTATTATACATGAGTACAATTCTTGATTTTGAAGTCAAAGTATGTCTATCTGCTAGCTTCCACTGGGGAAAAAGAATGATTTAAATTATTTACGCCAACCAACTTGCATTCTAACTCCAGCTATGGAATGTAGTCACTGACCTTAAAAACAAAATCACAAGTCTCCTGCTTTTGCTTTCTTCTGTCAACATCATAGATTGCCTGATGGGAAGCTCAGATCATTTCCCTACAGGCAGAAATGCCAACATGCGCGCACGCACACACACACACACACACACACACACACACACACACACACACACGGCAGCTCTAACATTTTACTGACCTGCTCAATTCAATATTATTATTGAAACATTTCATGACAAAAGTGGGATACAAACTCTTTGATCTTGCTCCTCTGTGACAATATAGAGCAAAATAGGTTTGCTGTGACATATATAGAGCAAAATAGTCAGTCTGAGTTCTAGTCCTTCCGGACAAGAGGAACTCATAGCCATGGGTCCTGGAATAATTTGTATAGTGGGGGTGCTGAGAGCCATTGAACCAAACTGTAAACCCTGTATATGATGGAAACCACTTCAAGCCAGGATGGAAACCACTTCAAGCCAGAAACTGCAGCCTCCCCTGCACCCTAGTTCCAGCACCTATGCCCATAATCCTTTTTTCATCCAAGGCTATGTCTACACTATGAGATAAAGGTGTGATTCCCATGCTCATGTACACATATTTGTGCTAGCTGTCTTCAAACTAGCATGAGTATAAATTACATTGTAGCCTCAGTAGCACAGGTAGAGGCAGCAGAAGCACAGCTGAGTGCTGTTGCATACAACTCACCGGAAACCGGTGGGTACCTGCTCGGCAGGGCTCAGTGGTGCAATAGCAGCTATGCTGCTGTTCATTCTCACACTAACTTTGTGAGAGCCAGCACAAGCTACGTGTACATGAGCAGAGGAATCACACCTCTATCTCATAGTGTAGATGTAGCCCAAGGCTCATGGTTTTCTAAAGCGCCAACAAAGTCCTGGCTGAGCAGCATAAAATTAGCTGCTAAGATCAACTTTCTGGTCTATCACTCTTACCATCTCAAACCTTTCTTTGAGTCCATCTTCTGACACTGCCTTTTCCACTGCATCAAATGCAATACATTTGTCCCTACCTACCTTGGAGGCCCTAGAACAATGGAGTTTTGGTCTATGATGCAGGCCCCTGGGTGCTATGGTAACACTACTACTAATAATTAATATAATATAAATCTTTCCCATTTTATCTGCTCCTGTATCATATTGTGTCACCTCACACACTACCTTCCATGCCATCCCTTTCACACAGAACATCTTCTCTGAACCAATCCCTGAACATCCTCCCTGAACCATAAAGCCACTGCCTTGCCCTCCTTCAGGTCCCACCTCAATCCCCATTTCAAATGTAATGCTATCAAATTGATTTTGGGGACAGAGACTACATGCTACAATGTGTTTTTATGGTGCCACTGTGGGGAGAGCAGTTTTCATGCATTCCCCATGGACATCCTTGATTGCCATGTGGATCAAAAAAGTGGCTTCTTTTGCTACATACGGCCCCAGTTATTGATGGTGCACACCATCCCACACTGGCTAGAGCTTGCATCTCACCCATGTTAAAACTGATTCCTGCACTGAAATTTGTACCATGCAGGTTGCTTACATGCTGTTAGTTTCTGTTATATGTTGCCATGAATTGCACATAAAATTCGGCATTGTATCCATTTCTCCTTTCCTTTGTTTCTCTTGTGTTTTTAGATCGTAAACTCTTTGTGGCAGGGGCTGCCTCTTCCTCTGGGTTTGTATGGCACCCAGTACAGCGGGGACTTAATTCTGACTGTTACTTATGGATGCTATAAAATAATAGTACATAAATGAATGAATAAATAAATATCTGACCATGACTTAATCAAAAAACTGTGGGAGAAAAGTCTAATCCCTTTATACATCTATTGCCTGCTTGAATGACTCCCACTAGAAAGAGTTATTACAGATATTTTAAAATCAAACACAAAGTTATTGGGCTCATTACAGGAGTAACTGGATGAAGTTCTATGGTCTGTGTTCTACACAGGGGTCAGACTTAGATGATCTAATGGTCCCTCCAGGACTTTAAATCTATGAATTTATGAAAATCGTTTCCACCCTTCTCTCCATTCTGCTTTTTCCTCTAATATTTTTTCCTAGTTGGTAAGAATTCATCTGTCCTCTCTCTATGTTCCAGATCAGGGGACTGTACAGAAAGTTGTTGTCCTACCCACCAACTCTTCTGCAAGTGGAGAGCTCATTTTAGAAGAACTGGAGGTTTTTCAGGTTTGTCTTCCTCCCCCTTTCATTCCTCCAGCATGTATGTTCACACAAACACTTTGTCTAAAGGACTTTAGCAAGGGTGACTAGCACTTGATAAAAGATCAAATAAATTAGTAGAATGTCAGCTTGATGCCCTCCAACTGAAGGAAGTAGGAATAAGGTGATGTCTAGTGTAGTGTGGAGTGTAAATGGGCTTAAATCTTTTTTTCTGCATTCAAATGCCTTGTTTTACTAATGTTGTCATCCTGGCTCAAAGGATTTTGATAATCATATTTTTTAAGAGGTCATGTTATACTGACTGCCAGCAGGAGACTTTTATCATTGGCATCACATATTGAGGCAGCAGCCATTTGCAGCTGGAATCTCAGTTTTTCTTTCTCTTTTTGCTTTTTAACTTCTTTGATTATACTATACGCTTTCTGATTATGAGCCACAGATTTGAAGCAAGCTGGTGTTGTTTTTACTTTGCTCAAGTACTTTAAAGCCAGATGTCACTGGAGTCAAAAAGCTTTAGGCCTAAATCACCCTAAGCTGAAAAAAGGCATAAACAATTAATGGCAAAAACAATAAAAGAGTCTCTGTCAATCATTCTAGCTGCCTGTTGGAACAATAAGGAACTGTTCACCCTACTGGTGAAAGCTCTTTGAAATTTGCAAGTGGACTGCCATTTACCAGGTAGACTCAGGGCAAGTGATGCAGATCTAGGCTGAGCTTCTCTGTACCCAGCACAGCTCAGCCTGTTGTGCAGAGGGACTAGGCAGCCCACTTGCTATGGTGCAGCTAACTTGCTGTGTGGGCAGATGTGGAAGGGGCAAGGTCATAGCTCCATCTCCTCCAAGCCCTCTTTGGGCACACCAAGAAAGCATACCCCCTTCTCCCCTGTGAACAGAGACCCTCCCTTGTGCAAGCCATACAAGGGGCTGCCACCTCTGTACAACCTCCTCCTCTGCACACCTTCCTACATGCCTGCCCAACCCAGGTTCCCCACTTGCTTTGTACCTCAGGATGAGTTATCTGTCTTGTTATACCTTGTGTGGAAAACTGAGCCTACGTTTTCCAAAAAGTGCACATGAATAATATTTTATGGGACTTCTTTAACCAGAAATATTATTCATTCTATTTAGAGCAGGGGAAGCTAGGGCTCATGGGAAGTCTGTACCAAAACCTGGGAGAGAACCCAGGGTCATGACTCTCAGTCCCCTGCTTGGTCTTCTCATCATTACATTCTGAGCCCTCAAGATCACTCTAGCATAAGCTCAGGGCTCAAAACATATGTTGTTGTGCTGGGGCTTTATTAATGGCTCTCAAAAACAGAGGGGACATGGGTAGCATAGGCTTAGTGTAAGTAAAGGCATAGACTAAGTAAAGCATGTGGTAGTGCTGTCAAGTATTTTCTTTTTGAAAAGTAGCTCTGAGAGGGAAAGTGGAATCTGAGACCCAAAGTGGCATTTGACAGATTGCAGTGAGAAAGACGGCTGGAGCAAAGCTATTTAATCTCGTTTCCATGCAAGACACAGGAGACAGAGCCCCAGGCCAACACTGCAGACACAAACTGGGGACATTTTGATCTATTTCAGTGTTTGTAAAAATGAGACTCTGAAATAGGGTGACCAGATGTCCCAATTTTATAGGGACAGTCCTGATTTTGGGGTCTTTTTCTTGTA
The DNA here is from genome assembly GCF_020497125.1 of Mauremys mutica. Lineage (NCBI taxonomy): Eukaryota > Metazoa > Chordata > Testudines > Geoemydidae > Mauremys > Mauremys mutica. The sequence goes on from NC_059072.1 coordinate 22,804,029, forward strand.
TAGGTTCCGAATACACCCCACCCACTGTCCCGATTTTTCACATTTGCTGTCTGGTCACCCTACACTGAAAGAACTGTTCAAAGCAAGGGGGGAATAGGCACTGTAAGCTTTCCACACACTGACCTCTGCAAATTTACTACCCATTAGATATGAACTGGTAGTAATACCTAGGGGGCAGGGCTAGTGCAGTGGTTTGAGCATTGGCCTGATAAACCTAGGGTTGTGAGTTCCATCCTTCAGGGGGCCATTTAGGGCTTTGGGGCAAAAATCTGTCTGGGGATTCATCCTGCTTTGAGCAGCAAGTTGGAGTAGGTGACCTCCTGAGGTCCCTTTCAATCTTGGTATTCTATGATTAATCTGGCCATTTACCCCTTATAGCTATGTCAGTATGACTCATTTCTCACTTACTAAACTTTTACTGCTCCAGTCCTGAGCCCCAACATCTGCCAATGCACTTATCATCACCTCAGGTATTTATATGTCCCCCACTACTGTAGCATCTGAACACTCTATTATCTTTACTGTATCTGTCCTCACAGCATCTCTGTGAGGTAGGGAAGTACTATTATCCCCCATTTTACAGATGGGAAACTGAGGCCTGGAAAAACTAAGCGACTTGCCCAAGGTCAAAGAGGAATTGAACTCAGATTTCCCAGATCCCAAGTATTCAGTCCTGAAGTGTTACAACCCCCCAGCCCCAATTCTGAGCAACTTCCAGTTTCTGCAAAGCCCCTTGCTATTCCAGCCCTGGGCCTCCTCGCAGCTCTTCTGGTGTGCCACACTCTAATCCTGACATACCACAATGACATCCGTATCTTGTGATTACTATAGTAAATCCTTGATCCCCAAAATAATGATTGTCATTACTGTTGCCATCACTGACACCATTAATTTTGATGAGAATGATGGATTGTTTCATTGGTTTAACACAGTGGATGTAGTAACTCCAAAGGGTGTTCTTTAACATTCAGTTCAACACAGATAATAAATGACACTGAAAACTACATACAGTAGTGTGCAGTGTCACTGAGTGCACTGAGCAAAAACAAAAATTCAGTAACACAACACATCATTTGTAATGTTGGCATTTCTTGTTGATAATCTAAAATCATGTGTTGGACAGTAACCAAAGTGTACGCATTGTAGATACAGTGTGGAAGAAATATTAATTCTCCTTGTCCAGATCATGTGCTAATTACGTATGAGCTGTTACATGATTCCTGCATGCTGTCACCTTCCAAGAACAAAGGCTGTGCCTTCCAAAGAGAGAGAGAGAGTGATGGTTTGCAAACACATACTGTCTATCTGTAGTAGTGAGTCAGCTCTTAAGAGCAGTTCAGCCAGAAGTGTGAGAACTTGTTAATGTGTCTGAGTCAAGTCCAGAGGTTCATGCAGCCAATATATTTACTGACTCAAACTTTGTGTTTATGTCATGTTTGTTGAGTTGTGGCAAAAGATGATTAGGTGTGAATGACATCCCCTCAAGAGTCTGGAAAAGAATGGTTTATCTAGAAATGACTGTGGCTTACAAAACGTTAAAGTTTAATGTCATGCCATAATAAATAAAAGATGGCATATAAATGTGATTTGTCTTTCAGAATAATGCTCCCATAACAACAATGAAGATTTCATCTAAAAAGGTAAAGGAAAGTGGAACACTCATTTAGTGGTTATTATTTGAGAACAGAATTTAACTTAAGGTCCTAAAAAGGCTAACTAGGATGCACCATACTAAATATGGACACACAGATCTTCAGTGTAGCACCTTTGATTCCCAATTTGCACTGGCTAAGGATCTGTCCCAGCACCGTCAGGACAAAATCCACTAGTGCATTGTTCAATATTGGTTATTTTCAACTGATAAAAAAGTCCAATTAGGGAACAAAAAAATTACCATATAACCAATCACATCACAATCCATAGACTGAAGCTATTTGTCTAAATTATTCATTCATCGCTTGGGGAGTGTAGAAATGGTGGTATGGGGCCTATGATGAGGTTGTGTCTGTCAAGCTAATTCATAATGGCTATTTTGACATGAATCATTAATATGGTGATGGTGATCATAATAGTTGTGTGACTGCACAACCAAAATAAAAGGTAGCTAAAATTCTGTATTCAAACAGTTTTAAATTTACTGAATTTTGCCAAAGACTTTTCAGAAGTATTAATTAATTAATTACTATTTATGAAATTAAACTCAATGAGATTTGCCAGCATTATGAGAGAGAGGGACTCAGGCCACCACAGTTCAGGTATGCTCCTATCCAGGGTTTATTTCCACTTTAAGAAATGCTATTAAACTGGCTTTTGCTCCAGATTCTGATGGCTTCACTCACCTTGAATGATCCTTACTCCATGAGTGGTCTCATTGACTCCAGTGGCCCCATTGGCCTGGAGTAAGGTTCTATTTAAGGTAAGATTATCAGAATCTAGTCCATAGTGACCTCTAAGTTTTGTGTTTATGGAATCTATGTCCTGGATAAATCCAACTAGAAGCTTTGCACAGTATTTCTTAAGGAGACTATGCAGAGACGTTACTTAGCTCAAAGGCTTGATTCAGTAATCCTCTCTAAGGACCAAGTCCTCAAATCTGAACTATATTAACTCAGACCTGCTGCAGCAGGACAAAATAATGAGACTCAATGTCCAAAAAACCATTAGCATTCACCATAGCATTTTAAGTATTTTCTAACAGGAGACGGTAATGTTATAGGCATATTAACCTGGGAGATTTCTATTTATTTTGGCTTTGAACCCTTTAGTGGCTCACTTCTCAGTTTTTAGTTAATTCCAAAATGAATTGAAGGCTTTATGCATATGTTAACCAAGCTCCTGGGTGAAGCTGCTCCTCTAGGCTCCACATCTGAAATAAATGTTTCCATTGCCTTCAACAGCAACAGTTATATGTGAGCTCAGATGAAGGGATCACGCAGGTATCTTTGCATCGCTGCCATATCTATGGAACAGCCTGTGCTGACTGCTGCCTAGCCAGAGATCCTTACTGTGCTTGGGATGGCAATTCCTGCTCCAGGTTCTACCCAACAGGGAAGAGGTGAGGAGTCTGATGAGATTTGCAAGAAAAGTACAAATCAGGGGTTTACTTTCATATGTAGTCATGGCTCATGTAATGGGATAGCAGAAGGGGATTGGTTTTTGTTGTTGTTGTTGTTGCTGGCTTCTTAAAAATAATACTGAAATCCCTGTTGTTTTTGGCATTGCACGCTGACCAAAACTATCCGCTAAAGAGATCACTTTTTATATTAAAAACAATACATTGTGAAAGAAAGATTTTATTCTAATTTTAAAGCAGAAGGGACAAACCCTCCTCTGGCATACCATATGTGCACCAATTTTAATGGAGTTACACTGAGGTAACGCCGATGTGGGAACAGAATCAGAATCCAGTGATGCTTTTGCCTTTGTTTAAAATTGCTGTGAATGTAACTATCATGGTAATGTCTCTCATGCAGCATAATATCTGATGCATTAAATCTTTATATTCTGTGTTTCTCCTCACTGAAAAGGACTATTTATAGGGAAACAAGTTGGTCTGGAATTTTTCAGATACATTTTTCATCAAAAAACACTGATTTGTTGACATCAAAACTATTTATAGAGCTGGGTCTGTTTCGACAAATCTCTTGACTTGAAAAATATTGGAATAAAAAAGTTTGGAAATTGTCAAAGTATTCCATTTCGATATTTTTGAAACAAACCAACCCCCAAATCATTTATTCTGGTTAAAAATGTACACTCATTAGGCAAAAATAGATTTAAATGGAAAAAAGTTTAAATCAAAACATTTACAAATTATTGAAACAAAAGTTTTCGATTGACGTGAACCGATTTTTACAAATTTTTCAATTTGCAAACATTTTTGAGATTTTGACTTTTCAACACCATTCTGGATGGTAAATATTTTCAAACTGTCAAAAATATTCGCAGGACAAGAAGACTGTTTCCCACTCTGCTCTGGGAAACAGACCAATACAGGCAAATTTCATTTCCATATCATATCCACTAGATTTGGGATTTTCAACATGAGGTTCATTAAAGCAGACAAAGCAATTTTTCTTTAATTTACAACAGCAGGTCTCTAGTTCTCACTGAGCACAAACCATACTTTTTATGCAAAATAGCAATCTCGCTCCACTTCTCTGGAGAAATATTTAATAGCAGAAGGCTGTAGTGCGGTCTCATATTACTGGGGCTTCACTGCTTGTACAAATGACTACAGAATATCTAATGAACATTATGTGAAATATTATCAAACTAAACTTTTCATTACAAGTGGGGTCTTAGCCTGGCCTGTGCAGGAGCACAGTTGTAGATGCAAGGAAGAGCCCGCGAACTGTGTGCATGGTACTTCTCCCTTTGCGGGTATCTGGGGAGCTGACAGAGAGGGATGGGAAATGGGTGGAACCTTGGCTCCATCCCCCAGTGGACCAGCCAGTTGATGAGGTGCTAGCAGTCGATTATTAACAACTGGGAGCAAAAAGGGAACAGAGACAATTTCTTTGCTGGACTTCTCCTGGGTTAGGGCAGCTACTGACCACCCCTTGCACGGGATTAACTCATAAAGCACAAGTTAGTCCTGAATGAACAAAGTATATTTTATGGTGCAGGTACCTTGCATTTTTGTGTAGTAGTAGTATTTGTTTACAATTTGCAAAGTTCAGCATTTGACCTCTGGTCTTCACGACAGATTCTTTGGGACACCAAGCAAAGGCCATAGTGGGAGGATGGGGAATCGTCAGGTGCTGGCTCCAGCTCCCTGATTCTCAGCCCACCTGAAGCCAACACAACTTAAACTGTTGAGAGGTATAACAAAGTGGAAACTCAGGCCCAACATTTATAATTTCCAGCTGACCTCTTGCCATTTTCATCATGTATATCCATGTTATTTCCATTGGGTTTTATATTGCTGCTAACATGTTGTTTGTAATGTGCTTCTTATATCAGACCAAAATAAACACCAAACACAGTATGGAAAACAATCTGTTTTTCATATGCTAGGGAAATGAATTGTTTCTTTATCTAAAGAAACAGCTTGTGCTGGAGAAAACATCAGTAATTCGAGCCAAATCCCCAAGTCTAGACAGTAGTATCTTTCTACAGTCAATCTTTCTCTCGCCACCTCTCTGCCTGCTGTGTGTCATCCCACACAGCATAACCTCAAAACACCTGACTTTTTCCTTATGTCCTGAAAACACCCACAAACACATCCTCCCCAAACAAACATTGCCACTTCTTATTTCTGGATAAATAGTAAACTGTCAGGATAAGGTCTCTTGATTAGGTTAGTTAGGCTTCTGAAAGACCACAGCAAATTATGGTTTACCTAGATATTTTCCTACTCTGGTGTTCACTATTTTCTCTCTCATCTGTAGATCATTCAGGCCATGTATAGTGCTTCAGCATTTTTAATACTGAGTATTAAATGTAAAGGACGACAGTAAAATCCTAAGCCACTTAACACTTGCCTAGTTTCAGGTTTTGCTGCAAATTCTAAAGTCAGGCAGAGAGACAGAGAGACAGCCACCAAATTTTGTGTTGGGCTGAGAGGCATGAATTCATGTGGAGAAAAATAGTTATAATAGGATAAAGCATGACCACCTGATGATCCCAGAGCACTTCACAAATGTTAATGACTTAAAATTCTCCATATCCCCTTGAAGCAGAGCAATATTACTCATCCTATATGACAGATGAGGAAACCAAGACACAGAGAGATTCTGGCACACATTTCCATACTAATTGCTTAGAGCAGTACACGTAAATCCATAGTTAGGCACCAAAATAAGTAATGTGATTTTCTGAGATGCAGAGCAACCTCAACTTCGCCAATGAGAACTAATGACGGGTGTGGGTGTTCAGTACCTCTGGTAATCAGACTACTTAGGCAAGTTGGAAACACTGGCCTAAGTAACCTATCTAAATATCAAATATCAAATAGTGAGTAATTGATGAGGAGCAGTCATTGATCCTACAAGACTGCCCTGGCCTCCAAAAGGAACTGACAGAGTTTGTATGAACCCCTGTATGTGAAACCTCTGAGCTTTATGTTGCTCCACTGTACAACAGAGACTGTTGGAAGGACATACTGCTTGATAGTGAAGAATGGATGAACCAGTTTGGATACAGTACAAGCCAATTGAAACCTTTCTCAGAAACCTGAATACAATTCATCTCCTTTGAGGTTCAGAAGAGTCTGTAATTTTCATGAATAGGGTCAGTCTTAGCAGTCTGCTCTGCTCCCCTTGACTTCAGTGGGAAAACTTCCATTGATTTAAATAGTCTGGGCTTTATATGCATGCCAATTGCAAAACGTGGAATTGTTTACAGTAAGTCATGACCACTGATACTAATATATAATTTGGTGAATAGTTTTACAGTGTGGCTATTTTAGACTCATAGTTTGTACTTCCCAAATATTACAGGCGGAGTCGTAGACAAGATGTGAGACATGGAAATCCTATGACTCAGTGCCGAGGATTTAACTTGAAAGGTACTGTAATTGAAAGATGATCATACTGTTAAAGGTCACTTGAACTTTCCTTCATGTGACTCATTTTCACGTCAGCCATGTGGTTTACTGGTAAAGCAGCAAAAAAGCACAGTCATTTTCCAAACCATTTTCCTTAACATCCTTTCCTTGTATTTTACATGAAGTGGGGTCTTTGTATGATAAAACAGCATGAGATATTATAAAGTGAGAGTCTGGTAGCACTGACTTGAGTCAGCTGTAAGGAAACCGTGCACTGCTGTAGTTCCCCACACACTTCTGCCCATGTCCTTTACACCCACCTGTTTCAATCTTGCACCTGATGATTATGCTGAACTGTAAAGTCGTTTGGGGCTAGATTGTGCTTTTGGGCATAGCCCTGAGCAAGAGATGGTGTGAAAGTTGTGCCCCCTCCCCCCCATACACACACCCCAGAATAGCCCCAGGGTGCACTGTGACTTGGGCACCACTCTGAGTCACAATTCTTCCTCTTTCCCTCTTTGCACGGAGGGACGAGTACATTATTTTATCCCTTTTCATGAAGCATTTTACAACCCAATGTACACTGGACCATCTACACTGCCCAATGAGTTGAGGCAATGTAGCTAAGGCTCCTTCCACTCCCAATTCCAGGCAAGGCCAAACAGGGTGAAACCTGTAATTTAAACCCAGATCCTAAAAAGATTTCAAAGGGAGTTAGGTGCCTAAATCCCCTTGACGACCTGTGCCTTACTCCATCTTACTCCCATGCATGACTGAGTAAAGGCTGTGACAGTCTAATGCTTTATAATCCCCACACAAATTGAGATTAGGGGATCAAGATCATTTTCACCTGCAATTTTAATCCTGTTTTGAACTCTGGTCCACTTCACTCTGTGCCATCAGTAGTAGAGTTGATGTCTTTTGCTAGGATATGTCAATTTGTCAAAAACAAAACTTTTCATAGAAACATATCTAGTTTCAATGCAACCTTCATCAGGAAGGTTTCTCAGGTTAGACAGAGTAGAGGCTTAAACATGGGTCTCCTACAGCTTGAATGAGTGCTCTAGCCATTGAGCTATTGACTAATCTTAATTAGGGTGTTTCACTCTCTCTTTTCAAGAAAGTTTTGGTGAGAGTGGGGAAGAGAAGAGCTAGGGTGCACTAGGTGGCCCTTCTCCTACTTTTTCCAGTGTAATAAAAGGTAATAAAGAAACCGTAGTTTAGACTCTTTCAACATATAATTTATATTTTAAGCCATGTTATGGCAAACTAATACACTGAGAAGAAAAAAACATCGGACAACCACCAAAAAGACAAAAGAGCTGATGTGAGTAAAATGTATTAGCAAATTTATAAGACAATTATGAAACTGAGGCATAAAGCATGCCATGTTTCATGCCTCAACATGCTTTAACATGTGAGGCTTTAAAATTTTTCAGCACAGAGCTACATTTACATACAGCATTGAGCATCAATAGGTTTGTATGGCCACTCTACATATAGATATTCTATATATTCTGTAAAGACTTTTAGCATTAACAAATTATTGTTAGCTCTTAGGGCTGTTATGAAAAAGCATTTGTTTTCTTTCTCTGTCTTTCAAAGCGCACATAACAAGTAAAAATAATATGCAATAGATAAAAGTTTAGTGAAAGGATGAACGCATTTAGATACTACAATGCTATAGAAAACTAAACTACTAAGCTATCTAAAATCTGTAGAAAACGTACACAGATCGACTCTCATTCAGTATGATGTATGTTCCTGTATGACTCAATCCTAAAGTACATCTATAAAACTCACTTTGACCCCAGTCCTGCAGTAAGCTCCATGCAGGCACAAGGGCCTACTGATTGCCAGATTAGGACCTTTGAATGCCAAGTACTTCAGGATCGCTTCCACAACATTTACAATATTATTACTGTTGTTATGTGTTGAATCCAAAGTGTGGTAGGCACTTTACAGAACAAATAGAAAGCAAAGGTTCTTTGCTTAGAATCCAATTTTAGAAGTGTCTCTATGACTGAGGGTAAGAAATAAGAGATGTGGGATAGAATGAGGAAAGACAGGGTGACAGCCATATGATGATGCAATTATTTGATTTAGGCATCTATATCTAGGTGGTTCAATTTACAGTATTTATTTTTAACCATTACTGTTTACTCAAAGATAGAACTTACATTTCATGTAATGTTAGAAAAATTAAGCCTCGGCCAATATTATTATTTGAGCAAACTAATAAAAAACTAAACTCTTGATGATACTTTGAGCAGGGGGTTGAACTAGATGACCTCCTGAGGTCCCTTCCAACCCTGAGATTCTATGATTCTATGATTCTATGTTGGTAACAGACAATCGCTCATCTATAAAGAGTGTGAAGTAGAACAATAAGTCTAGGTGATGATATAAACTCAACATATGCCCAAGTATTGCTAGAGTGCTATAAATCAATTGAAAGCCTTTCCAAGGAGAAGACTGGCATCATCTCCTTCTGTCTCCTGGTCTCATTCTCTGTCTGATCTATGTTTTTCATTGGACTTTAGGTTTAGAGCTAAGTCCTGTCCTATCTATATAAGTAGCTGCACCAAGTGGTGGGGGTGGAGTGACACTACATGATGGCTACAGGTGACTGAAGAGCATCTTAATGCTGCTTTGAAAAAGAAGCTGTTTCTGGCCATTTTTAGCCCCCACCTCACCTCAAAATGCACATTCAGGGAACAGCTACAGGCCTACCCACATCCTTGGAGTAGCAGGCTGTATCTTTTTTGATGCTGGGGCATTGACAGGCATGTTAAATAGCTCACCCTTCTTTAAACTCATAGACTTTAAGGTCAGAAGGGACCATTATGATCATCTAGTCTGACCTCCTGCACATTGCAGGCTGCAGAACCTCACCCATCCACTCCTGTAATAGACCCCTAGCCTCTGGGTGAGTTACTGAAGTCCTCCAATCATGTTTTAAAGACTTCAAGTTACAGAGAATCCGCTATTTAAACTAGTTTAAACCTGTAAGTGACTGTGACATGCTACAGAGGCGGGCGAAAACCCCCAGAGTCTCAGCCAATCTGACCCAGGGGAAAATTCCTTCCCGACTCCAAACATGGTGATCAATTGCACCCTGAGCATGTGGGCAAGACCTGCCAGGCAGATACCTGGGAAAGAATTCTCTGTAGTAACTCAGAACCCCCCCATCTAGTGTCCCGTCTCCAGATGTTGGGGATTTTTGCTACTGGCAGTCGCTGATGGGCCACAGAGAGCACTAGGATGATGCCCTGGCCTGCTGCTGCCTGAGACCACCGGGTAGAAGAAGTTCCCTTTGCCCTTTTATTATTCCTAGGCTGCACCAGGCAGGATTTGACCCACAAACAGGTGCCCTAATTTCTCAGAACAGTCTGTGCCCAGGGCTGAAATATTTGCAGTTTGATTTGGCCTGAAGTTTCTCCAAACTTAATTCCTTTTCTTTTATAGATTTTTGCCCTGAATTACAGATTCCTGGACGTCTTCAGTCTAGTGAGTCTGAGACGGGGTGTGACTCAGCTAGGTTAAGGAGCCTTGGTTGCCAGTTTTGCTGACATGTAAATGTTTGCTTTCCAAGTCAGAATCAGGCATCGGTAGTACAATAGTCTTATCTGCCCCGTCTTGCTTCCTAGCGTACAGAAATGCAGCAGAAGTCATTCAGTACGGAGTGAAAAACAACACCACCTTTCTTGAGTGCACCCCTAAATCTCCCCAGGCGTCCATTAAATGGCTCTTACAGAAAGACAATGACCGAAGGAAAGAGGTGAGTAATGCAGCTCAGCAGCACAGATCAATCTGGGCCGGGGCGGGGGGGGGCGGGGGTGCATTCAATCAGGGGGCTCAGACAGTCTGGTTATGATGAAGCAGGTTAGGAAAGCTGCATGAACATATTTTAGTGTTTTGGCATGAGGAGTGACAGCTCTCATTATAAATTATAGCTGAGATTTTCAAAGGAGCTTAAGAGAGTTAGGCACTTCACTCCAGTTGACTTTTAATGGGAATTGGGCACCTAATTCCCTTAGAAAATTCCAGGCTACACCTATATTCAAAACACTAACTAGAAAATCTTTCCTCTACAACAAGGTGATTGTAATGGGAATATTTGCTCAGTCAGCACATGCTGTTGATCTGAGGAAACAGGCATAAAAGAAACAAGATGTGTAAAATCAAGGAGCTAGTTCTGATTACAGCAGCACCTTCATGCAATGGAGAAGATAAAAGAGAGAGTGAGGGGAAATGGGGCAGGTTTCCTTAGCAAGAAATTAGCCTGAGCTAAAAACACTTAAGGCTACAAGCATTTTCCCCACTGCGGTGTAATCACATTTTCCATTACAGCACGCTCCAAGGCTCTCAAGTTTCAGTACTCTAACATACAATATAATGCTTTCCTTGAGTGATACAAAAAGGAAACATCATTTCCATTTCAAATCTGAGGCAGATATTCTTTGGAGGAAAAAAAAAAGGAACTTCTATTCTAAGAGTAAGACGGTAACATGGTGCATGTGACAGAATATAAATAATGGAAAGTGTTACACTCACTCATGTCAAGCCACCCTGTGAAATGAGAGAGAGAGGACTAATAAGGCGTTTATTGAGTAAAACATGCTGTTTCTCAGGTATTCTCAGAGAAGGCTCAAACCTTGTGCTAGCAACGTAGATTCAATTCTTTATTCCTTACTCAAGAAAAACATACATTGTAGCTGAGTCCTCTTTTGTCTTTCTGTTTTGTAACTGTGTCGGAATAACACATGCTGGAATTAGTAATGGATGAACCATGAAAGGATCAGAGGGTTGTTTCTTTTCAGCTAAGCTGAATCTCTCTGAATTCTAAAACCCCTTTTCTTGAGGAACTGGGCTGGAAATTTCAGGAGAATAGACTTACTCAAAATAGATTTCTGCAAAGCCTCATGCCATGTGAGTTGCCGCAACATAGAAATATTTAATAAGAACACCATCATTGACTGTCATAGGCATGAAACAAAAACTAAATAGTGTGCTGTGTAAATTTCTTCCAAACTGTGCAACACTGAATACAGAATGACATCCTTCCCTCAGACACTTTTACATCATTGTATGGAATCTACACCAGATATATAATTCTTTATAGAATTGCCCTCTGGTGCCAATACCCAATTAAAGCATTTACCCAAAAGCCACCCAGTGTCCAGTGAGACATCAACCACCAGTCTTACAGACTCCATCTTCCTTTCAGCAGATGTTAGCAGAACACTCCGATGTTAGCGGGAAGACTCCCCAGGTCTGTAATGCTGGCAAAGAAAAGTCTCTCTACCCCTAGGGGTCTACTCTCTTTGGAGATGGTTGAAAATCCTGCCTTGTGGTGGCTCCTCTCAAGGGCCTAGGTTGGTCTCTGTGGTTTGATCATCTCAAATTTTAATAGTAACTGTTGAAAATCACAATAAAGATAAAATTCAGAAAATCTCTCCACAGAACAAGCTTCCCATATGTGAAAAGAGTCATCAGAAGATATTACATGTGCCTTGTATAATTAATTGGCCCATCACACTGTATAAGAAGTTTATTTTTCCTTTCGTCCTTGTAGGTCAAACTTAATGAAAGGATCATATTGACTGAGCAAGGACTCTTGATTCGCTCTGTCCAGGATACTGACAGAGGACTCTACCATTGCATCGCGACAGAGAACAGCTTCAAGCAAACCATAGCAAAGATCAACTTCAAAGTGTTAGATTCAGATATGGTGGCCTTCATGACTGACAAGTGGTCCCCCTGGACCTGGGCCAGCTCTGTACGAGCACTGCAGTTCCACCCAAAGGATTTCATTGGAGCTTTCAGCCATTCAGAAATGCAGATGATTAACCAATACTGCAAAGACAGTAGACAGCAAGGACAGCGCGGAGAAGAATCCCAGAAGATGAGAGGGGACTATGGCAAGTTAAAGGCCCTGATTAATAGCAGGAAAAGTAGGAACAGAAGGAATCAATTACCAGGATCTTAATTTTTTCATTTGGAGCCTCAGATGTGTTTCTTCTCCCTAAAGGGGGCTCTTGTTTGTCTGTTGAGAGCATATTAAAATAAAAATTAGTAAAGCATGCCTGAGAAACATTCTTCTCCCAGTAAAATGCAGAGTAACTTAATTAGAGAAAATATAAAACCAGCATTTTCTTTGTGAGATGCTCACTGGCACTGCATAGGTCCCTATTGTAGCAGCAAAACTGAATATTTCCCTTAACCCATTTGATATCCTGCTATTTACTTACAGTTGAAGAGAAAGAAAGAAAGAAAATCAGTGCATTAATTTGCAGTTTTGGAATTGAGCAGAACAGAAGGGGAGAGAGATAATTTGGGTTAAGATGGCTGTTCAAATGAGGGTGATGCCCAGGGGTTTCTTGCACTGCATTTAAGTCTATGAGTTTCTAATTGTTTACGGTTCAATGTTGGGTTTACAATTTTCATTCACAGTACAAGTCATGTGAATGCATGAAGATAAGAAGCTGGCAAAAGTAAAGTACAGTAGAAGTGGATAGTACAGGGAAAAAAACTGAAGGTCAAATTAAAGTAAAAGTACAACAAAAAAGAGAAAAAATGGTTTTATACCTCAGGAAACACAGATTATTGTTCATTATATGAGCTATAATACATTCTGAGACATAATTGGCCCTAAAACACTTCATAGCTTTGTAAGCAACATGATTATAGGTAACATTTTCAAAAGTATCTAAGTCACTTAGGTGCTTTTCAAAAAGGTTACCTTCCTGTGAGCAGAATGTAGATATACGGTACAACATTTCCTCAAATACTAGAACCACAGATTTCTTTTATAATGTCCCAAATGATAAAGGTTAGAGCTGGTTGAAAGATGTGGAGAAAAAAATCATGAAAATTTTTGAAAGTTTCAAAAGCAGTATCTTTTCAAAGTTTTCCAGGAGAGCTGACTAAAAAATGTTCAGAAAACTGCTTTCCAAAATTATTTGATTTAAAAAATGTCCAGTTTTTAATTTTTTTCCTTTCTTTCATCCTTTTCTCCTTTTTTATTAACCCACGTGCTATTTGTTGCTGAAAAGGGGGAAACAAGGGTACGGTTTAGAAAGGGGCAAAAAAGAAAACTGAAAAAATATTTTTTGTCCAAAAAAAAAGAGGAACTTTTCAAAACAAAATTTTTGGTGACATTTTCATTTTCAAAAGCCATTTTTCAGCAAAAACCTTTTTTGTTAAAAAAAAAAATCTTCACCAGCTCGTGATTTGTAACATGCCAAATAGAACTGGCTGAAAACTTGGTGAATGTCTTTCTGTCCATCCATCCAGTTTGGTACAAAAATGTCACCATTTTCCAACCATCTGTAGTGCAAAATATCAGGGGCAAATCCTGCTAGCCTTACATATGTGAGAAGTTTCCTGGAGTCCACTAAGATTATTCACTACACTCAGTTATTAGCAACAGATAGCACCACAGAATATCACATGTAATGCAATGACATTTTACGACTGTCTGCAGCAAAATAAGCTAATTAAAGTTATTATATATTCAACCAAAATAACATTATTTTATGATGAACTAAGGAAAAATAACTTCTAAACCCAGAGGCGGTTTTAAAAAAAAATGCCAGCAGTTCTAATAAAATCATGCCTTCAAAGGAAGTATCTATATCCGGCGGTTCTCAACCTGTGGGCCAGGACCCCAAAGTGGGTTGCGACCCTGTTTTAATGGGGTCACCAGGGCTAGAATTAGACTTGCTGCGGCCCGGAGCCAAAGCCAAAGCCTGAGCCACATCACCCAGGGCTGAAGCCGAAGCCTGAAGGCTTCAGCCATGGGTGGCAGGGCTCAGGTTACAGCTCCCCCCTCCCCCGCCCCCGGGGCTGAAGCCCCTGGACTTTGGCTTCGCTCCCCACAACCTGGGATGCTGGGCTTTGGCCCCCTCCTCTCGGGGCAGCGGGACTCAGGCAGGCTCAGGCTTCAGTCTCTCCTCCTGGGGTCATGTAGTAATTTTTGTTGTCAGAAGGAGGTCGCAGTGCAATGAAGTTTGAGAACCCCTTATTCTATCCATTGTTCTTTTAACTTTATTTTTAAACAGTGGAAGCTTTTGGGGCATGATGCTTATCCCACTTCCGTTGGTGTATATCGGGAGTAAGTCTACTGAAGTGAGTAGAATTACTCAAGATTTACACTAGTGTGATGAAGAGTCTGTCACAATTGCATTATTCTGGTTTCAAACTGATGCATTGGCAGTCAGGCGTGTTACCATTTTGCCGTTCAGTGATGGAACAGCTGGGAAATATGCCTTGATTCAGCAGATCACGGAAGCACAGGCTTATGTCCCATTGTCATCAGTGGGACCACTCATAATTAACTGCAAGTTTAACACAGGCTGAATTGCTTTGCTTAAAGGGGGATGGGATGGCTCATGTGCTTAAATCTGAGCCTGTATTTAAGTGCTTTGCTGAATCAAGGCCTAAATGCATATTAGTGAACTATATACACTGGTGTATAGTGGCCTGAACCAATGCCCATGGGAACCAATGGGAAGATTCCCACTGATTTAATTGAGCTTTGGATCAGGTCTCAAGAGCTGGCAGGGTAGATTCAACAAAGATTAAATTAAAATGAGTAAATGAAACAGTTTTTGCCAGGTGTCTTGCAGTGGAGAAAATATTCATTTGGTAGGATGGGAGACTTTCTGAAGGTTCAATCCTTAAGTTACAAACCAAAAAGTTGTTTTGGGCTCCACAAAACAAAACTACCTCCTAGACTGACATTAGTTCATATACTCTGTATGCTGCACTTGGTCTTACAATGTTATCCAGGAGATTCACTGCACAGTTAATATAACATTAATGTCTGTTGTGAGGCTCGTAATTGATTCCAGATGAAATATGGCATTTAATAAGCATTTAAGGGTACGATTTATTCTTATTCAGTGATATTTTAATAGGCCCCCATCAGGCCTCAAAAATGATAGTTACATTGTTTATAACTGAATATTGGCAATATGGGATTCAGTTAAAACAATCAGCGTAGCTCTGAGTTTCATATGATTATAAAATAATATTTTTAAAGCTGCTTCACATACAGTTCTTATGGTATGACTGTTTAAGGGATTACACTTAAACTAACATTTTTCTGCTGCATGAAAACTTGTGTATACATAACAAACTTCTGTCAATGTGTAGCCAGTCCAGCCTCCCATGCTTTAGCAGGTCTCCTCTGTGTATAATGTAGGTAAGGACCAGATTCTCAGCAGGTGTAAATAGGTGTAATTTCCTTGATGTCCATAAAACTACAGGGATTTATACCTGCTGAGGATCTGGCCCTAAATGTACAGGCTAGACTTACTACAAGTTTTTTCTTTTTAAAGTAGACCCCGGTCCCCATTTGTATGTAACATGGTCATTTAAGATTGTAATATTGTTTGTGCTATTTAATAACTTCCTATTTTGAGGATTACTGAATAATGTATATAATTTTATTCCCTTTTTTTAAAGAAACACCTTCTAGATAGAACTTTGCCAAATGTAAAGATAAGTTCTCTGTCAAGAACTCCGTAAGTACTTTTTTTGCTGTTTTTATTTTGTGTAGTTTGTAAAGTTTGCTGAAATTCTGATTTAACAATGTGTTCTTTGAATCCTCAGTACTGTACATAAACATGTTTCATTCAGAAAACCCTCTTTTTAAGAAGTGTAGGTATGTGTATAGTTCCTAGCATGATGAAACTGTCATTACAGTGAATATTCATTATATCCTGTGAAAGAAAGAACAAAATGTAGTTTAACACAGTGCTATTTAATTGGAATTATTATTTGCCTGACAAAATAAAGTGTGTTGAAACCACTTCAGGATTTGTTTTGCTTTTCCCTTTGTAGATCTTTGCTAACAACCAAAAACTTTTTTACTTATCATAAGAACAGCTGTCCCATACATCTTTGCAACAAAACCATGCAAAACATGCTGCTTTCAAGATTTGTAATAAGTCTTTTTTGCCCTCCCTTGCTCACACCTAGTTTAGTATTATTGGTTTCTTAGAAAAGTCTGGAACTTATCTAAGAGCGAGATTGAATCTCTAGGAATGAGCACCATAAAGGATCTGTGTACCCCAGCATGATCGGGCTGAAATGTTTCATTGACCATGATTTGGCAGCAAATTGCTTTTTGACAGAAAATATAATTTAGCAGGTAATTTCTGTGTTAAAATTTTCCAATTTTCCAATTTTTTAACAAAAAGGATTTAGAAAGGAGGGGATATGGGGGAGTTAGTTTTCCCCCTCAGTTTTTGTTTCGTTGAAAAAACTGAAAACATTCAGTGGAAATTTTCAAATGAAACATTCTTGTTTGGAATTTTTGCATCAATTATATAACATTTTTCAAGCAGCTCTAAATGAGAGACACAAGGACAGAATGACAACTCAGAGTCACAATTCCTTCAAATCTCCTGCCCTGTCACTGGGTGAAGTAATTTGCCCCTCCCCTGTACCACACAACTTTCTTCTCCATGGCACGACGTGCTATCTACGCTGTGGTGGCCAGACACCTCTGCCACCCTTTGTTGGCTTGATGTGGGAGCAGTAGAGGACCTACAGAGCCTGCTTTCCCTCTTGGGAGCTGCCAAGGAAGCGAGGGAAGGGGTTTTACTCCACATTACTTGGCTGCAAAGGGCTAGGACACAGTCTAAGAGACTATACATGTCAGTGAGGTACTACGGAACTCAAGTGACAGTGGCAGAATGAGAGCACAATCACCAGCCCATGTTGGTTGAAAGGCTCAATACATTGTGAGTAAACTTGAACCAAGTTTTGAGGGAGGTGAGTTCAGGTTTGAGGGAATGTGAACCTCAGTGTGATGTTTTCTCAGGGTGCCCAGGACTGTGAGTCTCCTTGCTACCCCCGTGCCTCCAACTAGAAGCAGCACTGCTAGTGCTTACCTGGGTGTCAGCTCCCTGATACCACCAATCTGTTAGTCACCCAGTCTCCTCAGGGCAATGCCAGCCCTCACTATGCTTTGCAGTAGGTGCCCCCTAGTCTCTGAGCTTCTGTCACTAGCTACTCACAGAAACACCAGATTTGCTGTCCCCTATATACCTCACAGCACCGACATGTAATTATAGTGAAAACAACCATTAGTTTATTACCAAATATGAAGATTTAAGAGCTAGTGAGTAAGGATAATGATTGAGACAGAAAGGTTACCTCTAATACAAAATCCATACACACCTTCTTGAGACTCAACTTAACTTTAACAGGCTAACCATCTGTCTAAAAGCCAGCTTATCTCACCTAAGTGGCCTTCACAGTGCTTCCAAACAGGGTGGGTTGGATGCCATTTTCATGAATGTAATTGCATTGCACTTCCTTGGGTAAAGGATAAAGTGGGGTCCTTTTGCCATCTCCTTATATCCCTCAAATCCACTGTTTGTCCACATAGGATGATGCCCCCACAACCCAGGGCTTATTTCCTTGTATGATGAGGTCACATCCTCATATTGATTTTGTATGGAGACAGAGCCTTCATTGTGTTGGCTTACAATGCTTAATTTCCATGTGAACCAAGGCAGACAGGTGAGTACACAACCTTTGTCTGCCAGAAACCCATTTGTCAACCCTGCCTTGATTTAGACTTTTTAGGGTCATATTTACAGTATACATGGTGTTTGTACATCCTTTTCACAACAACAGTAATGACCAGTGTCACCCCGCCTGTCAGTGAAGACCTCACATCACATTCTCGATGGAGGAATGCTATGGAAGCAGTGTGCTAGTTACAGCCAGGCCTGTCAGTTGGTACTGTACAGACCAGTGTACTCCCTTTGCCAGCTGGCATTGAGGGGTTCTTAGGGTCACACCCAGGTATGAGGGAAAGCAACTTCAGGTTAGAGCAGAGATCAGTAGCCTTTGGCACGCGGCCCATCAGGGAAATCCACTGGCAGGCCAGGACGGTTTGTTTACCTGCAGCGTCCACAGGTATGGCCGATCGCAGCTCCCACTGGCCCCAGTGCGCTGCTCCAGGCCAATGGAAGCTACTGGAAGCAGTGCAGGCCGAGGGATGTGCTGGCCACCGCTTCCCACAGCCCCCATTGGCCTGGAACGGTGAACTGCTGCCAGTGGGAGCTATGATCGGCCAAACTTGTGGATGCTGCAGGTAAAGAAACCATCTCAGCCCAGAAGCGGATTTCCCTGATGGGCCGCGTGCCAAAGATTGCCAATCCCTGGATTGGAGCAAAGGGGAGCCTGGGCTTGAGGGAGCCTTGGCCAGTTTATGATCTTGTATAGACAGTGTGTGAAATGCATGGATCCATATGATTTTTATGGCAAAAACTAGTAGAAAGCCAACATTTCCACTGAGATTCCCTATTCACAGCTACTCACCCCTCCTGGTTTCTTTGAGTGTACCCCCCAGATCTCATGCCTTGGGCTATCATATCCTTTGGGATGGCATCGTGTGACTCTCCCACTCTCAGATCGGGCTTTGGGCTGCAGTGCCCAGGTAGTGATCATGAACGATGACTTAGGCTCAGCTTCTGCAGTGCACTTCCCTCTGAGAGCTGGTACCCAGCGACCAGCCTTGTTAAAGCAAAGTATTGTTTTATTTAGAACCAAAGCATCTCAGAGAAAAAAATTCACTCTCGCTTCTTCAGGGAATGTGTCTTTAAAGCCTGCTCAGTCCCTTGAGCTCCTCACCCCAACACCTTCACAGGGCTTAAGTCACTTCTTAGCTGTCTATCGCCCTTTGATCTGTTAGTGCCTAGGCTTGCCAATGCATTGGAGGGGGATCCTCAAAGTGAATAGCTTTCCCCATCATCTCTCAAGACTATGCTTCTTACCTGAGAGCTATTGGCTTCTTGCTGCCGAAAGCCCCATTCAATTAAAGCAATATCGTCATAAAATAACAATTCCACAAACCCACTGCGACTGTACAGTCTCTCTCAATGCCGAGGTCACACAGTATTCATAAAGTTATTACATCACAGCTCTCCATGCCATGCTCTGCATTGGGCATGCAGCTGCATTACCCTCAAGGGAGACCCCTGGAGTTGCCTGGTGCACAAGCCAATCACACAAACCACCATACCCTTTTAAGGAGTGCAGCATAGTCCTTCCCAGTGGGGCCAGCAAGCTGAACTCAGAGGTTACAATTCTGTCCAGTTTTTACAAGGGCCAAATAAGGGCCTTCCTCCATCCCCAGCCCCTCCCCCAGTGCACACCTGGCCCTTTACTTAAACCCCAAAGTGAAAGTGACTCTTTAGTGTGCTATGAACCCAACTGAATAGTAGCCAACTAAAACCTTTGCGCACACCCCTACCAGGCACTTTTCACAGGGGTGGAATGAGAAACCATTTTCCCTTTCAGATTGCACTGCCAAATTCATACAGGGTTGGATCCAGCTTCTTTTAATGTCACTGGGACTCCTTCTATTGTTTCAAAGGGAGCAGAATCAGGCCCCCAGGTCACAAACCTTCAACAGCTCTGTGGGCAGAATGCCCATTAACTTCAGTGGAAGCACTGCATTTCAAACAGCCAAGTAATTGGGCTACTAACACCCATTTCCTCTAATCAGCTGTGTTTCTAGTTTGCCTTTTTCTATACCCTGTAGAAGTTGGTGGATTTGTCAAGATGAGGAATGCTCGTCTATTATTAGCTCCTCTAGCGCAATGCAAGATACCATAACTGTGCTACAATTTAACGTCTAATCTAAACTAAAGACTGAGATTTAAGGATACTTTGGAGCTGTGAATATTCCAAACAGCAAATTCAACACAGCTGGTTCAGAAGTCACCAAGTACTTGCATTACAGTGATAGACTATTCTGTAGCCCGGGATTCACCACTGGATTCAATATATAGCTCTGCAGAGCAAACAATATTTCACGTACTTTGAGGATACCATCGTCTTCATTAGATTTTATTTGAATGCCAGGCTCAGAAATGACCCAGAATGTTTGCTGAGTTTTGCATTCAAGGGGATTTTAAAACACCCTACATCTTAAAGTACCTTAGAACTTTTCAAAAAGAAATAAAAGACATTTACATTCAACAAATGTCCATGAGAAATTACTTAGAGTCAACAAAAAAAAAGTCTGTTTTCTGACTAAACAACTTATATAACAACTTGTAGCTGGGGAGAGAGTAAATAATATGTTTATTTAATCTCAGGTTCACAATTCTCTTGGCCAGATGGGCCTCCCGAGGTTCGACCACTCAGCTATTTTGCAGTGCTTTTCTTCCTAGTATCTGTTCTTTTTCTCTCTCCCTTTCAAAGGTCCCACAGAGACACAGGGTCTCTATTTGCTTCCAAGGTCATGTTTCTCTTCTTCTCCTTCCAGGACATCATTTCGCCCTCTATATCTAATCCAGCCTTAATAGAAATAACATTACAGCAATCTATAGTATCTGCCTAAAATGTTACAATTTATGCGGTGGCTGGAGCGTAATACTGCAGTACTATTTAAGGGTTTAATCCAAGTGGCAGACAGGCAGGAATAGGACGATGGAAGGAGACAAAGCAAGCAGTATAATACAATATTCCATAGCAAGAGCTCAAACACTGTATGAACGGGCATTTATTACTGAATACTGTATTTGTTTTATATGGGAAGGAGAGTTGGTCTTTGAAGATTCTCTTTCTCCTCACCCTCTCTTTGGGCCCCATTCCAAATCTCAGTGAAATCAATCAGGCTTTTCACTGCCTACAATGGAAGTTGGATCAAGCCCTTTCCCTGTCTCTGTTTCAGAAGTCCCCCTCTGTTTTTGATGTAAATTCTTCCAGCCATCTCTTCCCCAGGCTTCTCTTCTTGTAGCCGCTTTAATCCCTTCCCCCAGTCTCTAGAAGTCCCTGCTGTGCTAATTTGCTTTGATTATAAAAAACAGTTATAATAAAGATAATACTCAGCAAGAGTCAATCTCAAAACACTTTACAAAGGAGATCAGTATATATCTAACCACTTATAGATGGGAAAACCAAAGACCAGAACCAGGGTTTTAATCCAAAGTTCTATCCATTATGCCATGCCACTCTCAAACGTACCGTCTGGTCTGTTCTTGAGCAGATGCTACACGTCTGGGTGAGCAGTTCATGCTTTGCTGAGCTTGCTATTTTAATGTTTGGTTAAAAAAACCAAAACAAAACAACTAAATGAGCCATTTTTTAAGGACCATAGAACCTTTCAGTACATGCAGGTCTATGATTAAATTTCAAGCCCTTGTTATTTACTTGACTGCATTTTCAAACCTCCATGATAAAAAGACATATTGTGCCATATTTCGGTTTTGTTTTACTCAGAAGAATAATATTGCCAGAGTGTATTGTCTCGTATGACAATGGCAGCATATGCCCTATTCCATACCTCATATAAGTTTCCAGAAGAAAGCTCAAAACACAGTATTATGGATTTTGGTCTTCAGGCTCTTTGCTAGCACAGGATGGGGTAGTGGGCAGTGTTACTAGATTAGATTTGATTAGTTTATTTTAAAAATAAATGACATAATTCAGAATGCATCTATTAAGTAGAGCGATCGCTCGATCGGTTTGGGGTTCTGCTCAGAAAAACATCCAAAAATTCAGATCTTTATATATTGTTAGTCTGATTATCTGAAACTATGGCACCCATGCAAACTGCTGCCCCTAATGCCTAGACCACGTCTGTCACCAAATGACCCAGGCAAGGGCTCTCCCTTACCTCATTTCTATACCTAGCCTATGTCAAACTATAGTTTCTGCCAGTGTAATTTATGTTGCTCAGGGATGTGAATAAACCACCCCTCTGAGCGGCATAAGTTACACCGACATAAGCACTCATGTGCACAGTCCTATGTCGGCAGGAGAGCTTCTCCCATTGACAAAGCTTCTGCCACGTGTGGAGGTTGGTTTTTTATGCCAACAGGGGAGCTCTCTTCCATCGGCATAGAGCATCTTCACCACACACACTACAGCGGCGCAGCTGTATCGGTACAGATGCGCCTCTGTAGTGCTGTACATATAGACCAGGGGTAGGCAACCTATGGCATGCGTGCCGAAGGTGGCACGCAAGCTGATTTTCAGTGGCACTCACACTGCCCGGGGTCCTGGCCACCAGTCCCGGGGGCTCTGAATTTTAATTTAATTTTAAAGGAAACTTCTTAAACATTTAAAAAACCTTATTTACTTTACATACAACAATAGTTTCGTTATACAGTATAAACTTATAGAAAGAGACCTTCTAAAAATGTTAAAATGTATTACTGGCATGCAAAACCTTAAATCAGAGTGAATAAATTAAGACTCGGCACAGCACTTGCCGATCCCTGGTATAGACAGTCACATGGCCCTGACAATAAGGCTTCTCCACATCCTGAGTTTTCCAGGGATAGCTAAGAAGCCTTCTCCCCTCTCTAGAATTTTCAGGGAATCCAGACACATGAGATTTACCCATACCTGATCTATCCAGCCCTGCCTCTGGCAACATCTGGTGCCTGATAGTTCAGAATGCACCTGGCTGATTATGCAATGGTATAGCTGGAGGGAATATGCCTTGATACCATTTGGTGACCAGATGACATTGTGAAGCATGATACTTGGTTCTTGGCATCAGTGCTGCTACAGTGCAGTACATATTACGGCCCAGGGGCCCTAACTGAAATGAGAGACAGTTCATCTTCCAGTGTTGCTGGAGTGCAGTGAGGGATTAACAAAGAAAAATTTGCCCAGATAGTTTATTCTTTTCCTGCCATGAAGGCAAGCCGTTATTTTGGAAGGAGCTAACAACATGAAGGCACAAGCCTTATAAGCTGAACAGAAATTCCCCCCTGCATCCCTCCAGCCAATTTTAAAGTCAGCCAGCAGTAAGCTTGGAAACTGTACAAGTCATTTTGCACAGAGAACATTCAGGTTTGGATGCCAAGAATAAATGTCATTCTGAGGGAACCCTCTGCAGTAATTGCTGTTGACTGAACTATTATAGCCTGGGGAAGGCACAGCTGATCATGGCAGAGAGGGCCATACCAGGCCAGGTGCTGAATTCACCCATTCAGAACAGCTTCCATCTTCCTTGTCATGGGCAAAGAGATGTCGTTACTCTTAAGCCTCAGAAATTCACTACTTGAAGCAAGAGTGAAAGTGCTGCTCCTTTCAGACAGCTACACTCAGACTGGAGAATGTGGGCCTCTTTCATGGTACACTCCAGCCATAAACAGTTTAGCTGGATGGGTAAGTCGGTCTCAC
Organism: Mauremys mutica; assembly: GCF_020497125.1. Lineage (NCBI taxonomy): Eukaryota > Metazoa > Chordata > Testudines > Geoemydidae > Mauremys > Mauremys mutica. The sequence goes on from NC_059072.1 coordinate 22,827,694, forward strand.
AGCTGCTTTTCATCACGCGAGTAGGGCAAAGCAATCACAGTGTACCACTGAATCTGGCCTGTTATTTTAAGTTCCTTTACGAAACCAAACCACCATTTCTGCGGAGGCCCAATCTCAGATCACAAGCAGCAATCTAAATCAGGACACACCTGATGCTCACTGGGACATCCATGACTTACAAACTATTTTTTATTGTGACCTTTTTAGCTGTAAGATGTTTTGACGCTACATTGAAAGCAAATGTCCCTAACAAAGGCTGCAGCTTACGTTCAAAATTGGGTAACTGGAAAAAGCTGGATATGAAGGAAACATGAAAGGTACAGAGCTCCTGTTCAAGAGAGTTTCACTTAGACTACCCCAGTTCTTGTGCAGATGTCATAAACTCCCTTGGCTGACATGCACGTCTCTGCCTCTCAGGAAAGAATCCACTCATTTCTCTGCAGACAAATTGGAATCTTGTCCAATACAGTAGAACCTCAGAGTTACAGACACCTTGGGAATGGAGGTTGTCTGTAACGCTGAAATGTCCATAACTTTGAACAAGACATTACAGATTTCAGTCCTGAGCCCTGGCACCCCCCGCAGGACTAAATCTGGGACGAGAACCAAGGGAAGCCCAGAGCCCTGGTGCTCCTGAGGGCCAGATGCCCTAACGCTCACCCCTGCCTGGAGCCCTGAACCCCTCCACACTCTGCAGCTGCAGCCCTAACACTCACCCTGCAGCTGCAGCCCTGAGCCTTGATTTTTTGTGTGTGTGTGTGTGTGTGTGTGTCCCTCCACTGCTACCTGATTACTTCCAGTTGGTCAGTAAGAACGTAACGCTGGTGTTCATATCTTTGAGGCTCTACTGTATATTCCATTTCTCAGCTTCTTGGACACATTCTGCAGGTCTTAGTCAAGAGTCCCACTGACGTAAATAAATGGTGAGCATAAAAACTGACAGGGACTGTGGGGTTTGGCCTTTTGAAAAGTGTGCGCAGTCTCAGTCTCTATGGCTATGTCTACACTGCAGCAGGGCGTGCGCCACCCAGCTCGGGTAGCCAGACATCCACTAGATCTGCTCGAGGTAGCACACTAAAAATAGGAATCTGGATGTTGCGGCATGAACTAGCCACCCAAGTACAGACCTAAGAGGTCAGGTAGTCCTGTACTTGAGTGGCCAGCCACCCGGGTTGTAACATCCACACTGCTAATGTTAGCTTGAGCAGAGCTGTCTATCCGGGCTGGGAGGCATGCTCCCAGCTGGAGTGTCAACATGCATTCTATGTCGAGGGTCATCTAGCTCTGAAATCTTGCAGCTCCTCATCACACCTGGAACTGGATGCATTGTGAATAGAGCACTGGAGTGGGACTCAGGTGATCTTGGACAAGTTACTTCCCCACTATAGGCCCCCGTTTCCCCATCTGTAAAATGGAGATAATGGTACTGACCTCCTTTGTAAAGCCCTTTGAGATCTACTGATGCAATAAGATATATAAGACCTGGGTATTGTTATTTTTGTGCCCATTCTATGCAACTTCATCTGATTGTGAATGGCTACTGAACAGGTCACTTTAAAGTTCTTTTTTTCAGTTTCTGCTACGTTTCTAAGATTCAAATATAAAGAACTAAAACTCAAATTGTTTTAGGTGACACTCACCATATGTCACAGAACAAAACAATTAGAGCATGTTGCAAAATGTTACATTTTTGCATGCTGCATTATTGAGTGAGGTTCAGAGGTCACAATTAGAACCAACGCTGCTAACAATTACACAATTATATAACAGAATAGTAATTAAAATACATGTAATTTTGTCTTCCTCTGGCACATCTTACTGTAGCGGTAGCCATTAGATTGGGCTCAATCTTCTGTTCTTCACATTCCAAAAATACTTGAATTTCAAAATAAATGGTTTCTAGCACTCATCCTTCACCTTAGACATTAGCAAAATTCTGTCTTATAAAGACAGTTTTGCTAATTTGGTGGAGTGTTCAGCGTGTCCAGATTTTTACCTTAAGGAGCATTTTGGTCTCGTTTGCTCATGAGAGTTACCCTAGAAGTTAGCTAGATAGTGCTACAGCACACTTATGTGTTGGTACAGGCAAGTCTCATCTTACGCGGGGGTTCCGTTCCGCGGTTAGCGCATAAAGCGAAAACCGCGTATAGTGAAACACTCATTGAGTTGAATGGCAGGCGGAATCGCCCGCACTACAGATGCCGTTTTTATATTGTTATTTTTCTTTTTTTGCCGACGCGCAAAGCTGAATTCGCGCATGTTAAATGCGCCTAAGATGCGACTTGCCTGTATATTAACGTAACTGTGTGGCTCACAGTCTCCTTACTGTTGGTCAGAAAGCAGCATTCTCAAACTTTGTTGTACTTGTACAACCCCACACTGGGCAAAAAGGCACACCGGGGCCCCAGTCAGCCCTGCCTGCTGCACGTGCCGTAGGTGTCAAGCTTGGAAGGAGGAGATAAAAGAGCTGAATTCAGAAGGGAGAGCAGCTCCTCTGGCTCTCATGCAGGGACAGATGCCGCTGAGCTAGCTTGCTGGCAGACAGAGACTCCCTAAGGGAAGCCAGGCTTGAAGCGTAACTGTAGTATAAGTTCAGTTGCGGAGCCTTGCCTGTTGGTCCGTGAGAGGTGGCTGCTTGTCAGAACCTCCTAGGGAAAAGGGTGGCCGGAACAGGGAGTTTGAAGCAGTTGTGAAGAGTGTTCTTCACTCTGCAGGGTCAGGGAGTGACCTGCAAGGGGAGCTGAGCCAACTCACCTGCGGCAGAACCAGCTGGATGGCAGAAAGGTCTAGGAAGCTCTCTGGGCTGAGATAGGTGCAGATACAGTGATGCAGTGAGCCTGGGAAGAAGCTGTGGGAAATGCCTAAAGATAGGCTAGGGTAGGAAGTAGTCCGAGGAGGAAGCAAGGGGTCTAAGTAGATGGACTTTGACTGCTTAGGACTTGGTCCCTGGCCTGGGACCCAAAATATACAGAAGGCCTCAGTTCCCCTACGGACCCACCAAGGAATGTGGCATAGAAATCCCCCGATAAAAGGGATATGGGGCAGCTCTATGTATTTTGGCACCCCAAGCACGGCAGTCAGGTGGCTTTCGGCAGCATGCCTTCAGGATGTCCGCTGGTAACGCGGATTCGGCGACATGCCTGTGGGAGATCCCTGGTCCCACGCCTTCGGCGTACTCGCCGCTGAATTGCAGCCGAAACTGCAGGACCGGCGGACCTCCTGCAGGCGTGCCACCGAAGGCTGCCTGACTGCCATCCTCACGGCAACTGGCAGGCCACTCCCTGTGCCTTGCCACCCCAGGCACACGCTTGGTGCGCTGGTGCCTGGCGCCGCCCCTGCAAGGGATAAGGATGACTGAGTTGGGCTGAAGACCCAGTGTGAAGCTGATAGTATTGTTTGTTGGGCTTTTTGTCCACCCCGCAAGGGGTGGGACTACATGTGGTCTGGCCTGAAGACAGTGGGCCCAAATGGTCCTTAGGTAGAAGCAATGAAAGGTAAGGCCTTGTGATGTTACGCCTGGCCACAGGGAGGTACTCTGGCAGTGAGTTACTCTCTGGCAGGACTCTGAATCATTTCTTAAGGTAGAAAAGCTAAACTAGTGAAGCACATCTTCATCCCAATCCCACACCTTCCCTGCTGCTACTAATAATGCTTGGCTGCATTAAAAAGACACTGTTAAGGATCAAGATGAGGAAAAACCTCACTGCACTGGAATGGGTGTAGCTGGTTAGCAATATATCACTATTTTGTACCTGTGCTATTTATTTCCTCTTCCTCAATGTAGGCCATTGCATCATTTCTTATTTGCATTAATAAGATTTGCCTTAATAATATTTGAATCATTACTTCAATCTTCGCATTTCTCTGTTGTCAGCAGCCCTTGCAATTCTAATCTCTCTAGCTTACTTTGCAGTTTGGTTCTCTAGTCCTGTTTGTTACCCACTTTGATTAGGGCATCCTCCACACAATTTGACCACGGCTGAGTTTACACCAAAGAAACAAGTTCAAAGAATGACATCAAGGAGCTGCAGAGTCTATTGAGAGGGGTTTGGGTTTATTGTGCAGTTGGTCAGAACATTAGGTGCAATTCAAAATAAACCATAGTGTATATTGTCTCACATTTCACACTTTCTTATTCTGACAACTACATAGGACCCCAGAATTGAAAGAACTGAAATGAAAAAGCAAGTCTCAGGGGATCTATAACCTCCAATATATCCAACTTCTCCCCCCACCCTAAACAGCAGGCCTACTTATAATTTCATAAATGTAGAAAGACATTTGGAACAGCACGAGAACGAAATACAATCATATCATTGTTGGGTCTGTATATATAGATGGATCTTTGTCTGACTGCCTTTGTAGAAACACTTGTTGATACTCTACTTTGAGACTAAACCTGGTGAGAATCTTTATGGACGTTCTGCAACAAAACACACTGCCAGCAACACGCCAACCTCCAGACAACCCCTGTCAAGCAACAGAAACAGAATCCTGGATGCAACTCCCCAAGATAACAATAACAATCATTCTAAAAGTAAAACGACAAAACAAAAATACCAGGTGTGGAATTTTAAGCAACCAAAATCATGTTCGTCCCAGATGTCAGCCCAACTAAGCTCAGGAAAAGAAGGGAACTGATGCAGATCAAACAATTTCTGTTAAGGCAAATATTGATGCAGCTGTTTATAGTCATCTAAGAAAAACAATATCTCTTTGGGGACACACATTCTGGAGGAGCACTTCCCAAGGTTATTGCAACAAGGAAAGTATCGTGTGAAATTTCGAAATCACTACCTTATTGTTAAGACCTGCTTCTGCCACCTTTCCTGGGCAAAGGTGATGGTGAACAAGTATCTTAATCCACAAGTTCGTAGTGCTTTTGGAATAAGGGCGTGATTGAGACTCATGTCTAATTCTGTTCAAGGGGCAGAGTGTAATTCTGCTGCCTCAGGAACTACACAGTGAAGGTCCAAATTCCTTCTTTGGGTTGCCTCCCACTTCCCTGGTTGACATGAGAGGTAATTTACTGGAGTCCTTTGCAGGACCTTACCTCCTTTAAGCCTTTGATTATTATTATTATTATTTTATTATTAAGCAAGATCAGAACCCCTCTGATCCAGGCACTGTACAAACGCTAATAAGAGACAGTCCCTACTCTAAGAGCTTATATTCTAAATCAACATGACTGACAAAGGGTGGGAGGGAAACAGGTTAAATGACTTGCCTAAGGTCACACAGCAGCTCAGTGGCAGAGCTGGGACTAAAACCCAAATCACTGTTTCATTGTCTAGTACCTTACCCACTGAGCCATGCTGCCTCTCTAGGCCACATAGACAATCTGTGGTAGAGCCACCCTCCTGTACTCCTTCATCCCACTGCAATGCTCACCATTGGTCTCTCTGTCCACATCTACTCTGTACGTGCAGGAAATGAACAACCGTAGCTTCATCTCTCTCTACTCACTGATTTATTTTGCCCAGCCTTCATGTTTAACCCTGGCATCCGTATTGATCCACACAGCTTTTAAGACTGTTTAATTCACTCACAGAAAACCTCCCGTGGCCTCAAGTCTCGGTGTAGCAGCTTTCAGAGAGATTGTCTCATCTCCACTCATTACAGCCCTATCTGAACCCCACACGTCAATATGGAAATTGTTGCAGCCCCAGGGGATTGCATTAAGTAATTCAGAAGGAGACCAGGTAATGTCATTTTCTGTAACTGAATCTGCAGTTCCAATCAATAGCTGACTGCATCTGCATGGGCAGGCAGCATTTCAGCACACCGAGCCGCGTCATGAACTAGACAGCATGAAAGCAGACTCCTTTACCATGGTAGAATCTCCTGGTCTAGGGCAAGTTTTCATTAGTTGAAAGAATCGCACGAGCCGTTCTGTTAAATTGAAACACACAAGAAGGACAGATTTATCGTCTGCTTGGCAAAGCATGGCAAGCAAACGGAGCTGCAGTTCCAAGCCAAAGCTCATAACCGGGCCATGTTTCACCTTTAAGACCTGAGTTTGCTAATCCTGTAGGCCAGTTTTGTTCTGACATTTTGAAAGAAATTCGCATTGCTAAGTGCTAATGCAACTGCAAACACAACTTTCCATTCCCCTCTCCCCCCCTTTCTACTGGCTAAAGCCCGATGCAGCTGGTGTTTGCTTGCTAGATATTGCAGTTCTTAGGGTGAAGAGTTTGTCCTGCACATGCAGAATGTGTTCATTTCTCAGGAATCAAATGACCACACCAGAGCTAAACAATATGTGAAGTGTTCAATTTGTTTTGGACTAATATCCCTCCAGATGCTGAAAGCTGGTACATGTATTAACCGCTGGCTAAACAGCAGTTCACACTGATTGCCAGTAGAAAAACACACATGCAGAAGAGCAAAAATGTGTCATCTGTAGCGTTATTCGGTGGATGCCAACAAATGACCAAGTTCACACGTGTAGGTTCCCAGCATTTACCTTCCAAACGGATAGATACAGCAGAACAGGGAACAGCCTGAAGGCCAGATCCTCTGCTGGTTTAAAGGGCCTGAGCCAAGACCTACTGAAGTCAAGGGAAAGACTCCCACTGATTTTAGTGGAAGTTGGATCAGGTGCTAAAATGTGCAGGAAAACTTCTCAGCCATATGCACTGCAATAGCTCTCACACAGCTATGGGGGCAATCCGGCACTATTTACGCACACAATAGTTCCACTGATTTAGCTGTTAGTCACACTTCTCAGTTAGTGTTTCAGGGTCTGCAGACATAGGGAGATATCGGTCACTACTCCAGTTATGCTCAGGTCGAGGCTATGAGCATCCAGAACAGCCAGAGATTTACAGCTGTGGTTAAAAAATGAAAGACTGAAAACCTAGATTCTGGGGAACACTAATGCTGCATGGAAGAGGTGCAGGTCTGCCAGCCCCTACATACTGGCTCAATCTGAGCACTGGCTGTGACCAAGGGGAGTTGATTTCAAGGGAGCATTGCCTGGGAAAGGAGTCAAGAGTTATGTCCTTGAACATTAGTTATGATCAATGGTAGCTTCTGCCAGGAAAGCTGCCTTCACTACCCTTCATTCTGTTTAAATCTCTGTAAGACCCAGTCCGGCAAGGTGCTGAAGTCTCTGGGACCTGAGGCTACTCAGCCCATCACAAAAAGCACTCACAGCCCCCTATAACATCGGGTCTTCACTGTGTTTTTGTTGTTCGTCTATGTGCACTGTATGTTCCTGGGGCAACGAGGGTGTGGTTGTGCTGAACTGAGCACACTAGCTGCATGTAACAGGCATGTATTAACACTCTGGCTGGATTGTCAGTGGGAATTGACCCTGAAATCGCTCACTGTAGAGCACAGATCTCTGCCACTAGGCTAACGGACTGTCTGCTAGCTGGAAGCAATCCCCCTGTGTGGTCCAGGCTCTAGATGTGCGGGTGGGAGGGGAAGACTCACTTTGCCAATGGTTTACAAATACAAAACAGCAATTAGTCATCAACAATGCCTGGATTTTCCCCCTTTTTTCTCTGCAAGAATGGTAATGTTGGCCAAGAAGCTGGGGGAAATCCCGTACTCATTTTGACAAGTGCCATGAGATATTTCACTTCTTTAACATTACTGACCCCTGCCTGAATTTCACCCTTCTGAGTCACCCTTTTACCAGATTTTCTCCCTAACTCTAGCAGTTGCAGAAATTTGGTATAGTAGTTGGTTGTGTCGGGAGATGGCAGGTTGGTAAAGGGGTGTTTGTCCAAAGTGGGTGATGGCAGCCTGGCATCCCTGAGCGCAGAGTTAGGTTGTGGTGCATGGTGGTCATGGTAAAGTGTGTGTTTGTGGGTGGGGAGTAGAGGTGTGTACTGTTTTGTGGCTTCTTCTTTAATTTTCTTGATTTTGTGGGTTTGCGTCTGGTACGTTGTGTGTGGAACAACCCTAACTGCTTCATGGCAAAGCCTTTTGTGTATTAATAGCCAAGGGCTTTTTAATGCACACTTGGATGTGAGCACAGTAGGCACCAATAGGCAGGCAGACTTTTGTGGACAGAAGTATTGGAGGAGAATAGCTTATCTGTCAGCAGCTCTGCATGATCTCTCATCTGTCAGCAGCCCTGCATGAACCCTTCTCTGTTGCAGCTCCTCAAGGAGAAGGTTTTCTGTGTGCTTCACTTCTATCAATTAAGTCTCTATGTGACAGTTCCTCCTTACCCCAAAGCAGCAGTCAGACTATTGTGTGTCCAGCTTTCCCCCATCCATCAACCAATCAGGCCTGTGTATGCTTGGCTTCCCCAACCATCAACCAAGCAGCTTCAGTGTAAATAGTCCTCATCAGCCAATCAGACTGGCATGTGCCAAGCCTCCATCAATTGGGCCAAGTTCTTTGTAGACAGACAATATTTTTTTCAGCAATTTTGGTCTCCAATGAAAGGTAGGACTGCCAAGGAAAAAAATTCAGACAGAGCCCAAAGTCAAAGCTTTCCCATTCAAAATGTTTGAAGAGAAACCAAAGACTACACAGAACATTTAAAGGGCAATACAAACTTATCCTGAGTGCAATATCACACCGATTGACAATCTACCTTTAGAAAATAACAGGAGGTTATGCCCCATTTGTAAACCAACTTAGAATGCAACCATCAGCCAGGACTTCCTACCAAATGCATCCATGATGCATATAGATTAAAAAGAGATAAGAGTATTTATATTTCTGGCCAGAATGTTGTTCTCCCTTCTATCAGACATGAGCCTGTCCATGCACCATGACACCCAGGCATGATTATTGTAAACAAAAACGAACAACAAATCTCCAACTGGTATAAAACACAGCAGCCCATCTGCTTACTGACAAAGGTGCTGTGAACATATCATCCTGGTGCCTCACCCTCTGCACACTGAATGCAGAGTACAGTTAAAATGTCTCTCATATTCGACAACATCCCTGAAAGATTGCTTCTCCCTCCCCATGACTTCCTATGATTGCTATCCTCCGTGGAAAAATGAATCAATCAACCAATCAGGGAGGCTCATGTATGTGAAAGGAAGAACATTCACATAAACTATGGAACTCCAACTGGCAAGATGCAAGAAAGAAAGCCCCTAGGCCACACCTCCTTCAGAACTAAATGCAAAATTCATCTCATTGGCTTTGCTTTTGTACACCCCATCACCCAAACATAACTATAAACTAATCAAGTTATGGGAACAGAGCTGGCCAAAAAATGAAAATTGTTTTTTGCCAGACATTTGGAAGTTTAGAAATTGTTTTCAATTCTGAAGCATTGTTTGGGGTTTTTCCCCATCATTTTTCGCTGTTTTCCCCAATATTTTCAAAATACATATCAAAAATCTGATTGAAATGTTTTGCAAAATGGTTATCAATTTATTTTGTTTACTGAAAGCCCAGTTTGATTAAAAATTTCAACAACTATTTTGATAATATTTTATAATATTTTCAGTCCAAAAACTATACATATATAAGAAAATTGACTTTAACAATTTTTTACAAAAAAAATATTGAAACCCCCCCCCACCTTTTTTGTTGGAAAAAAATCAAAACAGTTCTGGTTGGGAAGGAAAAGAGAGATTTTCATAGTTACAGCTATTTTTAAATTCGTGGGAAGGACTCATAGACTACAAAAAAAAGAGTAAGGCTGGCTGGATAGACACATAGATAGTGGGTAAAGTAACTGGCTAATGATTCTTGAATTTTTGCACCAGCCAGTGCCTGGGATAACATGAGAGCTGTCTGTATTCAAATATTTTCTCATGTGTTCAGAAGCCAAAATGTAATGTCATAAAACACAAGTGCTTAAAAATAAATACCTTTTTATTTCTTATCGAATATCTAGACAAATATTGAATATCTAGACAAATTAGAGTATTGGGCCAAAAGAAATATGATGAGGTTCAACAAGGACAAGTGCAGAGTCCTGCACTTAGGACGGAAGAATCCCATGCACTGCTACAGACTAGGGACCGAATGGCTGGGCAGCAGTTCTGCAGAAAAGGACCTAGGGGTTACGGTGGACGAAAAGCTGAATATGAGTCAACAGTGTGCCCTTGTTGCCAAGAAGGCTAATGGCATTTTGGGTTGTATAGTAAGGGCATTTCCAGCAGATCAAGGGATGTGATCATTCTCCTCTACTCAGCACTGGTGAGGCCTCATTTGGAGTACTGTGTCCAGTTTTGGGCCCCACACTACAAGAAGGATGTGGATAAATTGGAGAGAGTCCAGCGGAGGGCAACAAAAATGATTAGGGGGCTGGAGCACATGACTTATGAGGAGAGGCTGAGGGAACTGGGATTGTTTAGTCTGCAGAAGAGAAGAATGAGGGGGGATTTGATAGCTGCTTTCAACTACCTGAAAGGGGGTTCCAAAGAGGATGGATCTAGACTGTTCTCAGTGGTAGAAGATGACAGAACAAGGAGTAATGGTCTCAAGTTGCAGAGGGGGAGGTTTAGGCTGGATATTAGGAAAAACTTTTTCACTAGTAGGGTGGTGAAGAACTGGAATGGGTTACCTAGGGAGGTAGTGGAATCTCCTTCCTTAGAGGTTTTTAAGGTCAGGCTTGACAAAGCCCTGGCTGGGATGATTTAGTTGGGTTTGGTCCTGCTTTGAGCAGGGGGTTGGACTAGATGACCTCCTGAGGTCCCTTCCAACCCTGAGATTCTATGATTCTATGATTCTATCTATGCTAGTGAATTATGCAGTTATTGCACCATAACATTCATTTGTGAGGTGATGCTGCAATATTGTTTTATGTGCTAGGTTTAATGCAAAAATCAAGGTTTTAATATTCCCTGCTTCAGTGATTCTCAACCAGGGGTACATGTACCACTGGGGGTACAGAGAGGTCTTCCAGGGGGTACATCAGCTCATCTAGATAGTTTCCTAGTTTTGCAACAGGATACATAAAAAGCACTAGCAAAGTCAGTAAAAACTAAAATTTCATACAGGCAATGACTTGTTTATACTGCTGTATATACTATATCACTGTTTCTCAGCCTGGGGGGTTGCGATTTATTTCAAAATTATATGGTAAAATGAGAAAGTAAGCAATTTTTCAGTAATAGTGTGTGGTGACAGTTTTGTATTTTTATGTAGTTTTTGTAAGCAAGTAGTTTTTAAGTGAGGTGAATCTTGGGGTACACAAGACAAATCACCCTCCTGAAAGGGGTACACTAGTCTGGAAAGGTTGAGAACCACTGCAACTTGTCCATCCCAATTACAGGTAGAACAAGCATTTGGAAAACACAAAATAGTTAGTTGAGATATTGCCATCTAGTGGTCATTGTGGATATTACACACTAAAACAGCCACCTTATATTCAATGTAAGATATTCCGTAATAAAATGTCTACAAATATAAACAGGGTCATCAGAGTTCTTCAGAGCCTGGTTATTTCTGAAGCGACATAAGAGAATAAGAAGGGACCTGTAGGGAGCTGACTATGGAAATCCTCGGAATCTCAAGACTCATTTCCCAAAGCACCAAGGACTAGCTCTGGTGAGGGACCTGGTGTTAAAGTCAGGGAGTTTGGCCATATCCCAGCCTTGTAACTGGACACAAAGGAAACTGCCCAGGAAAAGAATAATCTCTGAGTTAAATGGTGCAACAGGATTCCCTTTTTCCTGCCCACAAATTTCTTGCAAACAGATTGCAAATTGGATGTAAGCTTTGCAAAAGATGTATTTTCTTACTCAAAATTGTACCCACATTGCTTTAGTGACTGAGTTTTCAGGTCTTTTATAAATGTGAATAGTGACACTCTGCACTGCCCTGGCTACTTGCATCATCACATGGTATTTATATTTCTCCCCTTCAGCGGTGCCAGCTGGTCCTTTCTGAAGTAGAACTGAATGTATCTTTGAATAGCAGATGTGTGCACCTACTTTGTTTAGGGCCTTGAAATCTTGCAGGTCTCACTTGAGTAAAATCCCCATTATATTCAATGAGAATTTTCTCTAACAATACTAGACTGGACTCTTTGGAAGCCTAAAGAAATAAGACTATAAAAGGTGGGGGGGGAGGGAAGGAGAAGCAACTGAAACACCTAGGCAATCACTAACATACTAATTCAGTAGCAATTAAATTCTGACTGGATAATTCCTAAGTAATCAGTGCAGCACGCGTTACAAATGGTACATTTTACAGCTGAAAATGCCATTCAGAGTTTCAGTCAATAATTGCGCCTTTCAGCTTACAAATTTTTCTGGATCTAGTAAAGCTTGAGCACATGAATTGTCTACAAAAGTGAGTAGCAAAGGCTTGGATATACAGCTGAATACAAATCTGCTTTTGAATTCAAATGAATAGCTAGCTGCATCTACTTGTTGTGCCCTTAACACAGCTCTATGCAGTAAGGACTTTAGTGTTTGGCTGTTAATAACAACAGCAATAAGAAGAGCAGAAGTGAAAACCGACAGGAGTCTGATATTCCTTTTACCCCAGTTTTACACTGGTGAAACTTCATAGACGTCAATACTTTTACTCCTGATTTACACTGGTGAAGGTGACAAGATGTGTTTGTGGAGGAGCTCAGCTAGTATGTGAAGGGAAAGGCACCTGGTAATTCATTAGGGAGCAGTAGAGATCGGGAAGGAGCTAAAACTCATCAGATAAGAACATAAGTCCTAGTGGTGACTAACCATTCTGTAAAGAAAGGATTTCAGTTCTAGTGCCAGTGCAAGGATTGGTAACATGTTTCAGGGTAGATTAAACAGACACAGATAGAGTTCCAACTCTGTTTAAAGCAAAGAGAATATTGCTGGATTCATATAAAACAGTATCCAAACAGCAGACCCAATCACATTGGCTTTATACTTTCCTTATGTTGTTCTTTCTACAGACCCATGGGGTAGTGATAGAGGAGGAGCACCAAACATTTTTAGATCTTCTGTTTAAAAAGGCTTACTGAGCAAACCCTAGGAAAGAACAGGTTAATACACAATGGGGTAGATTCACAATGGGTATTTAGGCATCTAACTGTTCCACTAAGGGCCTAATTCCAACTCATAGGCACCACCACTTAGTCTGTAGGCACCTAAAGTCAGTAGGGGCCAGATTCTCAAAGCAACTTACATGTTGTGATTGCAGGATACTCAGACTAGGTGTCTCCTCAGCAGAGCCCGAGCCAGTAGGTGTGCTCAGAGCATGCCCATCCCACACACCAAAAAAAGGGAGGAGGAGGGTGTCCCCTCATAGCTAAACACCTAAAATACTCCCTCAGGATGTTAGAGACCCAGTTTTAAATCCATTCTCTACTTCATTCAGATCAGGGACATGAACTCAGATCTCCTTGCAACCAGATGAGTGCCCTGCCACTAGGCTATAGAGTCAGCCTGACTTTGCTTCTTGGTCCAGTGACTATTTAAGCATTTCATACAAAGTGGAGCCATTTCAACATAAAAACTACCCTCCTCTAGCCCACTGGTTAACACAATCAGCTAGGAGTCCTGACTTCAAATCCCTGCTTTGACCCACTCAGAGAAGGAATTTCAATGCAGGTCACCCCCAACCGGGATGAATGCCCTAACCGCTGGGCTATTGGGTGTAAAGGCACTGCCATTTTCAGTGCCAAAGGCCTGATCTAGCTTAGGTGCCTAACTCCAGGTGAGTGTTCATGCCTGTGAATCCCAAGTGAAGCTAAGCCCCTAACTGTGGATCCCAAACAGAGATAAACAGTTTAGGCCACTTCCCTCTCCTAGGCATTTCCTGTTGGCTAGCATAGGCAGCTCCCTGTACAGTATGCTGGCTTCTGGGAATCCCTTTTTAGGCTCCTAGCTCTCCCTCTGCATTGTACAGGGAGTGAGGATGCCTAACTGAGGGCTGGGGATTTTGCCGGGTGGCAGTATGCCTAACCTTAGGCATGTAATGTTTAGCCTAAGCCCTGTGTAGATATAGCCTGCGTGTGGATCCTGAGTTATGTTCAGCTGGCCAGCTTCACTCTTCTACCGTATGTAGTGTTGGGCCCAGGATATCAGAGAGAAAAGGTGGGTGAGGTAATATCTTTTATGGGACCAACTTCTGTTTCCCAGCCCTGAAGAAGAAGAGCTCTGGGTACAAAAGCGTGTCTCTCTCACCAACAGAAGTTGATCCCCTGAAGGATATTACCTCACCCACCTTTCCTCGCTAAGGCTTCAGTCTTAAATAGTTGTGGACAAACGTGTGTCCATTGGGTGGCGCATAGTTCAAAGCTTTCCAGTCCTTTCTCAATTGAGTGGTGATCAGGATGGCTACAATCTTACAGCAGCTTGGTGATTTTTTCTTTGTAGGTCTAGGGGAAAGCTGCACCCCAGTTATATCCCCGGCTACTGAAAATTCTATGCAGAAGTAGCAGAGAAGTCTGGTGCGCATTTAGATTACATGAGAGAAGAGAACAAACATTATACCTAATCAGAAATGTGGCTTGAATTAGGTTAAATGGGCAATGGGTTTATGTGTCTCTTGGTTACTCCATCAATACAAAATACATGTACTATTATTGATTGTTTATTAAATGCTGACAGTGTTCTCAGCCGTGTACAAAGTACAGTCCCTCTCCCCACTCCAGTCTAAATGGCCAGACAAAATCATTCAAATTTGCCCTGGATGTCCAAGAGCTTGCCGTTTCTTCTTAGTGGGGTGTAACAGCACATCTAATTTAGGTGAACTGACATCGGCAGGGCTGTTTGCAAAAGCTTTAAGGAAGGATTTGAAAGAATAAATGTAGTTTGCAATCGTGAGCTAGACAGTGGCTCAGATGACACACCTGTGCTGGGAATAAGAATGTCTGGGAGACCCAAGCCAGGCGTAATTAAGGAGTTAGAGCAGGTGAGCAAGAAACACAGTGGAATGGGTGAATCCAAGGCTCCACTCCCCAGAGCCAGTCTGTGCAGTTGAGCCAGAAGAGGGATGTTGTAATTTGTTGCTGGTATAGGCTAGCTACAAATTATTACTCCTGCAGGTCCAGAGGGAAGCAGGAAGGGGTGTCTTTGAGGTACAATGGCTCCTGGGGCTGCTTCTGAGGTGATGCATCTTACACTCCACCTGTGCTATAATGTATATTATAAAAACTGAAGGCAACCAGTATTTATGGTATGGTAAGTACTGTAGTCATATGAGAGTGAAATGTACTTCTAAGACATTGTGACTTGTACACACTAGATAAATTCCATCCTTCTTGAAATGAGCCTCAACCATATCTCCTTTCTGTCTTAATTTATAACTGCAGGCATGAATTTCAGAACGAGGGTGTTCATTACATGGTGAGCTTTATTTTCCACTTGTAAGGCTTGGAAACATTTGTCATAAATGCATCTTCAGTATTTGGCTTAACATGGAGAAATGGAGAGCATATTGGTAAGTACAAACATATATAATTAACTTCTTGTTTTCAGTACATCAATTTAGAATCTCTGTAAACAGTGCCCTGAGCAAAATAACTGCTGATCATACTCCAAGTGCAGGCTAGATGGTGAATATCGCCTAACAGCTAAATCTTGCATTGAGACCAATGGGACTAAAGCTACTTATGTCTATGTAGGATTGAACCCTAAGCTTTTAAAACCATGGGATGGCATTCTGGACCACAGCTGCAACAGACACTACACCAGGAAAATTTGACTTGCTGGCAATAGACATCAAGCCAAAATTTTAGGGTGAGGTCCTTACCCTATTGAAGTCAACGGGAGTTTTGCCAATGACTTCAAAGGGGCTGGAATTTCACCCTTAGACTCTGGCACAAAAAGACTAGTTCTGTGGGACTTGAGGTCATAGCATGAGCTATGGTAGAGCTGTGCTTGGTTCAGCTCAAGAGGAGAAGGAGTAAAAGTATCTTATTGGCTTCAAGCAACCTTTATGCCCCCATCATCCTGGTGCTTGGCCAGTCTCTTTAGGACTGTTGTAAGTTACATCCAACTGTCCATAGGGCCATTCTGTCACAATGAATAACCCAAAGAAAGTAGTGTAGCATTCAAAGGGGGGGGGAAGGAAGTATGATAATGGAGTCCCTGGACCTCAGCAATACTTTGCTCTCAGAACAGCTCCTTAGGGTTGTTAGCAACTAGTGCAAGTTAACTTTGTGCCTAGGACCCGACCA
Organism: Mauremys mutica; assembly: GCF_020497125.1. NCBI lineage: Eukaryota > Metazoa > Chordata > Testudines > Geoemydidae > Mauremys > Mauremys mutica. The sequence goes on from NC_059072.1 coordinate 22,843,751, forward strand.
ATACACAGACTGCTCAAGGATCAGGAGATATGAAAGTAGCTTAAAGGCACCTTTGTTCCCTGCTTCCCCATCCTGATCTTCTGGAAACGCTCCCTGGCCATAGCTCAAGATCTGGCAGGGCAGCCTCTTTCCAATCATTTCGCCCAGAGTTAAATGAGCACACAAGGTACAAAGTAGTGGAGAACAGACTCAGCGTAAACAGCTTATGAGAAACACATGGGCTGTGGTCTGCTTACAAAACCTATTCAGGAAGAACTTACACATAGCAATATGTTACCAGAACTCAGGTTCAGGATGCAAAAGTTTAGCAAAAAGGAACAGAGCTAAATTGTTCAAGAATCACTGGGACAGAGCCTCCTTTGCTGTAAAGCAGTTTGCCTCTCTTGACTTCAATGGACCTACTTCAGTTTACACCATCTGAGGATCTGGCCCACCATTAGAAGTTAATAATTCCACCAGCTCTAATTCCTTGTGGTTATAATGTTTATTGTAATTACCAGTGCATATTGTGTGCTTTTCTTGGTATTTCATTAGCGGGCTTGTTTTTAGCTAGTCACATGGCTCTGACTCTGGGATGCTGACAAAAAAAGATCTCCAAGTGTTTAATATATTATATATCGATATCAATATATGCTAAACTCAAAGGAAAGAAGAATAGCATTGTATGTATACAGCTCTTACTACAGTTTTGGACAAATGCTAAAGTAAAGTTAAAATTGACAGGTTATTGCACATCTGTTACGAAGGTCATGGTACAAAGGGTCAGACTGTACCTTTCAATGTACCTGGTCAGTTCTCACTGACTTCAGTGGGAGCTAAATGTTTTAATCCAAGCACGACGTTCTGTAAACATAGAATAACATTTCAATCAATTTCTTTTCCTTCCCACCACCAGTTGTGAGCAATGTTTCAGAATGCCAGGCCATGCTGTTAAACATTTTAGGCTGTATTTCAGTGAATATGACCTCAGTATTTATTTTTCCTTTGCAGTTCACCTTGGAGGACAAATCAACCGAGTCCTGAGAAGTGAGTTGTAGGGAGCTTGCCAGACACCTGATCCACATCCACTGAAGTCAATCCAACAGCCTGCCTTGACTTCAGTGGCTACAGGATCAGCAGCCAGGTTGAATTTTCCTGTTAAACACCTGCTTGTGCATGTATAGCTGTAACACATAGCCTGAAAGGGAATGGGCTTGTGGACACCTCCTTCCTTTGTGTTCTTCTACACCTGGACAGTAGAACTGCCTGATACTCTACCAAAGCCATGGTGATGTTGGCAGGCCTGCCAATCTTCTTCTCTAGAATCTGCTTCTGCCTGTGGAGGAGATGAAGCAGGCCTGGAATCTGCTGCTCTTGTTTTGGGGAAATTTGAGAAGAAGCAAGAGTCACCTTATCCCCTAAGTATTAAGCTAGTGGTAGAGCAGCACTTGACAGAAGAGACGTAGAATTTATTTTGCAGGGGAAATGCTATCGGTAGGGCCCTACCAAATTCACAGTCCATTTCTCGGTCATAGGATTTAAAAATTAATAAATTTCATGATTTCAGATATTTAAATCTGAAATTTCACCGTGTTAAAACTGTAGGGGTCCTGACCCAAAAAGGGGTTTCAGTGGGGTCTCAAGGTTATTGCAGGAGGGTCGTAGTGTTGCCACCCTTACTTCTGCGCTGCTGCTGGTGGCGGCACTGCCTTCAGAGCTGAGTGTGCAGCTTGCAGCCACTGCCCTCCAGCCACCCAACTCTGAAGGCAGCACAGAAGTAAGGATGGCAATACCGCAAACTTCCTACAATAACCTTGTGACCCCTCCCCACCATACAGCCCCCTTTTGGGTTGGGACCCCCCAGTTTGAGAAACGCTGGTCTCCCCTGTGAAATCTGTATAGTGTAGGGTGAAAGTACACAAAAGACCAGATTTCACAGGGGAGACCAGATTTCATGGTCCGTGGCACATTTTTCATGGCCAGGAATTTGGTAGGGCCCAAGCTATTGGCCAAGGAAGTGCCAGAAAAAGAAGCAGCAGTTCGGGTGAAAAGATTGAGGGAGAGCACAGCGGACCAAGGACAGGGATGGGGCTGCTGCACAAATGTTTAGAAAGGAAGCAGTTTGTGGCTATGGATCAGCCACTGTTAGCATTCATGCATGTATTTTGTTCATGTCTGTACATGCATAGTTTAAAATAAAGCTTTTCAGAAACCCTTTATTGACATTCAGATATTATGGTTAACCACTTTACATAATAAACTTTATAGTAATTAAAATTCACATCTCTGAAGACAGGAGAGCAGTTCTACTGCAGCAACTTCCATTGCTTGAAGGAATGGGGAAAAATAACTTCTAGGGCACTGCATGAGCTTGATGAGGTCACCATCCCACATACTTAGAACCAGAACATCAGCAACTGGCTTTTACTTCTATTCTCACAGTCCCAAGAGAAGCGAACTAGCAAGTTGTATAAATGGCAGAAAGTGGATTGGATTCCAAACTGGATTTCGGTGTTCACCTGCTAATATGCTATTTGTAATAGAGTTTGTACCATGATAGTGGTTTCAGAATATGATATTGTTGTGGCCTCTTCAATGAGGTTGTAAAAATGGGCTTTTTGAAACATCAGGCATTGCTGGTTGAGAAGCTGGATTCTGTATGTTCTTTACAGAAAGGAAAGGCACATTCATTCCATAGTGTGTTTACGTGTATAAATGGTATCATAAGACCAGATTGTTTTGCCGCTGAATTTTACAAACTCCTTGTTTGAAATTTGAAGTAACTATTCCTACAAGTAAACTTCTTTGTCACCTATAATGGAAAAAGTCAAAAGTTAATGAATCATGTGGTACACACTCTTCCTACAAAATGGATAACCCATTTGACCTGAGAGAAAGATGTAGTATAGGAACTGAAAAACTCCTGTTTTATATTATGGGACCCACTGTTCTATACTATCATATGAGATTTGTACTCTGATATTATTGATAGGAGCTCGATGTTATACCCTCCCCCGTTTCCTTCAAATCACCCAAAAAATCCCCATCTAAACTCTTATATCAAATCCACTGTCATTATTTGGATTACTCTGCTGTACCTCTTTGTGCATTATAGGACCATGTCCAGTCCTATTCTCCGTGGCTACATAGGGTCAAGACCCAGAGAAATTGGTGTGGTTCGGATGCAGAATGGTGATCAGGGAGAATTGGGAACCCTATGGAAGAGATCCATGCATCCTGATCACTCTGTTTAGAGTGGGGGCCTGCACTGCAGTGCACAGGAGGTTTAGGGGTTCCAGCAGGGACTTGCTACTAGGAGATCATGTGGATCTGTAACTATGTGGCTTCACCTGACATTCTACCATATAAGATGGACAGTGGAACAGCCAAGGAGGCCATTCTGATCTGTGGAATGGCTCTGGACAACACATATGGTTTTGTTTTTTTCAGGTCACAGAAGCCCCATTGACTCATTGAAAACAAGGCATCACTCTTGGGCCTGGTCTACACTAAGCGGGGAGGGGGGGGTCGAACTAAGGTACGCGACTTCAGCTACGCGAATAGCGTAGCTGAAGTCGAAGTACCTTAGTTCGGGCTACTCACCCGTCCAGACGCCGCGGGAACGGAGTCCGCGGCTCCCCCGTCGACTCCGCCACCACCACTCGCTCCGGTGGAGTTCCGGAGTCGACAGGAGCGCGTCCGAGGTTCGAACTATCGCGTCTAGATTAGACGCGATAGTTCGAACTCCGAGAAGTCGAACGCCGCCAGTCGACCCGGCAGGTAAGAGTAGACCTACCCTTGGAGTCACCCAATTCCCAAAGTCTTATCTTGCACAAATTTCAGTCTGTCAATAGCACCTTGGTTGAACAGGGCTAGGAACAGAATTTGTAAATGTCAACTGAAAAATGCTGGACTTTTACAAAAGGAAAAATCAGAAGTGAAACTGAAAGGATAAGTGTTGAGGTTGATTGGAATTTAGAATAATTCTTGGGGTTGGAACCATACGGTTGCCAATCCTCTAGGGTTGTCCTGGGGTCTCCAGGCAGGACTTAAAGATTAACCTTTCATTAAAGATTATGCCATGTGATGAAACCTCCATCCAACCAAAATTAGCAACCCTAGACTGAAGTCATTACTCTAGTGAAGCTCCCATAGAGATCGCCAGAGATCTACTCACTTAATTTATTTGATTTGCATATGCAATATGAGATTGCAAATGCTAGGAACATCACACAACCGACTACGATCAGCACCACCTGCAGCAAGTGCAGCAGCTTGATTGGAGAGATTACTTTCGATCTGAACATTGCTGCTTTCTCATCATCAATAATCGCCGTCTGAAACAGTGCAAGAGCATTTACAGCTGAAGTATGCAAGTCCTTTCTCATGGAACATATACATGTTATAGACCATGCGATTGCATATAATGTTATCATATACATGGATCTAATGGCTATATCCACAAAGGGACTTGGACCTTGCAATGTTCAGCATTGCAGTGCCTAACTGTTGCCCTGCCACCCAGTGGAATCCACACCCCTGAGTTAGGTGTCCAGGCTCCCTACACAGTGCCTATGGAGGGATACACAGCTAAGAATGGGATCTGCAAAAGTCAGCTTGCTGAGCAGGAAGCTGCCAGAGCTAGCCAATGGGAAATACCAAGGAGAGGAGTGGCTCTTAATACCCTCCCCCTAAGGGTCTTAGGCACCTAAGTCTAGGCGAGAGGGAGAAGCCTGTCACCGACTGGGATTCTCAGCTGTGTACTCTCTCCTGGAGTAAAGTGCATAAGCCTAAGTTTTGGCTTGCAAACAAGTTTTAGCCCAGGGATCAGAGTGCTCATCAAGGATGTGGGAGACTTGGGTTCAAGTCTTCTCTCTGCCTGATGTGCAGAAGGGATTTGGGGAGAAGGGTCTCCCCATCTCAGGCGAGTGCCTTAACCATAACCTCCTCCAGCTGTTTTGTGTAGCTGGAGGCTTGCGCTCAGAATGCCTGCTGGATCGGGCCCCACTGGCGAGACAGGTTGGTTAACACCTAGTCTGATGAACCTGCTGAGGCTCAGGTATGAGGTAAGAACATGAGGCCCTAGACTGAGGCAGCTGTGCTCATGCTCATTGGAAGAAGCTTAGGCAGCTAGGGACTTTAGGTGCTTACAGTGTTAGGCAGCAGCTGAGTGAAGGTTTTGAGGATCTCAGTGACCCCTCCTGTTGGATTTAGGCACCTAAGGTGGACATTAGGTGTCTAACTGCTTTCATGGCTCTAGCCATAGATGCCTAATTTCAGGCCAACAAGACTGAAAATTTTGCCTCTGGACTATTTTTTCGGTAAATCTCCTAGATTATTTCTAACAAAGATGAAATAATTAGAATGATTTAATAGACTGAAAACATACTAACCTCATTCAGCCAAAGAACAGGAAAGATATAGGATTTGGTAAGTTTTGATAAAGCCCTGCAACAAATATTGAAATAAAACATTGAAGCAACCACAACACATTATCTGCACATTGCACATTCACAATTTCCATCGAGCAATTTCTCAGAGCCCCCTCTACTCTACCTCTTTGCTGAAATTGACAGGAAGTACAATTTGGATGTATTCAGGTGGCAAACCTCCAGTAAATTCAAACTAGCGCATTCCTATGTAGAAAGTATATATGTAACTACAGCCATAGGCACCAACTTTTATTTTTCTCCTGGGGGTGCTTCGCCCCCACGCTGCCCCGAGGCCCGCCCCCGCTCCAACTCTTCCCCCAAGACTCTACCTTCGCTCCGCCCCTCCTGTCCCATTCCTCCCCCTCCCTGAGGCCCCACCCACCTGCCATTTGCTGATCTCTGCCCTCCCACAATCCTCCCCACAAGCCGCTAAACAGCTGCGGCTAGTGGATGCTGAACTCCCATTATTTTTTTTCCATATGTGCTCCAGCCCCCATGGAGTGAGCACCTATAACTACAGACATTATGCATACCATCCTCCATCTAGTACTCTGGGTATGAGAGAGAGAGAGAGAGAGAGAGAGACTCTATGTATGATCATCTATATGTTTATTACATAATTGTTTCTCTTCTACCTTGCCCTTCCCAAACCTGTTTTTCAAATCTGTCTGTTGCCTTTCATCATATAGTTAGATTACGATCTCTAGTGGAGTTGGAGGTGGCTCTTTGTATTCTAAATTAAATGCATGTACAGCATCTAGAGTGCAATAAGGTTTTGATCCCTGATTGAGGCCTGTAGGTGCTACCACATATAAATAATAATTATGATACTGTGCATGTGTACATACAGTCGATAGATTTAAAAGGTTTCTTCCATTTTGAAAGTCTAAGCTTGAAAAATATACTTTATACTTAAAATAGGGACCACGAATGGAGCCAATAATCTCTTTCAAAATATTAAGTACGTGTGTGTGTGTGTGTGTGTGTGTGTGTGTGTGTGTGTGTGTGTATTTATTAGCACCGATTGGGAACTTTTCAACAAATCATTTCTGTCAAAAAATACAAATTTGTTGAAAGTGAAACTATTTGTTAAACAGTGACAAATTCAACAAAACAGCTGACTCAAAAAAATTGGTAAAAAAAAGTACTAAGATTATCAAAACATCCTATTTTGACAATATGGAACCAGAAAGTTTCCATTTTGAGATTTCAAATAACTTCTTATTTCTAAATTTTACTCAATTTAAAATAAAAGTAAAGAAAAAGGAAAAAAGGTTGACACTGAAATGAATTTTTTCAAAATTACTGAAGCAAACCATTTTGGTTGACTCAAATGAAAAAATGTTTTGGATTTTTGTTTTTCAAAAATGTTTGAGATTTCAGTTTTTCATCATATTTCAAGATAAGAAAACATCTTGAAGCATCAAACATTTTTGTCTGATGGGAAAGCCATTTCTCACCTCGCCCAAATATTTGTATATATGCATGCACAATAATGGGATCATTCCAAGACTAGTGCATGCATATTTTTTTTTCCATACAGTTTTCAGTCAGAATGACTTTCGTTTTAAATTAAGTTAAATAAAACAATGAAGAAATCACACTGCGTGTCTCCTGTGTAATGTGCTGCATCAACAGTCTCATAGTACGGTATCGGTTATCTTTTCATTGGCACTAGTTTTGGAATGATTATATTATTCACAATCTCCATGTACTATATAATTCTGCTTTTGCTTCTCATCCCATTTATTGTTTGTAGTTTCATAACATGACTCTAAGTCCTGATACAATGCCCACTGTAGCCAATGAGAGTTTTTCCATTGACCTCAGTGGGCACTGGATCAGGCCCCTAGTGCATGCCAGGCATTCCCAAGAAATCTGAAATTTGAGTTTTACTTGTAAATGTTGGAGCTGAAGGACATTTTTAAAAAAATTAAATATCAGCAAATTGTTTCAATTAAAAATGGAACATTTCATGACATTCACAAATATTTGGCCTTTTTATGAGCTGCAAAGCAGGTTGACATTTCTGGCATTTTGAAATTTCACAAATTGGAAGATATTTAAGATTTGATTTACAAAATTTCACACCTTTTATATTTACATTTATTTCTGATTGCAATGGACTTACAAGCTTGTTAGAAAGTGTTCTCATAGTTTATTTCAAAAAGCTCCCTTTTGGGTGATAGCAAGTACTGAAGTGTAGGAAAAGAATTAGGGACTTGATCTTGCAAGTTGCAGAGCACTCTGGCCTTAATCCAGCAAAACACTTAAGCATGTGATTAACTTTAAGTACCTGAGTAAACTCACTGAAATAATTGGGACTATTCACATGCTGAAAGTTTTGCACATACATGTTTAAGTGCTTTTGCAGGATCAGGACCAAAGTATGTATCATCCTGCAGGACAGACCCCTAAGTCTCCAGTAACATAATTAAATGATAATTATAAAAGTAAATCGTATTCACTTTGGGCTTGATCAATGATTAAGTTCAGAGCCCGGGAGGGAGCGGAAATCACCAAGTAAATCCTCTTCTTTAGTCTCAGGGACCACTGAGATTACGTATTAACTGCTGCTTTCATTAATAGCAATATTGTGGGCCCAGGTCCTCAACTATTCCTTGTCTCCTCTTACCCCCACCAATTCCCAAAGGAATGGTCTAGCACTCAGAGATCACTAGGGTCTAAAGATACCCTCGCCATGTATCCTGTGCCAACTGCTGAGATGTGAGCTGTATAGGAACAACTTCAGTCCTTTACTCTATCCAAGGATTTCTCCAATGCTGGGAATCTTCAGTGGGCAGGTTTAGGAATATAAACACATAGCTGCCATACTGCAGAACTGAGACACACTATCATAATACAGTCATTAGGAAATGTATATTTAATATTTAGGTTATATTTATTGAAACTCTACCAAGCATTTTTGTAGAGCCAGTCACCCTACTTGCAAAAGGGCTAACAAACAAAATATTGTACCTGTGTTTTAGAAACAAAAGACAGAGAAAACACTTACTCGATCTTTGGTGCAGGATTCACCAGTAAGTTTATTTGCAGCTTTTTGGCAAATCGTAATGTAAACCCTGTGGTCTAAAGCCAGAAAGGTAGAAAAGGAGAAAACACAAAATAAAGCAAAACAAATAAAGCAACCACAATGAATGTAATGCTTGTGATGGTGGCCACTACAAGCTTAAGTCTGGAACAGGTACATCAGAGAAATCTGAATTAACACTGTTCATGAACTTGTTTACCATTGGGATTACTTTGAGGGGTCAAAGGGTCATTTCATTCTTCATGCCCATTCTGTTCTTGTGTCTTTATTGAGACGACTATCAAGGTTGCAAATTAATATTAGAGCCATTTTCCATCAGAAAATGCTGATTTGATTAATTTAAAATACTTTGCAGGGATACATTGATTTCATCAACATTTTTGGCAGGAAATAATTGAAATGTTTTGTTTCAATAAAAACAAAATGTTTCACTCCCATAAGGTGAAAACTAGGGCTGGCCAGAAAACAAGAATTCCATTTCATGAAAATTGAAGTTTTCTAAATTTCCCTCATTCCGCATCAAAACAAAAATGAGACCATTCAAATTTTGTTGCAAAAAAACAAAAAAACAAACAAACAGAAGAGAGAGAGAGAGGCTTTTTGCCTCCAGGATAGCCCATAGACCTGTGGTCAGGGCACTCACCCTGGATGTGGGAGACCCAAGTTCACATTTCTGATTTGTATAAAGAACTTAAAGCTGGGTCTCCCTCATCTTAGGGGAGTATACTGATCACTATGCTTTTGACTACCCTAGTCTCACACTTGCTCCCCACAAATCCCATTCTGAACCTGAGAAATGGATACATTGCCATGAAACGTTTCAGTCCCAACCAAAAAAACATTTTGTAAAAAATTCCCAACCAGCTCTAGTCTAAATATTTCATTTAGACTTCAGCACTTTAATATTTGTTATGTTACATTATGTTATAATTTATAAGGTCAAAACCAAATATTTCTAGATATTTTGTTCTGTGAAAAATTCCAAGATTTCAACTTTCAAGCCTGATTCAGAACAAACCAACGTTTGAAGTCTCAGATTTTCCATGGGGTGGAATTTTCATTTTTTGACTACCTCTAATTAATACCAATAGCAGAGATTGTTTTTGTGGACATCTGTACCTTAGCAAGATGACTGAGACTCACAACTACTTTCTGAGACACATAGATTAATTTTAATCTTCATCTTAAAGGTTAAACATTTCGGTATCACTTGTTCAGTTTTTCCCCACTTTAACTTGTTTTTTGAATGATTCAGCCAGGCTCCAATCCAGTATAAAAAGTGTTTAATTTGAAGCATGTGAACAGCTGGATTGAAATAATTCAATGGGACTGCTCCACATGCTTAAAGTTAAGCACATGCTTTGCGGGACTAGGACCTAAGTGGAGGGAAAATTGAAGCTGATTAAAATCAGATGTTCAACAACAATGTTTATTTAGGAATTTATCACAGTTGGAAAGTGTGACAATCAAATGCACTCTGGAATCAGATAAACGGGAGGCTTCATTGTTACAGTCATTCACTTGGAAGGCAGAACAGGCTGTACTGCAATTACTTGGTCAACTTAATTAAACTGTGACTGTAATTTAGATGAGACTTACTACTTAATGAAACCAACAAAATCAAAACATGTTTAAAACACAGCAAAAATAGATGAGCTCTGTAGGGGATAATTTAGAGAGGAATATAACAATTTTGGCTTAAACACAATCTTGGGCCAGATCTTTAGCTGGTGTAAAGTAGAATAATCTCATTGACTTCAATGGGGTTACACTGATTTACATCAGTTGAAAATGTGGCCCCAACAGATTTTTCACCCACCCTGGATGAAATTCTCAAATGTATGACATATAACTATAAGACCACATGGATGCCACTTTCATCATTATACATTATACATACATAGAACAGTGATCACAGAGCAAGATAATTATCGTATTTGACACAATAATTCATAGCAAAGATTGTGGTCACCAAACTGTCATACTATGTGTTGTTACATATGGCATATGTTTGCCTAAAAGAGGTCATCTGATCCTAGGCTGCTCTACATATGTGTTTATAATTTACAATTGAGTTGGTTTCATATAGATTGAGAAGTTGAACAGTATTGTGAAGAAATGTTTGTATTTTGTGCTGGAAGAAAGACAATTTGGCAATTTAGAATGTCAAGTAGCAAGTATTTAAAAAGCATGGATCTGTTTAATTTAATTTATTCCTATAGTGTCTTCAAGTATCCCTTTTTCAATGACAGCGTGCAAAAACAGACTCTTTGAACCAATTCTCCCTGAATGTTGATGATCTGTAGAAACTGGACTCTCTGCATAATTTTGTAAAAATCAAAACCTGACTGAGATTTTGCCAACCCACACTGACTCCAATCTGACAACTATAGGGATGAGTCAAAATTAACACTTGTATGTGAGCTACCAAACTTTGGAGGTCAGAATAATATTTGATGGGGTTCTGCAAAACCCAAACACCAAAATATGGGCTTCTCTGATCATATCTGAAATTAATCAGTATTATAACTACACTGCACAGCAATACTGTGCATGGTCATCAAGAAACAAATACTATAAATGTTGGCTTACAGGCTCTACGTCTAAAAAGGTCTCGTGTTCATCCTTATTTGCACTCAATCCTTCAATATTCTCGGACACATCTTCACTTGCATACAGAAAATGGGGAAGTGTAATATACACTGGTTTTCCTGTTATAAAAAGACAAGCAAAATTGGAAAGTCAAGCCTTAGTCTGGTTTCTCTTATCTGGTACCTCACCTGAGGACATTTTATTTATTTATATATAAATAAATATCTATGATGTGCACACAAATATACACATTCAGTAGGAAGATTTACTAAACCTAAAGCAGAGAGAGAGATTCTATGGGGTCTACAATCCTATTGGCATGTAGATAATTTGCATGAGTAAAATTAATTGCTATTAAAATTACAGCATATGGGCCAAATTCCCAGCTGTAAGTTTACTCCAGTGGAATTACATTGAGTTAAACACCTGCTGCTTTCATCCTATATATGCACATGTAGTTATCACATCATGTATATGAGATCTCACAAACACAGGAACTGTGACCATCCAAAGCTTTTATACAGTGGATGAAGCTCCTTTTATTCTTCCCCACACAGAGACAAGGGATAATTTAGCTCTGAGTGTGTAAATGGTATTAAAACTTCCATTGCTCTTTCTCTTCCTTATTCATCTCTCATATTTTTATTTCTTGCATTTGTACCATCAAAGCTAGATATATAACTCCATCACCACAGTCTCTGAGCATCTCTGAAGCATTCATAAATTTATCTTCTCAACATCTCATGAAGGTAAAGAAGTATTCAAATCTCTGTTTAAGGAATCAATGTTTCAGAGAGATTAAATTATTTGCCTAGGGTCACACAGGAAATCTGTGGCAGAGTCAGGAATTGAATCCAAGTCTATTGAATCATAGTCTAGTAACCTTAACCACAAAACCACCCTTTCTCCCAGGCCAAATGGCTTGTTTGGATTAGTGACATTTTACTACTCTACCTCCTTTGCAGGCGCTAATGTCCAGGGCTCCAGATGATGTGCAATTCTTTGACAGAACAGTTTCTGTGCAGAAGCATTTATTTTCTGGAGTTTCAAGAGGAGATGCAAATGCTGCACGAGGAACTGTAAAACGATACAGGGGGATTTCCTTCACAGTCTGCTCACTGTCAAATATGCCATAGATAGATCTGAATATAAAAGAGAAATGTTTCATTTGCCTCTAGTTTATATTGTATTTACAGGTGCTTTGGTTGCTAATACACATTCATGTCCGACACATTATAGAGACGTCCTACCTTTCTCGTTTTTTAAATGATAAAGTGCTCTTGGGAGCTGCTCGGATGATTCCAGGCTCCCTTTGCCCTGGATTAGCAGTTTGTGGAACTGCCCAGACAATGAACTAGAGTACATGACATTTCCAGAAAAGAGACACAGGCAGCGGTGACTTTACAAATCTCAAGAAAAACTTCCTAAATGTAAGAACAATAGGACAATGGAACAAACTGCTGAGGGAAGTCATGGAACCTCCTTCACTGGAGGTTTTCAGAAAGAGGCTGGATAGCCAGCTGTCTTGGATGGCTTAGATTACAACATATCCTGCCTCTTAAAGGTAATAATTGGAGATAGACCAATCTCCTAGAACTGGAAAGGACCTTGAAAGGTTATTGAGTCCAGCCCCCTGCCTTCACTAGCAGGACCAATGATTCTATTATATAAAATACAGAAACAGAGACAAACGTATACAGTTAAGAGTAAAATGTATAAACAACTCCTTCCCAGGGACAGAGCTACAGTGCCTGTGGTGATGGAATGTTTTAAGTCTTCCAAAGTGGTTTCTGCCTGGCTATATACTAGAAAAGTTTTAATGGTATTACTACATCAGAGGTGTGATTTTTTTTAATGATATAGTGATACCAGTATAAGCCCTAGTGTAGACGTAGCTCTACCAATATAAAGGTGCCTTATATTTGTATAACTTACTTCACTTGGCAAACTGAAATAAGATGTACTGGTATAAACCCTTTTATACTGATATAGCTGCATCCATACTTGGGGTTGGGGAAGGCGTTACTGGTGTAGTTAAAGCAGCAAAACATTCTAGTGTAGACAAGCCATTAGAAGAAAGCAGTGTTCTGAATGTTGCTGTGTCCTATATTAAGTCAACCATTGCCTTCCCTGACTGCTGAGACTAGGTCAGAATTTAGGGAGACCCTGTATGGTACTACTAGAAAGAAGCAACTATGATTACTTGATCTGAGAATAAAGATGCAGACAAGGTCTGGAGAGAGGGATAGCTCAGTGGTTTGAGCATTGGCCTGCTAAACCCAGGGTTGTGAATTTAATTCTTGAGAGGGCCATTTAGGGATCGGGGGGGGAACATTGTCAGGGTCAGTACTTGGTCCTGCTAGTGAAGGCAGGGGGCTGGACTCAATAACCTTTCAAGGTCCCTTCTAGTTCTATGAAATAGGTCTATCTCCATATATTTATATTTTTATTTGCATCCAACAGCCTGAATGAAGAAACAGTTTCTGTCTTCTTCACCAGGTACATGAAAAGTCCTTTGCTGTGATTGGCAGATTTCAGTTTTGGGGTCCAAGCTGCTCCATGGTAAGAATTTGATTTATAAACCTTAATCCTTTCTAATGCAACCTTTAAAATAAATGATGCATTTTAAAGAAGAAAAAGCTCATTCCTGGCACTGAAAATCAAAATTGAGCCTGCAAATGTGTCACCTGGGAGAATTAAACTTCCGTTTCCTTTAAATCTATTGAGCAGTGTTTGTAACTACCCCACTGGAGCATTCAGGGACATTGTATGGCAACAGCACAAAAGACAGACTGAAAAGAAAATATGCAAGGAGATTTATTAATTTGTATTAATTATTTATTTATTTGGGGTAATATATGTCATATTCTGAGAGAAAGCAGTTTGATGTATTTGGCTATGAATGGTGAAATACACACCTGTACAGATGGCCTGTGCATCAGTTAAGCTCCACATAAGCCCTCAAAATAATATTTAAACACCTTGTGCTAGCCCTATGCACATGGGTGAATTATATTATTAGCCCTGGTCTACACTGGGAGGGCGGGGGATCGATCTAAGTTACGCAACTTCAGCTATGTGAATAACTTAGCTGAAGTCAACGTACATAGATCGACTTACCGTGGTGTCTTCATCGCGGTGAGTTGACTGCTGCCGCTCTCCCGTCGACTCTGCCTGCACCTCTCGCCGAGCTGGAGTACAGGAGTCGATGGGAGAGCGCTTGGGAGTCGATTTATCGTGTCTAGACTAGACGCGATAAATCGATCCCCACTGGATCGATCGCTGCCTGCCGATCCAGCCGGTAATGAGGACGTGCCCTTAGGGTATGACTACACAGCAAGCAGCAACCTGTGGCAGTGAGTCTCAGAGCTTGGGTCTGTAGACAGGCTCACAGGACTCATGCTGTGGTGCTAAAAATAGCTGTGTAGACCTTTTGAGCTGGAGTTTGGGCTCTGACACTGAGGGTGGTGGGTTTCTGAGCCTGAGCTCCAGCCTGAGCCTAAGTATCTACACTGCTATTTTTAGCAATGTATCGCAAGCCCAAGTCTGTAGACCCAGACGCTGAGACTCACTGCCATGGCTGCTGCTTGTCTTGTAAATGCACCCTATAGGCCAAGTTCTGCAACCCTAATACTTTGTACTACTTGTTTGAATAGTCCCTTTGAACTCAATGGGCCTGAGTCTCCTCTCACATCTACCACTGTAGTTCTATGACACTGAATTACACCAGTGCAAAGGATCAGAGACTCAGAGGCATTGCAACTACTCACTACTCAGTACAACTAAGGGTGGCAGAATCAGACTTTAAGTAGCCAATCATGAACACAGCAGATTCACATGGTTAAAATCAAAGGTTTGTTTATTGAGTTGCTTCAATGACCCAAGGTCAAGCAGAGCAGTTTCAGCAGCTGTCTTAAATAGTTTTTCAAAGAATATGATTTTTGGTGAGCACGCACAGGAATATGTGCACAATATGGATCTCTCCATTTGTCCTACCTGCAAATATCAGAGGAAAAGAAGTGCAGGATCCTGTCCTTCTTTACAAAAGGAGGAAATGATGCACCATCTATGGATGAAATAAAATAAGAGCTTGAATGTAATTCCACTTTTATGACATGAGATCATTGATAATGCCACATTCAGCTGTGGTCTTTTCTATACATTTCTCACAAAGAAAGACAAATCTAGTGCCTGTGCACACAAAGATTTATGCAAGGCATTGGCCAAGTCTTGTTTTCTATTATAAGCCTGATTTTGGAATCCCCTCTGAAGTCCCTAATAAGTCCTTTAATCTTAAATTTGGCATATAAAGTCTGTGGCGAGCAGGCAATATCTTTAACAAATATGAGGGTATGTGCCATAGAAGATACGGGGCACACAAAAGTATTGATTGTGACTCCCTGCTGCCTTGTAGATTCAGCTCCAGGATTTCTGTGGCTAGGTTTGAGAACTGATTTTCAGAGATGAACATCCTGTTGACTCAGTTGGAATTATGGATGCTTGACGCTTATAAACATCATATCCTTAGGCTTTCAAACTTGTGTTTCTAACTACATATTGACTCAATATCACTTCCACCATCCCACTGAAGATAGCTCCTGCCCAGCAGGATGCTGTAACAAACCTCTAACCAGTTCATTCTCTGGCTCCTGTAACCGCTTCTGTTTAGGTTTTATACAGCACCCATCACAGAGTTATAAATGCTTCTCTGGTATCTTTGCATCCTCAGCCTCAATGACAGGAGCAAGGAAACTCTCTTACAGACCATCACTCGACCTCTGTTAGCAGCAGAGGCTTTTCTCATACAAGCCTAGATTCCACCCAACCACATGTCTGTGTGCTATTCCTAAATCCTAACAGCCTAGGAAATGGTTGGCAAAACCTGACTCACTTTCAAATCCTTGGATGCGAATGTTGCCTATGGTGTTTAATTAAGTTATCTAAACACTTCATTTTATCTAGTAAGGGAAAGCAGCTCCACAAGAGAAGGAGGAATTCTTGCCATACAGAACTCTGATTTGCAGTTGGCCTAGTTGAACCTAGTGCTTGTTGTGACAACAAACTGAATATCCAATAAACACTGAGTTGGATTACACAGTGACTAGTAGTCATCTCTGGAGGCTGCTAATTTTACTTTTAAAAATCTTCTGTTCTTTTGCTAGGGCACTGGGAATTTAAAAGACAAATATAGAGTCCTTTGACAGTTTAATGCAAGCAAGCCTTCCTCTTTAAACCTGTTACCACAGTTACATTTCGTTCTAGGATGAGGACAGATTAACAACCATAAGAGAGACAAAGAAAAAGAATTAGAACAGGCACAATAGGTTCAGCTCCATTTCTGGCTACAAAACACTTTCCTTCATTCTCCATCCATATCCTCTCAGATACAATACCTGAGTTTATACTTCATTTTATACCCAGGGCCGGCTCCAGGGTTTTTGCCACCCCAAGCAGAAAAAAAAAAAGTGATCACGATCTGCAGTTCTACTGCCACCGCTTCAGTCTTCGCCGACAAGTCCTTCACTCTGAGAGGGACCGAGAGACCCGCTGCCGAATTGCCGCCGAAGAGCCGGATATGCCACCCCTCTCTGTTGGCCGCCCCAAGTACCTGCTTGCTGGGCTGGTGCCTGGAGCCGGCCCTGTTTATACCTCACCAGAGCCACTGAATCCATTTACCAGAGAATGCATATAGTCTACAGTCTGCAAGCCTGGTTTCACCATGGCAAGGAAGGAAGAGCAAAATAAAGGCAGAGAATGGGAGAAAGGTTCAAGTCAATGACGAAAGAGATGGAAAAAAGTTCTAGGAGCTAAGAATACTGCTTAACAAATAATCACTAGCACAGACTGCAATAAAAAATCAATCCTTCCTGACTCAGCCTTCATAAGAAACTTAAGCACTAGTAAGGTGTTATCGTATCTGAATCACTTAGGTGTGCTTTACTGTAAAGAGAATGTTCTATACTAGCTAGCACTGTACAGTACAAATAAACCTGCTTGTTTTCACACTCTCTGGCTTAAGACCTATTGGGAAGAGAACTGCAGGTACACACAACATGCAAGATAAACTGTTCCAAGTTTGTTGTGTCCGCTTGTATTATTGTGAGTGTGGAGTCCCACAGGATTAATTTCTTGGCCCTCTGCTCCTTCCTATCTATCTTCTCCCTTTTGGTCATCTTGGTCTATCTTTAATCTTAGCTATTGCTTTTACAAAGACAATGGTAACACAACTGTACATGCATTTTGACACCTCCGTGTCCACCCTTGCTACTTGTTTTGACCAAATGAATTTGTGGCTTCATCTGAACTTCCTTCATCTAAGTGCTTCAAAGAGAGAAACATTACACATATCCTCCAATGTAATGCTGTATCGTCTGTCACCAGTCTTTGCTCAGACTCCCATTTGCCGCTACTGTCCATGCCTTTAACACTTTTACTGTTGCAACAGCCTTCTTTATGGCTTCCAGAAGCCCAGGCTCACCAGGTTGCAGCATCTGCAGTACAATACTTTCTCTAGTGTAGTTTTTCCATGAGCACATTACTTAACTCTTTGCAGCATTTTAGGACCCAGATTGTATTCAGATATTACACAAAAAGAAATCTCTGCTGCATGACGCTGTGCACACAATTAAAAGGGAAAAGACGGCTGGAATCTTTTCTGCGGCCCATGGTGCTTTCACTAAGACTGGAATTCTCTTATGAACAGAGGAAGAGAGAGAGTAGGCTCACCTGTTCCATTGACCATGTCACACTGGCCATCCCAGAGGGAAAGAGTGCTTTAATGAAAAATAAAAACAGTTCCTGGTCATGCCACATACCATGTATTGTTTAATGTAATCTATTTCATTACCCAATTAGCTACATAGCCCTGCTGTGTAGCTGCAATCACTCACTGCTGAAGCAGGGCCTATGTAACTGAACAGGGATGTTTTCAAGACAGAGAAGTCCCCTCCTTGATGCAGGGGTTTGTTGTTTTGATTTTCAGAATCACTTCACTTGCTCTTCTCATAGAGGTTTTGGGCCCGAAACTCCTCAGTTACACCATTATAGCTCCACTGACTTTACTGTAACTATTCATGATGTAAGCGTAAGGAGAAAAGGGCTCTGAATTTGTTCTTCCTTTGCATGCTGTTTCCTTTCATCAGAAATCAATGTAATCTAAGCTGCAATGTGCACATTTTGATCTTTGCAAATAGGGAAACATCATGAAGAAATCTGATGAGATTTCCTGGTTAAAAAGAAAAGCACAAAAGGCTCAATGGCCACTTATGGAAATAAGAATCCCAATTTAATGAAGTTGAAGTCTTTTGAAGTGTAGGTCCAAAAGTTTCAACAGTATTTTTATTTATATGCTTATTTTATTTAGATTTACATTTGAATCCCTCTGTTTCCTAACACTGGTAGGATATTTGGTAGCATATAGAGACTTGTCTTAAACAGAGATCAAGTGAGATGGAATATATGGACTTAAACATGTGCTGCATAAGTATTCACTACCAAAAACAAATGTTCTAGATGAAAAATATAAACAATATCTATGAAAACAAATGGAACGGAAAATCTCTGAATTTCCACACAACCTGAACAATCCTTCCACTGGTTGTTCTTCTTGCAACTCCCTGTGAGAAGGCCTGACAGATCATATTGTTTTGGGGATAAAGGAATAATAAAGATTGCTGTTAGATACAAAATCCCTGTACCTTCTCAGAAATGTCTCTTGTGACACTGCATTAGAGCAATATTTAGATGTATGGACATGGACAGAATTCACAATAGTTATAATTGACTTCTCCAGACCAGGCAATTCACAAGGATCAGAAGATTAATCTGCCCCCACCCCAAATTTCCTTTACCAGGTTTGTTTTATATTGTAATGGATGGTTATCACTGTCTGGTCTGGTATTGCTGTGACTTTCTAACTTTAATGGCTCCACAATAAAGTAATCACTAGTTCAATGCATTGAAAAAGATGCAAGAATAGAAAGCAGTGGCAATTTCTTTTGGTATTTTTATCGGGCCAAACTGTATTCAATCATATCCTGTGAAACCAGTGGCATAGGGGATTAAAGGGATCCAATCACTTGCAAGGGAAAACAGCAGCCACTCGTTAGATTACACTATCCATAACTCCCTGAAATTCAAGGCCAAAATGGACCCATGGTGGGCTAAAAGAGAGACTATGGTTTTGCTGATCCTAGACCTGATCCAGCATTCACTGAAATAAATGAGTTTTTCAATTGACTACAATGGGCTCCGAATCAGGCTGTAATGTCTTGTATAGAGTCATGCATAGAAAATATGCATATTTCTCTTATAAACAATACTTGTGGTACCTTTTGTTTTTATAGGATTGAATTATTGCAGTTTTCCTTATGTCATCTTTCCCATTAAAGACTCTGTACAGTCCATCAGATGTGCCATTATACTGCAAAAGACACAAGAACAGGGAACAACAGTTTAGTTTTACTGCTCCCGGGACTTTTAGCAAGATCATATATGAATAATTGTCCTT
The DNA here is from genome assembly GCF_020497125.1 of Mauremys mutica. Lineage (NCBI taxonomy): Eukaryota > Metazoa > Chordata > Testudines > Geoemydidae > Mauremys > Mauremys mutica. The sequence goes on from NC_059072.1 coordinate 22,863,315, forward strand.
TATGTTCTTATCCTCTATGGACTTTATGCTCTTCCTCACCGTGCAAACATCAGGTGTGGGTTTTTGTCCTCATACATTTTGGAGTTACGGTTGGGATGGAGATTTTGATGAATGGAATCACCTATTTGTTAATGCTAATAGCAAACAGACACTAAGAACCTGATTCAGGAAAACACTTAAGCGTGTGCTAAACTTGATATACACAAATAGCTCCATGGGGACTTAACTTGCCTCAGTTTAAGCACCTGAATTGAGTGCTTTGCTAAATCAGGGCCAGAAGGGTCAGATCCTGCCCCCAGTGCATAGGTGCACTAGTGTGGAGAGACGGTATAAAGTATTTCTTCTTATCTAAGCAGCAGCTGGGAAAGATTCCAACCAACTAAGTGCTAGAGGAAAGACTAGGAAGGTGGATCTCTTCTCATATCTGTGGGTGCCAGCCCAGCCAGCTAGTACAAATGTTGCTGTCTGCTGTACATGTGGGCTGGGTATCTATCTTTCTCTCTGTTGCCTCATAGTAGAGGAGCAGACAAATACCTAGTAATTCCCAAAGGGATTCTAGCGACAGGACACTTTCTCCAACTCCAGCCACCTATACACTTATCCTTGAAATGTTTGGATGGTTTTGACCTATGCCACTCTGCCTCGCTGCCCGTCCCCTCCCACCCATGACTGTGCCACACTATAACAAACAGAAGAGAGCAGATTCTGCTGATTTTATCAGGTACAAGAATGCCACTGAGAAGCTCTCCGCCCCCACTTCCAAACCATCATCATTATAGGCTCCATTCCTGAAACAGAGTCCACACACACGTGGACTCTTGCACAGAGCCCCTGTGACTCCAGTGGGACTCTGTAAAGAAGCAGGGTCCACACGTGGGGATATTTTTGCGGGATCAGGACCATATGGAACGGGGTCGATGCTCTCCAGTCACTTCCATTGATTATGGCCATTTCTTTCCTCTTTTTGCTTCCCATGAGAGAATGCCGATATCTGTGAATAGGGGAAAATATTAGGGCATGTCTAGACTGCGTTTTAAAACTCCTGGCAATGCATCTCAGAGGAAAGGTCTACTGAATTGGGGTTGCACTGTGGTGATGAAAACAGGTGTGACTCTGGCTGCAGCATGGGCTCTGAAACCCACGCCCCCTCCTGGGTGTCAGAACCTGAGCTCCAGGTCAAGCCCGAACATCTACACATTTTTGCACCCTAGCACAAGCCCCCCAAGCTTAGATTTTATGGACCCAAGCTCTGAGATTCACAGCCGCAGGTGGTTTTAAAAGGCAGTGCAGACTTACCCGTAGGTGCTATCTCCCTAAACTGCCACTGTCAAGTTGTCCAAGTCTCTTTCCACAGAACGTTCACTACAGGTGTTTCTCCTCACAGATTTTACTTACAGGGTAGAAGACACCAATTGTTCGGTCCACAGGAAATAGCACTTTCTTTAAGAATGGGTCTTCGTAGCCCCAAAGAATTTCTTTCACACTTCTGGTTTGAAGCATGAGCGATTTAGATGACTTGATCCATGTATTTAGCAATATCTGTACAAAAGAGTTTTGATACATGGCAGGTGCAGCCTGTAATAATAATAATAACAGTTAGTATGATCTGGTAGACACATTCAGTGCCAAAGAAGATGTATTCATTATTATTATTTATATACGTACTGGGGGACAAACTTAGCTGGGACTAATAAGGCTGTGAAATGGAGTAAGGGGAGAAAGGTCTTCCCTAGCCCTCTGTGCAGCCTAACCAGAGCGCAAATTAAGACATGAGGCATCAGAGCAAGCTGTTAGGGTCACCGATCCCACACTGCAAGAAAGTAGATGGGACGAGTGCACAGATGGTCCAGGACTGGGCAGAGCTTTCAAGTTAGCATACGCTTTGTGGAATTAGGACCTTGAGATGAATTTAGGTGCTTAACTTTGTGCATACAGGTTCGAAAATATTAGCCTTGATTAACATTGCTAAAGCACTTGGATGCTCTCGAGCGAAAGGAGCTATGTTTATCTAATTTAGAATTAGAGATTTTTAAAAAAAAAACACAAATTTGTCACACACACACACAAATATTGTCTCCTTTTGGTCAATAAGCATTGAAATTCAAACATTTTCAAATGCAAAATGTAACCATGCTGTTACTAGCATTATAATTACAGTAGTTCCTCAAGGTGCCAAACAGCATGAAGGCCTAGTGACATAGTGAGAGAGTCCCTCGTAGTTTGCATAGACAAGCTAGACAAAGGGTGGGGAAAACAGAGTGTTGTTATTCTCATTGTACAGATGGAGAACTGAAGCACAGAGAAATCAAGCACAGGTCACATAGACAGTCTGTGGAAAAATTGGAAATTAAACCCACACCTTGAGAGTCCCAGTTCAGTGCCTTAACTACAGGACTATCATTCAACTCCAGATTCTTCCTCTCTGTATTGCACAGCATCGAGCGTACTAGTGTTTGTAATAATAATTAATAAATGGTAGTTGTTTTAATAAGGGGCTGTTTCATAGCATCAGTTTTAAAGCAGTTCTGCTTAAAATCTGGAGACACAAGATAATACTGCAAAATATTAGTCTTAACTCAAGATAATTCAGCAACAAAGTCAAGAGCCAATAAGAATATGCATTTTATAGCGTCAGTCAAAGCCAAATGTTCTAATGATATGAAAATACACAAATAATTCAGGCAGACAAAAACAAGTGTAGTACCCCTCTACAGATCAGGTCCCAGGCTTCTTGGGCAAAGTGCTTTTTCTTAAACAGACTGTGATCTCAACAGGACTGGATGGCTAAGGGGACACTACCCCATTGGCACTAATTGGCACCATTGTTAGCCATTATAGTAGGGAGGCCAAGTATAGAATGAGCATGGGATTTGTTCCAGCCCCTCCCTCCAGAGCAGGGTTGAGGAGACTGCCAGAACCGTGTGTAACACCCACAATGCATTGCTTGCCCTGCATCGTGGATAGAGAGGGAACTCCAGTCTCCAAGATAATCAGTTTAATTTCACATTAAAACTGGCCAATAAACTCCTCTTGCCCTATGTGCATAAATCCCACCTGAAAGGTTTTGCTGCTGGCTTTGTGTTTTGTTAACACTAATTGGTCCCTGGGCCTGATTTGCATTTACACTAAGCACGGTACATCAAGAGTGTAAAGGAGCCTTAAATTACATGTAATATATTCCCACTTTCAAGCTGCTTTTACACTGCCAGAGTGGTGCAAAGAATCAAGCCCCCTGTGTTTTAGGACAATGGTGCCCACCCTGCAGTTTTGTTATTAGCTATAACTTCTCTTCTCTTGCCCTTAATCCTTCAATACCCAAGCTGGGATATTATTGTCTCCTTTCTTTACTTACAACAACAGCGAGATTGATGCATGTAAAGGTGTCATTTTCGGACCCAACTGACATATCAGGCTCGAAGCGAGCAACATTTGGCAGCATATAGGACACGGTGTAGTCAGGATGTTGAGTGATATTTTCTTTGGGTAAATATCGCATCCTTAAAATACAAAAAAAAAAGCCAAGCATAGTTTAACATTGATTTTCGAGCCATATGGCTCACTGGGCATGACTAGAGCTGGTTTCTCTTGTTTGAAACATTGATGGAAAGTTTTCCTGAGGAATTTCAAAACTTTCTCAAGAAAAATTTGCACCATTTTCCAACCAGCTCTAACTGTGGCAGGGAAAAGATTGTAAATATGTCCCTTTTTGGGAACATCTGCACCACAGTCAGAGGTGTGATGGCAGGATGTGTAGATATACCAATGCTGTCGTTAATCTTGGTAGCTCGGGTACCAATAGTAGGGAAGACATGGCAGCACAGGCTTCGCTGTAGACTAGCAGCCTGAGTAAGCACCCATGGTCCCAAGTGGGCTTGTACTGCTCTCACTGAAGCTGATGCTGTACCAGCTTCACTGCTATTGGTAGCTGTGCTAGCTAGATTTAAGCTAGCTCAGGTATATCTCCATGTGCTGCACTCAGACACCCCAGTTGCACTGTTATACAATTCCGGGATGCCTTAGAATTCCAGGAGTATCTGTGAAAATACTACGTTTCTTGTGAAATATTTTTGCCTCTTCAGTAATTTCTTCAATGCATGATTATATAGTCCCCAGCCACACACACATACATATACACTATCTGGATGGCAGCAAATATTATTATGCAGCTCTTCAAGTTTTGATCTGAATTAGTCGGAGTTCATCATATCATACATTGTTCAGGTTCTCTGAAAGGATGAGCCTCTCTCATGTGTTCAGGGAGGTCAGTAGAGGCTATTACGATTTGTTTTCCTAGGCCATTATGTTAGAAAGTGAGAGATTGTGTCCCCAGAAGACACTGAAGTGGAAGAGGCCTGTCGCCTGGAGTGAATTGGACATAACAACATGACTAAAGTTTAGGGTGACCAGAGGGCGTGTGTGAAAAATCAGGACGGGGATGGGGGGTAATAGGAGCCTATATAAGAAAAAGCCCCCAAAATCAGGACTGTCCCTATAAAATCGGGACATCTGGTCACCCTACTAAAGTTAATTACATGCTTTCCTGAATAGAGATGAGCTGCTGAATCTGGGCCTTGGTAAACAAACTTGGGAAAATAAACATTTCGGTGGTTTGAGTTTTGCAGACTACATTAACAGTACTTGTGAACCTTCAGGGCCAACAGTTTAGCTACAGATGCAACAGCGTTGCCAACTTTCTCAATTTTATTGTGATTCTCGGCATAATTGATGCTTTTCTTAAAGCATCGTCTCCCGGAGTCATATGAAGCTGTGAGAATCCTAGTGGTCTTTTTTTTTTTTTTTTAAAGAAAGCATCTAGCCCTGATGGTTGCAGAGAAAAGCATGGAAATGGGACCCCCTAAAGATTCACAAACCAGGAGACAAATAAACGAGGATCTGTCGGTGTTACATGTGCAGATTTTAAGGCATACCTGTTATGTCTGTAGCTCTTTCTCATGGACAGTGTATCATTCAGAAGAGCTTTCGGTAACTTTTAAAATACTCCTAATACGACATATAACATATTTTGAAAGGGTTTGCCTACCTGTATGTGTAAGGTCCAATTTGTTTGAGTATTGGCCGTGATCCATTGTTCATCACTTCCTGTGGATTTTGCACATCATAGAACCAAAACTGCCTGTAAACAGCACTTCCTGGCACAACCCAGTTTTCATAAGCTATTGTACCATTTTCGATGACATCTTCCTGTAAGCACAACAGCAAAACTAAAATTAACCACAGCAAAATTGTTGCTCTGAGCACTCCAGGATAGAGAGGAATGATGTTAGGGCAGTAGCCTAGGACATGGGTATTGAACCCCACTCTGCCTCAAAATTCCTTATGACCTTGGGTAAGTCACTTACCACTCTCTGTGTTTCTGGTCTCCAGCTGTAAAATGGGGAGAACAGTACCAAGTCACAGAGGCATTGTGAAGTAAAATGTAAGATTGTGAGGCACTGAAATACAATAGTGATGGATACCTAAGGGTATATCTACACTGCAACTAAACACCAACGGATGGCCCATGTCAGCTGACTTGTGCTAAGGGGCTCAGGTTAAGGGGCTTTTTAATTGCAATGTAGATGTGGGGGCTTGGACTGGAGCCCAAGCTCTGGGCCCCTCCCTCTCCCGGGGTCCCAGAGCCCTGGCCCCAGTCCGTACTTGAATGTCTACTCTGCAAATAAACAACCCCTTAGCTCAAGCCCTGCAAGCATGAGTCAGCTGACACAGGCCAGCCATGGGAGTTTAATTGCAGTGTAGACATAGCCTAAGATAGGCAGTTTAACCTTTTGTTAAACAGATGGGGGGGAAAAAACCCCAAATCTAGCAACAAGTGATAGTAAAGTGTCTGCAAACGGGTGGCTTGTGGCAATCATTTCTGATGAATCTTTAAAACCGGTGGTCTGGCTAGACTATGGAGTCAGATGTACACGAGGATACAATCTGACCACTGATGTAAGTCATCAAGAACCTGATAGAACTTCCAGTGAAGTCAATGGGAACCTTACCATTCACTTTAATGGGAGGTGGCTTAGGTTCCAATACCACATCATTTGAGTATCCTGGACAAGAAAGTTTAAAATATGACTAAACTATGCTTAGCGTGTTGTTTAAGAAAATCTTTACCTGTGCCTATTGTTCAGTGAAGGAATCAAGCTTTAGATACTCAGTAAATTATTTTGCATATAGAGAAGGCAAAACTACTTAGCAAAGAGCTGACTGAATTTTCAATTTGGCCACCGAACCAAAAAATAAGCAACAAAAAAATTATTTTGGGTTAACCCAAAACTGATTTTTTTCCTTGTTTTTTCTTGCTGAAACAAAAAGTGAAAAAAAAAATCCAGTTTGAATGGAATATTTAATTTTCCTGAAATGAAACATTTTGGTTTGGGGTAATTTTTAACTTTTTCTTTTTTAAAATTAAGTCTAGCTAAATTTCAAAAGGAAACATTGTTTAGAAATGAGAAGGCAAAACATTTTACTGTATTTTGAAAGTACCAAAATGAAATGTTTTAACTTTTTCCATTTTTGTTCCCTCCTCTTTTATTTTTGCCAAACAAAAACTGGATTTTTTGACAAATAAACTATTTGTCAAAAATATTTCACACAGCTCTACTGAGTACCAGTCCTGTGCAATATTAATTAGTTAATTTGCAGTACCCACAATAGCAGTAAAAAATGCTGGCATCAGAGTGTTGTGAATAAAGAAGGGGCTTTTGGGTTAAAATTCTCCAGATTTTCTTTGCATCACAATTTTGCCATTTTGAACTTGCCCAGCACAAAACAGACCTGCATAAAGAAAGCGCTTAGAGAGCGCTACATAAAGATGTTGCTTAAAATAACTGCTTTGTGTAAATACAGCCGTTTGTACTCTGACACTCTGATTCATAAATACACTGGTGATAGTTTAAAAGCCTGGGCCTGCTGTTTGAATCGCAGCAGTAATTTATGTGCACAGATATTTGTGTGAGAGGGAACAGAAACGCAGCAGCAACAGATCTAACTTTTCAGATTGTACACTTGCACGGAGAGTCTGAGTCAGCAAAAACAAACAAACAAACAAAAAAGAAAACGGAGCCTTTAATATTGTGCAAGCCCCAGATGGCCAGGGATGTTGGCACAGCAGTATATTAATCCAGGGGAAAGATCGACCTTCCATTATGAGGCCATTTGCAGGAGAGGCAGGTTGGTGCATAGGCACCCGAGGGCCCTGAGATTTCAATAGAACACCAGTTCCCAAGGGTTTCTCAGAGGATGAGCGCCGTAAGGTTAATAATTGTCTTCATATTCTTGGGCAGGGGAGGAAGTGGGGAATCCTGGCTATGCTGTTCACATCGAGTTCCCCATATGACCAGGAGAAGGGAGTTCATGTAAGTGCTGTACAACTCCCTCTGCCTGTATTCATCATCCTCTCGGACTGGAGGTGATTCACCTGTGGGGATTCAGTCCTGACCCCATATATACCTGCCATTCTTTTCATTTGTGGAACTGGTAGCACAATGGTTTACAAACATTTAGTGCTGAATCACCACACTGGCCCTCCCCGTCTCCCAGGAGGTAGGTACCATGCCAACTTTGCAGAAGGGGAGACAATGGCAGAAAGGTTAAGTGTCTTGACTAAGGCCTGGTCTATGCACAGTTCTTGTACTAGTATAACAATTTCAGAGAGGGCTGTGATCATTATACTAGTATAGTTATACCAATATAATGGTGCCTGTACCAGTATAACTACATCCACTAGGAAGGTCATACTACTCTCATTATACAGGATAGTTAACATAGTCTAATTTTTGTGTAAAGAGACTGTGTCGGAGCTGGCATTGGAATGCAGGAGTCCCTTGCTTTCAGCCCCATGTTTACTACACAATGCCAAGCTAGTTCTCATGCTATTAGGCCTTATCCAGGAGACCACACTGACTTCGCCACAGCCTCCAGCTAAGCGATAGCTGGCAGAGGTTCTAGTCCCCTAAAAGGCAGGCTGTGGCTATATCATCACTGCCAAAAAAGGCACGTTTTTGACCGCAGGATAATGAATGCACATTAGCTCTCCTGCTGTAAAATCCTAGTGGAGCTAAAGCACCTGTAGTTTTTACCATGATGTAGCTCAGTGAATGCAACACTAGACGTGCGCCTGTGGTTGTCATTGCCTAGTTAACCTTATGGTAAAACCATAGGCGCCTAATCTCCACTAGCATTTTACAGCAGGAGAGCTAACACGCATTCGTTGTCCCATGATAATACCTCACCTCTTTTGGCAGTGAAGTCAGAGCCTCCTAAGCACCGCATCCCAAAACCATTAACTGGTCTGTTCTCCCTCCAAGAACACATGGTGCCAGGTTTCAGTAGGTCTGAAAATCCAGCCCTGTCTGGCTAGAGGGGAAGGGGGAGTTACCAAAGCAGAAAACGTTAATCTCTAGGGCTGGACATCAGTTTCTATTTTCAAAGGAGCCTTTGCAAGAAAAGGGCTAGAGACTTTTTTTTTTAAATGAAAGCAGGGATTGTCCTTTACATTCATACCCTCTCAGAACTGGGGCTAGAGACCATGGCTGGGGACTTTGCAGATCACGGAGAGCAGCTCACCACATGCTGCATTGTCTTGTTTTCTTGGCCGGCCTTTACAATGAAATGTCAGACAGGGACTCCATGCTTTGGCTGTAGCCTCAATAGTTTCTTCTCTCTCTCATATTTGTCAGCTCAAATTAGGATATTGGGAAATCAAGTGCAACCCACAATATGCTTTCCAAATGCTTGATTGCTATCCATGATAAATGGATGAGACTCCACAGACTGAGATAAATTCAGAAGGGACCATCATGATCATCTAGTCTGACCTCCTGCACATTGCAGGCCACAGAACCTCACCCACCCACTCCTGTAATAGACCCATAACCTCTGGCTGAGTTACTGAAGTCCTCAAATCATGATTTAAAGACTTCAAGTTACAGACAGTCCACCATTTACACTAGTTTAAACCTGCAAGTGACCTGTTCCCCATGCTGCAGAGAAAGGCAAAAAAACCACACACATACACCCCCAAAAAGAAAAAAACAGGGTCTCTGCCAATTTGACCCACGGGAAAATTCCTTCCCAACCCCAAATCTGATGATCAGTTAGACCCTGAGCATGTGGGCAAGACCTACCAGCCAGACACCCGGGAAAGAAGTCTCTGTAGTAACTCAGAGCCCAGATAATTTCATATATATATAGTTTTGGTCCACATTTTTCTTGGAAAATATTTTGGGTTTGCATTAAAAGAAATCAGACTTTGAACATTCTCATTTAAAAACTAAAACCCAAAAGTTTTTGACAAAAGCAAATTTTCTGCAAATATTTCTATTTACTTAACAAGCTATTTTCCCCAAAAAATATATTTCAATGGAATGTTTTTGACCATTTCTAATATCACATTTATTGATTATAGTGTGTTGAATGCAAGATTTAATGCTTCTGTAATGTACTTGTCACAGGATTAAATTCTCTCCATGGCTTAAATGTGAAAAACCAATGGGACCTTCACTCACTTACTCCTGGATTGAACCTATCCCTTTTATCCCCACCTTCCATACATTAGCTAGCAGATTAAAAACACAGGGAATGATGAGAATCAAAAGTAATGGGGACTGGCTTCATTTTGAAGCCTCACAATAATCAAATTGACATGTTTGGTGATGAAAAAACTAAAACAAGGAAAGTTGCTGTTTGACAATGTCTCTGAACAGGCCTCCAAAAGATGCCGACTTCTGGGAAGCTCAAGCTGCCCATGTTGTGAGCACCTCAGGTTGAAGCAAAGCTACTATTGGCCTATCTCAGCTTTGTCACACACCTGGCCATTTTATGAGTATATCAGCTGCCTTGTGCAACGGAAAATGTGCATTCCGAATTCTGTAAAACGGAGTCAAATATATTCCCAGGGAAGGAATAATTCTCAGGGTTATATTTTCTAGTTTGTCTTAATTATTTACTACTTTTAAAGTGATGACGACAATGATGAGTCTTATGTAGATTAAAGTCCTTATTCAGGCTTTATCGGGCCAAATCGTTTCGTGCTTTTTCAGTCTCTGCATGCGAAAAAACTTCTATCGAAGTCAATGAAGGTTTTTATCATTAAGGCCCTGACTACGGATTGCAGGATTAGGCCCCGTATTACTATTTATTATGTATAGGGCTGTGTGTGGCTCAAAGCAAGGAGTTTAGTTAGTATCACTGATATGGACATGCAAGCAGGGCCCAATTCTCTTTCCAAATACACTGTTGTTAATCAAGCACGATCCCTTCCCACTGATATAAAAGAAAGGAGGATAAGGCCTATGATAGATAATAGATAGGCAGAGAGTCAAACTGCTGAGTTACAGTAATCATTATCACCGATAGGTTTATTGCTTTGTATGCATGAAATTCATCTTGGCTATGTGAGTCTTGCACAGCTGGTAGCATTTGCCTAAAAGATTCCAACATGTTATCAGGGATATCTCTGTTATCAGGAGTTGGACGGTTAAGGAACATTGGATTCTACCAAGTCACCTAGGCAGGTGGCTCATTACCCCAGGTACATAAAGTGAGTTGGTTAGAAGGCTGGAATTAGAGATTTTGTTGGCCTAAGCATCTCCTTAAAATGGCTTTTGAGGTGTTGGGTAGAGCAGCTAAGAAAAACTTCCATGAAACCTTTTTCTGTCAGAAAATGCTGTTCTACTTAAATCAAAATGCTTTGCAAAACCTGTCATTTCAACAAACCTAGGCAGGGGGTGGGGTGGGCAGGGACAAGGGAGGGAGAAGGTGGTCCAATGACATCACAAAAGTCTTGTTTAGACATTTTCTAAATGAGACATTTTCGTTTTCTGTTTTGAACTGACTTTGTTTCATTCTATATTATAATGTAACATTTTAAAAGCCAAAAGCAAACACAAAACATTTTGATTGATCCAAACTATATTTTAAAAATCAAAATTTCTTCAGTGGAGAATTTCAAAATGTTTGGGTTTCATTCCTAACTGGAACAAAGCCAGCTTCCCAAATCTCACAATCCTACATGAAATGGAAATTCTGTCCACCACACAAGCTCTAGTGTTAGGGGGAACTGAACTGGAGCCCTCCTGAGGCAGAGGCAGGTACCTTTAAAAGGGGAAATGCCCCTCTCTGACAGCTTCGCTGTAGCTGGCTTGGAGCGGCGCTGGATCCTAGCCCCTGCCCGGCTGCTACTGCTGGTGTGTCTGTGGGAGTGCATGTGAAGGCACAGATCTCCTGAGAGCTGTTCTGGGGAGTGACTGGGACAGAACTGCATTGCTGCTGTAAGCTCTTGGCTGCGGCTGCTGTTTTCAAGGGTGCCCTGGCCACAGTATAGCACCAGTGCAGCTCCCAGACAATGCAGGGCTGGAGCAAGGCAGCCTGGGTGGAGATTCCCTCAATAGGCCTCTGCCTAAAAAAACCCACACCAGCCCTGGATGGGAGTGCGCTATACAAAGAGAGGATCCAGGGTGTAGGCTAAGCACTCGGGACTACGTGATGTTAGTTGTGAATGTTTAGAACAGGGGTGGGGAACCTATGGCCCGCAGGTGGGCTACGGCCTGCTGCTTCATTTCATGCAGCCTGCCGCAATTGTCCAGGCTGCAAGCCAGAAGCCCTGAGCCTTGGTGCCTCCTACCCTCCCACACCCTGTGGGGCTGGAGACACAAACACCAGCTCACTCCGCTGCAGGGGGAAGCTGGGGTTGCCAGGATGTTAAAAGTCCAATCAGGTCCATGCAGCTCCTGGAAGTGACTCACATGTCTCTGTGGCCCCCCAGGAGCAGGGGCAATCAGAGAAGCTCCGTGTGCTGCCCCTGCCCCCAGCACCGGCTCTGCAGCTCCCATTGGCCAGGAACCTCGGCCAATGGGAGCTGCGGGGGCAGCGTGTACCACCCAGAGCCAGTTGGTCCCTCCACCTAGGGGCTGAACATGGCCACTTCTTCTGGGAGCAGCGCAGAGCCAGGGGAGGCAGAGACCCTGCCTTAGCCCTACTGCACCGCCAGCCGGGAGCCACCTGAGGTAAGCGTTGCCTGGCTGGAGCCCGCACTCCAAACTCCCTCCCGTTCCCCGACCCCTTGCCCCAGGTCAGAACCCCCTCACCCTAAGACCCTCCCAGGCCCTGCACCACCACCCACACCTCAACCTCCTGTCCCAGCCTGGAGACCCCTCCTGCACTCTGAACACCTCATTTCTGGCCCCACCTCAGAGCCTAGGGAAGCCCTGAGCTTCCGTGTCCTCCCACGGGTCAATGGCCCCTGATATAAAAAAGGTTCCCCACCTCTGGTTTAGAACCACTATTCTGAGTGGCCACCAGAGGCAGGTCTACACTGTGGCTGGGAGTGAGCCTCCCAGGCTGGGCAGACAGATTTGCACTAACATCACTCGAGCTAGCCTACTAAAACTAGCAATGCGGACAGTGCAGCTCTGCCAGAGACCTGGGCTAGCGACCCATGCACAGAACCAGGGGGTCAGGTGGGCCCGAGCTGCAACATCAACAGAGCTATTCTTAGTGCACTAGCTTGAATGGAACTAGCATGAGTCTGTCTACCCAGGCTGGGAGGCTCTCCCAGCTGCAGAATAGGCATAAGTCAGGGGGCATATAGTAAAGAGGTAAGAATCCATGTAAACAGGAAATAAAGACAGTCCTGCATTTACCCTGATTAGTGTCCTGGCTGTCTGTCATTTCCACAGAGTAGGGCCCCTAGAGGCAGCGAAATCTGGGTAGAATGTTTAAGCTGAAGTTTGCTATTGCCATGTTTTTGTTAAGAAAGCTGAACTGCAGGAATGGTGACTTTTTGATTCCACATATTGTGTGGACTTTGTTTTAGAGCAGGCTGTGATAAGCACCTGCCCACAGACCCTTATCTAGGAGATAATGGTGGAGTTAGAGGTCAAACTACTAAGTGCATCTGGTTTGGGATTTATTATCCTCAAAAGTATTGGAGTAATAATTGGAGATATACCAGTCTCCTAGAACTGGAAGGGACCTTGAAAGGTCATTGAGTCCAGCCCCCTGCCTTCACTAGCAGGACCAATTCTTGCCCCAGACCCCTAAGTGGTCTCCTCAAGGATTGAACTCACAACCCTGGGTTTAACAGGCTAATGCTCAAACCACTGAGCTATCCCACCTCCCTAAAAATAAAAATATCTGAAATGGAAATAAATATGTTTAGTGAAAGGGAAGAACTGCCATGAGTTAAATCCTGCAGGCAAACCTCTTACTGACTTCAGTAAAGGCTGCAGGGTTTGGCCCAGAGGGCAGAAACATGTGAAGCACTGGCATTATTCAGGCTTCTGTTCATGGCTTAGTCTGTGTACCTCGGGCCAGACCAGCAAGACATAATTCAGCTGTTCTTGGCAAGGCTTGTTTAATGGTGTTAATTTGTGGAACCAAAACTTTCCCATTTTATTCACATCAAAGTCCCATTTGCTTTAACAGGACTTGTTTGGGGTGAACTGTATAAGTTCCTGGTGATTGCATGATGTGGATACTAGTCAATAAGAAGTTAGTTTGTGACTGTTTTAGTCACCATACTTGTGAGGTGTCAGATCTCAACCCTCAGCAGCTGAAAGGGCAAGTTGCTTTGTTAAACCATTGCTTTCTTAATCCCAGCAATAAAAGTTTAAGCCAAATTTATTGAACCTGGATGTATATCAAATTACATCTCCCAGAGCCACCATGAACCTCTACATGCCACAGGGATTAACTCAGAGCTCGGATAGGTAGTGGTACTGCCAGTGTCCTCCTACCGGATCTGAGCCCAGTGTGAAAAGCTTTGAAATATGGATCTATGATTCTAGTCTCAAAAGCAACTTTGTAAAAATAGCATTTTCACTCTCAGCAGTAGAGCTGGACAGAAAGTGACAATTCGGTTTTCTGAAAAAAAATGTTGGTTTCAAAATTTGTTTTTATTCCATTTTGGAATTAAACAGAGACGTACATTTTTCATTAAAAAAAATCAGATACCCCAAAACAGCAGAGCTGGCTAGAGAGCCCCACACAGCCAGTAATGCAGTGGGTACGCCTGGGGTGTACAAGACCTAGGGTGACATTCCTACTCTGAATCATAAAGAGTAGGGACTTGACCCCAGATCTCTCAAATCCCAGCTGAGTGCTCGAAACCACCAGAGTTTTGGTTATTCTGCATTCCCTCTATTTTCTGAATGTTCTGTCCTGAACCTGAGAAACTTTCCTGAAGAAATTTTCATTAAAACTGGTTTGACTGGTGATGATGATGCACAAGGAAGAAGGAATCCATCTTGAGTCAGGCTCAGTATGAGTGTGCAGGACTAGCTGTATCTTTTCAACGGGGCCGGCTCCAGGCACCAGCATTCCAAGCTGGTGCTTGGGGCGGCAATCTGCAAGGAGCGACAGTCCTTGTTGTTTTGTCCCCAAGCAGCGCGCCGAATTGCCGCTGCGGACGGCAGGGGCAGTCCGTGTGCCCTTAGGGTGGTAGGCGCGTTTCCGTGGCGGCAGCAATTCAGCATCAGCTTCTATGTTTAGCTGTCTGCGGGGCTTCAGCTAAACATAGAAGCTGCCGCCAAATTGCCACCGCCACGGAAACGCGCCTGCCACCCTAAGGGCACACGGACTGCCCCCGCCGTCCACAGCGGCAATTTGGTATGCTGCTTGGGGCAGCGAAAACTGTAGAACCCTGCTTTTCAATTTTCAACTGTGCATATTAGATTTAGAATACTAATGAAAATGGAACCCTACAGTACCCTGTAATTCAGCCTGAGTCTCTTTTAATTAGAGAAGCTGAAGAGTGAAAAATTCAAGCATCTGAAACAAATTATCACAAAAAAATAAAACAGAAAGAAGCTAAAGATGATCACATTTAAAAATCACAAGTTAAGAATTCATACATATGCATCATTGCCACAAAACTCATGTAGACATTTGCAAAGATATGTTTGTCGCAAAAGTAATCTCAAAAATATATTTATATCAAATAAATGAATGTACAATAATGTTAGCAACATAAATACTCCAAGTGTAGAAAAAACAGAAGGAGATTAAAAGAATGGTCTGGTCTAATCCAAAAAAAATACTTAATGTCCAGAAATCTGAGTATCTCTCAAGATTATATCAGTGATACATAGTTTATAAGTGGAGCACAGGATCAGGTCCAAGAGGTGATTATAGCTGGACCACTTGGTAATAGTGACCATAATTTAATTAAATTTAACATCCCTGTGGTGGGGAAAACTCCACAGCAGCCCAACACTGTAGCATTTAATTTCAGAAAGGGGAACTACACAAAAATGAGGAGGTTAGTGAAACAGAAATTAAAAGGTACAGTACCAAAAGTAAAATCCCTGCAAGCTGAGTGGAAACTTTTTTAAAGACACCATAATAGAGGCTCAATTTAAATGTATACCCCAAATTAAAAAACATAGTAAGAGAACTAAAAAAGAGCCACCGTGGTTAAACAACAACATAAAAAAAGCAGTGAGAGGCAAAAAGGCATCCTTTAAAAAATGGAAGATGAAACCTAATGAGGAAAATAGAAAAGAGCATAAACTCTGGCAAATGAAGTGTAAAAATATAATTAGAAAGACCAAAAAAGAATTTAAAGAAAAGCTAGTCAAAGACTCCAGAAGTAATAGCAACATTTTTTTTAATACATCAGAAGCAGAAAGCCTGCTAAACAACCAGTGGGGCCACTGGACAATGGAGATGCTAAAGGAGCACTCAAAGACGATAAAGCCATTGCAGAGAAACTAAATGAATTCTTTGCATCGGTCTTCACTGTTGAGGACGTGAGGGAGATTCCCAAACCTGAGCCATTCTTTTTGGGTGACAAATCTGAGGAACTGTCCCAAATTGAGGTGTCATTAGAGGAGGGTTTGGAACAAATTGATAAACTAAACAGTAATAAGTCTCCAGAACCTGATGGTATTCACCCAAGAGTTCTGAAGGAACAAAAATGTGAAAATGCAGGACTACTAACTGTCATCTGTCACCTATCACTTAAATCAGCTGCTGTACCAAATGACTGGAAGATAGCTAATGTGATGCCAATTTTTAAAAAGGGCTCCAGAGGTGACCCTGGCAACTACAGGCCAGTAAGCCTCACTTCAGTACCGGGAAAATTGGTTAAAAATATCGTAAAGAACAAAATTGTCAGACACATAGATGAACATAATTTGTTGGGAAATAGTCAACATGTTTTTTGTAAAGGGAAATCATGCCTCACCAATCTACTAGAATTCTTTGAGGGAGTCAACAAGCATGCGGACAAAGGAGATCTAGTGGATATAATGTATTTAGATTTTCAGAAAGCCCTTGACAAGGTCCCTCACCAAAGGCTCTTAAGTAAAATAAGTAGTCATGGGATAAGAGGGAAGGTTCTCTCATGCATTGGTAACTGGTTAAAAGATAGGAAATGGGCAGGGATGGTGTCCCTAGGCTCTGTTTGCCAGAAGCTGAGACTGGATGACAGGGCATGGATCACTTGATGATAACCTGTCTGTTCATTCCCTTTGGAGCACCTGCCATTGGCCACTGTCAGGGGACACGATACTGGGCTTGATGGATCTCTGGTCTGACCCAGTATGGCCATTCTTATGTTCTTATGTAATTACATGTTCCTCCAAGATTCAATAAAATGTTTGTGAAAATGTTTTTTGCATGATTTCTATCTCCTAAAATGTTGATAGGTAAAATTAAATACTTAGTGAGACACACCAGTGTTTTTAGCTATTGTGTGGCTTCTCTCTGCATCCGAACAAAACTAGGTACTAGAACTGGTTGTGTAATCCCAGTGAAGCAGTTTTTTTTGGTTGGAATTTGCCGATTCATCAATTGATTTTGATGAAGTTCCTCTGGAAGTCAACAAGGGGCCCAGTGGTAACCTGCCTGGCTTCCTGCCAGCTCACTCACCTGTCTCCTTGGCAGCTGCTTGGTGGGCTGCTGGGGAAGTTGATCTTCCAGGGCCTGCTGTTTCCAGGCCATGCAAACCATCCCAAAGCCAGGGACCCTAGAGCTTCATCCCCTTCCATGGAAAATTTTGAAATTTTTAATTTGTGTTTCAAATTGGAATGAAATCAAAGTTTCAAAATAGCAAAATCCTCCACAAAATGGAATATGTTTCTCCACCCAGCTCTATTAGGAACCACTTCCCTTGTTCTGCTCACAGCCCTGCTAGTACGTAAGGCCCTGATAATGCAAGGAGGCAGACACAGTTGGACTCCAGTAGACTTTGAAGGGGCTCTTTGCAGGCACAGGGGTCAGCCAGAAGGCATTTCATTGCAGGATCAGAACCTAACATCACTGAGAATACTCCTACTAGCTAGAGCTAAGTGAGTGGCTACATTGTTGCCGAATTGTTGCCATATGTGAAAAAAAAAAGATTCAGAGATTAGTAAGCAATTGAGCATTAACAAACAAAGGAAATAAAGTAACAGTAAAAAAAAATACTAGCTTCCAAAACTGCAAGGGCCAGATCCTCAATCTTGCAAAGATTTATGCACATGCTAAACTTTAGCCACTGGGATAAAGTCCCATTGACTGCAGTAGGATTAGGGCCAGCTGGTGTATTTCTATTACAGTCAGTGGAGCTATGCAGATTTACACCAACTGTGCATGTCGCTCACTTCCAATGAAGATTCAAATGTGGGAGAGCACAAGGACTTGAACCAAGGTCCCCACATTCCTTGTAAATATTTTAACCATCGAGCTAGATAGAGTCTCTTTCTCAATTTCTCCTGTTGAAGTTGTTCCACAGTGACTAAATATTCATGAAGCCAGAGAGAGGTTCAGAAAGAAAGATGGTGAAAGCTCACTATTTTCTGTAAACTAGATTTTTTGTTTTCTGGACAGTCCTATCGACAACATATGTTGCCAGATTCTCTGTTAGCTATACACAGAGCAGTTTAATTGTAAATTATTTGATCAGAAAATTCAGCTGTAATATAACGTTTGACAAATTGGAGAACTGGTCTGAAATCAAGATGAAATTCAATAAAGACGAGCAAAGTACTACACTTAGGAAAAATCAAATGCACAAATACAAAATGGGGAATAACTGATAAGGCAATGCTGAGAAGGATATGGGGGTTATAGCAGATCACCAGCTGAACTGGGGCAAACAATGTGATACATTGTGTATCATGCAGTTGTGAAAAAGGCGAATATTCTTGGGTGTACTAACAGTACTGTCGTTTGTAAAACATGAGAGGTAGTTGTCCCTCTCTACTCAGCACTGCTAAGGCCCCAGCTGGTGTACTGTGTCCATTTTTTGAGTGCCACACTTGAAGAAAGATGTAGGCAAACTAGAGAGAGTCCAGAGAAGAGCAACAAAAATAAGAAAAGATTTAGAAAATCTGACCTATGTGGAAAAGTTAAAAAAAAATGGCCACGTTTAGTTTAAGAAAAGAAGACTGAGGGGGGACCTGATAAAAGTTTTCAGATCTGTTAAGGGCTGTTATAAAGAGGAGGGTGATCAATTGTTCTCCATGTCCTACCTTCAGTGGACATGGAGTAATTGGCCTAATTTCCAACCAGGGAGATTCATTTAGCTGTTAGACAAAGTTTCTCACTCTATGGATAGTTAAGATCTGGAATAGGCTTGGAAGTTCCCTTGGAAGTTGTAGAGTCCCCATCACTGGAGGTTTTAAAGAACAGTTTGGACAAACACCTGTCAGGGATGGTTCAGTTATACTTGGTCCTGCCTCAGAGCAGGGGACTGGACTAGATGACCTCTCAAGGTCCAGCCCTATATTTCTGATTCTATTTCTTAACCACTTACCCCTCATGCTAAACATGAAATAGAGGGAGAATAGAAGAAAAACAAACTTAACTTATGTTGAAATACTAAAAGCTATTTTTGGCATGTGCAATTTTCTAAAAACTTGGATCAGCCTGAATTCACGTTCTCAGTAAAGAAAAGCCCTCACGACTAATTGCAGTATTGTGCAAATTTTCTCAACACTGAAAAAAGATATTCCCAACCAAAGTTCTAAGACTTAAAATAACCACAAATCATATGAGATTTAAAGGAGACCATAACTTGTACCTTTCTTATTTTCCTGTCAACAAGGTAATCTCCAAGTGGTATGAGGGCACCTCCAAATACAGCCAGTACTCCACCAATGATAGCCCCCGTGAGTAGCCCACAGTTTCTGCTACAGCCCATGCTGCTTCTTTTTCAGTGTGCACGTTGGTAGCTTGTTTCTAAGCTTCAGGTCCTTGTATAACTGTGTGGTCCCGATGCATCAACCGATCTTACCAACAGAAACTGCTAATGCAACAGGAGAGAGAGAAAAATCATTATCAAGAGCTCAAAGTCCAAAGTACATGATGGGACACAAATAGGAAGATAAGTTTTAACGTACTAAAACTAGCCCCCTCTATCTATGAGGTCTTGGCAGGAAAAAAGTTATTTCTAGACTCCCTGGAACTTTAACTATTTGTTGCATGAAGTTATCTTGACAGTCCTACTGCTCTGCAACACTGGGAACTTTTTTTTCATTTTTATTTTAATTTCATCCAACCAAATCCTTCCATCATCGTTCAGTCAAAACTCCTACCACAGTGTTGAGACTGCAATGAGAGTTTGGACTGAGTAGGGACTAAAGAATTTGGACCATAGGATTAGCCACACTGGATCAGACCACTAAGGAATCTGCTCTGGAATCCTACCTCTGTCAGTGGCCAGTTGCAGGTAGTGAAAAAGAAAGGCAATGTTTTAAAGTACATAATAATGCCTCTAACAAATTGTGCATACCACATCTCTGTGACTCCAACAAGCTGTAAGTTTGTGCCCTGATTAGCTACATCTTGACTGAATCCTTCACTTTTCATGCAGAAAATATCTACTATGCATAAAACAACCTAAAATAAACTTTGAATGACCCAAACTCTGCCCTGTCCTTAGGTAAATTAATGAAGATATGAGTTAGCACCAATTCTGCTTAACCTGACAGCTTTGCTCCCTATGTAGCTGAATTGACTTCAATGCTGTCTGGATGTACAGCAGTATAAATAAGGCTATTTGAACCAGGGCAAATGGCAAACATGCATGTGTATCAAAGAGCAGATGTGTGTCCATGGGACCTTTTTCCTTAGGCTTAATTTCTCCTCTCACTTACATTGGTGTAAATCAGGAGCAATTCTACTGAAGTCAGTGATATAATGCCAGCATAAAACAAGAATTTGTCAGAATTGCTGAATTAGGAGTTACAAAAATTAATAATTTCAGTGATTCCTGCAAAAAGTAAGAGTCAGGACATTGATATACTTAAAAAAAACCTTCAGTGAAAATAGATTCTTCTAAAACACAGAGGGCCAGGTCCTCAACTGGTGTAAGTATAGCTCCACTGAAAGAATGCAGATTTGCATTTGCTGCAAGTCAGGCTTAGGAGGTGCACAAACAGAAGATTCCTTGAGAACTCAGCAAAAGTAGCGTTAAAGCCTCATAAGCAGCATGTGGCTGTTGAAATAGTTCATCTGGTGTCCTTGCATTTTAAAACCATCTAATGTTCTTAACCATAATGCATTTGTAAGCGTTTGTGCAGTGTCCCAAGTCCCTAGACATGTGCATGTGCTGACAGGGGAGCAGGCCGGTACTTTAGAAATAAAGGGGTATATACGTCAGTTTTTAATCTGGGCATTCTTTCCACTCTGCTGATTAATTGTTCGTCCCAGTTCCCTCTCTCAGAGTTTCTTCACTTCCAGCTGCCCTTCTGGCTCTTTTCCCCCCACCTGTTCTCCTTTCATCTATCCCTCTTGCGTGAAGGATGAGCAGGGAATATCTTTCTGTAATTTCTTGCCTTCTGAACCATAGAACTAACATGACAAATGTCACCATCCCATTGCCCACTCTGCTTTTATATTATGTCCTGTCCTCCACAACCATTGTCTGTCTTGTCTATTTAGACTGTAAGCTGGTCAGGGCAGGGGCTGGCTGTTACTATGTACTGTTTGTACAGTGTTTAGAACAAGGGGGCCCTGATATCAGTTTACGTTACCCCGAGGGGTAACGATATGATAATATTAATAATAATTAAATCATATGTTATTACTGTGCCTTTGAAGAATACTCCTGGGTGCTGATTCAGGGAAGAACTTAAGCACATATAAAGGTAATAATAGGAGATATACCAATCTCCTAGCACTCGAAGGGACCTTGAAAGGTCATTGAGTCCAGCCCCCTGCCTTCACTAGCAGGGCCAGTTTTTGCCCCAGATCCCTAAGTGGCCTCCTCAAGGATTGGAGTCACAACCCTGGGTTTAGTAGGCCAATGCTCAAACCACTGAGCTATCCCTCCCACCCATCCAAATTTATGACAGAATTTAAGCACATGCTTAATTTGACCACTGACTTCAGTGGCATTTAGCATGAGCTTGAAGTTAGGTAAATGTGCATGTGCTGCTCTGAATAGGCATGCCAGGGCCTTGGAGATATCAGCAGGAGTTCTACCTGCAGAATGATATCATATGATGGAGGGCGTGTTCTAAATACCTGCACAGATCAAATAGGATGAGATTAGATACCACAAATGCTGTGATAATGAGGTAAAGAGCAGAGCCATGTGATATATTTAATTTGTGATGCACCTCCTCTGCATTCGCCCACTAATCCATCTGTGCCAGGGTTAATTTTAACATTCCAAACATCTGAGCAGCTTCATACAGCTGCCATTTTAGAAAATCTGCCTGCTAGAAAAATGTTTCCTTCGTCTCTCCCTGACCTCCAACCCTCTCATTATAGTGCCTTGGTATGCAGTGTAGGATGTGCATTATTCAGTCTTCAATCCATGGCAGGTTTAAGATATGATTACATGCATTAAACCATGACCATTCAATGCTAGAAACAGGAAGGTCCCCAATTTTCAAATGGGACCTGATCCTTGCTTTTAGCAGGTGCTAGCACAGTTTAGGGTCTGGCCAATCTTGACAAGTATGTGTACAAAAATATGGCTCCACAAGGCAGGGGCGGCTCCAGGCATCAGCATGCCAAGCGCGTGCTTGGGGCGGCAAGCCATGGGGGGGCTCTCTGCCGGTCGCTGGCTTCGGCAGACCTCCTGCAGGCAGGCCGCCAAATCCGCTGGACTGGGGACCTCCCGCAGGCAAGCCGCCAAAGGCAGCCTGCCTGCCGTGCTTGGGGTGGCAAAATACCTAGAGCTGCCCCTGCCACAAGGTGTGGTGAGCCACTATGCAGGATTGGGCCCTATAGTTGCATTTGGTGCCAGATACAGTAGAACATAGGAGGAAAAAAAAGTGGGTTAGTTCTTAATTTATACTAGTTTCAGAGCTCACCACTGTCACAGAACTTTCCAACTTTTATTCACCCGAGATCTCAGGGTAAGAGCAAAACTGCTCTTTCCTGCATGTTGCAAGTTGCTGCCTCTACTACCTTGTATTCTTAACAGTTTCTGTTAATATGATGTGAATTATATATATTATATTATATTATATACAGGAGGTCAGACTAGGTGGTCTAAAATTACTTTCTGGCCTTAAAAAAATCTATGCACTTATGAAAGTAGCAAACTCGGTTTGGCAGTTGGTAATAACTTTTGTCATAATTCCCTACTTTTGTAACTGTAAAGCATTCACCACTTTTCTACCAAATACAATGCAATAACTGTCTAGACGCATCCCAAGTTATGCAATTCAGAAATCTTGAGTAATGGCTAATTACTGTCAGATAACTACAAGGTTACTGACAACATTCAATCGCAGATAAAAATAAGTATGTAACCCTTAGCTATCATCATTTTATAGCTAAACAACATATGGAGATAAAAATATTACATAACAATTGATAAAACAAGTTCCAGTTCAGTGCACACCCACTCCATCCCTATGTTATATGTATTATGAAAACCAGAATATCATATATGGTGCCATGAAACACCATTAACAAACTGATTTTAGCATTAGCAACACTATCCAACAGTAATCCCCTTCTACAATGCTGGGCATGAAGATAATTTAAGTCTTTTTACTTGTTGCTGTCTATGAAGTTGATCTTTGAAATCCCCTTTATTTTATGAGAACAGCTTAAAACATCTTTTCCACCCCCTGGGGAGACTCTGAATAGGGGGTGCGGGGACAAAGAAAAGTCCTTAAAACTTTGTTCATGGGCTCCATTTAGTTGGGCTGTTCATGTGTTACGAATGCATGTTTAAAGGAACACTGCCTAATCAAGTATAGCCCAAAACAATAATAATAAAAAAAGCCTTTACAAAAACCTAAGAACTGTATCAGCCTTTTCCTAGGATGTTCTTTACATTCTCTCAGACAGTGGTTTTTAAACAAATAAGCACTGCCTGACAATTTTTAGCAACCCAGACATTGGAGCTCTATGTTCCTGAAAGCAAACTGACATCCCCAACTACGGGGCCGCAGAGGAACATTCAGGAGGTGTTGCTGGGGGTCAGGCCACCCCCCCACGGGGGGGGGCAGGGAGGGAGCACCACCAAATTCCACTCCTGGCCCCGTCCCTGCACCCACTGGGCCCCTGGCACCAGCCGAAGCTCTGCTCCTGCCCCCACCCCCCAGATGTGGCCCCAGCCTTGGTACTTTTGCCCCTGTCCGCATCCCCCCCTCCTGGAACCGTGGTCCCACTCCTGGCCCCGGTGGGGGTGCAGACAAGGTAAGGAGGAGTGGGGACTACTGCTTTATGGTCATTGTCCCAGCAGAGGGAAATACAAATAGGAAACAAACAGCATGAATAGTGAAAAGTTACATGGATTCTGAAACATCTCAGTGTTAATAATAAACAGTTCTGACAACCTCACGTATTCAAAAAGTATGAATCATGTCTTAAAAATCACGATGTTTAAAACATTTACATTAGGAGTTATTTTCATTTGCCTTCTCTTCTTTGATCCTTTGGTGTGCATTAAAGTCACGTTTTCAAGCTTTCTCCACAACTGAGGGCTACAATCTTAGTTAAAAAAATCAAAGCTCTGATTCCCACATAGTCACATGACAAGGAACTGGAGCTTTAATAAAACCACCAAATATCACAACACTTGCAATAAAATGAGGAACGTTTGCAACCCTGAATATATGTTATTAACAGGGAAGAAAAAAATCTTGTTTTAATACATGATTAGTTTGACAGTGTCATTTAAATAAGTGTAACTTTTCAAAATCTGCTCTACCTCCCGCCCCCTCCTCCCAAGTTACAAGTAAATATCCTGGGGATCTCTTCTCCCACTAAACCAAGGACTGTATAGGTGGAGATTATTACATTTCCATCATATGACTTACCTTGAAAGAGAGTGAGTTAATTTTCAGCTAAATACACCAGGATTCAGCCTATGACTTTCACTGTTACCAGGAGATGAGCATCTAAATCCCCACACTGAAAACACAACTCCCAAACTTGTGGGAGGCTTTATATATTCCAGACTATGTCACCTCCCTGAATATTATCATTTGCTAGAAGGAAAGTGATGTAGTATTGCTGTATGGGATCTATTTTTACAGTCTGACTAAAACCCATCACTATATCTGGTGGTAAAATACTCAACAGCTGCATTTTTTGTCAACTTCTGATCCAAGTAAGGCAGGGGCCAGGGAGATAAAGGGGAACTCATTTATTTGCAGGTCATCTGTTCTGCTTCTTGTCCCATTCGCCAGATTAAAAGGATTGAGTTGAGTAATAATAATAATAAATTCCATACTCATTATTTTTTAAAAACATTCTTAGGATGTCATTGTTTTATTATACAAACACTGTGTTTTCATTGCAGTCACTGGGCTATCATAACACCAGACAAGTTATAACTAAAATGGAATCACAAGAGGTACTGTCACAGGTGGAGTTAGAGTAATAGAACCATAGGGCTAGAAGAAACCGCAGGGGTCATCTAGTCTAACCCCCTGACAAGATGCAGGATTTGTTGTGTCTAAACCATACAAGACACATGGCTATCCAGCCTCCTCTTGAAAACCTCCAGTGAAGGTGCTTCCACAACCTCCCTAGGCAGTCTGTTCCATTGTCCTGCTGTTCTTATGGTTAGGAAGTTTTCTTTCCTGAGATTCAATCTCAACCTGCAATGCTGTAATTTGAACCCGTTGCTTCTTGTCCTGCATTCTGTGGCAAAAGAGAACAACCTTTTCCCATCTTTTTTATGGCAGCCTTTCCAGTAGCTGAAGACCGCTATCATAAACCCTCTTAATCTCCTCTTTTCCATATTAAACATACTCAGTTCCTTCAGCCTATGCTCATATGGCTTGAATTCCACCCCTTTGATCATTTTGTCACTCACCTCCAGATCCTTTCCAGTTTCTCTACATCCTTTCTATGCATTGGTGACCAAGCTGGACACAGCACTTCAGCTGAGATCTAACCAGCACCAAATGGAGTGGTACTATCACCTCCCGTGACTTGCATGCTATGCCTCTCTTAAAGCAATTTAAAATTGCATTTGCTTTTTTTGTTGGCAACAGCATCGCATTTTGCTGACTCATGCTAAGATTGTGCTCTTCCACAAATCCCAGATCCTTCTCAGCCATGCTGCTGCTAAACCAGTTTTTCTCCATTCTGTATTGGTGCATTTTCTTCCCTAAGTGTAGCACCTTATATTTGTCTTTGCTGAATTTAATTTTGTTGTCTATAGCCCTGTTCTCCAATTTATTATGATCACTCTTAATTTTAGCTCTACCCTCCAGAGTGTTGGCAAGCCCACTAGCTTTGTGCCATCCGCAAACTTCATCAGTATGCTTTCTAGTCCTACATCCAGGTCATTCATAAAAATGTTATACACTGGTCCCAGAACAGATTCCTATGGAACCCTGCCTCCATTCTGAAATCATTCCATTAATAGTTACTCATTGTTTGCAGTTGTTTAACTAATTATGTATCCACTTAATGTTAGTTCTGTCGAGCCCACATTTCTCCAGCTTACATATCAGAATGTCATGTGGGACTGTGTCAAAAACCGGGCTGAAGTCCAGGTATATTATGTCCACCTCATTCCCACCAAACCAGTTACCCTGTCAAAGAAGGAAACCAAGTGGTTTGGCATGATTTTTTCTTGATAAATCCATGCTTGCTGCTAGTGATCACCCCTTCACCCTCCAGGTATTTGCAAATTTCAAGTTTTATACACTAGTAGCTTCCCAGGTAGTGAAGTCAGGCTGACTGGTCTATAGTTCCCTGGCTGCTCTCCCCTCTTTTTAAATATTGTAAATATTATTGCCAGTGACTCCGAGATTTCTTCAGCAAATTCCTTCAGTACCTTCGGGTGAACAGCATCCGGCCCCGCTGATTTGAGTTCAAATTAGTCAGAAGAGCGCTGATGTGTTCTTTACTTATCCTTATCTGCATTCTTTCCCCTTATTATATTGAACTAACAGGAAACAGGCTATTATTTCTATGGACAGTTTTGTGTCAGAGTTCAACAAGTTGGGTGCTTTCTTTCCCACTGCAGCCTCTTTCTTGTGCACTGCAACCTAAGAAAAGTGGCATCACAAACTCTCTTTAACAACAAGCGTCGTAGTTCAAGATCATCATCATCATCTGTCAATTAGGGCACAACATGCGTCAAAACCCAATTGTTTCACATTTTGACCACTTTCCATGTGTCCCAGCTGTTTGTCGCATAGTGGCAGGTTTTAAGGTTGAGAGATATGAAAAGGGACACCATTTTGTGATTTGTATTTGCTAAGGATTTTTTTTCCTGGGTAGGGGGTTAAAAGGGCAGAGAGCCAGAGCTGGGCCCTCTTCAAATGAGAAAGAGCGAGAGAGAATATATGACTGGGGTCCTTTGAAAGCACCTTCCAATACAGTTTCTGTATAAGACTTGTTTTCAGTGGGTCGTCACCAGCTGTTGACTCCCAGCATGCTGCTCAGTTTCACATCCTGCATGGGTGCACCAAATACCCTTCCATCTGACCATCCAAGTATAGAGCCCAATCCAACTGGAGGCATTTTGCAGGGTTGAGAGAAGTGAAATAAATGATGCCGCCAAGGCAACATTCCCTTTTCCACACACTATTATTATTAATTATTTCTATTGCTGCATCTCTCCATGTGTCCTTCAGGTCTCCACCTCTGGAGGCAGAGCCATCTCCCCAGCCACGCTGCACTGAGTTCCTCACTGCAACCGCCCATCGCTAACTCCTCTGCAGAGAATTAATGGCTGGGTTCCCTCCCTCTCCCCAGGGAACTATCCTCTGGCAAGCCACCATACCCACTAGCATAGCTTCTAATTTGTACTATTCGTGAGGAGAGAGAAGTCCAGTCTGCCTATGCTGGCTCATAAAAATGTAAGAAGCAAATAGTGGTCTAGATAAGCTACATAGCCCCCAGCCCAGAAAAAAGAAATATGTGAAAGTGAGGTAGTGAGTAGAGAAGTGGTGACAGACAGGATAGCCATGCACATCAGTTGGGTATAAGCCTTATAGAAAGTCATGGGGAGAGTTAATATAGCCCAAGGCCCCTCCATGCTAAGTTCATTTGTAGGGAATCCCAGAGAAGACAGCAGCTGGAGGGAAGTCAGGGCAAGATGGCTGCAGTGAAACCACACTGTTAGAAAGCCTGTGGGAAGCCAGGGGTTCTCCAGGGCTAGCGTGGGGTTCCAGGCCTCCTGTAGATCTCCTGGGATCTGATCACTCTGAAATACCACCCATATGACTCCAAAAAAAGTCTGTGACAGGACTGCTATGGAGTTTCCCCCCTTCCATGCCCTCTTCCCATGGATATTTCAAGTACATGGTGACTTGGGCTCTGAAGAGGAGACAGTGCCCTACAGCTTAATGCCTTTTATTATGCAAAGGAGGATTTTTCCCATCTCCAACTTGCACGAGTCAACAACATCTTCTTCCTCACACATACATTGAAAAATGAAAAAGGAAAGTTTCCTGTTTGTTTTGTTTTCCCCTTGCAAAGATGCTTTGCTTTTGCAAACAAAACAAGGTACAAGAACCCAAGTCACAAGAGGAAAGAAGACTAGAATAAATAAAAAAAACCCTTGCCCTGTGAAACACTGTCTTGGCAGCAGATGAAGTCCCCAAGGGTATACAACAGGTTAAGAGCAATATGTGAAGAAGTATTGTAGATCAAGAGACTTTTCAAACTATGCAGGATGGACCACAAGGAAATATACTGTCAGGGACAACCCTGCACTGTAAAGGGATGGAGCAGCTGATCTAATAGGTGTGTAATAACTCTGATTTCTATGATTGTTGTGAAAGACATGAGCCAGATACTTAGCTGGTATAAATCAGAGTAGCTTTCTTATGGTCAATGGAATTACACTGATTTACGTAAACTGAGGAACGGTCCCTATCTCTTTACATCAAACCATTGACATATTTCTGTATCATAACTGTCAATTATGCCTTGAGTTGTTCCAAAAAGTAATAATAGAATAGAGAAAAACCTACACCACTGACTATTTTCCTAGCACTAAAAATGATTAAAGGGTGCTGTAAGTCATGGTTAAACAATGTAACAAAATAACTGGAGATAGTTATTTTACATTATTAACTACAATTCACTGCTGTTATAAGATTTTTACAGGCATAAAAATCATTCTCTTAATTAATACTGGGTTGTTAAAAAGAATGAGATGATGAAAACATCCCAAGTTATTATGAATTTGATGTTTTTCCGATAGTGTGCTCTCTTAGCAATCTCAATGAATTAGGGAGACAAAAGAAGAAAACTATTATCTATACATCTGTCCACAGTTTAAGGTACCTATTGTGCTAACTCTAATGACTCTTTTGGTTGTGTTCTCTAGGCTGAACCTGGGACATCAAAAAAACCCCACTAATTGTTTACATAATCATCTTTATCAAATATACACCTCTACCCTGATATAACGCAACCTGATATTACATGAATTCGGATATAACACGGTAAAGCCGCGCTCCGGGGGGTGGAGCTGTGCACTCCGGTGGGTCAAAGCAAGTTCGATATAATGCGGTTTCACTTATAACGCCTTAAGATTTTTTGGCTCTTGAGGACAGCGTTACATCAGGGTAGAGGTGTACTAATAAACTAAAATATAATAATGTATGTAATGTACAACCCAGTATTTATACTGTTTGGCAGTAGATCATAATTACTTGTTTTGCACACACACATACTATATGTAGTATACACCCATATATGAATACACATAGGTGTAGCTATGATATACATTACAGCTAGGGTTGCCAACATTGTATTTTTTTTAACACCTCCACTTAGCACTTAATAATGAATACTCATCTACATTCACCAGAGGTATTTCTTGCTGCTTTTGCAGTACTCAGCAACTCCCGACCTTGTTGTACAGAGATGAAGAAATCTTTGCAGGACAGAGTCAGGAGGAGGTCTGCGTGGCAGGGGAAGTGGACAGGGCTCTGTGCAGGTGGCCTCTTCTGCCAGGACTAGACTCCCTGCCCTTCTTGCTCCCCATTGCTGCAGCTTCCACCAACCAGCATTTATGCTCCTCTGCTGGGGACGTTGGCAGAGAATCTGTGAGCAGGGAGGCTACCCCACCCTGGCCCTTCAGCACAGCCCAGGGCACAGAGCCTTGTCCACTCGTCCTGCCAGACAGAGCCTGCGCAGGGAAAGCAGACAGGGCTTCACTCAAGGGCTGCAGAGGGCCGTGTCCAGCTGGGGAACAGTACTCGCAGGTGCATCTTTCCATTCCCCTCCTGACCCCGTCCCTTCAGTGCTGCACAGGGAAAGCAGACGGGACCACACTCATGGGCCAGGGTTAGGAGGGGAGTGGAAAGATGCACCAGTGAGTACTGGCCCCCTCTTGTTGAAACAGGGGGTAAAGGTGTCCCACACTGATTTAGTAGGGGACAGGCAATTTTCTATTTAAATAAGGGACACCCCTTGTAATATGGGACTGTTGGCAATCCTAACTACAGTATACATGCACACACACTTATGATATGCAGCAAAATAATGTATGTACACTGGGGTGTATATATTATATACACATTCTATACATATACACATATATAACTTTAGTAATTATAACATATAGAAAAATATTATTCATTAACATGTAACTCATTTAAGTAGCACTGCATACAAATGTGTTTTATTATTTCCTAAACTTTGCCTTAGCAAATGTGCAACTCATAGAGAGCTAAACAGACAAGAAACAGGAGGTGAATAACTTTTGCTGAAGATGCCATTAAATATAGAAGTGCATTTTCTGGCAACATGGTCCATTGACAGCTATTCCCAAACGAACCGACATATGGACAAGTGGCATGCTCTGAAACTGTACTTAACATATCAAGGTACAGACATACCTGTATGGTGAGACAGCTGCTCTCAATACCCCGGTCAGCAGAAAGGGATTGTTGCAAAAGAAGCCTGCAAAGTTAGCTCCTTGTTCACAGCGAAATCTGGTTACTGTAGCAACCCTACAGCAACCCAGGCTGGCTAGTCATCTAAGAGTCAGTTGATCTTCCATCAGCCACAAAGAAAGAAAAGCAAGTTGCAGAGAACTTTTAAACCCTCTGGTGACGAAGCTGTCTCATGAGAGATGGCAACACAAGAACCCTTGTGGCCAAAGTTAACCCGTTTTCCCACTTCTCCTTCACATAAAGCACCAGCCTACAGAAACCCTTTCCACACCAGCTCCTGCAGCTGATCTCTTTCCCTAGTACAATAGCTGAGCTCAGAAGCAATGTATCAGGTATATATTGGACAATCCAGGAGAACAGGTTTAATTGAGAAAGAAACCTTGGTAATGATACTTAGCACTTCTGTGGTGCTTCCTCTCCAAAGCTCTTTGCAAACAGAAACTCATCCTAACTAATCCTCACAACACGACTGGCGTTAGGGAGAGAGGTATCATTATTAAATCTCTACAGCACCACAGGAATTCTTATAGCTATGTATATAGCACAGTGACAGGCCAGGGGTCTGCTAGGAGAATGTGGGCTCATGCATGTGAATCTAGAGGAGGGTTACACTTAGGGGCTGATCAAAACCCACTCAGGCTAATGGAAGTCCTCGGTGGGCTTTGGATTGGGACCTGATTGGCTAGAAGAAGAAAACACAGGCCAACATATCAGTGCTATCCATTCTGTCTCTCTGGGCCCAACTCACTGGCTAGGCCTCTACCACAAGCACTGAGCTTCTCCAGCATTCGGACAGTCTCAGACTGGCACTCCAGGTCTAGGGCCCCTGCCTCACTCCACTCCCCCGGGACCGTGATGATGAGCAGACTGAGCAGCTCCTAAACTCCAAGTCTTATGGCATTAGGATAAAACTTGTTCAGAGAGAGAATCATAGCCCCAAGGCAGGGAGAGAATGGGGGGAATAAAACTGCCTCCCAGCTATACCAGGAAACTTCTACTTCCCCAGGAGCATGATGAGCTCCTCATCCCACTTCCGATGAGCTTTCCCCCTCATCACTGACTCTTAGAGCTAGTCAGAAGATAAGGGCAAGGAAAGAGACAAAACATATTCATAGAATTTGATTTCCATTTGCCTAGAGGTTTTCACTGGTGTTGAAATTCTCCAACCAGCTCTACTTACTTTGAAGCTGTTGCTCATCGTCTGGCCTCCTTGGGATCCAGTTGGCCAGCTCCCTGCCCGAGCCTCACCTGGCCTCCTAGCAGCTTCCTGCCATGCTTCTCCTCTTCCTTCCCCGAAGCCCTCCAGCTCACTCTCTTCCCACCCAACAGAGTCCTCCAGATTCCCAGCCTCCAGTCCCCCCTGCTCCCCTTCCCACCCTGAAATCTTCCTAGTCACTCCTTCATCCAGTGTCTCCCCTTCCCACTGTTCCCCTCCCTCACCACCATATCCTGTAGCCTATCCTCTACTTCCACCAGATCCCAGCCTCACAGCCCTCCCCTCATTCACTCTGCTCCCTCTCCCAGTCACTGCCCTTCCCTCAAATATACCTCCACATCTTCCTTCTTTCTCCACCCAGCCTGAACTCCCTTCCCTACTCCTTCTCCCTGTCTCTCAAATCAGGCTGTCTAACCCTTTCCCATTTCTAATCTCCCTCCTCAACCCTGGTCCTTCCCCCCCCCAGGCCCCTAAGGAGAAGAGAGGCTGCTGGTGCTCCCATATCCACTGATTTTTTTTTCTGCCCGAGGGTAGTTCAGCACCTTGCAGTCGGCCTCACAGGAATGACTGAGACAGATCTGACCAGACAAGGAAGTGTGGATAGGAAAGGCAGAGAGTCAGTCACTTCCTGGTCACTCACCCGCCGAGCTGCCAGGAGAGGGCAGACTCTAGTGGTTTCTGGAATTGGGCAGGGGGAGGGGGAAGTGTGAAGTAGCTCAAGCTCCACCAGATGTGGGAATAGCAATGAAGCGAAGATAGACACACAGGGGTGTTTTGCAGCCTTTGGCATGACCAAGACACTTCTGTCCCCTCTGCCCTTGGCACAGTTGGAAGCATCATCTGCCCCCCCACACACACATACACGTGTTTTCAATAGAAAAATTAACAAGATTTTAAGTTTAGCATTTAAAAATAATAAAAGTGCATAGTGAAGAGATCGCAGAATTATAAACAGCCCATTCCAGACATGGAGGGGGTGTGTCCTGTTTGTGGTGCTGCATGCATCACTCCCTGTAATTACGCCCAGGCACCCAACACACGCCTCTCCTTTCTGTACAAATAGGCACTTAGGCTTTCAAGAGGATATTGGAAAAGCTGCAGCAGGACAATCCCAAGCCGCCTTGGGCAGGGACAACAGCAAGATCACATAGCACAGGGCAACAACTATGCAAAAGCCAGTTCCCCACAGCTTCTGGGAACAGCTTCTTATACTGTGCATTCCAGTCTGATGTTGCCAGCCAGCCATATGCCAGTTTTTCTTTCTTTCACTGTAGCTCCCTTCAGCTGCCACATGCTAACACAAAGTTCCAGACTGTCTGCCTTCTCCCACAGGAGAAGTCTCGGCTCTGCCTGAGCATCAGGTTTGAAATATCTGGAATTGAAGGTTCAGATTGTCAACTCGGCCCTTCACCTCACAGAGAGGCATTGCATGCCATTCAATAAGGACAAATTTAAATTACTCCACTTAGGAAGAAAGAATCAATTGCACACATACAAAATGGGAAATAACTGCCCTGAAAGGAGTAACCCAGAAAGGGATGTGGGGCTTGTAGTGGATTACAAGCTAAATATGAGTCAATAAAGTAACGCTGTTGCAAAAAAAGTGAACATCATTCTGGAATGTATGATCAGGAGTGTCGTAAGCAAGACACGAGAAGCCTTCTTCCCCTCTACTCCAGCTGAGGCCTTATCAGTATTGTTTCCTGTTCTGGGAGGCACATTTTAGGAGAGATGTGGACACATTGGAGAAAGTCCAGAAGAGAGCAACAAAAATGATTGAAGGTCTAGAAAACATGACGTATGAGGGAAGATTGAAAAAATTGAGTTTGTTTAGTATCAAGGAGAGAAGAATGAGGGACAATTCAAACAAGCAAATAAGCAAATATGCAGACATGCATGGATAGTCATACACACAGTGCCTGTTCCAAAGTCATTGGAAGTCTCCTATGGCCATGCTCATAACCCAGTCATTTGTATCATTTTCATCTTCCATTGCACAAACACCTGAGCATGCACAGCCACCCCCTTTAGAAACTCCTCCCTCCATCTTTTGCATCCTGAAATACACACACAGGGATTTGTGCCCACACAAGCTTTTGTACATTTAGTCATGACTAGTGAGTCATGGGCAAGTCCTTATCCTCTAGGTCTCATTTCTCTCCCTGTAAAATAAAGGTATTAATATTTACTTACTTTTCCAGGTGTGGTGAGAGACTTAATTTATGCTTGCATAGCACTTGGTAAATGTAAACAGCTAGATAAGTGATGACTATGGTATTTCTACTTAACCCTGCCCTTCTCAGGGTGAAAAAAGCCACTACCAGGCCTCTGCACCATTTAGATACTATTTTGATCTCTTTTGTGGGACTCTAGTTATGCATTGGCCATGTGATAGTCTTCTGCACAGGGGACAATTCCACCCTCCAGTGTGCAGACCCTATGCAATGTCATCTGCACAACTAAACCCCAACTGGTTCAAACAAATGTGGGGTCATTTGAGAAGGTATTTGGCTGGATTCCACAGCTGTAAGACTCAAAAACCATTATATGGCTTGCCCCAAACTCCTATGCCAAGTCAGAGAATGGGAGAGGGATAGGTTAGTGTGTCCAGAGTTCTCTGTTTTGTAGAAGGAGCTGGTGAAGAGACACTTTCTTATTAAAAATAGAGTTAATCTCTGAAGAGCACCAGAAGGGCCATGCTGTAGGGAGAGAAATCCAGTGTCTCCAGGGCACTTCAATTATCAGCACAGAACTCTCCATCAGCAAGAAACAGCTTGTAATCCACACCATGAGGCACTGGAGTATGATCAGCAAACAGGACATTGATAGTGGCAGAACACAGCAGTGACAGGTTTGGCACCATTGTCTCACCTGGCTCTGGCTTAACACTCTGCAGTAAGGATTTATATGGGACCTGGGCCTTTGCA
The DNA here is from genome assembly GCF_020497125.1 of Mauremys mutica. Lineage (NCBI taxonomy): Eukaryota > Metazoa > Chordata > Testudines > Geoemydidae > Mauremys > Mauremys mutica. The sequence continues at coordinate 22,897,745 of NC_059072.1, forward strand.
TTGGGGAGAATTTCACCCTGAGATGGTGTGAAGCAAGTTATAAGACTCAATGTTGACACTAAATGATCTCATTCAAATCTGCTGTTCAAAGGTTTTTTTGTTTTTTTTTTCCTTTGCATTTATTTTTGTGCTCTTAGCTGATTCATAGAAAAGACTCATTAGGAAAAGTCATTAGAAAACTTCAATGCAAGTTAGCTCCAATTATCCTTGATTTAGCATTGGTGGAATCTTGTTCAGAATTTTGTTTAAGTAGCTTTACAGGCACTGTGGGACATGGGAATAAAGGTTTGGATTTTTGTTTTATGCACATGAGTGTTTTATACTGCTATCAGTTTTTCCACTATATATTTTTTGAGTTGAGAAGTACTGACCTGACTGATTCCTGTCAGGGCTCAGTTGTGGATGGCTTACCTAGTGACTAGAGCCAGAGTCAGGAGTTGATCCAGGGTCACGAACCAGGAATCAGAAACAGGAGACAAAGCTGGGTCAGATACCATGTATTGAAGCAAGGAGGTAGAGCCAGGGTCAGGAAACAAAGTTCAGAAGCAGTGCAAGGAAGTAGGATCTGTAGCAGCAGCTAGATGGGGTTCTAGCTAGTGCATAGAAAAACTTCCTTCCTGGCTTAAATAGTATATCAAGGCCCACAGGGAATGTCCTGTCAGTCAGGTTCTCCTTGGGTGGCACACCCTGTGGAGTGTAGGTCTCTGACCTCATGACTTGCCAAGTGTTTCTATTGTCACAGAGGTGGTTGTTGCCTGGGAATGCTGTAGGTTCATGTTCTTTCCTAAGCTACCAGTCTGGGTTTGTATGGGCTAAGTGGTAGTAGTTCAATGAGCCAGTAATATTCTTGGAGGGTACCATCTTATGCTCCAGAATCTAAGCCTTCATTTAAAAAAAAATAAGTTTCTAGCCCTCCTACTTGTGAAAGTAGCTATTGTGACAAAGTGCCTCCCCTGCCTTGGTGGGTCCTGCGCTTTCCGGTGGATTTACTGTACTTGCCTCAGAGGTTCACAGCAGCCCTCAGTTTGGCCACTTTTGCCACTGACTCAAACCTGCCATTCACTCAGCTAACCTCATCGCTGGCTAGCCTGGGGGAAAGGGAGGAGAACAATATCCGCAGTCTCTGTTGTCCCATGTAGTGGGTCAGGGACAGTTCAGAGACCTTCCCCTCTGATATGACTCACAGTCCAGGTCAACTCCTCTCGTATCAAACAGGGAGTTGGCGGAAATGGGGGGAATCCGGGCCAGCCCTCTACTCTGGCTTCCAGCCCAGGGCCCTGTAGATCACAGCTGTTTACAATGTCTCCTGTAACAGCTGTGTGACAACTACAACTCCCTGGGCTACTTTCCCATGACCTCCCCCCAGCACCTTCTTTGTCCTCACCACAGGACCTTCTTCCTGATGCCTGATGACATTTGTATTCCTCAGTCCTCCAGCAGCATGTCCTCTCACTCCCAGCTCCTTATGTGCCTCTCCCTAACTGAAGGGAGGTCTTTCTTTTAACCCAGTGCCCTGATTAGCCTACCTGCCCTAATAGGTTCTAGTAGCTTCCTAATTGGCTCCAGGTGTCCTAATTAGCCTTCTTGCCTTAATTGGTTCTAGCAGGTTCCTGATTGTTCTGGAATAGTCCCTGTTATTTTACCCAGGGAAAAGGGGCTAATGTATCTACCTTCCACCACTCTCCTGTAACCATCTGGCCTGACCCTGTCACATAATCAAATTGTGAACTAGGCATAAACCAATCTAAACAGCTTGGAGCAATAGCTCTAAAAGGTGTAAATAATATGATATTAAGTCTAAAACTTAAGGAGGATGATTAAAATATCAATACAGGTATTGTTAAAGATTTTAATGATGATGATCAAAACACCCAAGAAAGAAGAGAGATGATAAGATACCCATGTCACTGCTTGCAAAGCATACAAGAAAGAAAAGGAATGATCCTACGAAGAGCTACACAATCTGCTGTGAATGATACCTTATGTTGGTGTTTTGTTTAGGTGTCTCATGAGGGTGGAGTATGGGAGAGAACAGTGTGTGCAAAGGTGGATGGTCAATGGGAGACACTTTTGAAAAATCCCAATAGGTGCCTGTCTGCATCTTTAGGTGCCTAAATACCTGTCAAAATCTGGTCCTTAACATATTTTACAGCTACAGGCAGGTAGCATTAAAATGTGCCCAAGATTTCTTAACAATAAAATATTCTGAATGACACAATGACCCTTGGGGGGAAGGATAGCTCAGTGGTTTGAGCATTGGCCTACTAAATCCAGCATTGGGAGTTCAATCCTTGAAGAGGCCACTTAGGGATGTGGGGCAAAAATTAGTTCTGCTAGTGAAGGCAGGGAGCTGGACTCAATGATCTTTCAAGGTCCCTTACCAGTTCTAGGAGATTAGTACATTTCTAATTTTTTTTTTAATAGAGCAAATGCCTGATAATCTAAAGGATTAAGAAAGGAACAAGTACAGTAGAAAAACCAGGTGGTGTTGAGAAATGTTCAAAAAGGATTAGCTACATTGTACTGACAAATATTCAATGACTAAATTCTGTTGAGAATTAGCCCTAGTCTACACCGGGGTGGGAGGGAACAATCTAAGTTAGGCAACTTCAGCTATGTGAATATCACAGAGTCAACTGCTGCCACTCCCCCATCAACTCTGCCTGCGCCTCTCGCAGCGCTGGAGTACAGGAGTCGACGGGAGAGCGCTTGGAGGGCGATTTATCGCATCTAGACTAGACACGATAAATCGATCCCTACTGGATCGATCGCTGCCCACCAATCCAGCAGGTAGTGTAGATGTACCCATAGTGCAGAGAACAACATAAGATAAAATGTATGAGGGGTAGCCGTGTTAGTCTGGATCTGTAAAAGCGGCAAAGAGTTTTGTGGCACCCTACAGACTAACAAACGTATTGGAGCATGAGCTTTCGTGGGTGAATACCCACTTTGTCCAAATACCTAGGACGAAGTGGGTATTCACCCATGAAAGCTCATGCTCCAATACATTTGGAAAAAGGTAATAATTGGAGATATACCAATTTCCTAGAGCTGGAAGAGACCTTGAAAGGTCATCAAGTCCAGCCTCCTGCCTTCACTAGCAGGACCAATTTTTGCCTGAGATCCCTAAGTGGCCCCCTCAAAGATTGAACTCACAACTGTGGGTTTAAGCAGGCCAATGGGCAAACTACTGAGCTATCCCTCCCCCCATATTTTGTTAGTCTATAAGGTGCCATGGAACTCTTTGCCACTTTTATAAGATAAAATGTATGTTATTCCATCACATCTGTACTAAGGAAACATTTACATAATTATTGGGCTCACCAGCATCAGTCATAGAGTAAGAGAAAGGTGTACAATGTACAGTGAAGTAGTGAGGCCAGTTTCTGGCGCATGTTAAGTCCATTTTGAGCAGCCTCCAAAATGAGGCTAATGTGGGACATAGGCATTGTACTGCTATTCTGCACAGGTTGAATTTCACCCTACAAGCACTACCCTGACAGTTATTGAAACCATCTTGTGAGTATTCCCAAATCCCATTGACTTCTATGGGAGTTAGTCTTCCATATTAGCTTAATACTAATAGACATTATCACAGATTTTTATTGAAGATTTCACATGTTCTTCTAGTTAGGCAAAGCCCATCCTTGAGCTTCTTAAGGGCACAAGGGTTCAAGAAATTTCAAGACTCATTTTGTAATGAGTTCCTGGTCTCATCCTTACGAGTATCACAATCATCACTGGGTACCACTTGAGCTGAAGGAGGAATTCAATATTTGTCACTATTTCATTAATCAAAAATGATCAATATGACAGTACATGGCAAGATGGGTGGTAAAAAGAGCATAGGGCCTGATTTTCCTTTTTCTCATAACAGTGCACATGAAGAATGACTCCTGTCAAGTTAATTAGTTATACCAGCAGCAGGAAGAGGAGAAATGGACTCAGGGAGTCTTATTCTTTTACTCAATTTTTCCAAGTCACAGTGAGACCCATTGTTGTTCAGAGATTTGATCCTGCAACCCTAGTATGCCCCAAATGAATGTCTCCCTGCTGAGTTTCACAACCCAAACACTGCAGCATTACACAGATATATACAAAACAAAAAGTATAGATGTTCAGAAGTGGCTAGTGATTCTGTGTGCCTTAATTTTTTAGTGGCCCAACTTGACACCTTAAAAGGGCCTGATTTTCAGAAAAAATGCTGAACACCCACCTTTGGAAAATTGTCCCATTAGGGTAACTTTACTGGGCACACATGAAAAATGGGACACTCAGAATTACCGGTGGTTTTTAAAAATATTGGCCAAAAATGACTAGAAACTGACCAACAAAAGTGAAATGACTAATCTGTTTGCAGAGTGCAAGCTGTGTGAATTCCAAAAAGCAACCAAAATAGTGAAGAATAAAGTTGATATGTTAAAATTGAAAACAGTTTAATAACTGAGGTTCTTTGGCTAAGAGGGATAGAACTCTGCTGTACCCTGTAGGAGAAAGGGGAAAGTCTTGCTGCTATCAAGATTAATTCACTTAACTCAAAATTTTGTTAACCCATAGTTTCCAGTACTGTGTTGAGTTGTGTTATTTGGAGTTTAGGATCTGATCTGATGAATGATAATAGTTTCTTAACATATTGGTATTAGTGAAAGGGCATATAAATTGTGTAAAATATACCCTGTAGCTCACCTTCAGCTGACAGATAGTAGTCACTGGCTGGGTAAAGGAGTCTGAGGGGCTCTGTCTTAGGGAGCAGGTCCTCTGTTTTGCCCTGGGTTTCCTACCTAGAACTACAGAACCCTGTGTACAGCTGACCTTGTGGGTCTGTCTTGGACCTTTGCGTCATCAGACTGGAGACAGCAGAGCTGACTTTGAGGGACAGCACTGGGCAGGAGCAAAGTAGGAGGAGCAGACAGTGAAATTGGACTGGGGAGCCACAGGTTGGAGCAGGCCCTGGTGGTTTTGGCTTTGCTTTAGTCATCTGGCCATCATTCTTTTTGCGGATACAGACTAACATGGCTGCTACTTTGAAAACTGGCCATCATTGAGTCTCTATGGATTAATGAATGAGGTTTTAGTGAGTGGGGATTAACTTGCGAATAATAGTTGGGCCTCAAACTGTATGGTTTGGCTCATTTTTATTTGTAGATAGGTGTGGTTATTGTGTTTTCCCCAAATAACAGGTATTTGCTATATTCATATTCCCAAGTATTGCTTAGTGCTCACAAAACGGGAAGAAACATCTATAAAGGCAACCTCGTAGATACCAAGATTGCACATATTTTATTTATTGTAGAAAGTGTCCTCTGGACATTTAAATCCAAGTTAAGCCTTGATTTGGTTCACAGTTCTTATGCTGTCTCTCTGGAAAGGGATGAATTTCCCCTTTATGGAATAAGTAGACTATCCTAATTAAATCCTGAGTTCAAAATATGAATTCATCCACAAACTCCAGGTTCAAGAGTATAAACTATATCCCCTAGCTTGCAATTGTACCAGACTCGCATCCTCTGTAGATCATACAGACACTGAGCGGTGTGTCACAAGAACACTCCTTGAATTTTGGGAAGGCCTAGACCCAGATCTGAAGCTGACCTTTGAAGCTGGTGTCCAACTCTGATACTAACTGCTCTAGGATTCTTTAATGTAACTGGCCATTGTTGTTGGAGAAAATACCAGCTGGGCAGATTCTGCAGAGCAAGAAGTATTAAAGATACTGGGCTATTTTTTGCAGTTGCACAAGCCATCCTCAGAAGAATGCCAAGGAAGTGGGCCAAGGTTATTTGGCTTTTGTCATTGTGTTGTAACCATCTTGTTCTGTGCATGTACAAAGAATATTCATTGGGAAAAATTGGGAGGCACGCTTTAGTATTGAATTCCAAAACAGTGTGTGAAAGGGCAAAGGAAAATGTTAAGGAATCAGCCTTATAAAAAAACACTATCTGAATATCATCAGTGCATCGGGTAGTAAGCAAAGGGAAAGCTCTGAAGCACTGAAGGGACAGAGAAAAATCAGAAGAAAAGTAAAGACACAAGTCCAAACAGACACTAAAAATGGCAAACAAAATTAAGAAAGGAGAAGGAGGAAAGGGAGATATTAACGTCATCAGATCAAATGTGGCCCAAAATTTAGACATTGTAACACTTGGCATTTGCCAAACCCACAGTAAAACCAATTAAAAAATAAAGTTAATAGAAGCATTTCTATAATAATCTGTGTTGCCACTACTGCCTCATGATTTTACTGCAAGCCTTGAAATATCTGGTTTGTATCCTAAAGGCCCCAGCTCAAGTGAGAATCTCAGCTTTCTTTTGAAAAAGGGTAAGTTTCTAGCCATCATGGTTGTGGAGAAGAGCTTAAATAGATACCTGTGACAGGGAGGTCCACTCACCACTAGGATAGTACCTCCTCCTGGCCACTCTGGGAAATAGCTCACAAGGTCAACACCCCTTCCCATGGTTGCACGCCATCCTCCACCTCTGTCTCTGGGTCTGTGGCCCCACTCTCACTCCACAAGCTGCTCCTGCTGCCTCTTTGTGACTTGGCCTTCTCACTAGCTCAGCAAACACTGAAAGTCCCTTCCAACAAACAGGCTCAGGCAGTCTTCCTATTCATTGCCCCACTCGTACCACTTCCCCAGTGGCTGGTTGGGTAACCAGGGCCCACCTCCTCCTCCAGAGTCTGGCTCAAGAACCCTCTAGTCAGCAGTCAAGCTTGGTTCTACTCCAGACATTGCTGCATTTCCCAGAGCCCTTTCCTAATCTTTTGGCTCTCCCTTCCTTCTCTGGGTCTGCCAGCTTCACCAGTCCCTCCTCCCACGGAGCAACTGTAGGCTACATGTCTCTGCAGGCTCCAGACACTGCTCCTTCTGCCTCCCAGGGAGTGACTGCAGCCTTTCTGCTGCCAATTTCCTGTCATTATAATTGCAGCCAGCTCCACAGCTGGGCTGGCTTCCTCAGTCCAAGGATTCCTTAGCCACATGATTCTTCTCAGCTGTGGCCTGTTGGGTTAATTAGCCCCCTTCTTAATCTTCATTAACCCTTTCAGGGCAAATGTGGGGTGAACACTCCATCACATACTCTTTTTCTCAAGACTGCAACCCTCAGGTGGGCAGGTGCCTTCTCCCCTGGAGCTGTCACAGCTGAGCCCACAGCTCATCTTGCTCATGCTCCAGGTCTCTCACCAGGAGGAGCGACTTGTCATTCTCCTCTATGGTATCCCTCAATGTCTCTCTCTGGAACTCTGAGTCTTCACGCAATACTCAGAAGGTCAGCTTGGTGGCTTCCAGTTTCTCCTATAGACCTGGCCCTTACTCTGGAGGCTGAGTTCCCAGCTCGCCTCAATTAATCTTTGTATTAGTCCCCATATCCTTCAACTGGGCCTATGAAGGACTCTTCCTTCTCTCCAATCTCTCTTTTCTCTTCTCCCTTTCGGCCCTTTCATCTACACCACTGTAGTGTACCCCCTCTGGCTATCTGGCACTTCCTCTTGGTCCTTTCTGGACCCCTTGCCTTTCTCCCGGCTTGTCTCTTTTGGGGCAGCAATCTGTAAAGGGCGGCAGTCTGTGTGGTTTTGCCCCCAAGCAGCACGCCGAATTGCCACTGTGGACAGCGGGGGCAGTCCATGTGCCGTTAGGGCGGCATGCACGTTTCCGCAGTGGTGGCAATTCAGCGGCAGCTTCTATGTTCAGCTAACTGCGGCAGTGCAGCTTCTGTCTTCCAGCTGAAATCAGAAGCTGCCTCTGAATTGCCGCTGCCACGGAAACGCGCGTGCCACCCTAACGGTGCACGGACTGCCCCCACTGTCAGCGGCGGCAATTCAGCGCGCTGCTTGGGGCAGCAAAAACAGTAGAGCCAGCCCTGGATCTACCATACCATTCTCTCACTAGAAGGGAAAACCTTTAATGGCAGCAGGCCGTAAGAGAGACTCAGTTTGGGAATATTTTAATGAAGTTCCTCTACCTGAGAGTAAGACAGGCATGCATGCAAAATGCAAACAGCGCAACAAAGAAATGCAAGGCCTGGCTGCCTGAATGAAACAACATCATGAGAAGTGTTCCTTCTCAGGGGAAAGCTGCGTTGAAGATGATGAAAGGAACATGTGTAAACATGCAAGATCTTCAGGTTTGTAAACTATTTTATTTCATACTTTTTCTTAAGGACTTCTGGTCTTCCTTCTGGACTATTCTTTAATTCTCATGTTTGAGCAAAAAATATAGTTGTTACTCTATGGTAAGTACTCTATAGATGCAGATGTGATAAAAAAATAAATAGCTGAAATAGGCAAATCTTCCTTTTACAATTCACCTTTAAAGTAGTACTGAGTGTCAGTGAATGCAATGAGTAATACTTAATGAACAGTATGGTAATAATAATCAAATAACTGCATTGACCAATTTTGTTTAGAAGAATCCATCCTCAATATACAGGATTCTGAAGACTATCCACCTTCAAGATCATCATCATTTTCTATAGTTTCAAAGTTATTTGCCAATGATAGTGTTTCAGTCACATCATGTATGTCACATAGCCACAATATATCACCTGTAGCAAAAAGAAAAAAAAACCTCCATCATCCGGAAACAACAATAGATAAGTTTGTGTTAAGAACCAGCAGATTACAAAAAGAGGCAATCAATGAAAAAATTGCCCAGTTTATTTATGCAACAAACTCTCCTTTCCGTATGCTTGAGAACCAACACTTCATTAATGTGGTTCAGTCATTAAGACCAGGATACAGTCCACCCAACAGAGCAGACGTCGCAGGCAAATTGCTGGATAAAGTGTATGAAAGAGAAATTGAGCAGAGTGCAAAAGATCTAGAGAGTGAAATTGTTAACCTGAGTCTTGATGGGTGGAGCAATGTCCACAATGATCCTGTTTGTATGTGCTTTTGTGACAACAGAAGAAGGGAATATCTTCCTTACAGAAACAATGGATACATCAGGAAATGCACACACAGCAGAATACTTACAAGAATTAGCAGTAAAAGCTATAACAAACTGTGAAAAAAAATTCAAATGTCTAATACGCAGCTTGGACAATGCTGCAAATGTATCCAAGATGAGAAGAAATTATTTAGAAGAGAGTGAAGAGAGTCCCAAGCTAATAACATATGGTTGTAGTGCTCATTTGATGCACCTCCTAGCCAAAGACTTCAGTGTTCCAGAAATAAAGGCTAACATTGTTGAAACTGCAGAATACTTCCATAACAACCACTTTGCAGCAGCTGCTCTGAAAAAAGTGGGAGGAACCAAGCTAACTCTCCCACAAGACATGTGATGGAATTCAGTAGTGGACTGTTTTGAGCACTATATCAAGAACTGGCTTAATCTGATGACAATTTGTGAACAAAATCGTGAAAAAATAGATGGCACTGTCACAGCCAAAGTTCTCAACATTGGGCTTAAGATAAATGTTGAACACATGCTGAGTACCCTGAAGCCTTTTTCTGTAGCCTTGAACAAACTGCAGGGAAATAGCTGTTTTATTGCTGACGCTATTGAAATTTGGAAGAACTGAGTGAGCTCTTAAAAAGAGAAATGACAGAGTTAAATTACAATCATTAAAAAAACGAATGGGACAAGCACTATCTCCAGCTCATTTTCTTGCAAATATTCTCAATACTCGGTACCAGAGTGAAACCTTAACTGCTGAAGAAGAGGAGTTGGCTATGACATGCACACACATCCAGCAATCATCCCTCTATAATGCCAACTATAATAAACTTCAGAGTTAAGTGTGAACCATTCAAGAACTATATGTTTGCTGATGATGTTTTAAAGAAAGTCATACCAGTGAACTGGTGGAAGTCTCTTAAGCACTTGGATTCAGAGACTGTTGAAGTGATAATCTCACTTTTAATAGCAGTAGCTTCTTCCGCCGGTGTAGAAATAATATTTTCTTTCTTTGGACTAAGTCATTCCAAATTGAGAAATCGTTTGGGACCTGAAAATGCAGGAAAGCTTATTTTTCTTTTCCAGATTATGAGCAAACAGGAAAATAAAGGTGAAGACGACTGAGTTAGCTGCAGAAGCCAATTTAAGTTTCTCATGTTGACCTGGCTGACATAGTCCATTTCATTTTTGTTTTTTTTAAATATTTCATTTAACTATTTTAGTGAAAAACAATTTTAACAAAAACAAACCTGATTTTAAAAAAACTTGAATGGTTAACTAAATTCAATATTATATGTTTGCTGTTGAAGAAAAAAATCCAGAATATGTAATGTTGTTGTTTTACTTAGATAAAACAATTTAAATGTCTGTCTGGTGATGTTCTCCTTGAAATACAGCATGACAAGAAAATCCTCCAAATATTAATGATTAACCTGTTGAATTGGAGATAGTTCACCTCCCAATGACTTCATAAATATCTGCTTCAATCACCTTTGGTAAATTAAATAAAGAACCAAACAATCATTCATTTTCTGATATAGCTGTAAAACAAATCTGAAAAGTTTTCAAAATAAATCACTTTAAAAATGTATAGTGTGTGCCTTCTAAAAATGAATCTATCTCTGAGTTGTGAAGAATATGTATTAAGGTTATAACAACCAATAAGAATGCACGTTTATGTAGAAATCCATGATTAAATCGAGTCTTCCTGACTAGTGATTTCAGTCATGATTTAAATCAAATTGATTTAAATCAAATCCACCCTGCTAGAAAACAGTCCCCCATTCTCACAGGTCTTGGGAGGCAGCCCCCCAACCTGAAACAAATACTCACCAGCAACTACACACCTCACCACAGAAACACTAACGCAGGAACCAATCCCTGTAACAAACCCTGTTGCCTTCTCTGTCTCCATATCTACTCTAGTGACACAATCATAGGACGCAACCACACCAGCCACGCCAGCAGGGGCTCATTTACCTGCACATCTACTAATGTGATGTATGCCATCATGTGCCAGCAATGCCCCTCTGCCATGTACATTGGCCAAACCGGACGGTCTCTACGTAAAAGGATAAATGGACACAAATCAAACACTAGGAATGGTAACATACAAAAGCCAGTAGGGGAACACTTCAGTCTCCCTGGACATTCAATAACAGATTTTAAAGTAGCCATTCTTCAACAAAAAAACTTCAAAAACAGACTTCAAAGAGAAACTGCAGAGCTACAATTCATTGGTGGCAAACTTAATACCATTAATTTGGGCTTGAATAGGGACTGGTGGCAGCTAGCTCACTACAAAAGCAATTTTCCCTCTCTTGGTGTTGACACTTGCTCATCAGTTATTGGGAGTGGACCATATCCACCCTGACTGAATTGGCCTTCAACACTGGTTCTCCACTTGTAAGGTAATGCCCTTCTCTTTATGTGCCAATATATATTTATGCCTGTATCTGCAATTTTCACTCCATGCATCTGAAGAAGCGAGGTTTTTTTAACCCACGAAAGCTTATGCCCAAATAAATCTGTTAGTCTTTAAGGTGCCACCAGACTCCTTGTTGTTTTTAAAGTCAAATAAACAATCTCACCTGAGAGGAAAGTGTCCTGTTCAGAGAACTGTAGTGTGGCTCTACTCAAAGTTTCTTGATATGGTACCAAATTTCTTTGACATGGGGACATGAGTCATCATCTGAGAAGCAAGCATTTGACTACCAAAGCAGACATGCCTGATAGCCAAGATGAGGTCAAATGGAAGTAGGAATTTTCCACTTTTTCATCCCTCATCCATGGTATCTTCTCACTTAGGCACCATCAGCAATTAGAGGATTCCAGCATTTGCAATCCCAGCCTAAGGCATGACAAGTACCTGAAAGAAGAGTGTAAGCAATTTCTTCTTCTTCCCCTTATCCCATCAACTGGGGTGAGGTCATCGTGCAAGCATCCACCATCTTTGCCTGTCTGAGGGACCACTAAGGTCCACCTGCTTACCATCGTCTTTGATGCAATCCTTCCATTACGTCTTTGGCTTTCCTCAGAGATGCTGTCCTGCCACCCTCTCCTGCTCTCCTGTCTTTATTCATCTTTTGCATGTGTCTGAACCAGTGAAGTTGGTTAGCCACATCGCGGACTTTGACTTCCATCCTAATACTTCATTTTGACATAAGTCTCTTTGTGTAACTTCTTTTATGGTGCAAAGACACCTCAAACACCTGTGGATGTTGAACCTCCTGTCTCTTTATCATCCATACTTCTGCACCACACAGCATTGCAGGACACACCATTGTTCTATACAGTTGGGCTTTCAGTCTCAGTGGCAAACACAACCCCTGAAATGTTGTTCCACCTTCTCCCTGTACTCTCCAATCTGGACTGTATCTCAGGTTCAAGCTCACCCTCTTTGATGACCCAGCCATCAAGGCACTTGTACTGGTCAATCTGGCTTAGTTTCACTCCATTAATCCTTATGTCCAATGTCCTTGTGGCACCTCACCTCACATGGCCTCAGTCTTAGTCTTGCTCATATTCATCCCAGGCCAGTTTAGCTGGTCATACCACTGGTTTGCTATTTCCTCTAGGTTTTCTATTGAGGATGCCCATTAGTGCTAGTTTGTCTGCATATAGCAGTCTGACTTCCAGGCTGCAATCCAGACCAGTGAGGGGCTGTGTCATCCCTGCTCTGCAACCTTGGATGCCTCACACTGCTTTGTTGCTGTAGCTTCCAGCTGGGCTGCTCACAAACTGCCAAACAACATGCATGTCACACCTTGAGTGTCTGTGTATAGCTACAGCCCTGGCCCTGCAGCTCTGATCCCGGCAGCCTGTCAGCAAACACCAGCCACACTCTGGCTCCTGCCAGCCTTGGTTATTACTTGCAAGGTGACTCCCAACACACTCCCAGTCCCGGATTCCCCTCCCCACCCCCAAATGTCAGTTCTGTAATGTCCAGCCCTCTCCTGGACAGCTCGGATATTTTAGGTCTGTTGTCCCTGTAAGGGAACAATATACAACAACCTGCCACCTTAAATGGAGTTACCCACATAGCTCACAGCACTAGATTTGTTTTGATTAAAGAATAAAACAAGTTTATTTAACAAACAAGAGAAGATTTTAAGTGATTACAAGTATTAAGGCATTAAAGTCAGAAATGGTTACAAGAAAAATAAATATAAAATACTGCCTAGTACTAAATTTAACAAACTAGACTTGGTTGAAGGTAAAATTCTCACCAGTTTTTCAGTACATTTTCAATACAATCCAACAACTGTTTCTTTTGTCTTTTTAGGTGAAGAGAGAGAGATGGACAGGGAGAGATCACTTGGGGTGTTCTTGCCTCTCACTTTCATAGTTCAGCCAACTTTTGAAATGCTATTTCTTGAGAATGACCCCTAGATAAAGTTATTTTCAGCTGAGATCAAGGAGATATGGAGTCTGGTGGAGAAGAGGTATTAATCTGTTGGTTTTTCACCTGCATATGCTCAAGTGCAGATTGTCTTTTTTCTTCCCCCTCTTCCTGTCTGAGGACTCCACTTACAGCTTATATGCAAATTGAGATAAAAACACCTCAGTTTGTTTAAGATAGGCTTGCTTGACCAGTTCTACCTAGCTGGGGCTATGTGAGTTGGAACATGTGCCTTTAGCATCCTGGAAAGGAGGTGGATTTCATAACTTTACAAACAACGGTTCTATATGCATTTCACCATGATATTATTGATCAGTGAGTTATTAGTTTTGAGATGATACCTCAAAAGACATATTTTGTATGAAGATTATTACAATAGTATGTACTGTGTGAATACAGGGGTGCATTCAGTCACAAACAGTTTATCATCTTTTCCCATCGGGATCTTCCTGCTGACCTAGACCATCCATATGATAAACAGCAGCATACTGAGGGCCGAAGTGCAGTGTAACTTTCACTTCAAAAGGAACCTGTCATCTCAAAACATGTTCAGATCACTGTTTTAGGTGGACGAGGCTTTCTTCCAGCAACTAACAGAAGTTGCTAGATCACAGGCCCTGGTTCTCATGGGTGACTTTAATCACCCCGATATCTGCTGGGAGAGCAATACAGCAGTGCACAGACAATCCAGGAAGTTTCTGGAAAGTGTAGGGGACAATTTCCTGGTGCAAGTGCTGGAGGGACCAACTAGGGGAAAAGCTCTTCTTGACCTGCTGCTCACAAACAGGGAAGAAATAGTAGAGGAAGCAATAGTGGATGGGAACCTGGGAGGCAGTGACCATGAGATGGTCGAGTTCAGGATCCTGACACAAGGAAGAAAGGAGAGCAGTAGAACAGAGACCCTGGACTTCAGAAAAGCAGACTTCAACTCCCTCAGGGAACTGATGGGCAAGGTCCCCTGGGAGAATAACATGACGGGGAAAGGAGTCGAGGAAAGCTGTATTTTAAAGAATCCTTATTGAGGTTGCAGGAACAAACCATCCCGATGTGTAGGAAGAAAAGTAAATATGGCAGGCGACCAGCTTGGCTTAACAGTGAAATCCTTGCTCGTCTTAAACACAAAAAAACAGCTTACAAGAAGTGGAAGATTGGACAAATAACCAGGGAGGAGTACAAAAGTATTGCTCAGGCATGTAGGAGTTAAATTAGGAAGGCCAAATCACACTTGGAGTTGCAGCTAGCCGGAGATGTTAGGAGTAACAAGAAAGGTTTCTTCAGGTATGTTAGCAACAAGAAGAAAGTCAAGGAAAGTGTGGGCCCCTTGCTGAATGAGGGAGGGAACCTAGTGACAGAGGATGTGGAGAAAGCTGGTGTACTCAATGCTTTTTTTGCCTCTGTCTTCACAGACAAGGTCAGCTCCCAGACAGCTGCACTCTGCAGCATGGTATGGGGAGGAGGTGACCAGCTCTCTGTGGAGAAAGAAGTAGTTCGGGACTATTTAGAAAAGCTGGACGAGCACAAGTCCATGGGGCCGGATGCACTGCATCCGAGGGTGCTAAAGGAGTTGGCCGATGAGATTGCAGAGCCATTGGCCGTTATCTTTGAAAAATCATGGCGATCGGGGGAGGTCCCGGATGACTGGAAAAAAGCTAATGTAGTGCCCATCTTTAAAAAAGGGAAGACGGAAGATCCAGGGAACTACAGGCCAGTCAGTCTCACCTCAGTCCCTGGAAAAATCATGGAACAGGTCCTCAAGGAATCAATTCTGAACCACTTAAAGGAGAGGAAAGTGATCAGGAACAGTCAGCATGGATTCACCAAGGGCAAGTCATGCCTGACTAACCTAATTGCCTTCTATGATGAGATAGCCGGCTCTGTGGATGACGGGAAAGCAGTGGATGTGCTATTTCTGGACTTTAGAAAAGCCTTTGATACAGTCTCCCACAGTATTCTTGCCAGCAAGTTAAAGAAGTATGGGCTGGATGAATGGACGGTAAGGTGGATAGAAAACTGGCTAGATGGTCAGGCTCAACGGGTAGTGATCAATGGTTCCATGTCTAGTTGGCAGCTGGTATCAAGTGGAGTGCCCCAAGGGTCGGTGCTGGGGCCAGTTTTGTTCAATATCTTCATTAACGATTTGGAGGATGGTGTGGACTGCACCCTTAGCAAGTTTGCAGATGACACTAAACTGAGAGGAGTGGTTGATAAGCTGGAGGGTAGGGATAGGATACAGAGGGACCTAGACAAATTAGAGGATTGGGCCAAAAGAAATATGATGAGGTTCAACAAGGACAAGTGCACTTAGGACGGAAGAATCCCATGCACTGCTACAGACTAGGGACCGAATGGCTGGGCAGCAGTTCTGCAGAAAAGGACCTAGGGGTTACGGTGGACGAAAAGCTGAATATGAGTCAACAGTGTGCCCTTGTTGCCAAGAAGGCTAATGGCATTTTGGGTTGTATAAGTAGGGGCATTTCCAGCAGATCAAGGGACGTGATCATTCCCCTCTATTCAGCACTGGTGAGGCCTCATTTGGAGTACTGTGTCCAGTTTTGGGCCCCACACTACAAGAAAGATGTGGAAAAATTGGAGATAGTCCAGCGGAGAGCGACAAAAATGATTAGGGGGCTGGAGCACATGACTTATGAGGAGAGGCTGAGGGAACTGAGATTGTTTAGCCTGCAGAAGAGAAGAATGAGGGGGGATTTGATAGCGGCTTTCAACTACCTGAAAGGGGGTTCCAAAGAGGATTGATCTAGACTGTTCTCAGTGGTAGAAGATGACAGAACAAGGAGTAATGGTCTCAAGTTGCAGAGGGGGAGGTTTAGGTTGGACATTAGGAAAAACTTTTTCACTAGTAGGGTGGAGAAGAACTGGAATGGGTTACCTAGGGAGGTGGTGGAATCTCCTTCCTTAGAGGTTTTTAAGGTCAGGCTTGACAAAGCCCTGGCTGGGATGATTTAGTTGGGTTTGGTCCTGCTTTGAGCAGGTGGTTGGACTAGATGACCTCCTGAGGTCCCTTCCAACCCTGAGATTCTATGATTCTATGATCAATATAAGGCATTCACCATAGTTATTAAATCCTCAGGCACTCCATAGTTCCTCAGCTCTGGTATGTGCATCCTTCTGTCCACTTTTTTGTATGCCTCTTCTAGGTCTATAAAAGCCCAGAAGCTATCCAGTTGGTGATCTAGTCATTTCTGCATCCCCTGCCGAATTACAAAAATGGCATCTGTGGTTCCTAGTTCTTTCCTAAAGTTGAATTGTTCTTGTCGGAGGAGTGGTTACACCATTCTTCTAATCCAGGGGTGGACAAAGTTTTTGGCCTAAGGGCTGCATCAGGGTATGTGACAATAGCTTTATCCCTCAATAGTTTCTGCATTCCTGGATACTTCCCTTTTTATGTATTGGGCCCAGGATAGACTTGCACCAGTCTTTAGGAATTCTTATCTTGCCATAAGCTTTAACCACTCTGCTCGCCCATTTTATGTCTCTGTCACCCAAGGCTTTCACCAGGTCCAACATCATTTCATAGGTCCTGCTGCCTTACCATTCTTCACTTCCTGGACTGCATTTCTCACCTCCTCCTCTGTCATGCTCAGGCACCACATTAGGATCACATGTTGGCAACTCCACTTTTGCTTCATTTGAGAAACTCTCAAAATATTTTTCCACCTCTCCTTCACTTGTTTGAGCAGCAAAGAGTCCTGTGGCATCCTATAGATTAATACGTCTGTTAGTCTATAAGGTGCCACAGGACTCTTTGTTGGTTTTACAGATCCAGACTAACACGGCTACCCCTTTGATACTTCACTTGTTTGGGCATTATTAACCACCTCCTCTGATCATCATTTACAAATAATGTTACAATACCATCCCCCTTCTCTTTGGGTCTTATTTTTGCAATGTTACAGATCTTTTTGCCAGCCAGATTTGAGTCATTTGCAGGCTTGGGTGTATAAATCACCTAGGGCACTCTCTTTGCCCTTCCTCACTGCCTGCTTGGCAGCTCACTTGGTTTCTTTGTATTCCTTTTCATTTCCTTTCAATGGATTCATTTCTTTTTTTCTTTTCATAGAATCTTCTTAGTTTGGATCACTATTTATATTCCACCAGACCACCTCCACTCTCTTTCCTTTGTTTTTTTTTCCCATCTACATCATCCACAAATGTCTTCCACCATTGTAATCCATGTTCTTTTGAGGAGGTTCCACTTCTCTTCATCTCATGCCAAATCTGTTTCCAGACACCTGTCCGATATTGATTGCAAAAACATCTTTGCCAGACTTCCCTCTAACTTTCTGTACTTTGATCTTGTTTCTTTTCAGCTGAGTTACCTCTTTGCCCAACACTCTGCAGCAATATTTGCTGCAAGACCTTTGTGTTACAGTGCTACCATCTCTCTAGGTATCGTTTTTCAGTCCATAATTTGACACCACTGAGATTGTATTACCAATATCATGTCAATCTGGTTTTCTACCACTAATGTGCATAACCAAATGACTTTCCCTCTTTTTGGACCACGTATTGGCTGTCATCTTTTGGTTGGCAATAAACAGGTCTAGAAGCACTTTCCCTTCCTAATTCATAGAGCCTAACCCTATTTCACACACCCTTGTGTTTTTGCTTTTGTGTGCAGTCAAGTCACCCAGCACGAACAGCACCTCCTCAAGGGCTGTTGCATCCACTAGTGCCTTCAAGTCGTAAGGGAAACTCTCCTTTGCTGTTGACATGCATACAGTGATATCACAAATATGATACACTCATTAACTTGGACTCATACAGCCATCAGTCTGTCACTTACTCTAATAACTTCAAACACCGTCTTCCTCAGCTCTCCTCTCCGACTCCATCATGCCCCCATTTTGTCATCCATGTAGAAGAGTTTCCAGTCTAAGCCCAACTCCTTTGCTGCATTCCCTGCCCAGCATGTTTTCTGTAGACATAGAACATCGATACCGCTCATTATTATCATATCAACTACTTCCATAAATTTACCCATCAAAGTGGATATATTTAGTTTTGCTACTTTTCTGACAATTTAACTTGGTTAATCCAACTGAGAATAGCTTTAAAAAAAAGAAAGTGGAAGAGAAACTTCTAAGCACACTAGCTGAAAAATGATCCAAGCTAGGTAGTCTGTGCTGCTGCATGAGAAAAGCAAACTTTAATCGCTAAATAATTGATTGCTGAAGGTGTTTACTAAATTTTAAGTTCAGCACATTTCTATGCATGGATACAATTTACATTTACTTGATTATTCAACTGTCCATGGCTGTCTGGGAAGAATAGATTTGCATCCATGATGATGAAGCCATGTATGCATATCTGTACTGCAGGTACTGCTGGCACTCCAGCGAGGAGTGAAGAGGGGGCAGGGAGGGTTGGTAGCAAATAGGGCTTTTGGTTTCTGTTTAGATTTTCTGCCGTTTTTGTTTACACCTTTTATAAAAACCACCACGCAGACAGAGCTTTCAGGGGCTTGTTTCTTCATGGAGAGCGGGAGCAATCCAAGTTGCCATAAAGCTCAGTTTTCTGATACTTTGTTAAATGTTTATTTAGTGGAAATCATGCTTATCTTAACCAAAGAGCTCAGACTTTTGTTATTGGATTCTAGTGTTGCCATTTCTCCTCTTTCCAATAGCATCTCAAGAACCTGGATCGTCACCAAGTTATAATCTCTAACAGATGAATTCAACTAACAGTATAGCTCCTGTGCTGACCACAGCTCTCACTTGGGATCCTTTCCTTCCTCTCTTCTCGTCCTTCCAGCCAATCACCAACTCAGTCCTTCCCCCAATCTACTATATGGGAGAGCTGTTCCCTATTGCTTATCCTATTAAAGAAACAAGGCAAGAACTTAGTAATAATGCAACTGATGAAATTATAAAATAGAACCCTTGAGTTCATTGGTTCTTTTGCTCTCTGTCTCACGCTCTAATAACTAGCTGAAAGACCACTTTCCTCCTTTTTTTCTTATTCTCAGTCATAACATTTAAGATCATCAGGGATGCTTTTGTTAATAGGCCTTCAGTCTGAACATGTAGAGGCAGAGTGTTCTTACTGATGTGCTACTCAGCTCTGGAATTCATTGCCCTAGATGGAGCAAGAAAACAAATGCTGAGGTTGCTGATTTGGGTTCTGCAAAGTCATAGCTATGAGTCCCTGTGAATTAGGGGAACTGGGAGTGCAAAAGAAAACTGCTGTTTTTTTAATTTTGTTTCTTAAAGTAAGGCCAACAATTTCACATTAGGTTGCCTTAAGTTGGATACCAGGCTTTGTACTCCAGTAACTAAGCAAGTGAGGTTATTTTCAGAGGAGCTGAACATCTGAAGCTCCTACGGACTACAATGAAAGTTATGAATGCTCCCTGAAAGTCAAGCCCTTATCGAGGTGTCTAAAATGGATTTAGGTGCCTCACCATAGAAAATCTAATTTGAAAACTTAAACCACAAGCCCTTTTTTATTATAAAGCAAAACCAAGAAGCCTTTTACAGTCCTGAAATCCAATCTCCTTTGGAGAAAGGTGGCTCATCCCTTTTGCCTCCACTCAGTCACCTGCACAGGATGTTTTCTTTTCCCTCCTTCTTCCCTGGCATAGGAAGGGTGTGAGAGACAGAGAAAATGAGGGATAACAAAGGAGACTGGCCCCAGAGTTTGAAGGGGTGAAGAGGAGGTAATCCAAGCAGGAAGGGAGAACAGAGAGGGGGAACAGTCCCAACAAGTTGAAGAGAGACGAAAAAGTGAGTGTGAGGAGTGGAACCCCAGCATGAGTGAGGCAAACTGCTCCAAGCAGGTTGTGGCTGAGAGCAGAGGGAAATAACACCCAGGGTGAACAGTGGGACGCATTGCAGGAAGGATGGCAGGTGCACAGCACTGGGGCTAGGGGAACAGTGTGAAACACAGCATGAAGGATAGCAGGGAGGGCTGCACACTGGGAGATAAGGAGGAGGGAAAGAAAGTGGGTGAGATCAGGGAAAGAACATGTCCTCTCACCCAGCTACAGGCATTTCACTGGTGAATCCAAGCAGTGGATCTCAGAGCCCTCTGGGTATCCATAGGTTCCATGCAGGTTTTATTTAAAAAAGCTTCCATTGGAGATCTGGGCTCTCTAGAGAGCCGTGCACGGTACATACAAACTTGTCCAGGAAAAGCCTTATCAGGCTTCCTTCCTGATTCTCTCCAGCCCTGCAGTATGACCCTGTGCTGTGTCTCGGTGCTGCTCCCCTAATGGGCGTGTCGTTTGCGGTTTAAACAGGCAGCCAGCATTTACAATCTCTGGGATCCATAAAAGGAGGAGATGCAGCTCAGTTTCTCTCTCTCATTGACAGGGGACAGGATTGGAAGACAGGGCATATAGGAAGTCGGGGGGAGGGGAGGAGGACAGTTCCCCCCTTGCCTGACCGAAATGGTCTAGGCTCTACTGCAATATAACAATGTTTAATAATGAACAACGGAATCCTCTTCACAAGAGTCCACAAGGACATTGCAGGGCAAAGTCAATCCTTACTCAATGGGAGTTTCTTTGAGAAAGGGCATCATAAAAGCCGAGCCAGGACTTCAGGAATTGGAACGTAGTATCTAAACAATTGTGTCTCAGTTTCCTGTCTATAAACTAGGGAAAGTAATACTTTCTTTCTCCCACCCTTTGTCTATGTTGTATGATTGGTAGCTTTCTGGGGCAGGGATTGGCTTTCACCCATTTGTACAATGCCTAGTGTAATGGGGCTGTGATCTCAGCAGGGGCCGCTGTGCATTAATGCAATGCAAACAGTATGAATAAAAGTTCACTGATTACACAGACATTTGCTAACTGTGAGTGCTTCTGAAACAATTCCATAAGTGGACAACGAAGTGAACTGATAACTACTGAGTGTTACCTTTTATGCCAGAGTAGCAGAGAAATACAGTCTGGTGTAGGCCACCCTCTGCCAGATTTCAGTGTTAAGCAAAGGACAGGAAGCCACGGCCTCTGAAGTTGAGACCTAGCTGTTCTGCAACCAAGGAAGGTGGCTGATGACAGCTCACAACTGACTTTGAAGCACAGAGACTCCATCATGATAACTCAGAGGAGGAGGAAACACTAGTGATGATTGAAATGAGAACCCACAACAATGCCAAACTAGGTAAGAGCCAAGCAAGGCTCCCTAAACTGCTAGAAACAGCATATGGGGTGAGCAGGCAGCATGTGGATACCGTAGTGATGAAAATGAGAACGCAAGAGAGAGGGAGAAGAAAGGGAGGGTTGGTCAAGGTGTTGAGCTCACATCTGATGAACAGGGAGAGGAACTCAACTTACGTGTCCGTAGCTGTCATCCAACAGAAACCAGGCTTGTTAACATCATGGCCATGTAGCAAAACCCACTTCATTTCCTGGATGCTTGGGGAAGGGTTTGGCTGAAGGAGAGTGTAGCAACATACAAGGATTTGGTAGGGTTGGCTTCATGGGTCAATGTTATTGTCAGTCCACTATGTAATTATTTATTTGTATTGGGGTGATTATTCTTATGGGAAAGCACCTGGAGATAGGATTAGACATATTTCAACTAACTAACTAAATGGAAGGCTTCACAGTGAGTCTGGTAATCAACTTTGTTGAAACTTAAGATGCTTCCGACCAGTGACACATTTATCTAGATTCCTAGGTTTGGAGAATAAGCTCACATAGGCCACTTTAATGAAGGGTTTGTACATTCCATTGTTGCCAAGATTCTAAATATATGCCCCCAATAGCTTCCCTGTCTGCCAGCTTCACTGTACCAAACAACTTTCCCTTCTCTACCGCAAGATCGCCTCCTCTTTTTCCCAAAATAACTTATTTTTCCACCTTCTCTATTAGCTCCTTCTCTGCCCCCAAGAACTATTCCCCTCCCTGCTTTCAACTTTCTCTACCCTCCCAGTCTTTCCCTTGTTTTGACTATGTAAAGGGTTAAGTGTAAAGGGGAAGAAGCAAGCTTCACCCTCATGGCTGCTACCCCTACCACCTCCTGGGACCCCGGGATTCAGCATGACACAATTGTGCCTTTGTCATCCTGATCCTGAGCCATGTTCTGACCAAACCACAGGCCAAAGTGAGGGATCCAGATGATGTCACCACCTCCACTGGCTCAGGCTGAATCCTGAACACCACCTGGTATGTGAGACCCTATCACATCCTCTCCCCCACTCCCAGTGTGTCCTTTTTCTTCCCCCACCTTATTTCTATTCTTTCCTATCCCCTTCTTTTTGCCTTCTGTCTAATAAGTGTCTGGCTTAGCCAGCCAAGGCTATATTTTGCAATTCTGCTGTGAGCCTGTGACCAGAGAAGCAGCTAAGAGCAATAGCCCAAACAGCCTTGGAATAACTTTGCCAGGTCTTGGTATGGGCTGATAAGACAATATCCTGTGCTTGTGTTTTTCCAACAGTGAGGCTGCAAGTGAAAGTTAACACCAGGGACTTAAGCTTCATTTTCTATCTTTGCTGTTTTTGTCTTTCCTATTTTGTGTGTTTGTCTTCTTTTGCTTTCTAGGACACAGGACTGAACTAAGCTCCATTTATTTTCAGGACCTAATCAGGGCATAAGATTTGTAGTGAGGGGGTGAATTTCACCCAAAATGTGGTGTGTCCAAACTGACGAAGACTATAACCGGGTTCAAAAAAGAGCTAGATAAGTTCATGTAGGATAAGTCCATCAATGGTTATTAGCCAGGATGGGCAGGGATGATGCCCCTAGCCTTTGTTCACCAGAAGCAGAAATGGGCAGCAGGGGATGGATCACTTGATGATTACCTGTTCTGTTCATTCCCTCTGGGGCACCTGACATTGTCCACTATTGGAAGACAGGATACTGGGATAGATGGACCATTGGTTTGACCCAGTATGGCCGTTCTTATGTTATGTTCTTATGTTCTTAACCTTGTGGTATCACCAAGAGAAGTCCATAGATATGAGAGGCAGACTGCAGGTACAGCATTATGGGGAATTAGTGGTCACGACAGGCAAACTCTGAGCATAGCCCTTAGAGAGCCGTTGTTACAGGGCTGCTGAAGAGAAAAAGAGAGACCACAATCTGATATCAGAGGACCTGATCAGAATGTACAAAGAGGGTATATTTGGAAAATTGGGGTCTTGGCAGGAAAAAAAAATTATGAACTGTCCCCAGATGTGAAAGTATTCCCAGAGACAGGAGGAAAAGCCTTAAACAACATGAGGGAATTTGGATACATCATCTCAAATAGCAACAGACTGTGAGTTTAAAATATAGCAGAAATATGTGTCCAGATTAAGGTCAGCAACCAGTTAATCCTCAGCATAGTGCCACAATGCATAAACTAGCTGACAGAACTAGAGTGAGGTTAGTAGTATTGTTTACTGCTTCAGCAATGGACTGTCAGTGCTTGGAAAAGGAGCGGCCCCTGCTCTGAGTTGCTTACACCGGTGGTCTCCAAAGTGGGGTGCAGAAGAGGATCCTTCAGCGTGGCACGGGGTGCATGCTCAAAAAATTTTTACTGATAGGGGTGCGCGATCAAAAAAGTGTGGAGACCATTGGCTTACACTATAACTTAGACAAGGGTTAAAAAACAGACAAGGACGGAGAGTATAGTTAGGACAGAGGTAACGGCAGCTCACGAGTTCTGCTTTAGTTGCATTCCTGTTGTCTCGGTTCCTTTTCTTCTATTTGTGGATGTAGTTTTTAGAGTTAGTGGAGTTTCTTTTCCCATTCTTTATAACCAATGGTATTGTTAGTGGCAAGAAGTAGTGACTGCTAAAAGGGCAGGAGTTGTAGTTATGTGGGTTGGGAGAAGTCAGCCCCTGTGAAGGAAGTACCCTCCTTAAGTGGATACTTACATAATGGTGGGTGATCATATTTTTCACATATAGAAGATAACAGGCATGTAATCTTCAATGATATTCAGAGTGATAGCATCCCCACTGACTCCTTTGTAGTCAAAAACCACATAATCATATTACTGAGCGTTGTGCAGTGCAAAGTGTTTGCCATATACACTAATGACGTGTCCTATTTGTTAAAAAAGGACAGAGGTTTTCATAAAATGGAGGTGTACCGTGCAGATCCATATAAAAACTTTGAGGGTGTTTGGATCCAGGGTTTGTTTCAGCCTATTGCATAAACAAGGCCCGTTTCCAAAGATCAGATCTACATTTGAAATGGCTAGTGTTTGGGAAGCTTTGAGTCAGCATTCTGGGTCAGACCTGTCTCTAATTCAATAATTATGTGAGAGTCTGGCCAGCACACTTTCAATATAAATAATCAATCAAGCTATATTTTGGTGGAGGGAATTTGTGTGTCTGTGTGTACCTTCCTGAAGAACCATGGTCTAGTGACTAAGAGCTTGATCCTACACCATTAACATAAGAATGACCACACTGGGTCAAGCCAATGGTCCATCTAGCCCAGTATCCTGCCATCCAACTGTGGCTAGTGACAGATTCTTTAGAGGGAATGAAGAGAACAGAACAATTATCAAGCGATCCATCCCCTGTCATCCACTCCCAGCTTCTGGCAGTCAGATGTTTAGGGACACCCAGAAGATGGGGTTGCATTCTTGACCATGTTGGCTAATAGCCATTGATGGACCTGTCCTCCATGAATTTATCTAATTATTGATTACTATTTAATATATACAATTTAATTTAATCAATTTATCAACATCAGTAGGAATTTTTCTATTGACTTGAATAGGAGTAGGAACAAACTTAAGGCACAAGTCAAGGAGTTGGGAAATCTAGTTTCAGCCATTGAGTTGGCCACAGACCTGCTGCTTGGCCTTGACAAATGACCTACCTGTGATGATATGTATACACAGGACATGAAGGTGTGATTTTTAGCATGGGTATTTCTTCTGATGCACTGATGCAGATATCATGACTGGTAAACAGTCGGAAGCGGCGCCAAGACTTCTCCCATCTGCACAAAAGGGGAAATAGCAGCGTCCAGAAGTTCTGAATTTCAATGAAAAAACAAAAGTTTTTAACAAGTTTTTTGAAAATTATGTCCCATTTTTTGACCAGCTCTACATTTTGTTATTGGAGATTTTGGAGTTTTTTAGTCCATTGTATATGTCCTATTTCTGAGTGCAGTGAAATACAAATTTTTAAAACACAGCCCAGTGATGATCTCAGCCACCATATATTGACAATGTTTGCTAAGCTCATCTCAAAGAAGAAAAGAATTCTCTTCCTGCTTAACACAGTCCCTCCACAGACAATAGGAGCAAAGACATGCACTTTGTCGAGTGTCAGCAAACTTGGCCCTGGGGGGGGAGAAGTGAGTTCCAGAATGAAGGGCCCACCAACTACTAGATATACAGATCTAGGAACTGCCACCTTGGGTGTCTCAGCTGATCCCTGCAGTTGATCAAGAGCATGATAAGCAGAGATAAGGTTTATAGGGCAGTCATGACCAAAACCTCAGTAGGCCAGAAACTATTCCTCTTACAGGTTTATAGTATTAGTTCTGTAGATCCCATGCTATTAGGATCACATGAGCAGTGCTTGGGAGAACTGGCCTGATTACCCAAAAACTGGAAGGGGGAATAGCAAAGAAAGCAGCAAGTGGTAGAACAAAGGGGAAAGGAGGAACAAGGAGAAATAAGGAGGAACGTGGCAAGGAGGAGCAACAAAGCGCTGCCCAGAATATGCACTGGGTTGTCACTAAGGATGAAATGCACCCTGGTTAGGAGGAACAACACAAGGGTCTCCCTTAACACCACTGAGGCCTCACAGCAGTTGGGAGTCCATAGCAGAGCAGTCAACAAGGCTGCCTGCACACCTCTTGTGCACTACAAAAGGGTCTCTGGGGCTGCGTAGTTCGACATGGAAAGCCACAATAGGTTCAGGCCTGAGGAGGGGCTGCACATTCACATTTATATGAATTCAGTGGCCTCGTAATCCAGGCATAGAGGGGAATAGCAAATGCTATTCCAGCCCATAGAATTGAACAGTAGCTATGAAAGGGCATAGGCAGCCCCTCACTCTAGCTGTGGGTCTGGATTTCGTCACCTGAGACACTCTGCATTCCACCTGCACAGAGCCTGAATTCTCAGCTTCCATGCAGGGGGATTGGATTTCATCTTTGCTGGACAGGATCTGCCAGATGCTCCCCTGTCCCCCGAAGGGCAGCATCAGCAGCTCAGGCACCTTTGGGACAGAATGCAGATAGCTGGAGCTGCAATTTCAATCTTTAAAAATAACTTTTAATTAAAGGAAAATGCAAAAATGTTTAGAAAGACCTTTTCTTTTTTCAAAACATATTTAGGATGGTTCATTACTAATAAGCATAGTACCTAAATCAGCTTAGCTGCAGGAGCTGCAGGAACACAAGTTCAAGCATAAAAATAAGAGGCACAAAAACCATTTAATGAAAAGCTAATCAAAATATGCATGTGCCTGTATTGTGCCTCGATGGCCTTCTAAGGAGAGCAAATTCTAAAAGCAGGGCCCTCAGCAGAGGAAGCTATACCGCCAGGCAGAGCCCAGTTGTATCAGCCAAATTCATAGTTACATGTGCTGAGAGTGACATGTTGGAAAGTGGGCATAACATGCTGTAATTTGTACATTGAAGGGGTAGAAAGGTAAAATTGTAGTAAATAAAGGAACCAGTAGGGGGCGTAAAAAGGTGTAGCATAAAGTAACCAACAGGAGGGCTTAAGAAAGCATAGGATACTGTAGTGTGTAGATTATACCTACTTACACTCCCTGTCACAGGTAGGGCTGTTCCATAGCACGTCCTGCAGGGCCAAGTGTGATGTTGCAGCACTTCCTGCATTAGCCCACAGGTTGAGGCTGCCTGCTTGAAGCAGAGCAGTCCATGCCAAAAGCTCAGCATAGGTCTCTGAACAGTTAACTAAGAATAACAAAACTCAGCATGTGGCTGTCTGCCTTTAAGCCAACAAAAACACCACAAGGGCAAGTTCTGACCTGGCTCTACGGTTTGGGGCTAGCGACGAGGAAACCCTCCTCCTTACCCCACACTGCCCCTGAGACGCAGCAGGGGAGCCTTCCTAACTGACCTGCTGGCTCCCAGTTGGCCAGTGTCTCCTACTAGCCCTTCTAGGCCTCTGGAGCACCAAAGTCATGTTGGTAGCCTGATGAGAATGGATTTTCCTTGATCAGGGAGGTGTCAGGGCACTGTTGCCTCCAGCAGGAGCCAGAGAAGGAGTGATAGACCCCGTAGCACCCCCGATCATTTCTAAATTTGGACTGGAGTGTTTAAGCTTAAGTTCTGCTAGCAAATGCTCCCAGACTGATCTTAACTGCAGTGACAGGGTATATGGTTCGAGGTAGTATCTCACATAGCTGGGCACCACACCATTCACAGCTTTGGAGAGAGCAACCGACCCCTTGAATTGCACCAGGAGCAGGCAGACTGCCAGTGCAGAAACCTGAGCAATGGGTATGTATTCATGACTGACAGCATCCCCTGTAGTGAACTGATTGGCTTTATTTGCATTCACTGGCAATAATTACACTGTAGGCGGGCAGAATGCAGCTTTCATCCAAGCATGAGGTACTTGGAAATGCATGAGGCTTAAACAGACCATCGCTACAGCTTCATATTGTGATTCTTTGATGGGTGCAGTTGCGTCAAAGGTTGGCCTGACAAACACACTACCTTCCTAACATTTGCTGCCTCTTGTGTTTGAATGTAGGGTGTCATTATGGGGTATTCTCGGACCAATCCTCAAAATGTATAACTTGGTGGTGAGCAGAAATCAAATATGAGGAAACAGTGCAAGCTCCCACCCCACTTAAATCCTTACCTTCTCCACCTCCTTCTCCAGCAGTGGGACCCTCTGGTAAATCTGAGGAGCTAAACTCTCTTCAACTTTAGGACCCCGTACAGCAAGGACTTGGATCCACAGAAAAATTGATCTGCACTTCATTTGCCACTGCTTTGCCAGGTCTTGGGAGTACTACAGGCCTTAAGTGCCGCTGGAGAATTTCCCTGTAGGTCTGTCCAATCCTGATAGATCACCTAGGGAGAGGAAAAACAAGAGGCCTATTTAAAAATATAATACTGGACAAGGAGGTGTTAATTGGTCAGCCCAAAAGCAGAGCTTCAAATAAAAAATGTATCATGATTTGCTATAAATGCATTAACATGTATCTACTATAAACTTCTGTTTTTGTAATCAAGCAACACATGTATTAGATATCATCTTTATATTTTAATAAGGTCAGCACCAATCACCCTTCCTGATTCTTACTGAGGTCTTACTTACATGTCAGATAAGATATAGTTTGCACTTTTTAGTTGCACCTTGGGGCTCAACCTTGGCTAGTGCACAGCACTCTACAGCGGAGATGGGCATAAACAAAGCCCTGGCTCCAAATGCTACTGAACTTTGGAGAAGCCTGGATACAGATCTAGTCCAATAAGCTGTGTTTGGAGACATGCTTTAGTCAAACACTGGTTACTGGGCTTAATACAAGATGACTCAATACAGTAACTGGCTGTAATTTTGCATCTTGTCTTATGCAGGAAATCAGACTAGAAGCCCATCTTTTATTTTCATTGTGGCTGTTCTAATCATGTTTTTCTTAAATAAATATAGATTTAAAGAACACACTTTGAAATATACAGAGGACACCTTAACCCTCCCTAGGATTCACCTAATTTAGGTCAGACAGCATAATCTAGCTAAGAGAATTTCAAATAATTTTTTCCAATATTTAACCAGTCTTCCTGAGAATAATGAAGTGGGGAAGGATTCAGGTGGGCTCAGAATGTTTCTGCTTCTTTTTATTGGATACTTATTATTTGCTCACAAATATTTACATTGAGGCCCTGATCCTGCAAATACGTAAGCACCTGGAAATTTTGCATGAGCAGACACATTGAAATATTGGGATTATTCATGTGCACAGAGTTACACATGTGCTCATTCCTCACAGACTCAGGGACTTAATTTGTATTGTAAGACACTGGGTGATTGACATGCAAACATATATATGTAAAAGTCAGTCATATAAAGTGCATGAAATATATTCATTATGCAGACTGAGAACATACTGAAATGTAAACTTTGTATAATATTGTCCA
This sequence comes from Mauremys mutica, assembly GCF_020497125.1. Lineage (NCBI taxonomy): Eukaryota > Metazoa > Chordata > Testudines > Geoemydidae > Mauremys > Mauremys mutica. Next base: position 22,927,086 of record NC_059072.1, read on the forward strand.
CAATACATCATTCATGGAATTTCACAAGTTGTTTGACAAATACATTATTTGGAGAAATATATATACAAGAAATACTATGGATCATTGAATTTATTTGGAGAAGAACAGCAAAATTTGTTGAACAATACTAGAGCTGTGCAGAATTTGGAATTTCCGTTCTGTGGAAAATGTCACATTTCAGATTTTTTTTTTCCATTCCAAATCAGAACAAACAATCAGAAATCTAAGCAAGGATCCAGCCAACTGGCAATCTTTCTGGACAGCGAGGGAGCTGAGCAGTTCATTTGCCCACCAGCTGGGTGGGAGGGAATCAGCTACCTGCCTGCTTCCATCAAAAGATTCTATGGAATCAGCACAGGTAGTGGCTTGCCTGGAGTAGCGCTCCCTTGTGGACCATTCCATCATCCTGCTGGGGCCACTGGTCTGTCTGGGGAAGAGAGAGGACATCTCTATCCCCTGTGTTCACTGGGCACCTCTATAACCTTCGCCCATTTGGGAGGGGGGTTAGGAGGCAAAAGGGGTTTGGCTCCACAGTGTCCTTAAAGTAAACATAAAATCCACTCACTACTAGGTATTCCTCAGTCTCCTCAACAGTCTTCCCTGGTCAGGAACACAGTACTTCTGCCTCCCAAACATCACTGTCTAGAACTGAAATAGACCAAAAGGATTCAGACGTGAAGGGGATCTGCCACTACATCCTTTGTCAGATCCAGGGTGGTGATGTACTCTGCCTTACTTCGTTGGTCAGGTATTTCGTCAATATGTGGCATATGGTATATGTTAAATTGTGATACAGATTTTGATATAGATTTCCTGAAATCTATGCAAAAACGGGTGATACCAACAGACTTGGGGACCAGCACTAGGCTTCTCCAATCGCTAAATGACTCTTGGATTGCTCCCAGATCTAGCACTTATTGGAGCTCTTGCTTCAGAGTTTCCCTCAATTTCTGGAAAAGGAGTCATGGGTTTTCTCTGACGCTAAGTCCAGGTTCAGTCTGGATATCATGGGCAATTAAATGGGTTCACCAAGTTGGATAGAGAATACTGTGGAGAAGGCAATGATCAACTGTTGGGCCTGGGCCCTTTGGTCTGGAGTGAGGTTGATCCCAACTTTGACCATCCCTGTCTTTGACATTCCAGTGGCCTGCTGCCTAATTTGGGTTCTGGGGGGTAGGGGCCTATAAACAGGCTTACTTGGGCCTTCCATGGCTTTAAAATATTCACATGGTAGATTTGTTGGAGTTTTCACTTGTCTATTTGTCGGATTTAATAATTCACCAGCCCCAGGCATCATATCACTTTATACAGTCTTGCCAACATGCAAGCTGGGACAGCCGTTAAGGGAGAAAGAAGTCTCATGCAGAGAGGCAGAGCTGCATCCTGATCCTTTGCCTGTCAGCCCTGAACTGTCCAGGTTCTCTCTTTTTCTTCTCCTTCCAATCCTGGCGTTGGCTGCAAGTATCTCGGGGCAGGGCTAGCTGGACTCACAGGCTCTCTTTAACCCTTTCTCTGCTGGTGTGGGGTTTCTCTGCTCTATCACAGCATGTTTCATGTCTGTTGAATCAACATTTTCCAATGAAAAACTGTTTTCTAGGAAAATTTTCAACCCACTCTAAACATCCCATTCTGTCAATTATTTCTTCCAGGGCACCATCAGCTCTACTAAGCAGTAGGTACATTAAAAGGTATTTTTGGTTGAATGTTATTATTGTTCCCAAAATATGTGCTACAGGACCGTTCTCAAGATAGTTCTACATGCATGATAATATTTTCCTTGTATTGCTGTATCAGTCATTAGCAAAAGCTGTCCAAGGGCACAGAGATTTGCCCTTGAGTTTGCTGTTTTCAGTAGAAGAACTTGGCTTTCAAGTACTGTTTGCATCAGAAAGGGCAGAGTTGATTCTGAGCTATAATCGCTGAACTGAGATTTAATGCTGAGTCAGAGGTTTTGGAAATGAATGATTTCAGGACTACAAAAGAGTGGCATTTGTACTGAAATGGGACCTTTTTAAGGTGAAACTTTCAAAACTGCACTCTCAAAATGTAACTCTTCTAATTAAGCGTTAAAAAAAGTCTTGTGCGTGCCTGTTGTAGCCCTTTAAAGGGGCGTTCTTTTCTGCAATACTGCCTGGGTACAAGCTATCCTTAGCAAGGGCTCCCCTCCTTCTCTGTGCTTCCTAGAGCACTGCAACTCTGCCACCCCCACAGCTACAGCCCAGGTTGAAAAACAGGGGCATTTTTGCAAATAATTTGTCCCAGTTTTTTATTTCAAAATTCCAATTTTTTCATCCCCTCCAATTTTGAGTCTTCCTGGTGCTCAATGTATATTCACCTTTTTGTGCATGTCTATAAGAAGGCACAGAAGTGCGAAATGACCATGGGCTAACTAAGTGAAAGAACTGCACTGTGGCAAAATGCTAGAATTTTGCTGAGACATCATTGCAGGAGAAGCAGAAATCAGACCAGCTGCATCCTTTGAAATAGCATCTGGGAGGACATGTGATAATGAGAACACTTACCACAGAGAATGATTTGCTTATGCTCTGGTGCTAAATCATCATCAGGGATCACACCCTCCCTCCTTCTCCATATACACTGTAAGTAGAGTAAAGATTTATTTTGGCGCATAGCCAATTGTTGTCTTTTGTTCTTTAAAAACCACGAACAATATGAAGAAACCACATAGGCACAGTGTGGTCCCAAATAAATATGTTTATTATATATACACAGAAATGTCAGGTGTAGCTACATACCTACTGACCAGTTTCTGGTGGCTCTGTAACATAGAGCATAGTAAGCCCCACTAGAGGTCTCACAAACTATTTTAAGGGGCCTGTACTCTTTTCCTATAAAATACACTGGCACCTCACTGTTATTCTTCAGAGTACTACAAAGACTTCATTCCACCTGCTTTTAAGTACATGGACAGAAATTCTACTCTCACGTACACTAGTGAAATAACTCCATTGGACTCAGTGGAGTAACACCCATCTAAAACTAGTGTGAAAGTCAGAATCAGCACCCCAGTTCTGTAACTGTAACAAAGTGGTCCAGGCGCAGCTCCTGAAGGCCCTGCTTTGGTTTCAGTTCATTGTTTCATACACTGGGTTTAACCCAACCATATTATATATCATTGTGTCCTTCCTCTTTACACGACATTACAAATATGGGGATAATCACACAGGCACAGCTGGAGTCCAGTTGTTTATTAACTATGCACAAATACAGAAGACCTGGCTACATAGGTACACTGCAACTTTGACAGGGCATAGCTTCTCCAACAGAGAACAGAGGGGTCCACTAGGGCTCCCAACTATTTACACTTATTGACTCAAAGTGCAGCCAATGGCTTGAATACACCCACGGTTTGTTCTTAAAAGAAGAGACCAAATAATTGAACTTGGCTACACTGTTTGTCTAAAGACAAAATAGTACAATATGAAAAGGAGATAACATGTACCCTCCATCCAGGAAGAAATTTTCACAGCTTGTTTCTCTTACACTGAAGGTGTGTTTCAAAGACTTCAGCTAGTAATATTTATAGGATGATTTTACAAGCTACAAAACTTTTTACACTTTATTAAAATTCAACCCACCAGTTTGTACCAGTTCCTTAACTTGTTCTGGACCTTCCTTATCTTTATTTTGGATACTAGCATTTCAGCTACTGATCTGAAGGTACATCCCTACACTTTCACATATCTTATTTTGAATACTAAATTCCACTTGAAAGTACTCCCCAACTGTATTTGGTACAAAGTATTTATGCATCTTTGCTTTAACAAGGTTCCTATTTTCCAAAGTGTTGAAGGATGCTTCACATGGACAAAGCAGAGTTGTGAAGAAAGCATAAAACATTCAATTAATATAACTTCCCAACCAACATATAGAATGTATATTATATTAATACCATGCACATAATACCTATTAATGTTGTATAAACTGCACCTAACATATATGTACTGACTAATACACTTAATGTATTCAAAAGTCCACACCATCGGCCTTAAAGTTTCACCATGACAGCAAATTTGCTTTGTAGACTTTTTTTATATATATATTTTCAGTTTAATTTTAATTTTGTTGCAAATTTTAAAGAAGTTTATTTTATTAACTCTTCCTCAGGCTTCATATTAAGAGCGCCCCCCTTCTCCCTCCCCCTCCCCCAGATGCCTTTTCAGCATTTCAGCATGTCCCACTAAGTTTAATTGATACTGTGATTTTTAGATCAAACATGTTTAATTTGCTATTTAATCTTTCAGCTGCAAGCACACTAACTGAGACAAAGCAACTTGCCCTTGCAACATACAGAGCCTCATTAAAGGCTTGATCTTGTGCACCTGAAACTCCCATTGGTGTCCTAGGATGAGGAAGTGCTATACTGGATCAGTCCATCTACTCCAACATCCTATCGCCCCAGAAACCAATACAAGATGCTCCAGAAGAAGATGCAAGAAACTTCATAATAAAGACTGATGGAATGACCTGCCCACAGGGTAACTTTATTCCAGACTCCCATCTGCTTTTGGATGAGTTACGCCTTGAAGCATAATTGCATATATTCCTTGTATTTTTTAAAAATCTAATCTTATGTATCAGTGGAGGTTCTCAAAGGGTGAAATTCACTGCTGCATATGGGGCCTGCACAAGTGCTTACATGGGGAATAACTCTTGTGCTTGTCATATGCACAGGGGTGATTTTCACACACTGGGAGTTCCACGTGCTAAGTTCCTCTTGGCAACAGGCCATAATTAAGGGCCATCTATGGTGCTGTGACTGGTTGTGCTGTTCACGCTGTGAGAGCACTTTTCCTGAATTCTTTCAGCTATAGCTTTGCAGACCTCTGGTGGAATGTATGCTACACAGCAACAGCCTCTGCTTGCACTGCTTTGGTCTAGATTATAAGAATGAGTTCTGGTTAAATTAGCAGGTGATTTGCAGCACACACACAACTGGGGGCAAATTTATTTTTGATTCCTCTTTTTTCTGAGTGGGTTGTGTCCTGATTCCCCAGCAACAGAACCACCACTGGCATGAAATCATTTTAAATCTGGAGCACATGATGCTTATTTTCTTTTTGAAGACTCAGAAAGTTGGAGTAAAATAATATATGAAGAGAGGCAATATGTAAAAGAACCAAAGATGATATGTGCATTGTACAACTTCTGCACAAACTCAAGGTGCACTCTTTAAATATTGCATTAAGGACTTGAGTCTCCCTAATCCTTACTTAGGTCTTACTGATTATAATGGGAGTTTTGCCTTGCCCAGACTAATAAACTGGAGTATATGATATTTCCAATGTCTAGCAAAGACATAATTATTGATAATTATTATGAGTCCCTGTGAAAGCTGACATCAGACCCAAATCTCAGGGAGCTGGGATGAGCTTGAGGATGGTTCAGGAATCTTTGTTTGACCAGAGGTCTCTGCTGGGTTTCTATGATGTTGATCAATTAGGAGGTTTTGAATGTGAACCATTATGACCCAGCAGGTCAATGTGTTGGTCTGTATGCTATCCCAGGTGACTGAGGAATGAGTGGGCTGGAGGAGATGTGGGCAGGTCAAGGTTAGGGCAATGGAGTTGAGAGAAACACATCCTTCCCCTGCAGCCCTAGAAGGGGAAATGGAGCCTAGGACTGTATTCTCTCTTCCATAGAGCCCTCTTCAGGACTAGGAATCTCCTTTAAGGGGGATCCCATGAGGAGCTGTGGCTTCTTTCCTCCCATCAAGACTTGTGCCAAGAGATATTTGGCCAGTTTGGAGAGTCTGGCTCACAGAGAGAAAAGGACAGGAATGTGGCCTAGTGGTCTGAGATGAGGACTGAGAATCAGGAACCCCAATCTCTAATCTTGGCCTGTCAGAGTGCTTGGGCCTTATTGTCTATTCTGGAGTAACTCCAGTAAAGTCAATGGTGTAAAATTGGTGTGAGGGAATGGATAACCCACTCCTCATCTGTAAAATGGGAATACAACACTTACCTGTCTACCTCAGTGGTATTGTCATTAATTAATTTTTATAAACTCTCTTACAGATGAAATTCTAAGTGTAATAGTTATTACACATGCACATGATTTGCTCAGTAGATACTGCCATCACTTTAATGAACTGTGAGAGTGGCTACTGATGTTTAAAAGTTCTGTGCATTGCTAGAGATTCTGCCATTAATTACTAGGTTTTATTTATTTTGTAGTGGAGTAGCACCTAGAGACACCAGTGACGGCTCAGTGCTTTATTTTGCCAAACACTGAACAGACATGCAGTAAAAAGTTCCTGGCCCAGAGAGCTCACGGTTCAGATTATGACAAGATGCAAAGTGTTAATGAATCAAACAACTGGGAGAAGGGGCAGAAAGGAGGACAAGGAGCAGTAAAATGAGCAAGTTGCCATACAATAAGCAGAGACCACTGTTTGTCACCTGCCTTTTATATCACTGCCTTGTCAGTGTTCCAATTCTTTGATTACACACACTCCATTAAGAAGGAAACAAGCACAGACTGGCCGAACAATTGCCTCGTATTAATGGCTGGAGGGAAGTCTCCGAGAACAAACACGTCCCATTCCCATAAACCTTGAGGGAAAAGCATCTATAGAGGAAAGTTCATTTCAGAGCTAATGTGAATCACAGTGGCTATAGACTTTTTGTTTTTTTCACAATACAAAAAAATATATTGACTGCAAATCCACTGCTGTAACTAGACAAACCATCCTGAATTGTTCTGAATGAATTTCATGTCCTGCTGTTGTTACAATTCTACTCCTCAGCACTCTTGCCACTCATAGGCTCCAGCCCTGAAGTCCAAATAAAGACAATGGATTACCCACATGATTAGAGGTTGCAGGATAAATCCCCTGCTGGGGAAAAAAAAAAGGCTCTGAAATCCCTGTAATTTTCTGTAAAGTACCTAAATGGTTTTGCTGTGATCTGGCACCCACTGCCAGGCACTGTGGTGCACCATTTCACTGTAATTTCAGGAAGCAGAGAGAAACTGTTAGGAGCTTTGGGAGTAGCCACAAGGACTATTTTGGCGGATGGGCTAAATATGTGGAGTGGTATAGTGGCATACCATTCCACAGACGAGCTTGTGCGTGAGGGAGAGAAACCAGGCCGTGCAAAAGGAAAATCCTAGGATTTCTAAGGGATTTGGCCTTTGTTATTGAATTCTATAAGGAGGCCTCTAATTTTGGGTGCTCAACATGACATGTTAACTTTTAATATGATAATGATACAAGCTGTGTACGCTAATTCTTTTCTAACGCTTAGAGCGCCTTGTCTTTATGTGATTACCAGGAGTACAGACAGAATAATTTTTTATACAGTAACCTTCCTTCCCCTTCTCTCTCCTGTTTTTTTTTAATGTTTAAAAAACAAAACACACACTAATATGAGTAATAACATCCAGGATTTATATAGCAATGATCACATTATTGTGCTAGGCAGATATATTGCAATAATTTTGCAGCAGCAAATTAATTTCTTGTAATAACCTTAATATGTCACTTTAGTTATTCATATATTAACTGTTTGAATCCACATGCCTTAGCTTTATTGTGGAGGTCTGTTCTTCAGTGAACTCATTTGGCACCTTGTTTCTCCTGGAAGTGTGTATTTCCCAAGTGGCAGTCTTGTGAGCAGTTAATGTTTCTTGACATTCTTAATTAAGTGCACTTTGGGAACTGCTAACACTGTCATCTGAGAAGCATTTAACATGCAGAGGAAAAGTCATAGGGCGTGTGTAATCCTTCAGTAAAAGACCCATGGCACTGAATCTCAGTACCCAGATCAATTGACTCAGGCTCGAGCTGCAGGGCTACAAATAGCAATGTAGACATTCCAGCTTGGGCTGGAGCCCAGGTTCTGAAACCTGTCAAGGGAGGAAGGTCTCAGAGTCTGGGCGCCAGCCCATGGTAGAATAACTTCACTGCAATTTTTAGCCCTGCAGCCTGACCGTGCAACTCCAAATCAGTCGACCTGGGCTCTGAGACTTGATGCCGTGGGTTTTTATTTTCAGTGTAAACACACTCTAAATGCTGTATGTCCTCCTAGTACAAGCACATCTGTCCCAGTCTTTAGGATGCTTCTTGAGGCCCAAATGTGGAAGTGCTTTGAGCATTCACTCATATGAAGCTCACTGAACCATGCTGGGATTGCCATTGTTCTTCCCATCTCCCAGAGTACTCTCTCCGATACCTGCCACTTTTCCAGGTGAGGTTAGACCATGAGTGGTTTTCCACACTGGCACAAGGTAGACATTGCTATACATTTTCATAGCCATGAACGTGGCTGTGCTCTGGGCAATATCAGAAGGTCATTAACGAAGCAGAAAACAAAAAGCCGCTGAAAAAATATAAGGCCACAGTATATGTAGAAAGTAAACTTGGTATATTACTAGTAAAGAGGAATTTGCAAGTTAAACACGTTCCTGAATGCAGTAAGAGGGTTTTTTAATGTATAGTGTAACTGAAGCTTAGTTCTTTATTTCCTGGTATCCTGGTTGTTTACTTCATGTTAAACAAATTCTGTGTTTCACATCTGGGAAAAATAAAGACTCAGAAAAGTGGGGCCACATACATCTGTGGTACTAGTTAATTTTACAATTCTAGTACCGCAAACCATTTCCACTGGCAGCATGACCCACAGACAAGATAACATGTGGTAGTTGCATGCATTTAACTCATATCACTGCGTTAGCAGGAGGAGACAGTGGTTTTTGTTTCGCTTATGTTTTGGTTTCCATTTTCATCTGAAAATCATGCTTTCTGGCCAAGAGATTTTACTCCAGTGTTTCCCATAGGCCTTTACAATAAACAGACAATATTAATTAAAAAGAGGGGGCTTTTTCTATTAATCAAAAACTTAATGTAACTCTGAAAGGGAAATGTCTTTTCCTCTAGAATATAGGCTCTTTCCCTTTCCCTATTACATTACTTTAAAAAAAAATCTGTTTAATATATGCTATAATACCACCTGCTAAAATCAAGGTAAAGTGTTATTTTGTATCTGCACTAGGAAAAGTAAAGTTTAGGTCGGGTTTAGTTAGCCCATTTTGAACTCAACCTCTTGCCTAGTCTAGATACGGCCTATGAGTAACAAATCCTCATAGACATGACTAGGCTTTTCAACTTAAATGATCCTTCCCTGAGCCACACTTCAAGTGCTATGCACTATCTCACTAGCACAAAGTGGGCCTTAGCCCAGCAGATCTGGTGTCCAGCAGATCTTGTCTGCATACGGTGATCCTTGGGTGACTTAGAGATGTAGCAGCATTTAAGGAACTACTCTCTCCCTTGCTAGCACACAGGATGTAACCAGGGAAAAGGCAGTCATGGCCTGGGGCACCCTTCCCCCCCCCCCCGCCTCCCCGGTGATTCCTGGCAGCTATAACAGCTCTTTTAGGACATTGGCTATGGGCAAAGATGGTTATAACCTGTCCTGAGTGACTAGCCCACCACATACTAGCCCCAGGATTAAGGAGCACTAAGAGCAACTTGCAACCCCCAATTCAGCAATGGGTAATGTTCCTTATTTTTACAGCACCCAAGGGCGCACAAGGTGTTTACAGGACAAACAAGAACACTTGGTCCCTGCCCTGAAGAGCTTGATGAACTCACGGAGCAAAACAGATGCTCAGGCCACTACAGGTGATGAGCACAGTTTAAAGGGCCAGACAGACATGAAATCAAATGGAATTACACTGACATAAAGCCAACATAAATGAGAGGAGGGTCAGCCCCTTAGTGTCTGCTGAATAAGCAGGCATTTGACTCATAGTTATAGTCCTTGCAATCGTGTAATAACCGGTTATGTTAAATGTAGGGTAGGAGCAGCAAGACAGTGAGCCTCACCAGGAGGGGAGGCTGCATTCCCTCCCATAAGGGAAGAAAAACAAGCCCAAAAGACTGGCTGAGAGAAGGAATGGACTGCCCCTGTGCATCCTAGAAGGATTGTTTTACCAAAGCCCGTCTCACCAAGGCTAAAAACAGCTGAGGCACGTGAGACTGAGAAGGTGCCTTGCCACACACGGTGTCAGGGGTGGGATGTGTGAGCGAGACTTCGTGGCAAACCATCTCAGGGCAGGGTAAATCACCCCCAAGAAGAAGAAGGATAAGAAAAAAAATGGAGGAGGCAGTGAAGGCATTGATGCAAGCCACCGTGGCCCAACAAGAGGCTACCGGGGTTCAGATGGCTACCCAGCAGGAGTCAGTGTGGATACAGCAGGAGACAAATCAATTACTGATGAGTCAAGCGGCCCAGGATCAAGCCACCCTGCATGAGGTTGTGATCCAGCTAAAGTCCCTGACCACTCTAACGCACAGCTCCCATGAGACCCGGCTGCTGCAGGCAAGCAACTACTTACAGAAGTTGACGAAGAACAACGACGTAGAGGCATATCTCCTCGCATTCAAGAGAACGGCGCTGCAGGAGGCCTGGCACCAAGACCAGTGGGCAACTATCCTTGTTCCTTTTCTGTGTGGGGAGGCCCAGAAGGCATATTTTGACATGACAACAGAAGCAGCTACAGATTACCCCCAGCTGAAAGTGGAGATCCTGGTGAGGTCTGGCGTGATGACAGCCATAAGGGCCCAGCGGTTCCATTAGTGGAAATACTGGGACAGCAAAGTCCTGAGATCCCAGCTGTTTGACCTGATCCACCTAGCCCAGAAGTGGCTGCACCCTGAGACCCACAGCCCAGAGAAACTTGTGGAAATCATAGTTTTGGACAGGTACATGAGAGAGCTACCACCAGACATATGAGGATGGGTCAGTCAAAATGATCCCTACTCCTATGATGAGCTAGTTGCCCTCGTAGAGAGACACTTAGCAGCCCAAGAAATTTCTCGGACCACCGGGGAAGGAAGGTGCGAGAATAGGAGGCAAGTCTCTATGCCGAGGGCCCGGGTTGCCATAGCCCCAGGCAGAACTATGGAGGGGAGGAAGGAGGCTGAAGAGCAACTGGAGATTGCAGAGACACTTGGAGACTGGGGGAGAAAGACTCGGGGGGTAAGGCCCAACAGCCCAAGAAATAGGGGGCTGCCCCGAGCACAGTACAGATGTTATGCATATGGGGGAAAAGGGCATATAGTTGCCCAATGCCCGAACCTAGAAGAGCCCATGCAATGCGACCTGGGAGATATAGGAGAACCATGAGACCTAATAAATCTAGAGAAGGTTGTGATGGTATCTCATAGGTATACTAGACCAGTTAAAATGTATGGCATAGAGACCACCGTGTTCGTGGACTCAGTCACGCTGGTCTCGGGAAAGCTGGTCGGGCAAGACCAACTATCTCGGGCCAAGTGCACAGGGATATCCTGTGTACATGGGGATGTCAATTACTACCTGACCATCCCAGTAAGAGTAGAAGTCCTGGGAAACCCCACTAAGATGACAGTTGGAGTAGTCCCAAAACTCCCCTATCCAGTCCTCATAGGACGAGACTTCCCAGGGTTTGGCTGCCTACTCCCCGGAGAGGAGTCAGAGGAAGGTAATAACCCCGAGAGCAATGGGATGACCCTGATAGTTACCACACACTCCTGGTCTTCCATGAATTTGCCCAGGATTTGTTCTCTCCTCCTGGGAAGCTCAGGAAGACTCAGCGAGAAAGGAGGGCAGATAAAAGGAGGGGAAGGAGAATCTTGGCCCAGAACCAGAAGTCTACACTTGTAGGGGAAAGATTTGGCCCAACTGATAAGGGGGACTAGGCAGGCAGTCGACAAGCTCGCAGCTGGACCCAGTTCCCTGGGGACTCTCCCCAAGAGGGAGACAGAAATAGATCCCCCTGAGTTTGGGCAAATTGGACCTTCACTGGAGAATTTTGGGCAGGATCAGGCCAATGATCTGATATATAACAATACTGGCAAAGACGTAGTTGAGGTGAATGTGGTCCCTGTGGAAGGGAGAGCCAAGGGCCCAGGGATATATTATATGATAAAGAGGGATCTGCTATACAGAGCAGTCCGGGTCCAAGAGCAAGTAGTGGAACAGCTCCTAGTACCGCAGAAGCATCAGAGGGGCATGATGAATCTAGCCCACAGCCATCTGTTCGGGGGGCATCTAAGGGTAGATAAAAACCTTGATCGAATTCTGCAGAGGTTTTTTTGGCCTGGAATTTATGCGGCGGTGCGACAATATTGTGCCTCCTGTCCTGAATGCCAATTACATGGCCCCCGACCACACTTAAGGGCCCCTTTGGTATCTCTGCTGATTATTGAAGTCCCATTCGAGTGAATAGCTATGGACCTAGTAGGGTCACTGGAGAAATCAGACTGGGACTATCAGCACATACTGGTTGTGTTAGATTATGCCACCCGATACCCCAAGTCTGTACCCCTATGGAACACTATGTCCAAGACCATAGCTAAGGAATTAATCCAATTTTTTTCTAGAGTGGGGATACCCAAAGAGATCCTGATGGATCAAGGAACCCCTTTGTGTCTAAATTAATGAAGGATTTATGTGCAATGCTCCACATATAGACCATAAGGGTGTCACTCTGTCATCAGCAGACCGATGGCCTCATCGAACACTTTAATAGAACATTAAAGAACATGATAGGAAAGGTGGTGAGCCGGGACAGGAAGAACTGGTACTCCCTGCTGCCTTACCTAATGTTTGCTATAAGGGAGGTTCCTCAGACTTCAACTGGGTTTTCCCCATTTGAGCTATTATATGGTTGCCACCCCTGTGGCATACTGGACATTGCCAAAGATGGTTGAGAAGAACAGCCGAACCCAGGAAGAAACATCATTGAGCACGTGTTTCACATGAAAGACAGGATAGCCCAACTTACCCCCATTGTGTGGGAACACATGGAGAGGGCACAAGGGGCCCAATAGACATACTACAATTGCCAAGCGATGATCTGAAAATTCCAGGTGGGAGATCAGGTAATGGTGCTCGTACCCACAGCGGAGACCAAGCTCCTGGCCAGGTGGCAGGGGCCATATGAGATAATAGAAGCCATTGGAGAGGTCGATTATAAGGTCTGACAGCCTGGTCACCAGAAGCTGGAACAGATCTATCATATAAACCTGTTGAAACCTTGGCAAGACAGAGAAGCTCATGTGGTCACTCTAGGGTCACCACCCCCTGGCCAAGTGGGAATATCCCCAGAATTGACAGGAATTATATAATGACACATATAATGCTTGCATCTGTGATTTTCACTCTATGCAACTGAAGAAGTGAGGGTTCTTACCCACGAAAGCTTATGCCCAAATAAATCTGTTAGCTGTTAAAGTGCCACCGGACTCCTTGTTGGTTTTGTGGATACAGACTAAGGCCTGGTCTACACTAGGCGTTTAAACCGGTTTTAGGAGCTTAAAACCGATTTAACGTCACACCCGTCCACACTAAGAGGCCCTTTATATCGGTATAAAGGGCTCTTTAAACCGGTTTCTGTACTCCTCCCTAACGAGAGGAGTAGCGCTAATATCGGTATTACCATATCGGATTAGGGTTAGTGTGGCCGCAGATCAACGGTATTGGCCTCCGGGCGGTATCCCACAGTGCACCACTGACCGCTCTGAACAGCAATCTGAACTCAGATGCAGTGGCCAGGTAGACAGGAAAAGCCCCGCGAACTTTTGAATATTTCCTGTTTGCCCAGCGTGGAGCTCCGATCAGCACGTGTGGTGATGCAGTTAAAAATCAAAATAAAGAAAGAGCTCCGTCATGGACGATGCGGACGTGATCGCTGTAAGGGCAGGCAAATCTGTTCTATCAGCGCTCCGTTACAGAAGACGAAATTCAAAATCATTTTTAAAAAATCTCCAGACAGATGCCATAGCAGGGACTCAGCGCACTGCTGCGTGACAAGCGTAACGGAAAGCCAAAGAATCAAATGGACGCTCATGGACTGGAGGACTCAAGCTATCCCACAGTTCCTGCAGTCTCTGAAAAGCATTTGCATTCTTGGCTGAGCTCCAAATGCTTCTAGGGTCAAACGCAGTGTCTGCGGTGGGTCAGGGCATAGTTCGGCAATTTGCGCACACACCCCACCCACCACCAGAAGTGAAAGGGAAAACAATCCTCTGTTGACTCTTTTACATGTCACCCTATCTTTACTGAATGCTGCAGATAGACGCGATGGTGCAGCACTCAACACCAACATCCTTGCTCCCCCCACGCCATGGATGGCTGATGGTACAATATGACTGGTATCCGTCCTCATCATCAGCCTATTGGCACATGGGGCAGTGCAAAAGGACTGGTAACCATGCTGACTAGCATCGGTAAGGTCAATCAAGGGCGCCTGGTCCTAATTTTTCATGGTAGATGGTACAGTATGGCTGATAACCATCGTCATCATAGCAACAGGGGGCTGAGCTCCATCAGCCCCCACCCTTCATGCGTAAAGAAAAGATTCAATTGCCCCTGGACTAGCAGAGGGATGCTGGGCTCCTCTCCTCCACACTCCTTACTGTCCTGTCTGGGCTATCATAGCAGCTGGAGGCTGCCTTCCACTCATATCTCACTAACAAGTCACTGTGTCTTATTCCTGCATTCTTTATTACTTCATCACACAAGTGGGGGGACAATGCTACGGTAGCCCAGGAAAGCTGGGGGAAGAACAGAATCAACAGGTGGGGTTGTTGCAGGAGCACCCCCTGTGAATAGCATACAACTCATAATTTCTGCAGGATCTGACACAGGGCAGCTGTGCTCTCTGGTTCTATGATACAGTGGTTCTCTAGTACACTTGCCCATATTCTAGGCAGGACTGATTCTATTTTTAGATACCAAAAAGGAGGGATTGACTCAGGGAGTCATTCCCAATTTTGGCTTTTGTGCCCCTGGCTGATCTCAGCCAGGGGCACTTATGACAGCAGCAAATGGTGCAGTGCAAAAGGACTGGTAGCCACGATCATCTTATTACCAATTTATGGTATGGTAGATGGTACAATATGGCTGGTAACCATCTCTGCTGTCATGTAAAAGCATGCTGCTGTGTAGCGCTGCTGAATCGCCTCTGTCAGCGGCATCTAGTACAAATACGGTGACAGTCATAAAAGGCAAAACAGGCTCCATGATTGCCATGCTATGGCATCTGTCAGGGCAATCCAGGGAAAAAAGGCGCAAAATGCTTGTCTGCCGTTGCTTTCCCAGAGGAAGGAGTGACTGACGACATTTATCCAGAACCACCCGCGACAATGATTTTTGCCCCATCAGGCACTGGGATCTCAACCTGGAAATTCCAAGGGGCGGGGGAGGCTGCGGGAACTATGGGATAGCTACGGAATAGCTACCCACAGTGCAATGCTCCAGAAATTGACGCTAGCCTCGGACCGTGGACGCACACCACCAATTTAATGTGTTTAGTGTGGCCGCGCACACTCGATTTTATACAATCTGTTTTGTTAAACCGGTTTATGTAAATTCGGAATAATCCCATAGTGTAGACGTACCCTAACACGGCTAAACCCAAAAGACTGGCTGAGAGAAGGAACGGACTGCCCCTGTGCATCCTCAAAGGACTGTTTTATCTCAGCCCGTCTCACAAGGCTAAAAACAACTGAGGCTGGTGAGACCGAGAAGGTACCTTGCCACAGTATAAAATAGCTGCTAGCTGCCAGGAATTAGAAAGATGTTTCCCCCATGGATAGGCTATTCCATAATTGTTTGATATGGGGCGTCTTGCCACTGTCCAAGACAGGATCTGAACTATATGGACCACTTGTGACCTTCTATGGAAATTCTTATGTTCGTCATTATTTCCATAGCAAACATAACTATTTTAATGAATTAACCTACTGCAGGAGATCTCATTGATGGAGACTTAAAACAATCACTTATCAGGGACTGCCCAATTTTGTATGATATCACCAGCTTCTAAAATGAAAGTACCAAAAGAATTAGAAATAAAAATGGAAGGACAAGAAAAAGGTCATCACAAAGATCCCAGTAAGAAAACTTTTGAGTTGGGTTGAGAGGATTGGAGATGGGATTTTAGCCATATTTACAACTAATGTATATAGTTTTGTAAATAGCCATTATGCTCTACCGTCAGTGCTGCACTTACCTGTCCACACACATATCTCACCTCCAACCCGTCACAAAAGCTCAGAGGAATAGACTTGACACCATTGGCTATTGGCACAGATTAGAGCAGCCTTCAGACTGCTATTACCTGTCCTGAGGGACTAGCCCAGGTCCGGTGTGGAAAGGGGCAGTGCTCTTATTGCTGGGGCTTTGCTGGATTTAAAGAGGCTTGGCAAGTACAGGTGGGAGTATAAGGAGGCACACAGCTGAGAGTGGGAGAATGTAGCACAAGGCACAGTTAGAAGAGAAACAGCATGGCAGGTGAGAAGGAAGGTAACATGAAATGGAGCCACAAATGTGTAGTAGGGGAAAGTTGTGAGAGGTCCTGAATATGTGGCTGAGGATCCTGAATTTAATGCTGAAGGAGAGAAAGATGAAACTATTCTACTACCACCCAGATTGATAGTGACACAAATTTGTTACCAGCTCATGGCTGTTTGTTTGGTGCCCTCTGTGAAATCAGTTGGCAGTGCCAGTCCAGGTTCTATTAGAGATGTGTCTATGTTTCAAAACCGCTGCCACAAGTGGACTATTTGGCACCCTTAATGGTGGGACATATACTAGATGGGCATGGAAACAACAATGTTCTCATCCATAAATGTGATTCCTGCAGCTGAGGGAGGAAGCATATTGGTGAGCATTACATGGGCTTATTTCAGTTCTGTGGCTTTAGCTTCCAGTGCTCTCCATCAGACAATTTTTAGTAACACTTCACTCACTGAGATATTTCAAAGTCACTTTGGTTTCTAAGCTAATCCAGGGTTTAATAGATTCCTAGATGACACTTCATGTTTGAACCTATTCACTATTTTCACCAATTGTGCGGGGCAAGCCTATTTGAAATTTCCCGGAAAGAGAACGTGAGGAGGATTAAGAGCTTTTTTCCCATCTATTTTTGTTAATCTGTGGATGAAGCTTCCTGCATATGTGGATGGGAACTCCTTTCCCTTTCCCTGAGGATCTAGGGAGCCACAGAGCTGCACTAATTACATTCAGGAGAGAAGTGAATTTTTTTTTCTTTCCCTTTCTGATGCTGGAAAAAGAACATTTGAGGGCAACGGTCCTATTCAAGAGGAAATACTTAGCTCTTAAAATTCCTCCTTTGAGTATGGGGGAAGGAGAGAGGAGATAATCCTCCATTTCTCCCAGAGTCCTTTGCAGGAGAATACTTTCCTTTCTGTGGAAAGAGTCAGCAAGATCTATGGGCTGCTAGCAGGATGCTGCACCATAAGGGTTATGGGTATTAATATGGTATCAGTACCATTATATTCCTATTCTCATAGGGCTTTACTACTGCCCCTGTATGCAACATCTGTGTGGATGGGGCCTATCCAGCTTGTAGCTATGAATAGTTCAGGATCACACAGGCATTGATCAGTATGTCCTGATTCAGGGTGGCAGTACATAATGTGGAACTCTGTGTTGTCTATGCAGAATAGCTGGACTGAGCAAACAGAGGCTCTGCATTGGGGCCTAGATACTTTGCTCTGGCTTGGTACAAGATGAGCAGTGGACATGTGAAGGCGGCTTTAGTCACACTTTCAGCCCACAAATCTTGGGAATGGCCAAGACCTAGACTGCTCCCTGGTGTAAGATCACCCATGCTTACAGCTGTCTGCCCATTTCCTCAAGGGACTGTAATGACAGTGGGGTATCACCAGGATGTAGGGACATTTCGACTTTTCCTCAAGCCGCACTCTTTCCCTGCACTGGGATCCGGGAAGGAGGGTGGCATAGAAATCATTTAGTTGACTGAATGGTACCTGAGGATTCTCCTAGTCAGGTGTAATGTTCAGCAGACCAGATCCATCTGACAACTGTTGTGCACAAAGCAGCTGAAGTGGAGCTCAGCATCTGATTCCAAAAGTCTATGATGCAGGACAACAGAAAAGCAGTAGACAACCATCACTGGCAGTGGTTCTACGCAAGGGCGGCTCTAGAAATTCCGCCGCCCCAAGCAGGGCGGCGCGCTGCGCCGCTCGCACCACCCTTCCCCGGTCCCGCGGCCGGGGCAGAAGTGCCTGCGGATGGTCCCGTGGTCCCGCGGCTCCGGTGGAGCATCCGCAGGCATGCCTGCGGGAGCTCCGTCCGAGCCGCGGGACCAGCGCACCCGCCGGAGTCATGCCTGCGGGAGCTCAAGCGGAGCCGTGGGAAGAGGCGACCCTCCACAGTCATGCCTGCGGCAGGTCCGCTCGTCCCGGGGCTCCGGTGGACCTCCCGCAGGCATGACTGAGGAAGGTCCGCCGGAGCCAAATGCCGCCCAGCCAGGACAATGCCGCCCCACGCGCCTGCTTGGCGCGCTGGGGTCTGGAGCCGGCCCTGGTTCTATGCAGGTTAGTAGTAAAGATCCCCACAGTACAGGACCCGTGGGGCAGCTCATTGTCTATGCAGCACATGCAGTCCCTTGGGTGGGGATTACAGTCATCATCTCAACAACTCCTTCAGAGCAAAAAGGCACTCTTTATGCAGCAAGTTGTCACCCAGTCCATAACTTGTTAAGACTCCCTCTGATTACATAGCACAAGACTACATTGCACATACATGTGTACTCCTGAAAATACGGGCGTCACATGTTTTCCAGTAACTCTTTGGAAACAGTTATGCTGAACAGAGCTCCCTTTCCAGGCATATTTTTTTATTTGACTCGTCCATCCCAGGAGTAAGTGGGCCCATCAGGCTTATTTGCCCTCTGAGGGGTCTTGCATACAAGTGTTTTCCATCTGTAAATCCTGACCATAGTTTGTCAATGCCTGCTTAAACGCTGCTCAAAGGTCAGCCTGCTGGAACATGCTCCCTGAATTGGAAGGGAGGAGCTTGCTGCCTCATGAGCACCATGGAAAAAGTTGTGTTTTAATCTGTTGTTTACTTGCTCTCATGTTAAGGGGGTATAGGAGGGAAAGGTTAAAATGGGGAGCTCTACGCAGCATATGAAAATTGTGTGTTTTCACTCTTGCTTCAGTTCCTGTGCTGTAAGGCACTGTGGGAGCTGGCAGGTTCTAAAGACTTGCTCCCATGGGAATTGAAATAAGCCAGAATGGGATGTTGACAGAAAGATGTTCTCATTGTTTTAAGCTGTTCCTTCATGTACTATGTCCACCCTGTACTTGGCAAATGAACTTTTCAACTTAGACATCAAGCATCATCACTTTTCCTTCGGAAACTCTACATCCTATTTTTTCTAAATACAAGCTGTATCTACAGCAGTAGTAAATTGGGGGAAATGTCAAACAACCTTATACGGAATAGAGCAGCATCAACCCATAGTCATAATAGTAAACCTGCAAATAGCATCCTGTATCTCAGGAGCTGCAGGGCTCTCCCGCTGTTCATCACACTGCATTATGGTTTGGCTGGTGTGTGGCTTAACTTTCCTAACAGACTCAGTGACCTAACATTGATGAGGACTGGTACGTGTCATGAGGGAACCCTCCAGGCAGAAGAGCAGCCACTCACAATCTGTCAGAGCCCATAGCATTGGCAATCTGATCTAGTGGTTGGAGCCCAGATCAGGGTCAAGGTCATGGGTCAAAGCCAGAGTCACAAGCCACACACTGGAGTCAGTAGCTGGTGTTAGGGTGAGGAAGCGGGAGCAAGGTGTGGTAACAGGAACAGGGAGTGGGAACCAGGCCCTTCTGCAAGGTACCAACAGTTAAAAAGGAGCTGGAACATCAAAAGTGTGTTTATCAAACCATTGCAGCAGGTAGAGAGAGAAGGCAAAGTTGTGCAGGATCAGGATGCAAGTGGATTAAACTCTTCCAATTAGTCTCAATCACATCCACTTTTGTTTACTTAGTTAAGACTACACGTGGTTGGAGATGCTCCAACTGAATGTTCGTTTGTTTCTTTTTCAAAATACTGATTCATTTAAAGCAAAATGTTTCATGGAGACGGTTCCAGTTTGACAAAGCTGTGATGGAACACAGGCAGGATTCCATCTGAAACCTAACTGGTTTCTCACCAGTTTGCCTATCTGGTTCCTCAGCAGCTTGCCTGGTGGACTGACAGGGAGCTGAGAGCCTGAAGCCCTGGGGCTTTGGTATCCAATCTACTCTGAAGATTTCCTGATGGGCTGATGGGAAGTCAGGAGTGTGGAAACTGTGGCTCCCAAGCTCCGAGGTTCCTGACTCTGCTGGTGCTTATAGGTTCCTGGATGCCCTTCTGGCCACCAGGTGAGTTGGGAGGGAGCTGGAAGCCTGGGAGCAGTGGTTCCAAAGCTCCCTGGCTCTGCCAGGGCTCCTCCAAGACTTGTGGGGCAGGCTGCCAAGGTGCCAGAACACTAGAAGCTCTAGGAACAATGGAGGCTAAACTTCAAGGTCCTGTCTTCTCCCAGCCTAGGCTCCCATAGCATTCCGGATCTGCTCTGGATCTGGACTCCATTCCCTTTCGTGCAGAATTTTGGGTTTTCATTCTACAACAAACCAAATTTCACAATTTTTGCAATACTCTGTGAAAGAGGATTCCCTTCCTCTGCCCAGCTCTAGAGACACAGTGCAGGGATATTCTTCTTCTCCACTTTGATCTAGTTATTTTGGCAGTGGTGCGTGATCACTGCATGGATGGGTTGAAATCTAATTAAATATTGCATTCAAATCTGGACTAGTACACCTGCAACTGTATTGAAAAAGCTATGTTAGAGAAACACTCAAGTTAATCTTTGCAGAGTCATGAGCTGAATGCAGCAGATTTGTTGTCCCGATAGCAGCAGCAGGATGGAACAGGATTAATCAGTAGACAAAAGTAGGGCCACCCAGAGGATTCAGGGGGCCTGGGGCAAAGCCAGGGAGCTGCGGCACTTGTACTGACCCAGCGGTGGTCCAGGTCTTCGGTAGCACTGAAGGGCCCCTCGCCGCCAAAATGCCGCCTGTGAAAGTAGAATGAATTATATTGTAAAAATAAGAATGGATTAAAGAAATGTTGTATGTACCTTTAAGCAGAAATACGAAATGTTGAAATACAGGTGCCAGGAAAAGAAACATTAGGCATAAACAATGGTGCTAATGGCGAAACATTAACAGAAGATGGGTAATAGTTAGTATATGCATGCCTAGCCCAGGTAAACTTATCTGATTCTGCTTCCTTTGTTATCTTGTTAAGTTCTCACCCTTTTATCTGTATAAATAAGATAGTTTGTGTCTTGCATGGTGCTCACATTATCTGGGTGTTATTAGCAGAGCGCTGTGCTAATAAAACAGAGTGGTCTGACAAACTGTGAGTCCTGAGTCTAACTTTGACAATTTGGAGGTTCCACCGAGATGGCAACCGTCTTCACTGGGGCTGTGTGATTCCTGACTGTTTTTGTAGGATGACCGTGGCAGCCGGCACCTGGGCATTTGGCCCGAGCGGTCCTCCACCAGAACGGAAAGGTGCACGACCACAGTGAAGTCTACGCCATTGAACCTGTTGGTTCCCACTCTGTTCTGGTAGGGATCCTGGGATCTGACATCAGGAATCTGGTCAGGTAATTATTTCTGTGTTTTGTCCGGACTGAGGACTGTCCTGTCTCTGTGTCTATCTGTCTTCCTGTGGAGTGTTTGAGTCTGGGTGCCATCTCTGTCCGGGGATCGGCCGACCAAGGGGTTCCTGTCCCCGCGGTCTGAGTGAGTGGAATCTGCACAATTGCAGCCGCACCACACTTTGGGTAAAACCCCTGGTGTGAAAGCAAGGGCAATTGAGGCAGTAGCCTGTGGGCTCCTTTTGTGTGTTGCTCTGACGAACCCGAATTTCCTTCTTGTGCGATTGGTGTGTGAAGTCCTCCTGTATGGGTAACCAGACGTCTAAGTCAGGACAGTTCCCTAAACGAACGCTGGCTCATTTTATATATTTAGGATGGGTCCAGACTCCTGTTAGAAGGGTCCGGACTCCTGTAAATTTCTGGAAAAATGGTCTAGGCTAACTCAGGGGGATCCCAAAACTCAGTGGCCACTGTTAATATCTTGGAACAAAGACCGAGTGGACATCTTAAAGGACAAACTCGGCCAACCTAAAACTAAATTGGCTAAAGAAGAGGTTAATTGTTTCATTCAGTGGTGGGAAGAGGCAAATCGTAGCTAGACAAAATCAAAACTCGCCTCTCTCAAATATTCAAATAATAAGTTAAAAGCTTTATTAAAAGCCTCCTCTCTCACCACCAGACCGAGCGCTCCCCTTTACCCCGTTCTCAAAAACCCACCCCGGATCGATCCAACCCCCTTAATTCTCCTATCTCATTGTAAAAAGGACAAAAAGCCCCTTGTTCTGTTCCCCTTTGTTGTCTGCCTCAAAAACTGATTCTTTAGTGTTCCACTAACAATTCAGCAAGGGGAGGGGCTCCTCAACTAGCCCTCACCCTTCCTGGTCCCTTTCCTTGAACATTTATTTCAAAATTGTGAAGTGACCACAATATCACTCAAACAGTTCATTCAAGAAAAAAAAAAAAAAAAAAAAAAGCAGGATCGGGCCCAGAAAAGCAGGCAAGCAACAGATAAAGAAACTGAAAAACAGGTTGGAAGCCCTAAGGGCATAGTGTAAGGAGTAAGAAAAGCAGTAAGTGCAGGCATGAACCCCTGGAACAATACTTAAAATGGTGAAATCTGAGGGGATAAAGGTGTTATTTTGGGAGAAAAACAAGTGATTTAAGGAAAGAGCGTGAAAAGTTAACTCTACAAAGGCTGGAGAGAATTAAGCAGTTAAATTTTGTGAAAATGTGTATGTATCTATTTGTGAAAATATGTAAAGTTCTAAGAATCTAAACCAGCACATCTGGTTTGTAAAACTCCTGTTTTGTAGGTGTAAGATAAATTAGTTTTGTTTTTGTTTTTAATGCCACTAAAAAAATTCATTTGACTCTTAATTCAAAGTTGCAAAACTGACAGACCTTTTTGCAAGACACAGGTAATTAGTGATGTTTGGCTTTGGGATTTAGCATTTAACCCTTAAGGGGTAACTTGATTCTTTATAAAATTTAAAATGTTTTTTTAAATAAAAACCAAGTCATGGCTGCAATATGGCAGTCAAAATCAGGAGAATAGGGAGAGATTCTGGAGTCTTTTTGTTTGTTTGGTTTTGTTTTGTTTTTTTGGTAACAATAGCAGATAAGAGCTGTAGTGAAAGAAAAAAAAATAATTTTTTAACAGTGCCCCTCTGAAGCAACAGCAGAGGTGAGGTGCACAAAACAAAAAGAAGCAATGTTAAAAACACTGAGCCTTAAAATGGCTCTGTGTAATCAGACTGTCACTTTTGATAAGGGTACATGAAAACTCTGTAAGAAAAAAGAAACAGTTACATCGTATGTAAAAATTCATATGGCTAATGTTTAAAAAAAAAAAAAAAGTTGTACTATAGAAGAAATGTGCTTTTTCCCTAGGACATGTGCAGTGTATATTGTAAAAAGGGGTAAAAAAAAATACAAATGAAATATGCTACTGAATTAAAATCCTATTAGGGCTCCAAAAAGAGCTGCAATAGACTGTTTTCTTTTTCAGATCTCTGTGTGTTTTGTAAGCAGGAGTTGAAAGTGGAAAGAAATCAAAACTCTGGTGGAAGTTGATTGTGTCCCTTTTAAGACAGAGTCTCTGAGCTCTGCTGATGGCTTTGAATCCAAAAGCCAAGCCTGTGTTGATGCAAATTACCTAACTGATAAAGGAAGGTGAAAACTGCCAGCACAAAATAAATTGCCTAAATAAAAGACATGGTATAACAAGATCCCTTTAAGAGATTTGATGCTAAATGTTATTGTTAATATTAAACATTGAAATAAATTTAATGTTAGTAAGTACCCCTGTAACAAGGTATAGTGTGAATGATTTTTGGAAAAATCCTTGAAGGTAATATGGTAATGATGCTTCTCAGCTATCACCTGTGAATAAACTTAAAACACACACACAGGAAAATATGGGGGTAATTCCTCTGTTTTGCCTGCAATCAGCAAGGGTATTTGTAAAAGAAAGGAATCTTTTAAGCAACAATCAATGCCACCCTGAAAGAGGTAGAAAAATGTTATTTTTGTCTTTCAGAAAATCAGAAAAAGCTAATACCAGCTACAGAACAACCTATTAAAAAAACAAAAGTTTAAAAAAAACATACTGCAATAGCTATGGAATGTACTAAAATGCAGATATTTAGAACATAAGATGTTTTGGGTAATATCAGAGAATATTAAGGTTTTAATACATCTGTTAAAGCAAAGAAAAAGATAATTGTTTAATACCTATCAATATAACTGGATGCAGTATGACTCCAGTACGGTAACACAAAATTTGTTAAGTGAAGAAATTGTTGTTAAAATTGCACACCCCAACAGGCTCTGGAAGCAAAGATATGGAAAGCTAGCCCACTCCACAGATTGCGCCTGGGATCCTTCTGGCTACCTCAAACCTCAAGCCAGTGGGCTGGGAGGAAGGGAAACTATTGGACACTAGAGGTTGTACCAAGTGGACTCCTCAAAAGTGGGTATGCTTATCCATGCCTGTTGCTCCAAAGCCCTGTAGTAAAGACATCTCACTAGGATCCTGTATGTGGGATAAAATTAATAATTAGACCAAAGTATTGTATAACGGGCAATGTGTGTGTTAATTCTTGGAAAGAAGTGTTTTAAAAGGATAGAAGTTTTAGCAACCCATCAGTAGACAAATGTACATGTAATGTAAGTACTGTGTTTACCAATAATCACATTTACTATTTGCCACAACCAAAAAGTCTCAGCTTACTGTAAGCACTGATTTAGCTGAGTTCTCTATCAGTCTTGGCATTGAATGGCAAACAGTTACCAATTATCTGTTTAAAAAGGTAACATAGTTCCTAAAAACAAACAAACAAAACACTGTGGGAAACAGAACCATTCATATTATCTGGATGGTCTCCCACAACTACTGGCATACTAATGTTACTACCCCTAATTGTTTTTGGTTTTAAATTGTATGTGTTTAATTGAAATGTTTAAAATATGCTGGTGGATAAAACAAATGTATGCAAAGCTAGAGCCACAGGCCCAAATCACCTCCCAGTATTTTACTACATAATAGTGACACTGGCGATTGATAATCTTAGTGTCAAAAGGGGGATATGTAGAAGCTGGACTTTATAATGTATAATTTGATTTCATCCTACCAGCCACCCTTTTTGAATAGCAGAAAGAAATGACCCTCTGGAACTGTAAGATTCTGTTTTCCCATATGCATTACAAATTGGGCCCTCTCTAACTCTTTGTTTTAAGATTTAGGTAGTAAGAGACAGGATTCTCTATTGTGTCTATGTTAAGTAAATTAAAGAAACATTGAAGGCCTGGGTCTCAGTGTAAATTGTCTTGGTTATTAATTGTAAAACTTAGCAAGGTTTAATTTGCAATGCCTTTTTGCTCGATATAAAATACTACTGTTTGTATTCTCAATCTGTTTGTGTGAATGAGGAATGAATGCATCAGGAAAAGATAAGGTGTGAAGGCCATTGTTATAGCCAGAGTCAAGGAAAGAAGCAAAAAGACTTAAAGAGTATCAAAGAATCATCAGGCACTGCTTACTACCCAGACGGCTGTTAAACTGTCTGGAATCCGCAGCATGAATACATGCTTTGCCGTGTAAGAATGCACCACCCCCAGCGAACCAATCATCACCTCAGGACCATGCAGAGTCAATTTTGACTCCAGAAGATGACGTAGAGGAACAGCCTGCAATACCTTACAATCTATGTTCTCGTAAGGGTTGCCAGAAGCAGACGACTACCTAAAGCAAGGCCCAAGAAAAAGCAGTAGTGAGCCTAGCGCCTGCTGCCTGGTGGACATAAAACTGTGACTACAGTTCCCTCATTTGAGGTTGTCAGAACCAGAAGGGCCCTGCCTCCAACATGCACCTCTGGTGGTGCCTGTTCCTCGGCTGTTGGTGTCTGAAGGTCTGGGGAGTCCACAATGACAATTCTTTTATCCAGCAGCAAGTGTGGATAGCTCAGACCCTTAATATTTCTAAATGCTGGGTCTGCAGCCACATCCCAGCCCACTCTCAAACTGATGTTCCTGTCCTGGCTATCCCACTCAATTCCCCAGACCTCACTGGAGGACCTTGTCCGTTTAACACAATATGGAACAGTAATGACACCTGGGAAGAGACTATTGGCAGTTCCTTTAACCCACTTGGGGAGTAATACACCAGGCAAAACGGCTCCTGAGGTTAAAAGAAGTAGTTAAAATAATGGCAAATAAAACTGAAGAAAGTTTAAGAGCCCTGGCCAAAGAAACAGGGGCGATCCGACAGGTGGTCCTCCAAAACCGTCAGGCATTGTACATAGTGCTGGCGGCCAAAGGAGGGACCTGTGCTCTCATTGGAAAACAATGTTGTGTGTTTATACCTGACGATATCAATGAGGTAATAGATCACGCTAGCCACTTAGAACAAATTGCATATCTTCCCCATGAAGAGCCAAGTTCTTTATGGAAGTGGCTAAGTATTCTCTGGCATAGGAAACTGGTTGTTTCAGGGAGCCCTGACTATCCTGTTTGGAATCCTAATAATTTTTGTATGTTTTCAGTTAGTCTCCTGTTGTACCCAAAATTGTGTAAGGCATGCCACTCAGGTGACTGCCCCAGAACAGAGTGCTAATATGATGATTTTGAATATTGCTGATGAACAAAGAGATAAAGAACGGTTAATATGTGGAACCCAGTAAAATTTTGGTCATGGCGTGAGCTTGACCAAAAGGAGGGATTGTGAAAGTAGAATGAATTATATTGTAAAAATAAGAATGGATTAAAGAAATGTTGTATGTACCTTTAAGCAGAAATACGAAATGTTGAAATACAGGTGCCAGGAAAAGAAACATTAGGCATAAACAATGGTGCTAATGGCGAAACATTAACAGAAGATGGGTAATAGTTAGTATATGCATGCCTAGCCCAGGTAAACTTATCTGATTCTGCTTCCTTTGTTATCTTGTTAAGTTCTCACCCTTTTATCTGTATAAATAAGATAGTTTGTGTCTTGCATGGTGCTCACATTATCTGGGTGTTATTAGCAGAGCGCTGTGCTAATAAAACAGAGTGGTCTGACAAACTGTGAGTCCTGAGTCTAACTTTGACACGCCGAAGACCTGGAGCGATTGAAGGGCCCACCACCTCCAAAGACCCGGACCGCCACCAGGCCAGGGCTCACGGGGCATTTCAGCGGCGGGGCGCCCTTCAGTCACTCCGTGTCTTCGGCAGCACCGAAGGGCCCCCCGCCGGCAAAATCCCACCGAAGACCCGGACCGTCACCGGGTAGCCCTGGACAAAAGTTAATCTAGACCCCAATGATTAAAGCCAGCAAGTCTAGAAGAGGCTGACATGTTAGATAACATAGTTCTTAAGCTTTTTTATAAACATATGAAGCACAAGGAAGAGATGTCACATCAAGAGGAATAATGTAAGGAGGATGTTAATAGTTGCAGTAACTGCCTTGTTCCTAATTGAATACTGGATCATTTTTACAGGGGTATCTTTTTATTTATGTATTCATATTTTATTGATTTTTCTCCCCAAAATAAGGAGAAAACAGAAAAAATAACCCCAAAAAAGCAGAAGAGTAAAGGAATGGGAAGGGAGGGGCAGAGATGGGAAAGAAGAATGACATCTCAGCTTCCATCTGCCAAGAATTAATCAAATATAAAAAGTAAGACCAAAGTGTTTCAAATTTGTCTGAGGACCTTTGATTCTGAAATGTTTTTGCTTGGGAAATCCATGAAAATTGGCAAACTTTTCTGTGGAAAAAGGTGTCATTATCAGAAAATTTACAATTTCATGTAGGTTTGCAATTTATTGTGGTTACCTCACCAAACATTAGTGGTGGGTGCCTAGTATGGGCCACTGCTTCTCCATCCCATGAAGTGTCTCTGGGGGACTGTATGTTTATGACACTCACCTGAAAAAGATGAAACAATGGTGAAGGTACCAAGGATGCAGAGAAGCACTATAAATGCTAGCATGGATTTCCTTATAACTACATGCCACAGAAGTGAAGTCCCATATCACTACTGTAGCCCGATCTATAGATTATATCTATATCTGTATATATATCTCTATATATCTATATCTATCTATTTAGATAGATAGACAGATCAATAGATAGATTTAAGAATCCCCAGTTATTACTTTGAGGGTTGTCAGGTTCTTTTCCCGAGATCAAGCCCAGTACAATACAAATTATTATATAGTTGGGAACCCCAATGTGCACCGTTGTAACACTCAGACTATAGGAACTCAGACTATAACCATCCCTCACAGAACAACCTGAAATGTTAGTGTAAGCGGGGCGGCCGTCGCTACCTCCGCTTGCGGAGGGGGCGGGGCGAGGGGCCCGGCCCACGCCCTTCTAAGACGGGCAGGCCAGCAATTGTCCACAGAGCGCCCTCAGGCCGGGGAGGCCGGGAGAAGCCTCTGGCGAGCCCCTTGTGCGGGGGGCCGCGGGCAGTGACTCACGGCGCGCCCCAGGCAGGGGGGCGCCGGCAAAAAGTCTCTAGCGGGCCCCTTTGAGGCAGGGGACCGCGGGCAGTGGTTCACGGCGCGCCCCAGGCAGGGGGAACGCCGGCAAAAGTCTCTAGCGGACCCCTATGTGGCAGGGGACCGCAGGCAGGGGTTCACGGCGCGCCCCAGGCAGGGGGAACGCCGGCAAAAGTCTTTAGCGGGCCCCTTGTGGCAGGGGACCGCGGGCAGTGGTTCACGGCGCGCCCCAGGCAGGGGGAACGCCGGCAGAAGTCTTTAGCGGGCAGTGGTTCGCGGCGCGCCCCAGGCAGGGGGAACGCCGGCAAAAGTCTTTAGCGGGCCCCTTGTGGCAGGGGGCCGCGGGCAGTGGTTCGCGGCGCGCCCCAGGCAGGGGGAACGCCGGCAAAGGTCTCTAGCGGGCCCCTTGTGACAGGGGACCGCGGGCAATGGTCTACGGCGAGCCCCAGGCAGGGGAACGCCGGCAAAAGTCTCTAGCGGGCAATGGTCTACGGCGCGCCCCAGGCAGGGGAACGCCGGCAAAAGTCTCTAGCGGGCCCCTTCTGGAAGGGGGCCGCGGGCGGGGGTCCGGATGCACAAACCTCCGACTCGGTCGGGTAGACGGCAGCGGGTAGCTCCGGCTCGTCAAGGGGTTCGGGGTCCTCCGATTCCCCGGGGTCAGCAGCTGGAGCGGGGGGAAGCAGTCCGGCGTCAGCCTCTACCTCCTCCCAAGGCGCCGCCGCCCTGGAGCAAAGGGCCCTGCCCTTTGTACGCCCTGCCCCGCCCCTCCCACAGCTGGGGACGGGGCGAAACTCCCCTGGCCCTGCCTCCTCCTGCGGGACGTGCGGTGCGTCCCGGCTTACTCCGCCCCTCCCGCAGCTGGGGACGGAGTGAGTTTGCCGCGGCCCCGCCCCCTCTCGCGGAAGCCGCGGCGTGTCCCGGGCCGCTCCGCTGTTGGGAGCGGAGCGGATGTGCCGGGGCCCCGCCTCCGTTGGCGGGGGCCGTGGCGCGTCCTGGCCCTGCTCGGTAGGGGGCCACCCTGGCTCCCTACATACCCCACCCCTCAAGTCCAGCTCCCGAGCACCGGAGCTGGCGTCCTCAGCCTCACCGAGGCGGGACAGGAAATCCGCATTAGTGTGCTCACGCCCCGCCCGGTGCTGCACCGTAAAGGCGTAGGGCTGCAACGCGAGGTACCACCGTTGCAGCCGGGGGTTTGTATCCTTCATATCGTTGAGCCACTTCAGAGGGGCGTGGTCCGTAACAAGCGTAAAGGGGGCACCCAGGAGATAATAGCGGAGGGCGTCTACTGCCCACTTAACCGCCAGGGCCTCTTTCTCCAGCACGGAGTAGTTCCGTTCCCGAGGGAACAGCTTTCGACTTAGGTAAACAACCGGGTGTTCCTCCCCATCGACCTCCTGCGAGAGGACGGCGCCAAGCCCGACGGCGGAGGCGTCGGTCTGCACGACGAAGTCGCGGTGAAAGTCCGGACTGAAAAGCACCGGCTCGCT
Source organism: Mauremys mutica (assembly GCF_020497125.1). Classification (NCBI taxonomy): domain Eukaryota; kingdom Metazoa; phylum Chordata; order Testudines; family Geoemydidae; genus Mauremys; species Mauremys mutica. The sequence continues at coordinate 22,957,055 of NC_059072.1, forward strand.
ACACAGCCGGGCCTTGACCGCCAGAAAGGCCGCGGCACAGTCGGCTGACCACCGCACTCGACGGGGGCTATCCTTCGTCAGGAGGTCGGTCAAAGGGGCTGTCAGGGTTGCAAAATGGGGTATGAACCGTCGGTAATAGCCGGCGAGACCCAGGAACTGCCGTACCTGTCGTTTGGTAGTCGGCGGCTGACACGCTTGGAGAGCTTGAACCTTCCCTATGAGGGGCCGCACCAGTCCTCGGCCCAAGGTGTAGCCCAGGTACGTCGTTTCCTCTCGACCGATTTGGCACTTTTTGGGGTTGGCCGTAAGTCCGGCGGCGCGAAGGTCGCGGAGGACAGCGGCTACCTGATTGAGGTGGTCCTCCCAGTCGCTGCCGTAGATGACTACATCATCAAGGTAAGCCGCCGCGTAGGTCGTATGGGGTCGCAAAACCCGATCCATCAATCGCTGAAAGGTTGCGGGGGCCCCATGGAGGCCGAACGGCATTCGAGTGAAATGATAAAGTCCAGAGGGAGTGGCGAAGGCAGTCTTCTCCTTAGATAGCGGCTCCAAGGGGATCTGCCAATATCCCTTTGTAAGGTCTAGGGTGGTAATATATCGGGCGTCCCCGAGCCGCTCCAGGAGCTCGTCGATGCGAGGCATGGGATACGCATCGAACTTGGAAATGGCGTTGACCTTCCGAAAGTCGATACAGAATCGGCGGCTCCCGTCGGGCTTGGGGACAAGGACGACAGGGCTCCGCCACTCGCTCTGGGAACGCTCAATAACCCCGAGCTCTAACATTGCTCGGACTTCGTCTTCCACGGCCCCCTGCATTCGCCGAGGCAAGGGCCGCGTCGTCCCCCGGACTACCACCCCGGGGTCGGTTTGGATCACATGTTGGGCCAGGGTAGTCCTTCCGGGCCTTGAGGTGAAGGTCGTGGGGAAGGCGTCTATCAAGCGGCTAGCTTGGTCCTGCTGCTCGGGGGTGAGGGTCTCGGCGAGCTGGGGCCGGCTGGTTTCAGGGATCTCCGGGGGCTCCGGGCCCAGGTCTGGCTCAGGGGGGTAGGGGGCAATCAGTAGCCCTTCCGGTTCCCTCCACGGTTTTAACAAGTTTATGTGATAGACCTGCTTTTCCTTCCGGTGGCCGGGCTGTCGAATTTCATAAGTAACCGGGCCCACTCGTCGAAGCACCTCGTAGGGGCCCTGCCAGCGGGCGAAAAGCTTTGACTCCTCCGAGGGGAGTAAGAGAAGGACCCGGTCCCCCGGCGCAAACGCCCGGGCTTGCGCGCCCTGATTATATTGCCTCTCCTGGGCTCTCTGGGCGATGCTCAGGTTTTCCCTAGCGAGCTCACCTACCCGGGCGAGACGCCCTTGCAGCCTTAGGACGTACTGCAGGAGCCCTTGCGCCGCAGACGGGGTGTGTTCCCACGTCTCCCTCAGGAGGTCCAACACGCCGCGGGGTCGTCGTCCATAGAGGAGCTCGAAGGGCGAGAATTTCGTAGAGGCTTGCGGGACTTCCCGGATTGCCAGTAACAACGGAGGAAGTAGTTGGTCCCACTGGCGGAGGTCCTGGGTGGGGAAGCGTCGTAGCATCCCCTTCAGGGTGCGGTTGAACCGCTCGACGAGTCCGTCGGTCTGGGGGTGGTATACGGAGGTTTGTAACTTCTGGATCCCCAGGAGGGCACATACTTGCCGGAACAGCTTGGATGTGAAGCTGGTCCCCTGGTCGGTGAGAACCTCGCGCGGGAGGCCTACCCGGGCAAAGATTTTCAGAAGCTCGGCGGCAATAGCACGCGCGGTGATACTGCGTAAGGGTACGGCCTCCGGGAAGCGGGTGGCATAATCCATCACCACCAGAATGTACTGATACCCCGCCTGGCTTTTGGGGAAGGGCCCAACGAGGTCCATTGCCACCCGCTCAAATGGTACCCCTACGACTGGCAAGGGGACCAGTGGGGCCTTCCGGACCCCCGCGGGGGCAGCGTGTTGGCAGTCCGGGCAGGAGTTACAATAGTCCTTCACCTCGCGGTGAATTCCGGGCCAGAAAAACCGGGCGAGGACCCTGGCTGCGGTCTTCTCTGGCCCCAAGTGGCCCGCGGCGGGGATGTCGTGGGCTAGCTTTAAGACAGCCCGCCGATGGATGCGGGGAACCACAAGTTGGGTCCGAACCTCCTTGGTTCGGGGGTCTCGCTCAAGACGGTAGAGGCGGTCGCGGCGGAGCTCGAACCTAGGCCAGTGGGTGATTCGGCGGGGGTCCGCGACCTCTCCCTCGACTCGGGCTAGTTGTTCGTATGCGAACCTGAGCGTAGGGTCTTCTCGCTGATCCCGACTAAAGTCCGAGGTGCCGTCTGCGGTGTCCGCGGGAGAGACGTCGTCCAGGTCGGCCTGGATACGAGGGCTGGTATCGGGCTCAGAGGACGCGCCCTCGAATGCTTCGGCGGAGCCGACGGACCGGAGCACGTCGACAAACCCGGGCCAGTCTCGGCCTAAAATGACCGGATAGGCCAAGGACGGGGCCACGGCCACGCTGAGCAGCTGGGTTGCCCCGCCTATCGTGAGCGCGAGCTGAGCGGTGGGATACGCCTTCACGTCCCCATGGATGCATTGAATCCGAATCTCCCCCGTGGTTTTCTGCCCCTCCGGAAGGAGTGCCCGTCGAACAAGAGTCTGTCCGCAACCGGAGTCGATCAGACCCACCACGGGGTTCCCGGCGACCTCCATGGGAGCCGTCAACTTGGCCGCTGAGGGCGGACGAGCCCGTCGTTCCCCTGTCTCCACGTGCCCGAAGTCACACTCCATGGCGGTGCAGTCGCGTTGCAGGTGACCGCTCTCGCCACACCGGAAGCAGGGGCCCAGCTCTGAGCGCGCGGGCCGGGTGGGGGCGCTCGGGTCCCGCGGGGTTGGCCCGGTCCTGGGGGTTGGATCCAGCGCCCGGAGCCGGTACGTGGTGGCGGCTCAGGGGGTCGGGAGAAAGAGGTTCCCCCGCCTTCCGGGCGCCGAGCCCGGGGCGGGGTTCCCGGCTTGGAGCTGGGGGCCCGCTCTGGCCTCTGGGCGCCTGGTCCGGCCGGGTGGCCGCGGGCTGCTGGCCCTAGAGGGGCCTCCGCTTCTAGGAAGTCCTCCATGAGGGTTACGGCCGCCCGCAAGGTTTGGGGTCGGTGCCGCAGCACCCATGCCCGTCCGGGGGTCGGGAGGATGTGGGTGAACTGTTCGATAACGATCTGTTCTATTACTTCCTTGGCAGTCCTATGTTCCGGCTGGAGCCACCTGCTGGCCGCGTCCTGTAGTTCCTGGGCTACGGCTCGGGGCCGGGCGCCGGGAGGATATCGCTTTCCCCGGAACCGCCGCCGAAAGGTCTCGGGGGTAATATCGAGAGCGTCCAGGATAGCGGCCTTCACGCGCGCGTACACCCGAGCCTCGTCGTCCGGGAGTCCCCGGTACGCCTTCTGCGCCGGCCCCGTCAAATAGGGGGCCAGGAGGGTCGCCCACTGCTCCGGGGCCCACCCAGCTACCGTCGCCACCCGTTCGAAGGTGACGAGATATGCCTCGGGATCGTCGTCGGGCCCCATCTTGGCCAGACGGATCGGTGGGGCGGGAGCGGCGGGGGACGCAGCCCCCCCGGGTGCGGCGCCGCCGGGACTCGGCCACAGGGTGGCGAGCTGCTGAAGGCATTGGGCCTGCTGCTCTCGATGTTGGACCCCCAAGGTCTGGAGCAGCTGCTGCTGGTGGGCTCCCAGCTGCTGCACGAGCTGCTGCTGCTGCTGCTGCTGGCTCTCGGCCAGGAGTTTGATCAGGGCCTCTACCTCCATGGCCGACCCAGGGCGGCCCCGGCACCCTGGTTCGGATCCCTTCCGGCAGGGATGGGTCGAGATCCCTGGTCAGGTGCCACTGTAAGCGGGGCGGCCGTCGCTACCTCCGCTTGCGGAGGGGGCGGGGCGAGGGGCCCGGCCCACGCCCTTCTAAGACGGGCAGGCCAGCAATTGTCCACAGAGCGCCCTCAGGCCGGGGAGGCCGGGAGAAGCCTCTGGCGAGCCCCTTGTGCGGGGGGCCGCGGGCAGTGACTCACGGCGCGCCCCAGGCAGGGGGGCGCCGGCAAAAAGTCTCTAGCGGGCCCCTTTGAGGCAGGGGACCGCGGGCAGTGGTTCACGGCGCGCCCCAGGCAGGGGGAACGCCGGCAAAAGTCTCTAGCGGACCCCTATGTGGCAGGGGACCGCAGGCAGGGGTTCACGGCGCGCCCCAGGCAGGGGGAACGCCGGCAAAAGTCTTTAGCGGGCCCCTTGTGGCAGGGGACCGCGGGCAGTGGTTCACGGCGCGCCCCAGGCAGGGGGAACGCCGGCAGAAGTCTTTAGCGGGCAGTGGTTCGCGGCGCGCCCCAGGCAGGGGGAACGCCGGCAAAAGTCTTTAGCGGGCCCCTTGTGGCAGGGGGCCGCGGGCAGTGGTTCGCGGCGCGCCCCAGGCAGGGGGAACGCCGGCAAAGGTCTCTAGCGGGCCCCTTGTGACAGGGGACCGCGGGCAATGGTCTACGGCGAGCCCCAGGCAGGGGAACGCCGGCAAAAGTCTCTAGCGGGCAATGGTCTACGGCGCGCCCCAGGCAGGGGAACGCCGGCAAAAGTCTCTAGCGGGCCCCTTCTGGAAGGGGGCCGCGGGCGGGGGTCCGGATGCACAAACCTCCGACTCGGTCGGGTAGACGGCAGCGGGTAGCTCCGGCTCGTCAAGGGGTTCGGGGTCCTCCGATTCCCCGGGGTCAGCAGCTGGAGCGGGGGGAAGCAGTCCGGCGTCAGCCTCTACCTCCTCCCAAGGCGCCGCCGCCCTGGAGCAAAGGGCCCTGCCCTTTGTACGCCCTGCCCCGCCCCTCCCACAGCTGGGGACGGGGCGAAACTCCCCTGGCCCTGCCTCCTCCTGCGGGACGTGCGGTGCGTCCCGGCTTACTCCGCCCCTCCCGCAGCTGGGGACGGAGTGAGTTTGCCGCGGCCCCGCCCCCTCTCGCGGAAGCCGCGGCGTGTCCCGGGCCGCTCCGCTGTTGGGAGCGGAGCGGATGTGCCGGGGCCCCGCCTCCGTTGGCGGGGGCCGTGGCGCGTCCTGGCCCTGCTCGGTAGGGGGCCACCCTGGCTCCCTACAGTTAGCCATCATCTTCCTCATCACCATCACCTTCCTCCTCATCACTGGTGGCCATCATTTTGGCACACTCCAAGGATTATATCTCCTCCGACAGCTCCTAGGCTGGGATGAAACTTTTATGTTACTCTGACATCACTATGTTTGATGCACATTCAGTAGGATTATTTCCCCTTTTCCTTATTCCTCATCTTACTAATGTTGGAGCGTCTTTACTATAGGTAAGTATATCAATTATCTCAACTTATTATCATATACATCAGTTCATTACCATGGCCCTCTTGTGGTTAGGTATCTGCAGATGCAGCCAGAGCTGCCCAGAGGATTCCAGAGGATTCCCAGGGGTCTTCGGTGGCGGGAGGCCCCGCTTCGGCGGTAAGTTGGCACGGGGGGGGGTCCTTCCATTCCGGAATCCGCCGCCAAAGTGCCCCAAAGACCAACGATGGGGACCCCCCGCCGCCAAATTACCGCCAAAGCGGGACCTGCTGCCGAAGTGCAGCCCCCACGGCGGGTTTTCGGGGCGCTTCGGCGGCGGGTCCGGGAACAGAAGGACCCCCCACCGCCGCCGAATTACCGCCGAAGACCCAGCTGCACTCCGGCAGCGGGTTCCGCTTCGGCGGTAGGGGGTCCTTCTGTCCTGGAGAGGAAGGACCTCCGGCCAGTGAAGACCGGGAGCGAAGAAGCTCCGGGGGCTCGGGCCCCGCGAGAGTTTTCCGGGGCCCCCGGAGCGAATGAAGGACCCTGCTCCAGGGGCCCCGAAAAACTCTTGTGGGGGCCCCTGCTGGGCCCGGGGCCTGGGGCAAATTGCCCCACTTGCCTCCCCCCCCCCGGGCAGCCCTGGATGCAGCTAATGTACCTGTTATATACGTCAATATGTTGCCACAGTGCTCTTGCGGTTGGATCATGTTCCTGTGGTCAGAACTTCCCCCTTAAACACTCTATTTTCAGCTCCCCAATACTTGGAGTTTCTGTTGTTCATTTATGTGTTCAAAGTTTATCTGTTCAAAGTTCACAGCCTTAAGCCTGATGCTAACTTGCTGAAGCTAATGTCTTACAGGTTATAGGCCTGTAGGGATTACTACTGAACATCATAAAAGCAGAATATAATGCAAAGCAGTGAATATTTAAGTATCCCCTGTGGACAAGCTAGCCCACTGGGCTACACTATAACATGGTTACTAGAGTTTAGAAGGTGCTATCAGACTGTTCCAAAAGGAGCAGAAGTGTTCCCGGCTCCTATTGCCATCCTATCTCCTGCTTCTTGGAGCTGGCATTTGAGTGCTCGTTATGGAAGAGGAGAGTGTGAGGAAGAGATGAGTGGGGATCTCAGCACTTCATTTTGATATAGAACCAAACCTACATACAGTGTTTTAAACTTTAAAATACAGAAGATGGAAGCAATTAAATCCAATTAAAGAAAATCAATATGAAAAACCATATATATATCTTAAATTCTTTAATACTAGAAAAAAGACACAATTGCCAGGCTGGTTCATAAAGCTATGGTATCCTTCAGAGGGATGATAGAAAACATTCACCATCCTCATGATCCAAACAACTTTGGAGTTGCTCCATTTTCTCATGTGCATGGTTCCTGGGACAATCATATAGGTGACAATCCAATGTGCAGTAATGTCATTTATAACATTTCCACCAATTCCAATGGACATTGAATCAGGTCCATAAAACTTACAGATCATAGACTTACTCAATTGTTTTGCTTGATTAAATTTCCTCCTCTTCTCACTGATATTCATTGACATGGTTGGGAAAAACATTAGTGATAGTGGAAATTATGAGCAGACTCCAGTCTATAAAATGTCATTCTTTATGTAAAAATATGAAGAAAGAAAGAAAGAAAGAAAGAAAGAAAGAAAGAAAGAAAGAAAGAAAGCAAGAAAGCATGCAGGCACAGATTTCCTCACCTGGCTCGCTCTCTCTGATTAGGAGGAAAAGAATGCTGAGGAACTTTGAAATTCAAAACTGGATCCACTGCAAAAGTTTGCCAAATCAGAACCCTGGATCTGAACAGCCCTTTATTTTGGGATGTTCAGAATCCAGATACAGATCCAAATTTTCAAACTGATCCTATTAAAAAAAATATATTTGAAAAGCCTCTTCCCTATCATTTCCCTTACTGGCAAAATAATACCATTACCACACCCTGCTTTGAGTACTAGCACCATCTACTGTGCATTCCTAGCATAAGTGCAGTAATATAAATTGAATTACTTCTGCTTTTAATGAGAAGTTACATTCCAAAAACTTATTGTTTCCCAATAAATTTGATATCAAATGTAGTTAGTTTAGAGATCAAACCAGAATAGAACCCATTTTATTCTCCCATAGCTGGACTGGCTAATATGAATAAAAAGTAGTAAAACTATTTTTAATTAAATATTTTGATATGATTTAGGAGACAGGCAGTGCGCAAGTCTAAATGTTATTTTTATAGTTATGATATACCAAATAACACCTAATTTATAACAGTATTTGTTTTTATCTTTACTGACTTTCATTATAGCTCCCCTAAGCTAGCAATTTAATTGAAGTGAGCTGTGGTAAATAATCACGCTAGCAACTAGAGTTAGTGGGAAATGTTTATTTTAAATGCTGTGGAAATTATAGACCTGATTTTTTTTAAAGCCTTGCTCCTGTGCCAAGTGAGTGCAACGCTCTCATTCTGACCTTTTACACTCACCATGCACTGGTATACATGACTACAGAAGGTGAAAGGCACCGAAGAACCATTATAGGGTCCAGTTCACCATTTCCCTATTCCAGGTTTATGCATGTGTAACTCTATTGACATCAATGGAGTTACATCAGTATAAAACTGGAGAAACAGTGGTGAATTAGGTTCGTCGTTTTGAGACAATGTTGTTCTTCCCTCTAGGCTTGTGACTTGATCGTTTAAATTGTAAGTCACTTTATATATAGATAGATAGATTTATTGCTCTAAAAATCTAATGCTCTGAAGTTAATCAGAGCCCAAATTCTGATAAACAGATGCCTGGCACTAACCTTGCAATGATGTGGCTCTGTGATTTCATCTCTTAAAAAAATACTGGAAAGATTTGGTTATGCACAGAGACCTTATTACCTGTTATTTTAAAGAACAAACATGGCAGGAATGTTGACTTAACACAGCAGAGTGGTTTTTGGCTGTGTAAATAAATATGCAAAACTCAGTTGTTGACACTTAGCAACGGGTTTCGCGCCTATAGAAGAGCAATGCAGAGAGTCATTAAATGCACTGTTTTCTGGTAGAGTTACTCCAGTGAGTAATAAGGATGTAATGAAGGAGCCAAATCTGCAGACCTCTACACTGGGTTATATTGTCTTATTGATGAGTGGGGATAATGCCTATTACCTAATGGGACCTGCACAGAGGAAAAGATCTATTCCTCAATTAAGACATTTCCCCCTTTTGTTCCAAGGGGAATGTAGCCGATTGATACCATGTGTGCTTTCTCTTTATTCCTTTCTTTGCACATTCACCACACCAGCACTGGCCTCCTTCCTCTTACTGCTGACAGTCTGGCCCTGCTGGTGCCAGAACCTTCTCCTCTGCTGCTCCTAACCCCAGGCCTCTGTTCGTCTCTCTGCCCCCTCTGCGCTCATTCTCATTTCACTTCTTGTCTGAAACATAGCAAACCTCACCTGCTTCTATCTTGTCACTGGTATTTCCCTTGGCTATCATTTACAGGGCAAGTCCTGAAATACTGTATTTATTTGTGTTCCCACAACGCCTAGGAACCCTACTGGTGCAACAGGATGCCATTCCACTAGGTGCTGTGCAAACACAGAACAAAAAGATGGTCCCTGCCCCAGAGAGCTTCCAGTCTAGCTATAAGGCAGGAGACAACCAGTGAATTGAGACAGACTGACAGAGGGGAATAGGGAAATAAGGGGACAATATTGGTCTGCATGATCGGCAGTGATCTCTGCACAGGTAGCCTAACTGCTGTCAAGCTTTTGATAAACATCACAGACTAGACTAATGTTGAGGAATGTTTTGAAGGAAGATAATGAGTTAGTTGACTGTGTTTGCAGGGAGCTCCTCCCAAACATGGGGGGCAGCATAGGAGAAGGCATGAAGATGTTTGTTTAGAAATTTAACGTGGTGATGGAGGCTTTTGTCAAAGGCTGATCAGAGGCAAAAGTCAACCTTTACATGGTGAGTGAGATGATAGGTCTGGTGGGGACGGAAGGGCCTTGAAAATGAAAACAAGTAGCTTAAGTCTAATACAATCGATAAGGGAGAGCCAATGAAGAGATGCAGAGAGAGGAATGACCTGGGCAAAGCAACTTATATAACGCTCATCACTATGGAATCTGAGCACCTACTAACTCATACAATCTGGCAGAACTTTTGTTGGGTGTAACCCTGGCATCATTAAAGTCAATGGCAAAACTCCCATTCCAGGCCAGGATTTTACCCATTGAGTTTTAAGGGAGTGTAAAGTAAGGAATGACTAAGAACTGGACATCATTTCAATTAAATTCTCGTCTGCCTCCAATATGCACTGCATGCAGTTCCGCAGAGGGGACCAGAAGGGAGTTGTTTCCATCCCTCCAGTACTTTGGGGTTATGTCCCAGCCTTTAGCCAGGTATAGATTATAGCAGCCACTCCCATGACACTGGGAACTTCCCCATGCCAGGGGAAATTTCCACCTGGTTGAAGCCACTGGTTTTGGAAACTCTTTGCACTGGCTGACTGGCACAAAGAGACCATTGCAAGGGAGAGAATCTGGCTCTTTAGAAAAGCCTGTTCTTCCACACAAAAAAGAGGGAGAGTGATATTTCTAACTAACCCCGCAACTGCACCATGTTCCATAACAGTTAATGGGGTGGTAGGAACTGGCAAAGACACCATAGTTTTTACCAAAAGGTAACCACACAAAAGTGTATTCCAGCAGTTACATATTGTTACAAAGTCTGAACAGGAGTCAGTGCATATTCTCATAGTAGTGTGAAATTAGAGAACATTTAGACATCCCAGTATGTTAATAATTAATTTATTCTTAATGATGTGACATCATCAATATCTACCCCTAACCTAGACTTCTCTGTGTGGATAATGAGAACATTTGGAGTTACATTAGTAAGGATTAAAAAGGTAAAAAAATGCACCCAATTGTTAGGAAGGGATATAATAAATCCTTATGCTTAAAGGTGTAACCCAGCCACTGACACATGAGTTGAGAAACTTACATTCCCTATAGCCAGGTTATTCTGTAATTGCCCACTTCAGGTTTCTTGTACTTTTCTCTGAAGTATATGGTACGAACCATTGTCAGAGACGGGATACTGAACTAAATGGACTGCTAATGTGATCCAGTATGGAAATTCTTATGCTCATATATCATGATTCTCCATAGCTATAATAGCTGAGTAGAACATTTTCATTTTTTTGACATCATAACACAGTAATTCCATGTTCCTATGTAAATCCCTGTTTGTGTCATCTCTGAATCATGTGATGGATCAAAAGCAGCTGCTTAGTCTGAAGGCAATCCCTAGACAAGAGGCTGAATGGGAATTTTAAATTTCCTTATAACATTGCTCTTGCATTGCCTGTTTGAACTAAAGCAGCTCTTCTAATTAGAAATAAACTAGCTAGGACAATAAACTGATTCTGTAACACCACACCATGGGTAGTGGAGTCAGTTCAGAGTGTAAAGAGTCTGCCAGAAAATCAAAGGAACTGGAAAAGAAACTCCAGGAAGATGCAGCGCGGGAGGCCAGGACAGTCAAATTGCTCTTGTTGGGTAAATAAATAATACTAATCTATTATTCCTTCTATTAAAGTATGATTTTCACATTTAAACTAAATTTCAATACAGTGATTATCCAGCTTTTACAATTTTACTTTAAAGCAGACGATTATGTAATGTGACAAATACAAAAAAGTTTTGTGATTTTACAGTGATGCCTGGCACCTGCTTTATGTCATTAAATGAATGATAGGGACAAGCAAGAGGAAACAAACAGGTTGAAAATGGATGTGGTCTTTTTACATTTAATCATTTTTAGATCATTTAAGTCCCTGGAATGAAAGAATTTGAGGAACAGAAATCACTTTTAGAATAATTAGTTAGAGTAATTGCTGTTGTCTTTTGTAATGTAGAATACAGAAAATAAGAGGTAATGGTACAATAAGGACTGTTTAAATGCCCTAGCAAATGGATTGAAAGAGGCAATTGATTAAACAAAAAATCGACAGATGCAACTGCCTAATGAAAATGTGTTGTTTTAAATTTGCAAAACTGTTGCAACTTGCTGTATAGAGTAAAACAGATGGTTTAGTGAAAATTTCTATATGTAAAAATGCTTCTGTGTACAATCTGTTTTAGAATGTTTAGTAGATTATGTGAAATTAATGCAGATAGATGTTTAGTTGCATATCACATTGGCAAATGCTCTATTTATGAAGGTTTTCCCTGGAAAATTAACAAATCAGTAATGTTAAAGGGATATATCTTTTCAATCTACTGATGAAAAGTGCTACATCAGAGATAGGTATTTATTATTGTTGTTGTTGTTGTTTGTTGTTTAAAAGCCAGGGCTGTATGTGGCCATACGGAAACATGAATATTCTGAATACAGGTTAAAAAGCTTTTTCAACCCTATGGTGAATATGGAAGTCAGCTGTGCCACAGTAAGACAAATTACTGTCCTCTCAGAGACAAACTAAAGTTGGTCAAAACTTGGGGAAGAAGGAATCTTTAAAAAAAAAATGAAATTCTAAATGTTGACAGATTTTAGTCAAAATAAAAAAAAATGAGCAGCTCTAGAAAAAAAATCCTATTGTAGCCAAAACCAGTAGATAGATAGATAGATATTGGTAGGAAATATTAGAATTACCACACTGGATCAGACCCATGGTAACTCTAGTCCATTATCCTGACTCTGACTCTCTCCAGCACCAGTTCCTACAAAGTATGGTGTGGGAAAACCCACAGAAGGCAATTATGGGATAACCTGCTACCAGGAACATTTTCTTCCCAAACCCCCATTATTTAGAGGTTGCATTATACAGTGAGGCATGAGCAGTTTTATGCCTTCCAAAATGCTTCTTTTTCAGTATTTATTATTATAACTCTGGATATGCTTCGCCGGATAAGAGTTTACTACCGTGTTGAACCCCACTAAGATCTTGGCCTAAATGATATCCTGTGGCAATGAGTTCCATGGCCTAACTGCATGTGATATGAAAAAGTATGTCTTTTTATCATTTTAAATTAGCCACCTTTCAATGTCATTCACTGTCCTCTTGTTCTTGTCTCAAGAGGCAGGGTGTGTAGTCTGGTCTACCTTCTCAAAACTGTTCATTATGTTTAAGCCCTTTGGTTCTCAGTTTAAACTGATTTTTACTGAAAATTTCCGACATTTTACAAAAAGTATTAGTCTGGAGTTTTTTTCTGATTTTCACCCTACTTTTGTATCATTCAAACATATAAAAATCACTTGTTTTATTAGGAAAATACAATACATTGCATGAGATATCAGTATTAGGATAATACATTAGTCTGTGTGCACATGCAAAGCTGCCTGTTGAAGTAAGGCTATGTATTAATCTAGAAGATATACACAATAAACAAACAGGCACGCATAGAAGCTCTGAAATGCATGTGCATCTAAACATACTGATGAATCTCACGTCCACCACATACATATTTCAAGCTGTTAACAGATAACAATTTAAAGATTTGACACACTAAAATGGGAAGAAAACGAAAATCTGTATCAGAATACGTTTCAGAACACAAGGAAATATTCAAAAGTTTTAAAAAAAAACCAGGAGAAAAGGATGACGTTGAGTGTATGCGCTGCAAATGGTGTGGCCCAATTATTAAATGTAAATATTTATAGGCTAATAGTTCTAAGTTTACAGCAGTAAACTGTTTATTAAAATGAAAAGTTTTATTTAGGGATGAGAGATGTATTGTTTTCTTAAACTCAGAGGTGGCACTGTGTTTTGAGTTCTGTTTTCATTCTGCAGCAAACCACGTTGATGAACGGAATTCAAAGCAGTAATCTACTGAATACTTTTTTCTCCTGTCTTTCCATCCACCAAAATAAACCCTGATATTTTTCACCTGTTTTTGTTGTTGGAGTAATAAACACTTATAAATTCCCAAGAAAAATTAAACAACATAAAAACTGAATACATAGGGTCCTAATTATGTTCTACATTTCAGTCGTGTCCCCTTTTATTCACCTTCTCCCTAAGGGAAAGATCTCAATCTTTTCAATGGGAAATACGTTTTCCCTTCTGGAATCCTTGAGATGGACAATGAGGAGGCAGCTATCTACTAAAGATCAAGTGAAAGGAAAATATTTTCTGGGTTTAGCAGATCCTACTTACAGTGTCCTTTTAAAAAAAATATAGAGCCACTAAGCTGTACTTGGCCTAATGCAAAGGTGGCCTGCCCCAGAGGGAACCACAGTGCCTCCCTTCCATGATTAACCAGCAGTACTGGCCAGACTAGATCTGGGCCCAGTTCACAGAATTTGGATCGAGCTCCAAAGCTGGAATTTCTCCAAAGCTTAGGGTGATAGGGTCTGGGCTTTGGTCCATACCTATCTCTGAGTAAGAGCATGGACCTGATTCACCTGTTGCTTTACATCAGGGTAAATCAAGAGTAACTGCACTGAAGTCAATGGAGTTACACCAGTGAAAATCCATTTTCAGATCAGAATCAGGGCCCCTAGTGCGGGGATGGGGAAATGTACAGATGATGTCAGTGCTTTGAGCATGGGTCAGCTATTTTTTGTGCAGAAGGTGTTGTTTATCTCCTTAACATCATCAAGACTCCAATTATTAAATAATTTCATTGTAATTATACTGAGCATCATAGAAAAGGACTTTCAGGTAGACAGATTTTTACCCATTCAGACCATATATTGCCACTGTATTATGGGACCAGATGCCACCATTTTTTTTTAGGGATAGACAGATCGCAAATTAGAAGAGTCTTGAGAGTGACCATAATGCCCTTATGATTAAAACAATGTAATGGTGTGTACTGTTTCCTGTGGTATTTTTACCAAGAGAAGGACTTAGTACTTAGGCTAATCTCTCTGGAGTTTACAGCTTTCAAATGGTCACATTACAAATAGGAGCGGCTTCCATATGAGGAGAGATTAATAAGACTGGGACTTTCCAGCTTGGAAAAGAGACGGCTAAGAAGAGATATGATTTAGGTCTATAAAATCATGGCTGTTATAGAGAAAGTAGATAAGAAAGTGATGTTTACTACTTCTCATAACACAAGAACTAGGGGATCACCAAATGAAATTAAGAGGCAGCAGGTTTAAAACAAATAAAAGGAAGTATTTCTTCACACAATGCACAGTCAATCTATGGAACTCTGCCAGCGGATGTTGTGAAGACCAATATCATAAGAGTTCAAAAAAGAACTAGATAAATTCATGAAGGATAGGTCCATCAATGGCTATTAGCCAGGATGGGCAGGAATGGTGTCTCTAGCCTCTGTTTGCCACAAGCTGGAAATGAACAACAGGGGATGGATCACTTGATGATTACCTGCTCTGTTCATTCCCTCTGGGGTATCTGGCACTGGCGCAGTCAGTAGACAGGATACTGGGATAGATGGACCCTTGGTCTGACCCAGTAGGGCCATTTTTATGTTCTAACATTACTCTTTAAAATGACCATTGGGCCACATTCGTCCCTGGTGGAGATAACTCTGTGAAGATTAGTGGACTTAACACTTACAGCAATTCCCTATCCCAGGTCTTTAAGAAACAAGTTTTATGTTTAGCCGTTTATACTAGTCTGAACATGAATGAACAGTGTATTTCAGATAGTTAGAAATGGCTTCTTATAGGTTTAAAAGCTTCATAGGTTTAGTTCAAAGAAACACCCAAGAATTAGGACGTATGTGCAGACTTTATCCCTCTAACTCAAACATTTAGAGTCTAGGCTCTAAATATCACAAGAACAGGCTTTCTAGAAACACTTCCACCACTGTATTTCACATTCCATTCAGGAAGAAAATGGTGAGAGAAGTCTTTTCTTATATAATCAACAACAAGCCCTGATGGACTGAGTGTAGATCTGGGGATCAGGAATCCTTAAATTTTTATCCTGCTTTTTCCAGTGACTCACTATGTAATTTTAGACAAAGCACTTAAACAGTCTGTGCCTCAGTTTCCCAATCTGTCAAATAATAAAATACTTCTCTAGCTCACAGTAATGTTGTAGGGGCCCCGACCTGAGATTTGCCAAGTATCTTCCACCCCATTGACATCACTGGAAGTTGCAGACATTCTGCTTCTCTTTGGAACGGACCCCAATTTTCAAAAGTGGCCACTGATTTTTAGGGTGTCTTCCTTTTTGGGGTGCACAACTTGAGAAATTAAAATTGAGACACTAAACATCAGAGGCCACTTTGGAAAATTTGAGCTCTGATGCTTTGCAGGTCTTTGATGATATGAAGTTCAAAATACATGCCAAGGGTCATTCCTGCCCAGCTCGGCAGCAAACATTGATATTTTCAAAAGTTAACTGAACTTTTCCAAGCTTCAGAAAAGAGTTGGGTTTGATTTGAACTATAGACACAAATTATGGTCAGTTATTTTTTATTCCAAGTAGTTTGCCCATTCCTGGACAAACTAACAAATAGTCTGGCGGGAAAGAGTTCTTTCTGTTGTTCCTGAATAGTTATATGGAAGTTGCCATAAAAACATCATTTATCTATAGAGAGACTGCAGCCTAGGTAGTTATGCAACTATTATCATGTTGTATGGCAGCTTTACCTTTCCTGGGGCCTGGAGTCTGCAGAGGTAGCTGGTGTTTTACGAGCATAAGTGAAGCAGCATGTTGCAAAGGAGATGCGCACTGCTCTCTCTCACACACACACACACACTTCAGTTTTGCATTCTCGTTTTATAGTTTTTTTTTCCTTTTAATCTAAACTAACAGTGATTGAAACTGAATGTGACTGACCTTCCTGCATGGAAAAATTTAACAGAATTTACCTCAGTCTTCATCTGTTCCTCCAAGGAGGAGATAACTGAAATAGTTGGAAGGGTGCAGTGTTGCCTACTGGCTAGAGCACCAGACAGGCACTGTAGGGACCTGGGGTCCATTCCCAGCTCTTCAGCTGCTCTACTGGGCACATTCCGTCACCTCTCAGTGCCTCAGCTTCCCCATCTGTAAAATGGGGATTAAGACACTGAGCCCCTTTGTAAAGCACTTTGAGATCTATGGATGAAAAGCACTATATAATACTTAATAAATAAGCATTATCAGATTCACTTTGTAATAGCTCCCACTGTACATAACTCCGGTTGTTCAGTGTTATGAGTAGAGGTCTGGGAAGTCCTTGCTTCGTCTTCTGACTCTATCCCAGACATAAGTGATACATATAAAGTAGGATTGTCACTAGCCCTAATCCTCAGAGTGGAACAGGAGGGAGCCAAAGCCCCCAAGCAACCATTCAAGAGCTATTGTAACTCTGGATCCTCAGCTCAGTTTGCTGTTCCCTGTGAAGGAGGGGTGGAATGCAGAGACAGTCATGGCTCTCTGCCCCCTGCCCCTTAAATGCTCTGGCCAGAGGAGCAGGCTGAACACAAGGAAAGAAGAAAGGAAAGATTCAGGGCTGCACTAAATTCTTACTATTACCCTCCCTTGGGAGCAAGAGTTCCTCCTGAGGCAGTATAGCTAAGAGTGATCCCATACTCAAGACTGAGCCTAAAAGTTCTATGTAGCCTATGATTATCGAATTCCTGAGAGATAAAGAGTTTAAGCAAAGGAGAAGAGATGCACCCATTGGATTTAAATCCCAGCTCCTTCTATAATTTAACATTGTCTTTCAGTCACTGAACAGGGACTCACTTATGTATTATTTTCATTAAAATTGTTCAATGCCCCAGGCTTGCATGAATGTCATAAGACCAGACCTGAAGAAGAGCTTGGTATAGCTTGAAAGCTTGTCTCCCTCAGCAACAAAAGTTGGTCCAGTAAAAGATATCACCTCACCCCCTTTGTCTCTCAGATATCCTGCCCACACTGCTACAACAACACTGCATAAGACCTCTCTGTCACGTAGTGAAACTGTGGTAAGCATTGCACAATTGGCCAGGGTGGGCTGTGGTTTGCTCAGTTCCTTAAATGGGTATTGAGAAGATACTGACTGATGACCTATACCAAATTTGCAAGTTCCAGATGCAAAACCAATTGTTGACATGATCATAATTAATCACAGAGTGGCAGATGGCCGCATCAGCCAGTTTAGCATAATCATGGTATTTTTCAAAAGTGCTTTCTGCCACTCAGAGCATGGGTTTCAGAAGAATGTTTTGCATATGTTTTGCTGGTTGTTGTGATTCGTTTGCTGACATTTAAATGTTGTGAACTTTAAAAAAAATCAGTTTAGAAAATACTTATCAACTCATTCCCTTCAGCCAATGAACATTCAGTTGGAATAGCAATGGCCTGATTCTCCACTGGGTGCAGTCATTTACATCTGCGCCAAAGGAGGGTGCACTGCTACAGACTAGGGACCGAATGGCTGGGCAGCAGTTCTGCAGAAAAGGACCTAGGGGTTACGGTGGATGAAAAGCTGAATATGAGTCAACAGTGTGCCCTTGTTGCCAAGAAGGCTAATGGCATTTTGGGTTGTATAAGTAGGGGCATTTCCAGCAGATCGAGGGATGTGATCATTCCCCTCTATTCAGCACTGGTGAGGCCTCATTTGGAGTACTGTGTCCAGTTTTGGGCCCCACACTACAAGAAGGATGTGGATAAATTGGAGAGAGTCCAGCGGAGGGCAACAAAAATGATTAGGGGGCTGGAACACATGACTTATGAGGAAAGGCTGAGGGAACTGGGATTGTTTAGCCTGCAGAAGAGAAGAATGAGGGGGGATTTGATAGCTGCTTTCAACTACCTGAAAGGGGGTTCCAAAGAGGATGGATCTAGACTGTTCTCAGTGGTAGAAGATGACAGAACAAGGAGTAATGGTCTCAAGTTGCAGAGGGGGAGGTTTAGGTTGGATATTAGGAAAAACTTTTTCACTAGTAGGGTGGTGAAGAACTGGAATGGGTTACCTAGGGAGGTGGTGGAATCTCCTTCCTTAGAGGTTTTTAAGGTCAGGCTTGACAAAGCCCTGGCTGGGATGATTTAGTTGGGTTTGGTCCTGCTTTGAGCAGGGGGTTGGACTAGATGACCTCCTGAGGTCCCTTCCAACCCTGAGATTCTATGATTCTATGAAATCAAAAGTATTTTGCACTTGTGCTGTAACTGACAAAGAGCAGGGCAATGGAAAATCATGTTCCTTGAATTCCTGGTATTTAGCCCCCAAATTATGCCCCCATTTGTAATATTGAAACATTAGTGCCTAAGACCTAGATGTGGGAAGTAAGTTACTCGCCTGAGCTGCTGACATTGCTACTCCCCAATCTGGGCTCTGGCAACTTCTCAGGTGAGTAAGTGCAGCTACACTTGCTTTGCAGCAGGGGGAGATCATTTTGTGATTGTTTGCCATTTTGCACCTGAGTAGGAGGGCCAGGTTCAAGTAAATAAGGCCACTCACTCCCAAATCTTGATCTCAGTTCTACAACTGACTTTATGCAGGCAGACCCAGCCACCCAGGCAGAACCTCAGTGAAGTCAATGGGGCTCTGGGCAGATACAGAGTTCTTCCTAAACTGAGCAAGCTTGTTGGGGTTCTACTTTCCACACAAACACTCACTCTCCCTTCTACATGAGAGTCCAAGGTTACGGTGCATAGAGAGTGGAGTTATATCTGCAACAATGGGTTTGAACCCCTGATGGTTCTAAATATAGACTAAATGTAAACTTTCCCCACCATGCAATGAAATGCAGGATCAAGCGCCTTTTATTCGCTAAGCTGAGCTCTCGTATGCTTCAAGTGTCCAGTGGATGCTGACAGAACATAAGTTCGGCCCATTTTCTTTTCTCTTTGTTTCCAAAATCTATATTCTTTTAATTATGTCAGTGTTCTTTTAGCTTTTACAAATGATATTTCTATTAGGATTTCAGTGCAACATACATCTTGATTTAAAATGAAAGAGGATTCTACGAGATGAAATGACGTCTCTAAAGACAGTATGTGTCTCTCCCCTTCCCAGTTTTTGTCCATGGAAATTATGGAATTTGCAAGATTATTTTAATGTCTATTAGAGTTATTCATGTATCAGTAACATTTTTGAATATTGCTTTTTTGCAGGTGCTGGAGAATCAGGAAAGAGCACTATTGTGAAACAAATGAAGTAGGTACATGAATATTAATTTCAGTTATAAAATTTGAATATTTGCAGTATGTATAGCAACTGTCTTAGCTATCAGTAATTTTATTTACAAATAAAATGCAAAAAAAAATTAAAATCAACTTCCAATTCCAACATACAAAGCTAAATACAAAATGATTGGAGATATATAGCTGATTTTCTAATCAAATATATTTGGCAAATCTTGCACTGATCCAACTACTACTGAAGTCAAACAGTCTTTCCATTAGCTTCCACAGGAATTGCATCAAGCCATGAGTAAGGCTGTGTGTCTGTCATAGAGGTCATAGAAGTCACGGATTCTGTGACTTTCCATGACCTCTGTGATTTCTGCAACAGCTGCTGCTGGGGCAGTCCCAGGCCACCACATCCCCCCAAGCCCAGCAGCAGCAGTAATTTGGGTGTGGGAGGGGGATCAGGGCTGGGGGTTGTCGTGCAGGGCAGTGTTTACCTCGTGGGGGTGCTCCCTAGAAGCGGCCAGCATGTCCCTGCAGTTCCTAGACGGAGAGGCCAGGGGGCTCTGCATGCTGCCCCTGCCTGCAGGCACTGCCCGCGCAGCTCCCATTGGCTGCATTTCCCAGCCAATGGGTGCTGCGGAGCCAGAGTTAGTGGCAGGGGTGGCATGCAAAGCCCCCCTGACTTTCCCTCCCCCTCGGATCTGCACGGACATGCCGGCTACTTCCAGGGAGCTATGCGGAGCCAGGTAGGGAGCCTGCCAGTCCTGCCAACCCCTCGCTCACCAGCAACAGTGGAGGTCCTTGGGCATGTGTCACTGCTCACCCACCCCCCAGCACCAGCGGTGGTCCCAGACTGCCCCACCCAGCAACTACGGTGCCCCCCAGGGCCAACCCCCAGCGCCCATGGTGCCCCCCCGGCCAAGTTTTATTTAAGAGCATATAGTACAAGACATGGACAGGTCACAGGCTGTGAATTTTTGTTTTATTGCCCATGACCTGTCCATGACTTTTACTAAATATACCTGTGACTAAAACATAGCCTTAGCCATGAGTATTAGATCAAGGAGTATAACTGAACTCATAAATCTATGCTTTGCTTCTCAGAGTGTTGATCTTCACAGAATTACTCTAATTCCTGTCTCTAGCCAACTCCCTAGTGAAGGTAAAGATTGTGTCTGACCCTTGTGCCCTGTGCAGAGTGGGAGATGCAAGCAGACCCCATTGCACATTTTGCACCCAGTCTAGGGACGAGTGCAGGGAGTGATGTCTTTGTGCACCCATGGATGCAAACCTCTCCAAAGGGCAAGGGAAGAAGTTGGGATGATGGCCCTACCCCACTTGCAGGCATCCATGGTCCCAGCTGGGCATGCTGGGAAGTGCAGGTGGGATCATCCAAAGGGTAATATCCCTTCACACACTCTCATTGGGGATTTTGATTGTGCCATTACCTCAGATAAACCTAGTGCAGTAACTGTTCACTCAACAAGGGCCAGGTCCCGCTTCCATTGAAGTCAATGACAGTTTTTCCATTGGTTTCAAAGGGAGTTGGACTAGGCACTTCATCGTGGACTATTTTTTATATTTATAGCGAGGCTGTTCACATTCCTTTACATGTACCTAAGCCGGCCAGTTTTTGCAAAGGTAGCTAAAGAAGTAGTTTAAAGAGGTAACTCAACTGTGCCAAGCCAGTGGCAACATAGCTCCTACTTAAATGTGCAGCCCATGTCCTCCTTTACATTTGCAAGCTCATAAAATCGTATTGTTTAATCAGGGCTTATTTTTCCAGGTGAATTTGTGAATTATTGCCTAAAATTGCTTTTTATAGTCATCTGAAAAATACAGAGAGTAATCACAAAATTCCAGAGCCATAACCATTGTAATTATTTGAGCATGCTGCCACATTACTGGTATCAATCTGTTCAGATGTAAACATCTTTAAGGAGAGCATTTTTAATAGAGGGAACACTTTATCTCTTATTTACGTTTTTCTGGTTATTTGACATTCTTATTGACCCATTTAAAGAGTAATTTGGACAATGTTGGGCACAGGGATAAATGCCATAATGGCATTTTTTTTACTTTTTTTCCCCTTTGGTTTTGCAGCAGGACAATTTTAATAACATCACCATTGCTTTCACCAAATGTTTTTGCCAACTTTTCTGTTTCACGTAAGATCATGTATTTTTTATTTCCTTCATTGTAAGTCTGATTGAGCAGCACATCCGTACTCTGCAAAGTGCTTTAAAATGTACGTAACTCCCACTGAAGTTGTGCTGAAGTGTTTTGCTGAATAGGGTTAAACTTAAGCTTGTTCTACTGAATTGGGAACTGTGAGAAATCTGATGGCTAATTTACGTGATGGCATTACAGGTAAACCTGAAAGGCTCTATGTCATTTTTAAAGCCCCATGTCTATAAGATTTAGAGCTGGTGGACAATGGGTTTTTTTTCCATAGAAAATTATTAAAAAAATTGTTTTCATTTTTGTTAACAAATTCCATGGAAAAAATTGTTGGCCAAAACCTGAAATATTTCAATATTCAATGGTTTGATTGTCAGGTGTTTGTTTTTTCAAAAAAATGTCAAAATTCTCCATGGAAGCAGACACTGTTTCCAAAAAAATTGTTTTGTTGAAAACTTTCCTGTCAGAAAACAGTTTTGACAGAAAATTTTTGACTAGCCCTAATACTACTAATATGATTTTTAATGAATACATTACAATACTATACTTTCTATTATTCATCATGACAGAGATATCTGTAGACCTGATCCAAACCCCACTGAAGTCTGAATTATTCCACTGACTTCTGTATGCTTTTTGTAACATCCTCTGAGACATAAAGGAGACTTACAGTCTTAGCAGAGAAAAAGCTAATTTTCTGTTAGGATTAAGGAAGATAATTCTTCAGCTGTTAAAACTGTTCTTATCCTTCTGAGAATTTACAAGGTGATATTACTGGTTTTAAATTTTCTCTAAAGAAGGCTATGCTTTGAGCGTGCATTTGAAAATGTTTCCTTGCTTGTTAAAGTCATACATAAAGAGAATAGGGGACTGCTACTGACTAACTATGCCTCGAGGTGGGTAGCATGGATGCTGCCAGAGGACATGAATATAAATATAAAAGCCTCAAGAGAAAACAAGTATTTTTCTTTTTGTAATTACAGAAGCTAGTGCTATTTTGAGGCCCTCTATTTTCTTTCTTTCTTTGTTGTTCAAATGCTTTTAAGGATAATAACAACATTTAAAATGACTGTTTGAGAATTATAAGTGCATTTGCCTGTCTTCCCTTCAGATGTTCACAACCCCCCACCCTTCAAAACAGACAGTAAAAATGTGTTCTTTTAATCCCACAACTTCCACACAGACCTTACTGCACGCACTGCTAAGGGGCATGCAGAGTAAAACGGCCAACCTTAGACTTTGAATGTACTGTAGTTTGTGGTTTCCTTATATTTCATGCCATTGTAGGTACTAAAGTACCTGATTTTTATAGATGGAGGGCTATAAAGGTCTCCGCACAAGTTCCAAAATATCTTGAAAACATATCGGAAATCATTTTTTTCTGTAACAAATCGGATATACAGAAAGTGCGATGGAATGATACAATGTGAAGGTTTTTTGATATTCATTTGGATGACTTTCTCATGACCTGGTTTGCCACTCATGACCAACATGGACATTCCAAGCTCACCCCAATAACTACTCCATGGGACTCCATACGCCCCATGTACCTGTACATGGCTCATATGTTACATTCAACTGGCATTCATTTTGTCTTTGATTTTGAACATTTCTAGAGGTTTCTCATTCTGGGGCCAAAGCCCACTGAAATCAATGGGAGTCTCTGAAGCCTTCCACTGTCTTCGAAGGGCTTTGAAACAGATCCAATATATATTCATTTTGAGAATGTCACTCAAATCACTAGGCACTTCCAAAATGGAAGGTAAGCTTTAAGCTATTTTGGAACTGTTTTAAAGAGGTGTTTTTGGTACCCCACTGTATGCAAAGTTGTATCTTTGCCTTTTCTCGTGTGATTCAGGTCAGAGATATTATAGGATTCATAGACATTCCATTCTAGCCCACTCTTAACTCAACCTCCTCATATACGACTTCGTCCTTGGGGTTGAGTCCGCTGTCCACAGTCCCCAACCCCATTGAAGTATCCGTGGAGCTCTTGGTGGTAAAGGTGAGGTCACTGAAGAGGATGGCAACCAGCTCCTTATAGAAGCATCAAGCTTTCGGTGCAGCACCAGAGCAACAGTTTCACTCCCTTGCCTTCTGATATGCCTACCTCAGCTCCTTTATCTTTGCATGGCACTGCTACGTGTCCCATTTGTAGCCCTTCTCAATTATGCCATGAGAAATCTGACCATAGGTATAAAAGTCCCTACAGCTCGAGTGCAGCTGGGACTGCACAGCCTCCTCTCCCCACAGTACCAGCAGATCCAACAACTCAGGTGTGCTCCAAACAGGAGAGCATTTGCTGCATGGAGCCGCCATTGTCATCTGGAAAGATGTGATGTAAGCTGTCCATGCCAAGCAAACAGGAAGTGGCATTTCAAAAATTCCCAGGTCTTTAAAGGAGGAGGGGCAGATTCCCATGTATCTGGGTGCAGGGCAGCAGAGTACTAACTGCTGACCAGAGCGGTCATGAAGGGCATTGTGGGACACCTCCTGGAGACCATTTACAGCAGGGGTAGGCAATCTATGGCACGTGTGCCGAAGGCAGCACACGAGTTGATTTTCAGTGGCACTCACACTGCCCGGGTCCTGGCAACCAGTCCAGGAGACTCTGCATTTTAATTTAATTTTAAATGAAGCTTCTTAAACATTTAAAAAAACCTTATTTACTTTACATACAACAGTAGTTTAGTTGTATATTATAGACGTATAGAAAGAGACCTTCTAAAAATGTTAAATGTATTACCGGCACGCGAAACCTTAAATTACAGTGAATAAATGAAGACTCATCACACCACTTCTGAAAGGTTGCCGAACCCTGATTTATAGCAACATAACCAAGTGACGTATCTACACTGACTCTTCATAGATATAACTTTGCGGCAAAAAGCTCTTTGCTTCTCGTCGAGGTAGTTTTATTATGTCGGCAAATCAGGAGTGTTTTGTCGGCAGAAGGAGCATTGTGGTGTGTACACCTCCACTGTTTTGTCAACAAAAGTGTGTAGTGTAAACAAGGCCCGAGTGTAGGCTTGTCCCTTGCAAGAAAAGTCTCTCTGTACACTTCTGTTCATTCAGATCTGTGTTGTCACGGCCCTTATTCTGCTGGGCAGGGAGTCCTACTTCGCTCTGCTTGGAGGGTAACTCTGGATACAGGGCAACAGCAGGAGTAGCTCACTTGGTACCCTTTCTTCACCTTTGAGTAAGTGGGCAGGGAGTGGGAGTAGCCTTGGCGCTCTGCCCTGTATTTCCAGCCAAACACCTGGCTGGATGCACAGCAGGGAGTAAGCTGCACCCTAAAATGGGGGGGAAGTAACTTATTTCCCTCCAAAGCCAGTGAGGAATCATGTCAGAAGGCTTGTCTTCATGTACCGTGCTATAGCGACACATCTGCACCGGCGCAGCTGCACTGCTGTAGCACTTAAGGGGAGAGGGGAGAACTTCTCCTGTTGGTGTAGTTAATCCACCTCCCTGAGAGACGGTAGTTATGTCAACAGGAGAACCTCTCCCATCAGCATAGCGCCATCTACACAGCACGGTTAGGTAGGTATAATTATGTCTCTCAGGGGCGTGGATTTTTCACACCTCTGAGTGACATAGTTATACCAGTATAGGTCTGTTGTGTAGACCTGGCATGAGTAACAATTTGTTCTCTGGGCTGCTCCTGGAGCAGTGCAATTAGGCACCATCCCTAACTCGGACAGATCATGAAGTTCCAATCTATCCCTCAGTGTTAGATCTTCCATTCACCCTTACTGTCCATCTGGCTGTGGAATAAGAGAGCTGCCATCCCAGTCCTTTTGCTCCCTTTAGCCCGAGGACTGTTCCCTGCCAGTGCCCTACTATATTAGCAAAAACAACAAGAAGTTCTTGTGGCACCTTAGAGACTAACAAATTTATTTGGGCATAAGCTTTTGTGGGCTAGAACCCACTTCATCAGCTGCATGGAGGGGAAAATACAGAAGTAGGTATATATATATATATACATAGTACATGAAAAGATGGGAGTTGCCTTACCAAGTGGGGGGGTCCGTCTAACGAGACAATTCAATTAACAGTAGAATACCAAGGGAGGAAAAATCACTTTTGTAGTGGTACTGAGGGTGGCCCATTTCAAAGTTGACAAGAAGGTGTGAGTAACAGTAGAGGAAATTAGTATGGTAAAATTAGTAATGACCCATCCACTCCCAGTCGTTATTCAGGCCTAATTTGATGGTGTCCAGTTTGCAAATTAATTCCAGTTCTGCAGTTTCAAGTTGGAGTCTGTTTTTGAAGTGTTTTTGTTGAAGAATTGCCACTTTTAAGCCTGTTATTGAGTGATCAGGGAAGCTGAAGTGTCCTCCTACTAGTTTTTTAATGTTATAATTCCTGATGTCAGATTTGTGTCCATTTATTCTTTTGCGGAGAGACTGTCCAGTTTGGCCAATGTACATGGCAGAGGGGCATTGCTGGCACACGATGGCATATATCACATTGGTAGATGTGCAGGTGCCCCGGATGGTACGTGGGCAGAGATGTGCTGAAATAGTGGTCTCAGATCTACCCACCTGTTCACCAGCCAGAAGAGTTGGAATGACTACAGAGATTCACACTTGGCTTCACATTTCCTGATTTACAAATGGTTCTACTAGAGCAAGCTACCTTAAGTTCTTCTTAGTATTCAAACAGAATTCAAAAGCACTTGTTATCCCGTTCTTCTTGAATCTTTACTTGAAAGTTTTCTGAGATCTGTTTTTCTGTTTTTCAGGATCATCCATAAAGATGGCTTCTCAAATCAGGAATGCATGGAGTTCAGATCTGTTATTTACAGTAACATATTGCAATCCATCCTGGCTATCGTAAAGGCAATGTCCACTTTAGGGATTGATTATAAAAACCCTGCCAGTAGAGTGAGTATGACATCTGTGCCTCTGAAACAGGCATACAAATACGAACTTTTGTATCAAGATAATGGATGCCTATGGGATAGCAAAAGAGCTCAGCCTTTGTTTTACTATAGTGGACACATTTATTCTGCTTGAATTTTGTTTGTGTCACAGTGTCCTTAAGCATCTGAATTGTAACATTTAACATTTAATTGAACATTTTTTTGAAGGCTGAAACATGAGATTGGAGATCTAAACTTTTGAGCAAAATGTTATTCAATTTGTACAAACGTTGACCAGAGTCCAAACTGGTAACTCATCCCCTCGCCACTAATGAGAGAGAGAGAATCCCTTTGTGTTTAACAGCTACTTTTGCACTGTTGTTGGGAAGTGGAATGAATATTTCCCTTTTATGGACAAATCTGGGGGCTCACTTTGGGGGCTAAAAGGTCACTGAGCCATGGGGAGAGTAGTACAGAGTTACACTGCCCGCTTGTGCTTCCCAGAGCTCCCACATTGTGCAGAAGCAGCACACCTACCACTGCATCTGTAAGGGGTGCAGCGTCTCCTCCCCTATGTGGCTGCTCAGTTCTGCTGCTGGTGCACAGAGGAAGACATGACCTAATCTCCATCCCCCACTTCTCTCTCCATCCCCATTAGGGTGGCTGGTGGCACTAGTGGTGCTGGTACTTTCCAATCCCTGAGTGCAGATCAAAGTAACAAAACAAAACAACTTTCAAAAATTAAAAAGAGAACAGGCAATTTGTTCCAATGGTTAGAACACAAGACTTGGAATTAGGACACCTTGATCTCATTCAGTCAAAGGCTTGCTGCATCTTACTCTAGGTAAATGCCAACATTATCAAAACTGTGTGCCCAAAAGTAAGTTTCTACATCCTTACTTAGGCACCTAACTCAGTAGCCTGGTGTTGAACAGCCAGAACACACATTCAAATTAATAGGAGTTTGGGGTATTCGGCACATGTGAAAATCAAACAAGTCATTTAGGTGCTTGCATTAGGCACCCACCTTTGAAATGTTTGCCTTATTATTTTAGCTTTATACATGTGCATGGTGCTTTGCAAAAATATCTTAGAAGACTAGATCCTTGCCCTGAGGGACTCTCAGAGTAGGTAAGAAAGATCACACAAAACAAGGAAAAATTCACTTCTGTGCTGATGGTGTGAACGAGGCCTACACATCACAGGTTCTGTCTACACTGCACACAAAAAAAAAAGACCCATGGCAGCGCGTCACAGAGCCTGGGTCAACTGAACCAGGCTCCCGGGGCTCCCACTATGGGGATAAAAATAGCAGTACAGATGTTCAAGCTGGAGCCCAGGCTCTGGTACCCACCCCTTTGCCGGGTTTCAAGAGCCTGGACTCCAGCCTGAGCCCAAATGTCTATACTGTCATTTTTGTCCCCAGAGCGTGAGTCCCGCGAGCCCAAGTCATTTGATCTGGGCTCTGAGACCCGCTGCCATGGGTCTTTTTTTTTTGCAATATAGACATACCCACAGAAAAAAAGATTAATGTGGGACTACAGTGATGCACAGCCTTATGCTTGTCCTCTGCACAGGGATGAATTTTTCCTTTAGTGAAGATACAAAACAATGGGTAAGGAAGAAAAACAGGGGAGTGGCTAAACAATCAAAAATGGAAAAACAATTTCACCAAAAACATTCAAAATTTTGAATCAGTTTCTGTTTTGCAGAGTTCAGAACTGAACTTTCATTAAAAAAAAATCACAAAATAAAACTTTATAAAAAAGTTTTGGATTTTCGGACTTTGGAATTTTAGTTTTTCGCTCTCCCACGCTTCTCTTCCTGTTTTCACCACTGAATGTAATAAAATGAATGTTTTTGTTTTATTTTGTTTTTCTCATTTTTTTCATTATAACTTGTCAAAATTTGTCCAACTTTTGAGAAAGTTCCAGTGTCAAAATTCCAGTGTTTCAATTTTGCAAGTCTGTTACTTTTCCAAAGCTGAGTAAGTTTTGAAAAATTACAGAGTGAAGAAAAGAAAAAGGAAAAGTGGGAACAAAAACCAAGTCTTTCTATTGTATTCGGTGGCAAAAAGGAAAATGGGGCATAAAGAAGGAAAAGCAAAAGTCAGAAATTTTAAAAAATAACTGTCTCTTTTTGAAAATCAAAACAAAAAATTCATTTTGAAATTAAACGAAATAAAAATGTCTTACATTTCTAAATTTCCCATTTGAAAAATTGAAATTTAGAATTGAAAATGAAATTTTCTTGGGGGGGGAACAATCATTTATGAAGAAACCATAATTTTTGGTTGAAATTTTTCAAACAACTATGAGGCTATTTGGTTGCAGTCATTTCAATTGTCTTATTATATTACTTAGCTTGGTGAGAAATGATGGTAAGGGATTATTTTCTATAATTATCCACTGATATGACAGTGTATCAAGTGATCCTTATATCATCAAGCTCTTTATTTAAACTCTGCTTCTAAGCCATTAGGTATTGAAAAAAAATATATTTTCCTCATAGTACATTGCCTGCCGTCTTTTCTTGATTAATTACAACAGGACACACACAACTATGAATAATATATTTAAAACTGCCACTCTTTTCTTTTTCAATTACAGGTTCTTTCCCTAAAGTCCACATCAGAAGGGAAATGCATTCATTAGCTGGATTCACTTAGCAGCTGGGGGCACGGGGGAGAGTTGTAGTGCCCTAAAGCTAACAAAACCTGTGTAATTTTTTTTTCCAATTACATTAAAAATATTCTTAAGAAATATTTAAGTCTTAAATCTCACTAACACTTTAGCTCAGATGACATGTCTCTGATATTACATAAAAAAATCTTTCTTGCCATGTCGATCTGCTGTGAATAGCTCTACTGTATTAGGATGAAATTGACCTGTGGTACAGAAAGCCAGAGGATGTTCTCTTAAGTCCTGTTTTGGACCTGCACCAGAAAGTGGTGTGATAAGCTGTGAGGCCATGCAGGTGTGTGTATGTGCTCCCTGCCCCATACACACACAGAAAAGTTCCACAGATCAACATAATAACAAAAAAAAAACCACTACAAGAATGAGAAATTCCTAAACCACTACGATTCATTATAAAATAAGTATTTTTCAGAAAGAGATCAAGGACCACAATATGTTTGAACTCTACTTACTGAAATTTCCCTTTAGGAAGATGAAAGACAACTGTACACTATGGCAAATTCTCTAGAGGATGGATCCATGACTCCTGAATTGTCTGAAATCATAAAGCGACTGTGGAGTGACCCAGGAATCCAGGCCTGCTTTGAAAGGGCAGCAGAATATCAGCTCAACGACTCAGCAGTTTAGTAAGTGACAAGAATTATACCTTAAGAGCGTTTAGCTTTTACAATGATGTGCTCTCAAAAAAGACCTAAAATTAGATGGTCTTTACCAGAGCTTTTAAAGGGTAGTTTCTACTAGACATTCATTTATTATTGCTGTCACGGAAATATAGGAAATATAGCCTGAATATTGGGAGAAAGGCAGGGATGCATCAGATGTGGTGGGTGAAAATGAATGCCTGGTAACTTGAAAAAAACCAAGCCAATTTTTGATTTGCCTATGATGCATTAGTCACATTTAAACAAAGAAAACAAGTAATGATAAAAGGATATTTCATTCTCTGAAATTGGGTTGATAAAATAGTTGAAATATTCTTAGACTTTTGTAAGGTATTTGATTTAGTACTACACAACAGTCAGACTAAAGAATTAGTACTATACAATATCAATCACATGGATTAAGAACGCCTAACTGACAGATTTCAAAGTAGTTATCAATGGGAAATCATCATTAAAAGGGAGTGTTTTCTAGTGGGGTTTCCCTGAGGTTGGTACTAGGTTATTAGGTTCACAACATTCAATCAGAGAAATTGTATAAAAAAATATTCTTTCTGGAAGGTGGCAGTTGCAACGTGACACTAATTTATTTCTTAAAATCCAGAACCATAACACAAAGAACCAAAAACAGTGAGAAAGTAGAGAGACACAACTCGTCCCACCTTGCTCTAGGTTGGCTCTTGGAGACTGACTCTGAAAGACCCAGGTCATCCACTTCCCTTCAAACCCCTTGCAAACTTAAAGTGATAGCTTGTAATTTTAACACAATTTTCAATACACCACATAGGCTTGATGCTAGTCAAGATTTTCATCAATGATCAGGAAGTAAGCAGAAAATCATTGATAAAAATGTGTGGATGACACAAGATTGGTAGAGTGGTAAATGATGAAGAGATAATAGATATTTCTAAAATACCACTAGATACCGATATGCATCTTTAGGCGCCTAAATATCTTTGAAAATCAGACCTTCAGACCATGATCCTGCACCATTAAAGAACAAGTGAGTTTTCCCATTGCATTCAAAGCTCTCATGGTCAGCTTAAAGCCTACTGGAGCTAACTAGCCATTCTAAAATTGCACTTAAATTACTTTTAAAACTACTTAGGCCTGGTCTACACTAAGGGGGGGGGTCGAACTAAGGTACACAAGTTCAGCTACACGAATAGCGTAGCTGAACTCGAAGTACCCTAGTTCGAACTACTCACCCGTCCAGACGCCGCGGAATCGAAGTCCGCGGCTCCAAGATTGACTCCGCCACCGCCGTTCGTGGTGGTGGAGTTCCGGAGTCGACCGGAGCGCATGGGGAGTTCGAACTATCGCTTCTTGATTAGATGCGATAGTTCGAACTCCGAGAAGTCGAACCCTCCGCGTCGACCTGCGCGGTAAGTATAGACCTACCCTTAGATTGTAAGTGCTTTGGAGTAGGGACCATCTTTTTGTTCTGTGTTTTGTTCAGGGCCTAGCACGATGGGAACCTAATCCATAACTGTGGCCCCTAGACGCTATTGTAATACAAATAATACATAATAAAAGCCACTTCCTCAGATGGTGTAATTCAGTATAGCTCCACTGATTTCTATGGAGATAGTCCAATTTACACCTGCTGAGGATCTGGCCCCAAGAGTTTCATTGACTGATCTTTGAACTTTTTTGTTAGGTGAGTAAGTTTGGACACTCTCCTTCTTTCTGGTGTTTTTATTGTTTGTTTGTGTTTCTTAAACTTCTTGAACTCTGGAGGCCATCTGTATTTTTAGGGTATCATAATTTAGAAATTCCTTGTCCAAATCAGTTCAAATTTGGCTGAAAATTTTTACCTTAGAGTCAGACACAATTTATCCAAATTTAAGGTCAGTGTAACGGGGGAAAAAAACCAGGGTTATCATAGAAATTCAGTTGCAGCCTGAACTATGGAATGACAGAACTAGCACTTAATGCTTCCGACTTGTTTAGGCACTTGATTATTTTTGTGTTTAAGAAGACCCAAGGTGCGTGTATATTGACTAGCATACACACATGTGCTTTACTACATTTATACATAGTGAGGACTGCCGTGGCTCCTGCCTCCCACAAACTGACCTCTGGCTAGAGTAACTGCTAGGCCATGTGCTCAGAGAACAGGAATTTAGACCCAATGAACAAGAATTAGATGACAATTTTAAAACAATAGGTTGGCCATTTCTGCTGGACAAACATAACAGGCTGTCATTGAAATACTCAGATGAGCTGAAGTACTCTTCCTTCTGTGAGGTCTATTCAGTTTACAATATGAAAATCCCATTTGTTTACTAATCTGCAGGGACTGGGAAATCCCAGCGCTTGCACTTTTTAAATTTGCAGGTATGTTAAACAGTGCCAGATTAGGATGGTGAGCTGCGGCGTTTGTTTTTGTAGTGCTCTGATTAGCTGAACTGTACATAGGCACATCCCACGCTGGGTGGATCTTGTGTGAGAGATGAAAAAAGCACAAAGCCTAAGAAACATCAGAGAGACGGCCATTCCGGCTACATTCCTTGTTTGCCTTGATAAACAAATCACTGCAAAAGTGCCAGCTCACAGACATCCTAGAGGTCTGAAGATGCTGACACCATTGTTAGATCACATATCAAAACTGATATATTTTGCCTTTACCTTTTGTCGCTATTTGGACATCAGGTGTAAGAGTCAATATGCTTATAAGCCAAAAAAAGTTCTTGCCTTCCTTTTTGTTGCTGGTTCATAACTCTCTTTATGTTAGCTTTTAACCTCTTAATGGAGGGAATCTTTACATGTTAGGGAGTTGGATTACTGATGAGCCATTTCTAAACCTTTACTTGAAGTTAAAAGGGATAGGAGAAGGGTGAGCTTCAGGATGATCAATACACTCAAGACTCATGAGATCTGGTTCAATCCCTGGCTCTGCCACAGATTTCCTGTGTTATTCCAGGCAAGGCATTTAAACTTATGTGCCTCAGTTTACTCCTTGGTAGAATGGGGATGGTACTCCTCATGTAACAGGGGTGCTGTGAGGATATTAACAAAATGGGCCCCCAACTTGGGTTAAGCCTCCCTGTGCTACTATAATATCCATGTGAATTAACAGTAGTAATTAATAATAAAGAAGACACACATTCCTGGACCTTCAACTTGTATATTCATGCATGTGCAGGGAAATGAACCTTAGTTGTGAATTCTTCTGAACCATTAGGTTCACTCATTATGACATTATTCCATTTAGAAGAGGAAAGATATTATAGCAACAACCTGGCAGCATTGTCTAATGCTCAGTTTCCTGGCAGATCTCCTTTTATCAGAGGGATTTTGTCACGCTGGCAACTTCTACTTCAGGGGTAGGCAACCTACGGCACACGTGCCGAAGGCAGCACGTGAGCTGATTTTCAGTGGCACTCACACTGCCCGGGTCCTGGCCACCTGTCTGGGGGGCTGTGCATTTTAATTTAATTTTAAATAAAGCTTCTTAAACATTTTAAAAATCTTATTTACCTTACATACAACAATAGTTTAGTTATATATTATGGACTTACAGAAAGAGACCTTCTAAAAATGTTAACATGTATTACTGGCACGCAAAACCTTCAATCAGAGTGCTAAATGAAGACTCGGCCCACCACTTCTGAAATGTTGCCGACCCCTGTTCTACTTGATTGAACTAAGTTAACTAGACAACCTACCTTTCTGACCTGTGCTTTCTTAGCATGCTGGAGGAAGATTAAAGATGTGCTGGAGCTGAAGTTTTCCAACAGATGTTGAATGCATGGAACTAAATTCTTTTCTTCTTTATGAGGGCAGATCCCTATTGAAATCTATGAGATACCACTCTGTATGTGAGAATAGAATGGATCCAAATAAATACTTTGACACAAGTGTAACTCTATTGATTTCAGTGGAGTTTCTCCCAGTTGACAGGTGTGGAAGAGAGAATGAGAAGCAAACACAGGCCCATTTATATTGGGGAAAAAACACTCAGTTTTATTGGTATCAGAAATCCCCTTTGATTCACGGATTACTAAACTCTGTTAAATTTCTTTAGCTATCTCAATGATCTGGACAGGCTGACAGCTCCTGGATATGTTCCCAACGACCAAGATGTTCTGCGCTCAAGAGTGAAAACAACTGGAATTATTGAGACTCAGTTTTCCTTCAAAGATATGAACTTCAGGTATAAAACCCTCTGATGTTTCTTGGTGGGTTTGTCACATTTCAAGCTCTTTGTAAAAAGTTGAAAAAATAATTACAAAAGCCTGATTCCTCTGGATGCTACTTATCCAGAAAGGCTGGTATGTTAATAACTCAGTTGTGGTATCTTTGAACCCTTTATTACTTATTTGATAGTTCATAACTGAAACAAGCAAAATACTATGTTGTAAACTCACCAAGTTTAAGTTCATAATGAAATGCTTTTTAAGAGATCCCTGAGGAATTTGAATTAGGGTTTAATCTTGCAGTCCATACACAGGTAAAACTCCCACAGTCTTCCTGTCTGAGTAGGGATTGCAGCAGCAGACCTAAAAGAGCATCTTTACATTTGCGAATGTCTAAGAATAGGTTTCATGCTGTGCCACCTGCATGGTGCCTTGTGATTCCTGTGAAATTTGGTTACCTAAATGATTTTAGCAGCATGCAAAAACATTTTACTATTACGGATTTGCATCTACTTTCTTTCTTCTTCTTTTTTTACAGAAGAACTATGATTTGAATTGGAATTGAAAATTATTAGTGTGGGTCAAAAATTGGAATTTCTATCTGGTGTGAAATTCCAATACTTCAACATTTGTTTTCATCCTGAATCAGGAAGAAGAAAAAGAAATCAAAATGTCATCAATTTTCTTGGAACAAAAGTTCTGAAAAATATTGATCAAAACTAAATGGTCCAACATTTTGAAATCTTTGATGTTTCATTTCAGTTTGTTGAACCAAATCACAATATTTAGTTTCAGCTTTGTTCAATATCTAACTGCCACCACCACAACTCCCCCGCTACCTCCTAGTTTGGGTGCTTCATTCCCCTCATTCTCTTCTATGGGCTGGACTCCATCTCCCACCACTGTCATGGGATTCTCATGATGCACCGTGACAGTTCAACTGGACAGGGGAAACTGCAGGGCACCATTAGAGATGTAGTCCAGCCAGGGAGCCCAGCTCATAAGGTAGAATGGGGGCATGAGTCACCTCAACCAGAACTCATGCGAGTAATTTAGGCAAATGCAGATTAATGTCAAATGGTCCCAAAACAAAATGTTTCAATGTGACAGACTAATATGTTTCAATTTGAGTTGACTCCGCTTGGATTTTATCACTGAGAAAAATTTAAAAAAACCAGCAGTCAAAAATTTTCCACAGAAAATTTTGATTTTGAAGAAACTGCATTTTTCATTGAATAAACATTGATGAAAAATTCATGACCAGCTGTCATAATTATGCCTTATGCTTGAAAATTGGCTATGTCTGCTTCCAACTAAGATCTTTTCCAGACACAGAGTAAAACATCCCCCTGTCAACACACCTATACTTCCAACTAAACAATTTTTGAAAAGGTTCATATTAAAAATATACAAGTACCTCATAGCTCAGCTTGATGATCAAAGGCTCCTAAGTGACTAAATCCCTTTTAAACATTAGATTTTTGACTCCTAAATCAGTTAGGCATTGCAATGATGAGTGCAGCAATACCTAAATACCTTTAAAACTCAGAGCCTTAATTGCTACTGCTAGGTCAACCAAGGTTGGATTCCCTTTACTCCTATGCTTTCTATGGATCGATCTGCCAGCTCGCCACATGCACAAGAATTAAACAAAGAAAATGATAATGGATTTGTGGTTTTTTTTTTGTTTGTTTGTTTTAAGATTAGGGAGACTCCCTGTCTGTGTCTATTACTAAGGGCCGCCTCCCCCATTCATTTCAATGGGAAATTTAACGTCCACTCCTGCACTGAGCTCTGGGTGGATGGGTTCCTTTACCTTTGCGGAGCCCTAGTGACTTAATTGGAGCTCTGCATGAATGCATGGGGCCAGCCACACACAGCTCCTTGGAGAAGTAGGGCTTTGGTTTGTACTGGATCCCCAATACACATTTGGAAGAAAAAATGCAGGTCTGCTTGGCTTCCCCAAGGGGGAAGGAGAA
The DNA here is from genome assembly GCF_020497125.1 of Mauremys mutica. Lineage (NCBI taxonomy): Eukaryota > Metazoa > Chordata > Testudines > Geoemydidae > Mauremys > Mauremys mutica. Next base: position 22,992,919 of record NC_059072.1, read on the forward strand.
TAGTGCCCACCCAAGGCTTGAGCCAGCTACATATTTTACAATATCCATCCATCTCTAGTTACTTTGTGTACTTTGGAGGTGTGAGTGTGTCTTCAGTTATCTACTGTTACACACCGTATGCATGTTATTTTTTTCTGCCCAGAATGTTTGACGTGGGTGGACAGCGATCAGAGAGAAAGAAGTGGATTCACTGCTTTGAAGGAGTTACTTGCATCATATTTTGTGCTGCACTCAGTGCCTATGACATGGTCCTGGTGGAAGATAAAAATGTGGTGAGTCAGAAGGAAAAAAAAAATCTCTTGTGAGTTGTGAAGATTTAATGTGTTCTCTGATGGTACATTAGAAACCTTCCCTTCCCCTGTTTGCCAGAAGCTGGGAATGGGCGACAGGGGATGGATCACTTGATGATTACCTGTTCTGTTCATTCCCTCTGGGGCACCTGGCATTGGCCACTGTCTGAAGACATGATACCGGGCTAGATGGACCTTTGGTCAGACCCAGTATAGCCATTCTTATGTTCCCTTTCCTTTTCCTAATACCCTCCTTTTAACGGTTAACACACTATACTGGTATATTGATAGAAGAGCACATCAGAGTACAAGTAACACAAGATGATGGACTCTGTCAGCTTCTAATCGGCACCTTTTGCATTTTAACAGAACAGAATGCATGAAAGCCTTCACCTGTTCAACAGTATCTGTAACCACAAGTACTTTGCTACCACCTCCATTGTGCTGTTTCTAAATAAAAAGGACCTCTTCCAAGAAAAAATAACAAAAGTTCAGCTCAGTGTCTGCTTTCCAGAATATGATGGTAAGGTGTAGGTTTCACAATGAAAAATACATTAAAATAATCAGCATCGGCAAAGTTGCCAAGAGCTATCAGAAGGTTATTAGGGCAAAAGGGCATTATGTTATCATTCTGTGTGGATGCTATACTAATACACATCCAACCAAATTCAGAATCAACATAAGCAGGTGCAACACCATTGAAGTCAATGGAGTTTCACTTACTTACCCCAGGCCTGAATCTGGCCCCTTTTTTCTGCATTATATAAAGATATAGTGTAAAATGTGTGAATGCTGGTGCTTTTAGGAGGTTATAATTTCTATGGATATAGAAAAAAGCTGTTGTTACAGGCTCGTGCAGCAGAACATGTTAAGTCAGGTTACAATCCACCATTAGAAAAACAGTGCCATGATCCAGACTGTTATCCTAATGTGTACATTAAGGCCCAATTTTTCGAAAGTGACTAGTAATTTTGAGTGCCCAACTTGGAATACCTTTCACAGGGGCCTGATTTTCAGAATATGGGTTCTCCAGCACTTTCTGAAATTCAGGCCCCTTAAAGGTGTCTCAAGTTGGCTATCCAAAATTCCTACTCAATTTTGAGGCCATATAGTTAAACAATATGGGCCAGATTTAGTGGAGCTATGCTGATACCGGCTTAGGATCTGGCCTTGCATAGACATGACTGAGGTCCACCATTGTCTTCAGGCAGCAATCAGCAAAAGTTTTCTCCTCCACATTCTGCCCTTGGCTTAAGTGGATCCCCTGAACCTCCTTCCAGGATCCTTCTTTCCGTTAGGGAAGCACAAATACAATGCAGGAAAATTACGTAAAGAAACAATTATTGAATCCTTAGACCTATTTGGCTTTCTTGCTTTTTCTGGATCTTTTTCCTATTTCTTCTTCTCGCCTGCCTTTTCATTTCTATTTTCAACTCTTTTTTTCCTTTCCATTTTTGTCCTGCTATTTTCTCATCTCTTCCTGTTTCTCCCACTTACTGCTCTCCTCCCTTTGTCAAGTCCCCCAACTCTTTTACCAGTAGAAAAACAGCTCAATTTTCCAGGCTGTTTCAAAAGAGTTCAGCAATTTTGAGTGCCCAACTAGAGACACCTTTTAAAGGGGCCTAATTTTCAGAAGATGGGTTCTCAGCATTTTCTGAAAATCATGCCCCTTTAAGGTGTCCCAAGTTGGCCACCCAAAATTGCTAGTCAATTTTGAAATTTGAGATGTGTGATTTTTCTTGCCTCTTTTTACTCCTTCCTCTTCTCACCTTCCTTTCTGCCAGTCCTTTCTTTTCTATCTTCAACTCTTTTTTCTTCCTTTCCATTTTTGTCCTTCTATTTTCTCCTCATGTCTTCCTCTGTTTCTCACACTTACTGCTCTCCTCCTTTTGACAAGCCCCAAACCAGACCAATTATTTACATGATAAAATATGAATTTTGGTGCTTAACTTAATTTCAGAATTTTCAGGCCTGGGTGCCTCAAGTTATCTTCCTGACAGAATTGTTTGTTATCAGCTGCTATGAAGCCTTTGGTGAAAAATGTTTGTCATCTGCTGTTGTCTCCCACTAGGACTAAACACATTTGAAGATGCAGGAAATTACATCAAGAAGCAGTTCCTAGACTTGAATTTAAAGAAAGAAGACAAGGAGATATATTCTCATATGACCTGCGCCACAGACACTCAGAACATCAAGTTTGTTTTCAATGCAGTAACAGACATCATAATCAAAGAAAACCTGAAAGACTGTGGGCTCTTTTAACCATTTGCTCCCTCAGCTCCATCCTCTCTATCTTCCTCTATCTCTCTCTTCTCACCACTCTTTATCCTGCATGTTGGTTGTGGTGGAAAGAGAAAGTGCTGTCAGCTGGGCTTTGGTTAGATATAACTTTATACCTTGGATGTAGTTTGCATTGTAGAACAAAGACCCCTGTAAGGAGTGTCATGAGATTATATGATCCTGATGTTGAGAGATTCTGTGCTCCCATATCTCTTATTGGAATCAGTAGGAGTTTCCCACTAAAATCAATATGAGTTAAAGTTGATCAGCATTTCTCAAGATAAGGCCCTGTATTCTTCAATGATGGGGGGAAAGTGGTGGAAAGTGAAAGACAATATGCAAGAAGGGTTGTGTGGGGTTTTTTAAGGTTTAAGAAAACCTTAATATTTAAAAACATATCTCTGAATGTTATCCAGTCATTTCAGTTCAGTTTTCTTGTGTTTTCATGTTACATTGATGGTTCAAAATTATGTTGCATTAATACAACAATTTTTATGCAAATATAGAATAACATGCCCTTATGGCATTTTAGATTGTTGTATTTAGTTGGCTTATGGTGCAGCAATGCAAATCAGATTTCTCAATATTATTATTTGTGTCAAAAAGTTTACGGAATATATATGTAGAAATACATACATAATTCATACAAGAGCTATATACTGAATTTTAAAAAAATGTAATATTGGAAGCATGAGGCATCCAATTTGGGGAAAAATCATTGATATGCGGTAGAGCAGAATTAGAGATATACCTTACAGTACATCCCTTAAGGATAAACTGCAAGTCTTTCTTTGTAGCTGCTAAGACATGAGTTTAAGGTTCTGAAACCAATTATCTCTGGTCATAGTGTGATAGCTGCCATCTTGGATGACTGAAAGATCTATATATGTGCAGAAAGTTAAGGGGTATAGAGAACATATAAATAAACATATGAAGGGGCAAACACCAAAGAGGGAGAGGATTGAAATGTAGGATTAGTGGAATAAAATTAAGAAAGGAAAATTTTAGTCCTAGTTTCAGGAAAATCCTTTTGACAGTAACACCCATTAGACCTCATATAGTCTCTCACTTGGGTCTTTTAAAACTAAACTGAATAGAACACTAGAAAATGGAGTGTAGTGGACAGTCCTGCATTACACAAGATGACCAAATACAGTAGGGTCTGCCATTCCTAATATCTGTGTTTCTATTAACTTCTGAATTGCAGCCCTTTAATTGACATTCATTATTTGTATTTTCAGTAATGTGTATTCAATGCCAACGCATTGGGATGACTTTAAATCAACAAATCATGTTTAAAATGAACGCTGTCAAGAGTGGCAGCATCAAAATTAATTTCTGAATGCCTTTTTTAAACCATGGCTTATAACTGAAAAACCCATGTGTTATTTATGATATCGTTCACACCACTTCAAGCAAGAGCATGAGCAAATGAATGGACCTTATACTGTGCCCTGAAGTTCAACAAATGTAAATTGCACACTGTGGGGTTTTATGCTGCATCCTCTGAAGCATCTGGTGTTGACCACTCTCAGAGACAGGATTCTAGGCTTCAAGACCCATTGCTCTGATGCAGAATGGCAATTTCTTTGTTCTTAAACTTGAGATCTTGAAAGCCAACAACAGGAATGAGCTCCAGCATTGCGGGCCCAACACCAAAAATATTCTAATGCTCCCAAAAGTGCAAATATAATGACTTTTAAGAGAACTTCTTCTGATCTCAGCAGTCAGAAAGGCAGTATCTATTGTACACAGAACCAGGACTATGCCTGTAAAATGACCAGTTTTTCCCCTCAGGAATATTTGCATGCAAAACCTGATCTTTTCACAAATATTTGCAAACTTTGTCAGAAGCAAATCTCTCACCGAATACAGCCCTTCACTGCAAAAAGATCTAATTTTGCCAACTAAGGAAACTCATCAACTTGCTTAAAATCACCACAAGAAGAAATTTACTATGGGCCCAGTTCTGTGAGGTACTGAGAGCCATCCACTCTCTTTGAAGTCAACATTCACAGCAAAGAGAGATTGAAAGTGTTGGGAACACTTTCAGGCCTAGAGATTATGCATCTATCTCTGAATACTGATTTATTTAAGAATAGAGAGCAGATTATTAAAAATGAACTTCTAATTCCTGATTTCTCAATTGCTTTTTTATCTTTTAAAAAAACCATAATTAATATAATTGATTACTTTGTAATACATAACACTTCTTGAATCTGCACACAGAGCCAGCAAACATGAATAATAGCCATATCAGATGGTACCTACCAAAATTTACAGAGTGTCACATCATGGTTCTGACATCTACCGGTAGAACTGTTGAGTTTTTGTTTTTTTCCCAGAAATCCTGATTAAAACAAAGTGCACCTAAAATTCTAAGTTAGAACAGCAGCAATTATATCAGCAAAGCAAGGAAAACCCCCAGGGATCCTTTTCAGATTGTCTCAAGCCTCAATGAAAATAAATGACCATTAAACATTTTCATAATCCATTTGAGATAGTAGGATTTTGGGGGAAAGCAATTCTGTACATTCATTTCATTTTGCAGTGTAACAGGGCAGCAGGATTATTTAAAGAAAAACCACTAAATCTCCATGTACTTTATTTGGATTTGATGCTGAACTGATTGATTTGCCTCTAAATCTCTCCCAAATAGTGAGCAAACAGTAGTCTCTCTCTGGTACTGTGTATAGGAGTCTACAACCACATGGGGGCATGTTGACACCATTTTTCTCCTTTTAAAATATATGGCAAAACTTCATGGATAAACTTCAGTATCAGTTCTGTGCTGCTACCAGTGTCTGTAATGGAACACTACATAAAAATGGATTAGACATAATTCCTTCTAGACACACAGTTCAAGCTCCCAGTCCAATAATATACAATGCCATTCAAGCAATACCATAATATAATTTATATATTTTGTACGCACATACATGCACACGGTGGCTAAACATTGCTGAGTAGATACTCTCCCAAATTACTGTGCATGAGAATGGATACAATAGAATTGTAACAGAGATTATATTCAGCATTAAATCCTCCATCAAGATTCTGTTATCTTCAAGAAATCATTCCAGTCTGCCTTCAGTAAGTTGTTATACAAGGGACTGATCTTGCTCACACTGACTTCAAGGGGAAAAAAGAAAACCTATACTTTAATGACACCACTGACATCATATATAGAACCTTTCATCCATGGATCTCAAAGCACTTTACAAATAAAAACATTATGTCTTGTTGGGTGACAAAGGAGATCCATGCCAATTTAGACTTGTAGCCTTTATTTTTTGGGATTTTAGAGTAGCAGCCGTGTTAGTCTGTATCTGCAAAAAGAACAGGAGTACTTGTGGCACCTTAGAGACTAACAAATTTATTTAAGCATAAGCTTTCGTGGGCTACAGCATCCGAAGAAGTGAGCTGTAGCCCACGAAAGCTTATGCTCAAATAAATTTGTTAGTCTCTAAGGTGACTGTTCTTTTTATTTTGTATGTTTTAAGACAAAACTGCTATACCACCTATCAGTTACACATGCATGGAAAAACAGATAAGCCAATAAAAGAAACTGATCAAGTTACCTCTCTTGGGAACAGGGCAACTTTTTCCAAATTTTTGTTCTCAGCTATGTTCTTCCCCTATGTTTTATCCACTTTCCTATTGTCAATGACCTATCTTTTCTCTTCTGTTCTACGCAGACTGAGTTACCTCATCTGCGTACATATCCCTTCTAAACTCCTGGATAAACATTTTATGCATAAATCATAATAACTAACCTAAGTAATGCATTTTGTTTAACCTACTATAACTTACTTTTATCTATTTACTTTTATCTTTTATTCGCCACTGTTAATCCTACTGGCTCCCTCAAGTTGCTAGAAGTGGTCTATTTTTGTGGCCTTGGGTTTTTGCTGGTCAGTTTGTCTTGGGGAGCACCTGAAGTTAACAGTTCCCTCAGAGAATCATAGAATATCAGGGTTGGAAGGGACCTCAGGAGGCATCTAGTCCAACCCCCTGTTCAAAGCAGGACCTAATCCCCAACTAAATCATCCCAGCCAGGGCTTTGTCAAGTCTGACCTTAAAAACCTCTAAGGAAGGAGATTCCATCACATCCCTAGGTAACCCATTCCAGTGCTTCCCCACCCTCCTCGTGAAAAAGCTTTTCCTAATATCCAACCTAAACCTTCCCCACTGCAACTTGAGACCATTAGTCCTTGTTCTAGTCATCTAGTACCACTGAGAATAGTCTATATCCATCCTCTTTGGAACCTAAGTAAAATAAAAATCAATGAATAAATATATTATTTGTGTCATTAAATGGTCCCTTACCACTGTTCAGTGGTCACAAAATCATGTGCATAGAAATTTCACATGTACCTTTATGTTTCCTAAAAGA